>NC_080788.1:110339592-110964592 GCF_028018385.1 Neofelis nebulosa | reverse complement strand
AATCAAGAACTTAAAAATGTTCATATTCTTGGGTTCGTTAATTCTATTATTATAAATTTAACTTGAAGAAATAAAGATGTTGTAAGTAGACAACCATTGGGTGTTATTTTGGGGCAATGGCTCCTTCTCTTCTTTTTCTTCCCCCAAACACATGGAAACAGCAGAGAGCCCCCAACATTCATTTTATGCAACATGGCTGATAGCCAGACCACAGCTGACTGGAATAGGCATAGGTCCCTGACCTAAGCTGGGCCCTTGGTCCGAGCAGGGGACCCTACTAGAGATCTCAGCTGCTCTCTGAAATAAAGACAATGCAAACGTGAGAGCTTGATCTGCCATTTTGTACCACATGGCCTGTCCCTCAGAGAAGGCCCCTCTTCAGTGTGAGAAAAAAAAAAAAAAAAGAAAAGAAAAGAAAAGGAGCACAATCACAGCAAAAGACAGAAAGCAAAAAAAGACCTCAGGGTTTTCCCGTCCTGCTGCTAGTCCCTGCTTGCTGAGGCTAACTGAATCCCTGCCCAGAATTCCAACAATTCCCCGCCTTTGCTTACACGGGTTCCCATAAGTCCCTGGTAAGGCTCCTGCTGTTCTGACTCAACTGAGAAGCATGGATTCTGCCCTGTTCCTCAACATCCCAGCACACAGAGAAGGATCCCAGCTCTGAAGGTGTATGGGGGGAAGCCAAGGAGGGATGGAAGGAAGAATTCAATTCTGGTGGAGCACTTATTAATTAAATGAAAATAATTTGTGTGACTCACTTTGGATAGTTCCTGGTCCATAGTAAAGAATGTCTTAAACAAACAAACAAACAAACAAACAAAAGCAAACAGGGTGCCAAGCCAGGAGGGAATGAGAATTCTGAGTGTCCCAAAGTTCAGCTTAAATATCATTTCCTCTTTTTCCCTTATTATTATTTTTTTCTATTTTCCCCTCCTGATCACAAGATTTTACACTGGCTCTGGGCTTCCATAATAATTAGCCCTTGATTATAACTTTTTATAAATACACCAGAGAGATAGTACTTATTATGTCTTACTCAGATTTGAATTTCCCCAGGGTACTTAAATGTTTGGAATGAATGCATTAGGGAACGATTAAATGCATTTATGAAGACTTGGTTAGGAAAGTTCTCCTATATTAAGTGTTTGAAAGGGCTATTGAAATGTGCTAACCATCATGACGATGAGGCTTTCTCTTGAGGTGGGGCACTTGCCATAGTCTGCCTATGAAACCAGTGACTTTTAGTTAATTATAAACAGTTTTCTTTGAAAGGTCAAGACAGCTAGAATTTTATACTTTGAAGGAGTCTTTTCCAATGCTTGTTTTTCAAAACTACTTTTTCATAAATACTTTGTTCCAGTTCCCAACTGGTTTGTTAACCGAGTCACTAACTTTCCAAATCTGAGATTATATGCTTTCTTGACTTAGAAAAACCATCAAACAAAACAGTTTCAACTACTTGAGGTGATTACTGCCATTATTCTTGTTTTCAAAGCTCTTTAAACCTAAACTCAAAAAAAAAAAAAAATCTCTTATGAAGAAGGTTGACTTGGGTCCATTCTGCAACCCAACTCTACCAGCTTTTCACCAAGACAGAATGAGGGGTTCTTTGTTATTTTGGAGAGAGACAATTATCAAGGGAAATGAGTGTGGAAAGCCTTCATGTTTTCTATATATGCTACACAGCACTGTATACAGACCTGATTGTATAGATTTCCAGTGGGGCAGGAAGTAGAATAGTTTAGAATTTCAGGACCTTTCTTCTAGTTTTAACTCCTTCCACTTACTAGATGTATAACCTTGAAAAGAAACTAAACTTTCTGTATCTTAGTCTGCATCTGTAAAATGGGGCAAAAGTACCTACACCAACGTGTTGTGAGGTTAATACGTACAGATTGTCTGCCATAGTTTCTGGCTCATTAATGTTCAGTAAATGGGAGACCATGCTGCTGCTGATTGAAGACTTGGCCCATTGTTTCCACTTTCTTTTCTTTAAGATCTTGTGTAAGACATTTAACCTCTGTATCTTATCAATCTCTCCTTCCGCAAGATGGGAAAAGCAGTACCTTTATATTCAATTCTTTCGACAAATCATTAGCAACCAAGGACTTAAAGAGGCAACTTGGTACAGTGTAAAAGCGTCTGGCCCTTGGAAGAACTGGGCTCACATTGTGGTTCTATTAGTTACTGGCTGTGTGACACTGGATAAGTTTTCTGATCCTCACGTTTCATATTTATAAATTAGAATTGCTGTGTATAATGGGGCCCCTGGCTGGCTCAGGCGGTTAAGTGTCCGACTTCGGTTCATGTCATGATCTCGCAGACCATGAGTTCAAGCCCCGCTTCAGGCTCTGTGCTGCCAGCTTCAGAGCCTGGAGCCTGCTTTGGATTCTGTGTCTCCCTCTCTCTCTCTGCCCCTCCCCTGCTCACACTCTGTCTCTCTCGTCTCTCAAAAATAAATAAACGTTGAAAAAATTAAAAAAAAAATACTATGTATCTACAGAGTTAAGGTTCAAATTAAATAGTGCACACAAAAGTGAACTAACTTGCTATACGTCTGTTCGCAGATACGATTGCCAGTACGACCCAAGATTGTATATGTTGTATATGTTGTCCTTATTGGTTTATTTTGTTTTAATAACAGCACGTTCAGATTTAAGTATTTAAGTTTTCACCCTTTTTTGGTTGTCTTGCCCTTTTAGAACATTTTAGCAGTAATTTACTCTATGTTCATAGATTTTACTCTATTAATATCTTAAAAACAATGTCCTCTCTCTATAATGGAGAGATGAGAAAGAACCCTAGATGCAACATTCAACCATAGGCTGCATTTTCTAAAACCTGGCTTTGGTGTTTTAAAGGACACAGTAAAAAAAACCTATTGAAGAGCCATTTGCTAAGAATAAAGCTTATTTTCATGTTTGGTAGGTCACTGCACTGTCTTTCCTTGTGTAGGTGTATTCTAGGGGGACTTAATTCTGAAAGTATAATGCGTTTTTTTATTTATTACTATTATTTTTTAATGTTTATTCATTTTTTGAAAGAGAGAGCACAAGTGGGAGAGAGGCAAAGAGAGAGGGAGACACAGAATCCGAAGCAGGTTCCAGGCTCTGAGCTGTCAGCACAGATCCCAGCACAGGGCTTGAACCCATGAACCGTGAGATCATGACCTGAGCTGAAGTTGGACGCTTAACCCACTGATCCACCCAGGCGCCCTTTTTATTTTTTATTTTTGAGAGAGAGAGAGAGAGAGCATGCACAAGCAAGGGAGAGGAGCAGAGGGGAGAGGAGGAGAGGGAGAAAGAGAGAGAATCTTTTTTTTTTTTTTAACATTTATTTATTTTTGAGAGACAGAGCATGAGTGAGGGAGGGGCAGAGACAGAGGGAGACACAGAATCCAAAGCAGGCTCCAGGCTCTGAAGCTGGCAGCACAGAGTGCTGGGGAAAAGTTCTGGGGTCTCAAACTTATAAACTGTGAGATCATGACCTGAGCCGAAGTCGGACGCTTACCCAACTGAGCCCCCCAGGCGCCCCATGAGAGAGAGAGAATCTTAAGCAGGCTCCATGCCCAGCATGGAGCCCAACTGAGGACCTGATTGCAGGACCCTGGGATCATGACCTGAGCTGAAATCAAGAGTTAGATGCTCAACTGACTGAGCCACTCTGGCACGCCCTGAAAATATAATTCTATTTTATTTAATGTCTTTTTTTTTAAGTTTATTTATTTATTTTGAGAGAGAGAGAGAGAGAGAGAGTGAGAGAGAGAGAGGACAAGCAGGGAAGGAACATAGAGAAGGAGAGACTGAATCCCGAGCAGGCTCCACGCCATCAGCGCAGAGTCCAAATCGGGGCTCCAACTCATGAACCGCGAGATCATGACCAGAGGTGAGATGAAGAGTTGGACGCTCAACTGACTGAGCCACTTAGGTGCCCCCTGAAAGTATAATTCTTAAGAATATCTGCTTTGAGTCTTAAAAACAAAAGCCAACAAATAAACTAGACTTGATGAATTACAGTAGGAAAGAATTCCTGGCAGGGTCACTTTAAATGATTGCCTTTCATGCTTAAGATTAGATTTCATCTAAATATTTCATTTAGTTCAACTCCTAGAAAACCCCAGATTCTGGGTCTAAGAGTAAACTGAGGCTTGGTGAGGTTAAGTGACTTGCCTGGGTGTTGTACGTCCGGATTCTTTTGGGCATAAGTTATAGAAATTCAACTCCAACGTAGCTTAAACAAAAAAGGAAATTTACTGGCTCATATAATTGAAACTACTTTTGGACAGAGTTGAATCCAGCCGCTCCAATTGTGTTGTTAAAACCTGGCATCTGCCAAAGTTTCTTCCACAGTATTGGATTCCACCAGGATGGAGGGGGAGGAGATGGTAACACATAGGTCCAATTTTACCTCACTTCTGTGGTTTATGTTCCAAGAGGAAGAGAGGTATCCCTCTCCCAGCATGCACAGAGCAGATCTTGGGGAAGATCCAATCCATCTCCTTGCGTCTTGTACTTGTCTCTCGTGGGGAGGAAAGAGAGAAGCTGCAGGGTTACCAGTCCACCAGGATCACATGAAGTGAGGAGCATGGTCCTCCAAGAAAAAGAGGGGCGTGGCCAGGAAGCAGATACCGGCCACATCAAGTCTAGGCTGTTACTCAAGTCAGGGCTTGGACAGAAACCAGGACCATAGTCCTAGTGCAAGAGAGGAAGAGAAATGGTTGAGAGCAAAAATAGTTTGAGCCTCTTTTAGAAGGAATACCAATTAGAAATGAAGATAAAGCTCTGAAATGATGTTAACTCAAATGACCATTTTTTTTCACTTTTAGAAGCATACGGATATTGTAAGATGCAAATTTTTGTTATTGCTAATGACTGCTGCCACACACTTCTATCATTTAGCATGGGAGTGGTCTGAAAGGCATGCCTCGTTTCCTTGCTTCTTGTTTTCTTCCTGTCACAGTGGGGTAAGTCAGAATAAAATTTCGAGGAAAAAAACTTTCTTGAAGTTTCTAGATGGATTAAAATACAAAGAAAGTGCATGATTATGGTCATAACCAGTATTTATTGAGCAGCTAACATGTGCCAGACACACGTAACGTAGTAAATGCATAACGTCACATAAATGTGAGTACTACCCTGTGAGTTAGGAAGCGTTAGTCTGTTCATTTACAGGCCGGGAAACCAAGGCTGTGAGAAGCAAATAATTTGCCCCGGCTCCTGACTGTCTGAGCTGGGATCCCACCTCAGGTACATCTGATTCCACAGTCTATGTTTTCGGCATCGTGCTTATAATTAGTTATAGCTTTAATTCAGTTAATTGTGAAATTTAACTATTTTAGAAGCGAATTTGTTGCTTACGGTGTGTTATTTTGTTTTATCCTGTACATAACAAAGTGCACTTGAAGCTGGCTATCACTTCCCCATCAGTGACGTAGGGCCCCTCTTCCTGTCTTGATCCATCAGTGACCTAGGGCCTCTCACTGCAAGGTAGGGACCTGGAGCACCCAAACATTTTAAATCTTAGCCAATAATTGTACACATGATCACATGGAAAGCCAGGAATAACCTACAACCCTGAGGCACATCTGAAAATCTTACTGTGCTATTTGAATTGCGACCCAAGGAAATGCCACTGCTGAGGGGTTTCCCAGTGTAGATAAATGTGGCTTGAAGAAGTGTTACAGCAGAGTCCCCTGTCTACACTAGCTGTGTGTATACTGATTTTCTTTTTTTTTTCCTAAGAAAGCAGCTCTTGCCTCGGGCTTTTTCACTATTTTTCCCTCTCAGCCCAAAACCAGCTTTCAAAACATACACATTTTGGGCTAGTCAACTTCTAGGATGATATATAGGTCTTTTCCTCCATTACTGGTTGATAATTGATTTGATGATACTTCTGCTTATTATCTTACCCTTCTTTAGTTCACCAGTCAGCTACCATTTGATAGTCTATGCCTTCTAGTCTCATCGTATGACCAGCCTGCCAGTAGATTCCAGCAGATTCGCGATAAGCTCAGCCTTGATATCTGGGAAGTGAATGCTTTCATCTGATACCAATGAACAGTTTTGTCACTTGATGATGGCTTCCCAGATGACTATATTGTATATTTTTGTATTATCTAGAGTAACAAGTCTCCAAACTTTTTTGACCATTCATTCCCATCAGTATGTTTTTTTGGAGGCAGTTCTTAATCAAATATATGCATATTTATTTATAAAGTACAAACATACGCTTTCATTTATAACTCAGTCACAATATACGCTTAGGGTGAAATTCATTGTTAATGACAGTGGATATAAATCCTCATTCACATAATCTCCTTGATGAATTTAACATTTTTTTTTTAAAGCCAAAATTTGGTTAGACTTGTTAGATTGTTATTTTAACTTTGAAATATGTCTGTCAAAGATCTGGTACTAGAAATTGCAGTTCTGCCATTTGCTTGTTTTCCTGTGGTTTCTTTTTTTTTTTTTTTTTTTTTCAACGTTTTTTATTTATTTTTGGGACAGAGAGAGACAGAGCATGAACGGGGGAGGGGCAGAGAGAGAGGGAGACACAGAATCTGAAACAGGCTCCAGGCTCCGAGCCATCAGCCCAGAGCCCAACGCGGGGCTCGAACTCACGGACCGCGAGATCGTGACCTGGCTGAAGTCGGACGCTTAACCGACTGCGCCACCCAGGTGCCCCATTCCTGTGGTTTCTTAGCAAAGGATTCTTCTAAAGTTGTCTATTTTCTACCGGTTTAATTAAACCTAGATAACATCATCAGTAAATCCACTTAGTCAGAATCTAGCAAATTGTAAGAAGTCACTACAAGATGACAGGGACTGACTGGACGGGACCACCACTGCCCACCGTTGGAAATGGGTAACTTCCAGTTTTCTTTGAGGAAATCTCGTATGTTGTTCTAGGCCAAGAGAAGATTCCATGGTCAGAGTGCAGGTTCCCTTATTCTGTACATAAAATATTAATTGATCTTAATGACTTTAGTTTTCAATTAGAATTAAGCATAAGCAGATGTCCTCATATTTTATTCTTCTGCATTCCAAATGGATTGCCTCGCCCTATTCCTGAAATATATACACCCCTGGCTTATGTGGACCCCTTTAGAAAATATTGTCCAAGGAACAATTTCTCACATAGGCAAGGATGTTCCCACTTTAAAAGACCTGCTCATTTCAGTTACCCAGCCATTTTATAGAAAATGAGTTTTGAAATGAATTCTTTATAGAGATCCATAATTTTCAAGCTAAATCTCCACTCTACAAAATGTGAAATGTTCTAAGCAGCAGCTGTGAGCATTTCAAACGTGCACTACTCCTTGACGGTCCAACTGTTGCCAAGGGAAATGGAGTTGGCTTTAAAATCTTCCTTGGTTTTAATTCTGCATTTCCCTCAATCAGAGAGCAAACTGGCTCTGCATGGCTGGGACACTAAACTTTTCATGAAGACTGGCATGTGAAATTGAGATGCAGAAATGCAGTTTTTTGAAGGTTGGAAGAATGGTATTCCAGCCAGTTTTATAAAGCCTAGTGGTGGACTTTTAGAGCAAAAAAATGGGCACTATATATACAGTGGCAAATCATCTGGAGTCAGTAGGGGGAACCGCTTCTACCTAAGAGAGCCATTTTTTCCTGTTTCCCATTTCAGTTCAAAACCACATTTTTTTTTTTTTAAATCTTTCATGGCACAAACAATTTTTTCCACGCAAGATCCGTTCCTGGGAGTGTGAATAAAAATTTGCAACACCTGAGTGTTAACACAAACAAGAAATGCAATGCATTTTGTTTTTGTTACTTGTACATATGGTACCTAGTTTTATTTCTTAACTGTATAGAAAACATGATAAAATGCCGACGGGGAAAAACTAGGCTCCAAAACAACACACACAAAATTAAAAGAAAAAAATACCGGAGGGAAGTACATCAAAATGCTAACAGTGTCTAAGTTAAATTTTTTCCCACAAGTTTTTAATAATTGATCTGATATTTGTAGTTAAGCATTAAGAATTTTCTTCCCTCTCAACCGCCCCCCCCTCCCCCCCCCCCCAAATAAAGATGTACGTAGCGTGCATTCAGATAGAGTGACAGTCCCAATAATTCTCTGGAATTTCATCACTTGGGTTTGAGCTCACCAAAGATGCAAACACTTCCCTAAATACTTTATTACTTCATCTAGCTAGAGTTGAGTGAAGTCTTCTCCATAAACTCTTCTGGATCCAACTTGCCAATTAAAATCTCGCAAGCTCCTAGAGTCTGGAGCTGGGATGCCCCGAGCTCTGTGCAGCGGGAGGGCCCAGGTAGTTGATCGGGATAAATGATTGCAGAGCACAGAGACAGCATTCCCACCTGCATGAGCTACACTGAACTGGCCTCTATCAAGGCTTGCAGGAGTTTCAGGGAGCGGACATTCAAAACAGAGGTTTAGGGAAAAGAAGACGAGGCGAGACAGAATTCGAAGCAATACCCAACCCTTGGCCCAGGCCCAGAGGTTCAGATTTCGGTGCCAGGTCCCACAAGGTTCAGCCGAGAGCGACTGCTGGGGGTTTCACAGAGGGCTGCAAGGGGCCCATTTACACCAACAGTGGCGCACAGGAGTGGGCAGGAGATCTTATTTTCTTCTCCGCTTATTTCAGCGCTGGTTCCCGTCCTAAGTGGGGGTCCTCCACCCCAGCCCAGAAAGACCACCCTAGGCGCTGAAGGGCGCGGATTCCAGGCCCGGGGTTCCCCCACCCTTAGCCGACCCTTGCCCTTGGAATCCTCTGCTTGAAGTCGACCGCCGCCCAGAGAAGCCGCATTGCGTGGAACCCCCCCACCCCACCCCCAACCCATTGATCTATCAGTCGCACACCTCCCGGCTTTCAGGAGCTCCGCACAGGCCTAGCGGCTGTCGTACCCCCCTACTTCACCCTACTCAACCGCCTAGCGGAAGCCGCAGCGGCGCGGCCGGAGCTCGCGGCTGCATCCGGGTCCTTCTCGCCTCAGCCCAATCCTCGGCCTCGTCTCTTCCCACCCTCCTGATTCTCCGCCCCCCCCGCCGCCAATCCCAGATCTGCTCTCAGTCGAACCTGCTGGCCTGGGAGTGAAGGCGGAGGCAGGCCAATGAGGATTCGCTTCCCGTTTGAAGCCTCCAGTGAGTGGGCGCCGGAGGCGGGCGCTGTTGGCCAGAAGGTTCGGTTGCGCGTGTGCCATGGACTCAGCCGCCCGGTGATATTGACAATAGGAGAGAGAAAGGGGCATTGACGGGGACCCACCGCGGGTACCAAAGGGCGGCTCTGGCAGCGGCGGCTCCAGCTCCAGCGGCTCCTCCTCCTTCTCCTTCCTTCTCCTGCTGCCGCTGCGGATCCAGTCTTCCTCCCTCCCTTCCCCCCCTCCCCACGTCGTCGCCGTCGCCGCCGGGTCCGGGGCAACGAGCAGAGGCGCCGCCCGCCGGGAATGTGAGCGAGGAGCCACCGGCTGAGCCGCTACGGGGTCGGTGCCGATTTGATGGGACGGGCCCGCGGGGGAGGATCGTGAGGCCGCCGCCGCCGCCGCCGCCGGAGCGCTGAGGTTCAGGTCCGGCCGTGAGGCCTAGAGGCGCCGCCGCCGCGGAACCGGAGGGACGCCGCGCCGGACAGCCGTCGCCCCGGGCTCCCTGCCGCTGTCCGGACCTCCCCCCGCACGTCCCGGTCCCGCCACCCGCCCCCGCTGCGGCCCTCTCGCAGGTCTCCCGCCCCTCGAAACCACAGATCATCTTCGGATTCTTCCCCAGAAGCTTCAAGGTAACTTCGTCCCTCCAGCACCTCGGCTCGCCGCTTCCTTTCCTCTTCCCTGTCCTGAGGAACCTGCAGGACACCGGTCTCTGGAAGGCCTGGCCGGGGCAGGCGAGGGGTGCGGTGGGGTGGGGTGCGGGAGAGGAAGCGCCCGTCCCACTTGTCCGATTTACCTGCAAATGCTTGTGATGATGCTTCCCATTCACTCTACCCTCCTCCCTCCTTTTCCCCTCACCTTCCGGCATTGGAGGCATATTCTTGTCCCCCTTTATCCGCTGACGGGGGGCGGGGAAACACGGGGGGGGGGGATTGATGTAGTGTGGAGGATTCAGTAACAGCTTATCTTCTCCAGGGCTTGGGCGGGTGGGGTGGGGTGGGGTGGGAGCAAAGAGTAATTTAGCATCCCCACAAGGAAACCCATTCCCTGTCTTTCTCCTCCACCCTGGTACCCCCTTCCACACCGCCCCCCCCCCCCCCCCCCCCAACGGCTTGGATTATCCTGAACCCTGGAAATGCCCCGTGCCCGCTGCTTAGATGACGATAACGCTTCAGACGTCCTGGTCCAGGGCAAAACCTGTTTCCCCGGGCTTTGCACGGACCCACAGCTACTGCAAGTTCAGTTCTGCAGAGCTTTAGGGTTGAGATCCTTGACGTTTATTCTGGGCCGCGGGCAGAAGGGGCAGATGATTAAAAAATAAAAAAAAATACTAGCAATAAATCATCTTTAGAGATGGGAGGTGAGGAATAAAAACGAGACAAAAAGAGTGATGGAGGAACAGGATTTACTGAAATCTTGCATTGTTAGGGTTAAGTGAAATTTAAATAATTCACATACCAGATTGGAAAAGCTGCCCCTAAATTTACAACATACAAATGTGATGTGGAGCTTCTTGCTGATGCAGTCATTGTGAGAAATTTTAAGTAATCTTACTTCTTCTATAGTCATTCATAGCTTGCAATTCCATTTTGAATCTGTCACATTTTATTTACGGTTAAATTAGATAGATTTCTAAAAACTTTTTTAAGAAAGACAACCTAATGACTTCAAAAATTCCAAACCTCAAGATCCTGTGGTTTTATTTGTTTTCTGTTTATGTTTTTGTTATTTTTACCTTGTCGGAATCCATATAATCCAGATAACTTTTTATTCTTATATGTTCAGGAAGAAACTCCCTTACTCTTTTATTTAGAGGTTAAAAAACACTTGTCTTATGTATTGGAATGACAGGTGAGTAATTACATTTCAGTATTTCCCCCATATGCATTAATTTTATTCAAGTCTGCCATTAATCTTGAATGGAGCCTCAGTGCCACGGAAATGATGGCATCTGTTTAAATTGGAATATGAAATTGAGCTTACGGCTTGTGACTTTTAGGAAATAGCCTTCATTTTAATAATTTGAGAGGTTTAAAATCTCAAAGAACTGTTCAGTTCTCTCAGTTTGATGGAATGAAAACTAGTATTTGATGATGAACTTAAAGGGAACTCAACTTGGTTGTGTAAGTAGGGTGTGAATTTATGTTTTCATTTCAACTTTGGTGCACGACTTCATCATAATTTTGTGTATTAAGCTTTATTAACTTAAGATGGCTTCATTCAAAAAGAAGACTTCTTTGAAACGCTTTTAATTATGCCCTTTATGTGTTCTGTTTACAGTAATCTAACCTGTCCTCATTTGTGGTGTGGTATAGTTTATCATAGCTAACACAGCACATTGCATTAAAAGTCATGCCTAGATAGTTTCAGCAGTTGTAAATTTCACTTTGCTGTGATACATTGGTGTAGATTCTTGAAGTACATTAAGGGTTTTAACTCCAGAACCCATTCATAATATTAAATATCTTGTGAAAATGTATCGATGGAAGTTTTCCAGTGGCAGAGTAGCTCTAAAATTACTTCAGGAATCTCAAGATGAGAAGAGCTTTGCAGTTAGAAGATGAATAGATGGCTGAGAAGAGTTCTTCAGGTATAAATGAGCATCTTTAATGCTTATCAGAGTGGCAGCAGCCCAGCGCATTAGAACTATAATATTGCTTATGTGGTACTTCTGTTACTTCTGTTTTTTCCAAAATCTCATGTCCCCGTTGAATGTACGACTTTTCTTGATTGATGTTATTTGCTTTCTTCATCACATAATCCCGTTTTCATGAATATTGTATATGGGGGTTTTAGAATTTGTATAATTCACACGTATGCTTCCACCCTGGGGATATGTTTATGATGCCTCTTTCTCTTCAGTAGGGATATGTCCTCAGCACCAACTACTCCTCCATCAGTGGATAAAGTAGACGGATTTTCTCGGAAGTCCGTCAGAAAAGCCAGACAGAAGAGGTCGCAAAGTTCCTCACAGTTTAGGTCTCAAGGCAAGCCTATTGAGTTAACACCTCTGCCGCTGCTGAAAGGTAAGGCTCGTGACCAGGTGATGGATTCCTTTCCAGTTGATCTTTTTGTATCCATATATATAATTTTCTTTTCGTGGTATTTCATATTTGTTAAAGTTATGTGTTGCACATTGAAGGGATGGGAGATTTCAGACACGTTGAAGTTACAGTCTTTTTAAAGGGCTCAACTTAATATAAATAGCTGTGGACACATGAAAAGAAACTTACTATCAGGAGGATCTTTTACACTGATAAATAGAAAACCTGAATGCCAGAGAAACCCGAAGAGGCCTAGGCCTGTGTTTTTCATTTTTTTCTTCTGTTGACATTTAGATACATACATCATATGTGATAACAGCTACATATTGTACAGTTTTAGTCACAACACGTAGACCTAGTAGAGAGGAGATGGTACCGTTAACTTATATATAATAGAAAATGATGTTTGGGGGCGCCTGGGTGGCTCGGTCGGTTGAGCGTCCGACTTCGGCTCAGGTCATGATCTCGCGGTCCGTGAGTTTGAGCCCCGCGTCGGGCTCTGCGCTGACAGCTCAGAGCCTGGAGCCTGTTTCGGATTCTGTGTCTCCCTCTCTCTGTGACCCTCCCCCGTTCATGCTCTGTCTCTCTGTCTCAAAAATAAATAAAAACGTTAAAAAAAAAATTTAAAATAAAAAAAGAAAATGATGTTTGAGAGAATTCGGTTTTAAAAATCAAGAAAAAAATGGTCAGTTAGTAATTGCTTCCATGCATTCTTGTTTTCAGATAGTACAAATAGGAAACATGACGATCATACTTGTTCAATACTACTTTTCTCTTTCCTTTGGAATGAATTCATATTTTAATATGAAACTGCTTTTCCTGAATGGACTTTTCAATTTTTGTTTGGGTATGTGGATACTTTTTTTTGTGCCTTTTAATTTCCATCTGTTTGCTTGATGTTTATGAACAGGCGTGTTTGAAGTGCATCAGAACACAGCATTTATAGCATGGAAACTATCAGAATCTACCTCTGAAGGTTGATCTCTGTTTGCTGAACACTTGAGAGTGAGGAGAGAGGGAGCACGAACAACATTGTGTACTTTCGTGGTTCAGAGGAAGTCAGAAAACCTGGTGTGCTAGTTCATTAATGAGCATTTACTTCTGTAACAAGTTTGTGAAATTAGAAGGTATTATAAGAAAAACTGGAGATCGATTAGAAAAGGTCCTCAAAATGTAGCCTAGGATATTTCAGGCTTCTGTTTTTCCCCATGTGAACTTTTTTTTTTTTTTTTAAAGTTTATTTATTTATTTTGAGAGAGACAAGAGAGAGTGAGTGGGGGAGGGGGGTAGCGAGAGAGGGAGAATCTCAAGCAGGCACTGTGCTGTCAGCACAGACTCCTATGTGGAACTCTAACTTACAAAACTGTGAGTCCATGACCTGAGCAGAGGAATCAAGAGTTCAACGCTCAGCTGGCTAAGCCACCCAGGTGTCCCCTCCCCCCCTTCTTTTTCTTAAGGAGGGGAGAATTGTAACTCAGATTCTCATGTTTGTACTTGAAATTGGTGGAGACTAAATGAATTCTGATGACTATAAAGATGATGTATCTACTAGTTCCTAAAGATGAGCTCTTATGAGTCTGATGGGGGAGAAAATTTTAAGCTAAAGGTTTTGCTAAAATGGGGAAGTCTTTCCGAGATTTTAGAAGAACAAGGAAAAACTGTAGAAATAAAACTAATCATGCTTGAAATACAAAGTTGAGAGGTGCATGGATTCCTTAGTAATGTATTTAATCTGAACTAGACATATAATAGCAATTAGTATCTTTATCTGGCAAGGGACTTTTTTCTGAGGAAGTAGATTAAACTTTTTTAGGTTTAGAAAGAATTTTAAACTTTATTGTTATACTCATTTCTTGGGGCTTATGGTAAATATTTAAATTAGAACTGAATTGACCACTCGTTGGTTTTGTGGGTAGTGAAGAGGCATGCGTGAGAAGAAGTTGACACATTTTAATATTTTGTTACTCCTTTTATTGTGGTAAAATACACCTAACAAAACATTGACCGCGTGGCTATTTTTAAGTATGCGTTAAGTGTGACAGTTAGTACATTCATGTTGTGTGCATCCATCACCACCAACCTTCTCCGGAACTTTTTTGTTTTCCCCAACTGAAGCTGTGTCCCTTAGGGGCACCTGGGTGGCTCAGTCGGTTAAACGTCCGACTTCAGCTCAGGTCGTGATCTCACAGCTCGTGAGTTCGAGCCCCGCGTCGGGCTCTGTGCTGACAGCTCAGAGCCTGGAGCCTGCTTCCGATTCTGTGTCTTCCTCTGTCTCTGCCTCTTCCCTGTCCAAGCTCTGTCTCTCTCTGTCTCAAAAATAAATAAAACATTAAAAAAGAAAAAAAAAGAAACTGTATCCATCAAACACTAACTCCCCATTCTCCCCTCCCCTCAGCCCCTTGGTGAGTAACCACCATTCTACTTTCTGTCTTTGTAAATTTGCCTCCCCTAGGCAGCTCATATAAGTAGAATCATATAATATTTGTCTTTTTGTCACTGGCTTATTTTACTTAGCCTGCTGTCCTCAAGATTCACCCATGGTGTAGCACGTGTTAGAATTTCCTTTCTTTTAAGGCTGAATAATATTCCACTGTGTGTATATGCCGTCAGTGGACACTTGGATCATTTCCATCTTTTGGTTGTTGTGAATGCTGCTATGAACATGGGTGTACAAGTGTTTTCTTGAGCCCATGCTTTCACTTGCTCTGGGTACATGCCCAGAAGTGGAATTGCTGGATCATATATTTAATTTTTGGAGGAATTGCCAGACTGTTTTCCACAAAGGCTGTACCATTTTATGTCCTTACCATCAATGCACAAGAGTTGCAATTTCTCCGTATCCTCACCAGCATGTTATTTTTTGTTGTTTTTTTGTTTTTGATAATAGCCATCATGATGTGTGTGAAGTGGCATTTCATTGTGGTTTTGATTTGCATTTCCTTTATGGCTAATGAATGATGTGGAACATCTTTTCATGTGCTTATTGGCTATTTGTCTATCCTTTTCTCATTTTTAAAGTGAAGTCTGGTCATATTGAAAAATTTCCAAGAGCTCTGCTCTCCAAGAATGAATTTTTGTGAACTTGTGTATTTTGCCAGTGTGGGAGAATTGGAGAGTAACAGGACCATACAGTATTAGATACAGCCACAGCTTACTTCCAGATGGACTAAAAGCGATTCTTGTGTAGTAATCATGTAATGGGGAAATATTCTGGAAAGCATCCCACAAATTAGATTTCCGTATCTATAGAACAACAAAGAAGTATGGTCAGATACAGACTTCAGAAATGTTCCTGATTTTTATAAAATGCTCCTGATTTTTATTACAAATTTGTTAAATGACATTTGATTGTCTTGTAATGGATTGAATTTTATTTGTGTGTTGTCTTCTCACCAACTTTAGGAAGTAATTTATGGAATGTAAAGAAAATATAGGAGGAATTTCTTTTTTCTTTTTTTTTTTTTTTTTACCATTTCCTTAGGAGAAACCAGAGTAAATTATGTGTGCCTACCAAAGGATAGTTACTGATTTAATTCTGTAGTATTGCTTTGACCACATTGGAAGGTTTGACTTAATTTTATTTGGTGGTATAATATAAATGGCAGTTGGATTTTGTGGGTTGCATTGTAGAATAAAATAAAAATCATGTCCTCAAGATCTTTAATTTTAGGGGAGTTTGAAAATGGAAATTGTGTAATTTTGTTAGTCATCCAGAACTCACACATTAGGCGTTCATTAATGATCACTTGTTTTGCGTGTATGCATTATCAGAATGGTTATTATATGCATCGTATTTGACTGACTTGTAAGTAATACTGCCATTAACTCTTAGCGTTGTAATATTTATTTATTTTTTGGGAGAGCTCAAGCAGGGGAGGGGCAGAGAGAGAGAGAGACAGAGGATCCAAAGTGGGTTCTGTGCTGACGGGCTGACAGCCGCAAGCCCGATGTGGGGCTCAGACTCCTGAACTGGGAGATCATGACCTGAGCCAAAGTCGGGTGCTTAACCAACTGAGCTACCCAGGTGCCCCAACTCTTAGTGTTTTAATTTTTTTTTTTTTTCAACTATTTTTGGGACAGAGAGAGACAGAGCATGAACGGGGGAGGGGCAGAGAGAGAGGGAGACACAGAATTGGAAACAGGCAGAGAGAGAGGGAGACACAGAATCGGAAACAGGCTCCAGGCCCCGAGCCATCAGCCCAGAGCCTGACGCGGGGCTCGAACTCACGGACCGCGAGATCGTGAGCTGGCTGAAGTCGGACACTTAACCGACTGCGCCACCCAGGCGCCCCTACTCTTAGTGTTTTAAAAAAGTCTCTTCACTTGCAGAACTGTAACAAAGCGAAAGGAAAGTTTCATCTATTTTGCCTCTTTTCCAACAGGTGGGGTTTTCAAATTTATATCAATGATGTTATTTTCTACAGAAAACAATGCCGGCATGTTTTTCTGTATATATGCGTGATAAGTTCCCCGGCTTTTCCTCCGCTGTTTGTAGTGACATTGTAGAATAAGCCTTTGAAATAGAGACATTTGAATTTTCTCCCTCTTTACAGACTTCTGAAAATGTCTGCAGAGAGTCCTAAAGTTTTTGAACTTGAAGGACCCTTACTCAAGGGAAATTCAGTGAAGGTTTTAGTGCCTTTGTGCTTGATAAGAAGGTAAAGACTTGGACGCTTTCCTTGTGCCTACACGGCATGACACGAAGCAAGCTTTGATGGTTATCTGTCTCAATAAGTACGGTTAAACTAAACAGGTCGGGGATAGACACGCACATTTACAATAATATTATAATTAGTAGTAGCAACAGTAGGTACTACCTGGTTGGGTGATTTGTTCTCTCCCCACCCCATCCTCCTCCCGTGCCCTGTTTCCTTTTTTGACTTTAAAAGATTACATAAGTTTAGATTTGAGTGAAATGTTTTTGAAAAGTACTGCCTCTTTGAAGATGGGGTTATAATGAGAATGACGTCATCATTTCTAGTCTCATAATTCGTTATACGTTTTTGAGGCGTTTTGCTAATAGTTTGGACCTTCAGTATTAAACATTCCAAAAACTATAACGACTTGAACGTTTCAGCAGAAATTCTGCCTCTTGGTGTTAAAACTTTTACATTGGTAACATTGTGTTTCTACAACATTCTTTCTTTAATTAAAAATCTTTTTTTTTTTTTTTTTTTTTTAAGCTCTAGGCTTGTGATTCAGCTTACATTTTTATTTTTGAGGGTGACAGTCTGTGAGGACTTTATTCAAAAGTTTGTTTTATTTACTTAGAGAGAGTGCTTGTGTGGGTGTGTGAGTGGGGGAGGGGCAGAGAGTGAGGGAGAGAGAGAATCCCAAACAGGCTCTGTACTGTCTGTGCAGAGCCTGATACGAGACTCAATCTCACAAACCATGAGATCATGACCTGAGCCCAAATCAAGAGTCGGATGCTTAACTGACTGAGCCACCCAGGGGCCCTAAGGACTTTAAAAATCCCAATTTAAAACTAGTTTTTGTGGGGGCGCTTGGGTGGCTTAGTCGGTTGAGCGTCTGACTTCAGCTCAGGTCATGATCTCACAGTCCGTGAGTTCGAGCCCCGCATCGGGCTCTGTGCCGACAGCTCAGAGCCTGGAGCCTGTTCAGATTCTGTGTCTCCCTCTCTCTCTCTGACCCTCCCCCGTTCATGCTCTGTCTCTCTCTGTCTCAAAAAACTAAGTATTAAAAAAAAATTAAGAAAAAAACTAGTTTTTGTGCTTTTCTAATTTTTGGATAGGCTGATTCTTTTTCATCCATATGTGCTTTGTGTAGCGTAAAGAAGGAATAGGCAGAAATAGTTCTCGATTTTTATAATGGGTTAGTGCCCTAAAGCGTATTTATAATGAGACTAGTTTCTTAAGGAATAGCGTCCTTTATTTTAGTGTTTACCATCTTTCTTGTACTGTGCAGTGTCCCGTGGGGAAAGTACTTGGGCTTTGCCACCTGCCAGAGTCCTAGCTCACTCACAACTTGTGTTGTCTGGGGCAAGTATGTCAACTCCTGAAGGCCTTGGTTTTCTTGTCAAAGGGGGATGATGATAATAATCAAGAGCTGTGGCAGTGCCACATTCAGTAAATACTAGCTGTTGTTATTTAACTGGGATTTGAGAAGTTAAAATGTGAATAGTGTGGAATTATTTCACTTTTTATATTTTTTCAGCAAAAAGTTGGATTGGAAATTTCTCAGAAAATTATGAAACAAGACCATAGTTTTGCAGTGATGAACCTTTTCCACCAAAAAATTGGAAGAAACCGTTTACCAATGTATTGAATTTGGTAGACTGGTTATTTTAAACACCTTTGATTGGAGATTTTCACCTAATGCATTGGTATCCTGCTCCATTTTTTAGCGTAATGCTCTTATTTTTAATGTATTCATTTTTTGAATAGATAATACATAATACAGTTACATGGTTCAACTCTCAAAAAATACACAAGGATATATAGTGAAAAATCTTCTTCCTGATTTGGTTCTTCCACTCGCCCTTCCCTGAAGCAACCAGTCATGATATTCTTCTATAGAAGGTATAGACATTCTTAAACCCTTGATTGAATGTGAAATGTGTTTTGCAGCCTGAAATTATATGCACATTTTGTATGAGTATGTCCATTGTTTAAATGGAAGGATTCTGTTATATTTTTCAGATTCTCAAAGGGGTTTTTGAATCAAAAAAGGTTAAGAACCATTGATCTAGTTTGTATCTTAGATTAATGATGCATGTTCTTTAGACAACTAAATTGTGGTGTTTGTGTGTGTGTGTGTGTGTGTGTGGTTTAAAGAAATAATCATAAGCTTCCCTTTTAAAGTGGAAGCATGTCTGTAAGTTAATAGGTGTTAATGTTCAGCTTCGCAGCCTTTGAGACAATGTGGCAATGTTTTTCTTTTGGGGAAGAAATTACAAGATCTTGCAGAAAACCGAGTGTCAGTTGCACTGTTTTCATGTGTGAAAGATGATATACTCAGTTGTAGTGAGGAGGTATTTCATTCGCTCTTTAGGGAGAAATATTTTTTCTTTACCTAATAGTTTATAGTATAGAGAAAATTCCCGTACAGAGTTGTACGTGGGCCAGAAGATATTAACAGTAAGCAGGGGCACCGGCGTGGCTCAATTGGATAAGCATCTGACTTTAGCTTAGGTCATGATCTCATGGTTCGTGAGTTCGAGCCCTGTGTCGGGATTTGTGCTGACGGCTCAGAGACTGGAGCCTGTTTCAGATTCTGTGTCTCCCTCCCTCTCTGTCCCTCCCCCACTCATGCTCTGTCTCTCTCATAAATAAACTTAAAAAAAATAAGCATACCTGATTTATTAATCATTGAAAAGTAGGATAGCAAGGTGCCTGGTTGGCTTAGTCGATTAAACATCCGACTTCAGCTCAGGTCATGATCTCACCGTCCGTGAGTTTGAGCCCTGCGTCAGGCTCTGTGCTGACAGCTCAGAGCCTGGAACCTGCTTCAGATTCTGAAGGGGGCTTCTTCTTCAGCCCCTGCTTCAGATTCAGGGGCTCTCTCTGCCCCTCCCCCACTCTCTCTCTCTCTCTCTCTCTCTCTGCCTCTCAAAAATGAATAAACATTAAAAAAAATTTAAAAAAAAGTAGGATAGCAAGTTACATTCATATCACATTGTTTTTGAGTGTGATAATTAGTGTGTAGTTCTTAACCTTGGGTTCGTGGATTTCTGGTTGGGGATAGGATGTGTGCATCATGAATGGACTTTGGGGTTCTTTTTTTAATGTTTATTTTTGAGAGAGAGTGCATAAGCAGGGGGAGGGGCAGAGAGAGAGGCGACAGAGGATCTGAAGTGGGTCTCGGTGCTGATAGCAGTGAGCCCAATGCGGGGCTCGAACTCATGAACCGTGAGATCATGACCTGAGCCAAAGTTGGACACTCAATTGACTGAGCCACCTGGGTGCTCTGGGCTTTAAGGTTCTAAGACCCTCCCAAAATTAATGTAAAGTTTCTGTGAGTGTGCATTTTGTTTTAGAACAGAGTTCACTGCTTTCCTCAGATTGTGGAGGATTTAGCCCTACCATTCTTGCTCTTTCCTCATAGGTAAGAGCTTTGGAGTTAGACTAAAAGCCTGGGAATTGTTAATATTTTCTGAGTATTACGTTAGCTGTACGTGTAAACATATGCTTTATACGCTTAACACTAAACGTGATAAGCTACAAACAGAAGTCATCATCATAATGTGGATCTCTCCAGGATATAACCCAGCCCAGGCATAAAATATTGAGGTGCCAAGTGAATCTTCTCATAAGGTGAAGCGGCCTTTTGTACCTAGAACTTTCTTCCCCCGACGTCGTGTGATTCTTCAAATTTCATCTCACATGGAACCTTCTTAGGGATCATCCTTCCTGACTCTTAAGACTGATCTTCTTTGAAGTTGCTGTCAGTTTGTTGTTTCTTGTTTTACATTTATAATCTGAAATTATTTTTTGTTAGTTGGTTCACTTGTATGTTATCTGTTTCTCCTCCCGCATTAGAATAGAATCTTCAGTGTAGAAACCTTGTTTTTCTTTTCTCCAGGGCTTAGATCTGTGCCTAGTACATAGCCGGCCTTTGATAAATATTTGTTAGCAAATTAATTAACATTGTTAGTTGACATTTCAGTTGTTAGTAATGGTAGCATAGGCATTTGTTTTTTCTTCCTTAAGTACTAAATTATTTTCCCCGCAAATCCAACTCATGCAGATTTTGTGTTAGCTTTTAATTTATACAAAGTCATAGACTTGTTTAATGAAGACTTTATTTTTAAAGGGTCAAATTGCCGAGTGTTCTCTTAAAATCCTGAGTGAGGCTTTGTACTTTGGTATTTATGCATGTTTCAGGTTAGGAACAGAAGTAGTATCTGGTGAAGGGAGGATGGAGTGGATTTTAATGTATGACATACTTTGAGTGGTTTCTTTTACTTGGAGGATTCATCACTTGCGTGTTACAGCAAATGTTAAATACAGTGGAATGCCTTTTTTCTGCTGATGTTTGAGGACTGAAGTATGGGCTAATCAAATCACCAGCCTTTCTTTCTTTACATAGTTTAAGAGGGAGTAGCATATCTGAATATCATAATGGATTTTCAGAGCAGGGTTTTATGGTTAAATTTCCTCATCGTTCAAACTTTTATTTTGTAATAATGTTAGCTCTTAATATTAGATGTTGTAGTGCTTACAAAAGAACAGTAAAGTTTCTAGATAGTTCTCAAATGCTGGCTAGGGTAGTTCTTTGGTTTGTTTGCACATGACGCCTTAAAATACTTACAAATACTTGTCTGCCCATTGTATTTGAAGATTTTCTGAAAACAAATATGGGATCTTATTTTTATGTTACAGTAGAATTAAGCCTATGATGAACATATTGCTTGGACAATATGTTATTTTTGCCTAATATGTCGTAATATATTCCTAATATATATATAATATATATTACCTAACTGGGGACTTCTAAGTGTTTTCTTTTATCTTCAAAATTGGGAGAGTATTATAGCCTACCTCACAGAGTCAGATGAAGTGCTATAAAGCAGATAAAACATTTATCTCAGTGTTGGATACATGGTAGAGGTTGAAGAATATTAACTGTTATAGTTAATATAACTGTATAATAACTACAGAAAATACAGAAAAACTGTATAATAGAAAAATGCTTGGGGGGCCTGGGTGGCTCAGTTGGTTAAGCGTCCGACTTCAGCTCACAAGTTTGAGCCCCACGTCGGGCTCTGTGCTGACAGTTCAGAGCCTGGAGCCTGTTTCAGATTCTGTGTCTCCCTCTCTCTCTCTCTCCCTATCCGACTGGCCCTCTGTCTCTCTCTTTCAAAAATAAATAAACATTAAAAAAAAAAAAAAAGAGAGAGAAATGCTTACTAGTGTTTTTCAGTTGATTTTTATTCTCTTAATATTTTACATGGATTATTTCCATTTAAGGAAGAAAAATATGGAGCATGTAGAACTGTGAGAATCAGACTTTTAAAACAAAAAGAGCTAGTTCTTATGGAACATTCTCAGCATTACTATTTGGTTAACATCTGTTTCAAACTGGCTTCTCATTTCAGGAATAACATAAAGGGGGGTGGGGTGCCTGGGTGGCTCAGTCGGTTAAATGTCCGACTCTTGATTTTGGCTCAGGTCATGATCTCATGATTCATGGGTTTGAGCCCCACATGGGGCTTTGTGCTGATAGTTCAAAGCCTGCTTGGAATTCTCTCTCCCTCTCTCTCTGCCCCTCTCCTGCTTGCACGAGCTCTCCGCCGTCTCCCCTCCCCCATCTCTCTCTCTCTCTCAAAATAAATAAATAAACATTAAAAAAAAAAAAAAACGAACATAAAGTGGCTAATATAATTATTTCTAGAGGAAATTCCATTTGTAGGAAGTCACCAGGTAAAATTTTTGTTTGATGAACTTATTTTGGAAGTCATCTACTGGGACAGGATCTCCAAACTTTTTTTGTAATTGTTTACTCATATCAGTAAAAATAACATATATATTTGGTTATACATGTATACATGTGCTCTTATACAAATATATAACATACGTTAAGAAAATAAACAAGTACAGAAACTTAAAAAGCATGATAATGAAATATAAGGTGTATAGATGTTTTAGTATTTAATTTTGGTACCTCCTTTTCCCTTACCCATACCCCCAACACATGCACTGGCTCTGAGCACATCTTTGTTTTGAGATTTTGCTTTGAAGAGATAACCACTTCAGCTTCAGAGTCTTGCAGCATTTTGTTTTAAGCCAGAGATGTGAAGGGTGGAAGGAGAAAATCTTCTTTACATTCTTGAGGTTTTTGTCCAGGTTTCTGAATTTCTTGCACCTTAAAGAAACAAAATCTGAATTTTGCGAGTTTAAGAAGTATCATAGATCATTCTTTGTGGAGGACTCTTATCTTGCTGCTAATGGGTGGCTTTCAAGAGGGCCCTTGACTCTCTTGAAATTCCAAGCTATATTTTGTGTCTCTGGGCAGATTGTCGTTTTTCTGGGCAAAGGGTTTAGATCTTTCATCAGATTCTGAAAGGAGTTTCCCCCAAGGCTGGGAGCCACTGCTTTGGGTGATGGGCATTTGGTTCTTCACTTAGAGCAGAGAGAGAGAATTTGTCATATAGTCCCTTTCTGTAGAAGGGAGATTAAAAAAAATTTTTTTTTTAACGTTTATTTATTTTAGGGTGAGGGGAAAAGAGACAGACAGAGCATGAGTGGTAGGGGGGCAGAGAGAGAGGAAAACACAGAATCCAAAGCAGGCTCCAGGCTCCAGGCTCCGAGCTGTCAGCACGGAGCCCGACACGGGGTTCCAACTCACGGACCGTGAGATCATGACCTCAGCTGAAGTCAGACGCTTAACCGACTGAGCCACCCAGGCACTCCTAGAAGGGAGATCTTTTAACAAGAGGTTTCTTCTGTGTGTCTCTCCTAATTTTTAATTCTTTTTACTACCAAACAGAATTTTTAAAGGTGTTTGAAGATAGAAGTTAATTACATGACTCCAGCCATTGTGGTGGTTTGGAGCTTTTTGATCCGTATCATTTGAAAAGTTAAGCTGCGTGAATGAATACTACCAATGGTAAACTTGAATGTGCCTGTCAAAAAGCATTTATTCTGGAGTAGCTGTGGACCTGGGAGAAGCCAGGAGGAGAGACTCAGATTTTCTTTGCTGGTGAAGAAATAGTTGAGCAACCAATGACAGAGAAGAGAAGCAGTGTCTATAGTTGTGCACCAGGTGATGTATTACATGGTGTCACCTTGAAGCTTCCCAAGAAACCAAGAACAAGGATGTTTGTTGTTAACTGAGGGCTGTGTAACTTGCCTCCCCCTTTAGACAGAGCCAGAGTCGGGACCTCAGGCCTGTCTGGTTCCAAAGCCAGTGTTTATGGGCACGAACGTGGGTGAGCCCCGGAGCTAACCACCGTCTTGCTCGTGCTGTGCTGGGATGATCTCCCCAGTGAGCCCTTTTACTGCCTCTTGCAAAGAACCTTGGAAATTGTGAGGAGACTGAAGTGGTGAGAGAAGTGGAGAAAAGAAGGGGGCGAGCAGCCAGGCCAGCAGCAACACTGGGGGTGGCGGGTGATGATGGACGGAACCGTGGAAGAACAGCCGGCCTCGGAGTTGGCTCCTTCGAAAGGCCCGTCAGTGCTGCCAAGAGGCAGACAGGAAGGGTCACCAACACTGCATGATGGCAAGGGCCGGGGTGGAGAAGATGCCACTCTGGATCCTGCGGGGTTCGAACGCTGTCATGAAAAGGTCATGCCGGTCATGGAGTGGTTTGGGTTTGGTAAACTGGTGACTGTGTGGCAGCGGTTTTCTTTATCATCTGTCTTTACGTCTTTGGGAAGTAGCTTAAGTAGAGGAAAGGGTGTGGGTTCAGGTCTCGGTGATAATCCCGGCTTTGTGAACTGAGGTTAGTTATTTAACATCTCAGAGCTTTAATTTCTACTTTGGTAACATGGGGCTCACACTTGCCAAGGTGGTTGTGAGGAGTGTGATAATGCGGGGAGGCTGCCTAATGTGTGGTTTGTTGTGTGAGAAATAATTCCTTCCCTTCTCTTTCTGCCATCGATCTTTCTTTGAGTCACTCCAGAGGACCTGGATCTTGTTTCAGATCTTGTGAGGGTGGAGATCTGGCAAAAGTTCATCCATTTATGCAGGGCGTCATGACAGACTTTCACCTTATGGTGATGTTACATTTTTTGGATTTAATTAATTCATGGTTGCTGGTGCCTGGAACATTGTTCAAACATTAAAACACATGGAGAAAATGGGGACTTGGTAGCATTTCAGGAGAAGTACCATCTTTGAATAAGGTAGATATAGGCTTCGGATTAGCCTTTTACTGAAGCGCCTTCAGAAGACGATGTCTGGAAAGGGAAGGAGATCACTCCTTTGCTGTACGTTGTAAGGAATTCAGAGTGGGTTCGGGCTCCTGAGGAGCTGTCTTATATTAGCAGGTGGGAAATCACAGCAGAAAACACTTTTCTTTTCAAATGAATGAGTATTTTGAAATCAAGGATGTTTTGTAGCAGAAAGGAAGTTCCTTTTGAGAGTCAGAGGGCCTACTCAAGCTTTGTCTCATCAAGTTAATTTTTCAGAGTGATAGTGATGCATCCAAAGGTCTGGTGTTTTTCCCTAATTTGTGAGCAAAAGTCAAACTAACTTAAAATAAGATGTATACAGAGGACTTTTTTTGTTTTGTTTTGTTTTGTTTTAAAGGTAGGCTCCCTGCCCAATGTGGGGCTCAAACTCACGACCCTGAGATCATGAGTCACATGCTCTACTGACTGAGCCAGCCAGGTGCCCCTATACAAAGGATTTTTGAAAATTAAAAGGTTTTAGTACTCTGTTCTGCCCTGTCTTCATGCATCCTTCTACCTTTGCTTCTTTAACTCCGTCTACAGCTGCTGTAACTAGTATTCTTGATGGTAACCAGCCATCTAGAAATAATAATCATTTCACTTTAAGAAAACGTAAAGACAGCATTTTAATCAAAAACAGTTGAGTTGAAGTTCTGAAACTCGGTAGTTGTGAAATTTGTCTGGCATGTGGCTGGATCTCTAGGGGGAGAGCATTGCAAGGTTTCAGGTAGGAGTAACTTCGATGGAACCTTTGGCTGCTGAGGAGACTGTTTTACCACCTAGATTTTTTACCACCTAGGTAGGTTTTGGATAGAACTCTATTTTTGTTGTATTTAGATTTACATTGTCACATCATAAAAGGCATTTCAACTCATGGTGGAATTTATTTAGGCTTTTCTGGTTTAGTAGGATGTTCTAGAAATGGTATATACTTAAGACGCCATTGGGCCTAGGAGTGGTAAGACTCTGTACTCACACCCCTGAGTTACGATGAGGCTTACAGGAAATGAATTGTGTGCAAATGCTTTTCAAAGTGCGTGGGAAGCAAACGCACAGCTCTGAAAGGAGTCTATATACAACCTGGCTAAGTAGCCTCCTCCAAGGGCCTTATATTCTCGTTTTTGTAATTGGTCTGTGGGTTGTGTGGTTCAATTCATTCACTCATCAGATTTCTACGAGCGGCATGATGCACCAGGCACTGCCCTGGCAACGCAGTGGTGAGTGAAAGAGGAAGGTTGATGCGGTTCTTCTCAAAAGGCCGTTGTAGCTGGAGGTCAGAGATTGATGGGGCTACTTAGGTTGTTGGAACCAAAACCAAATCATTCTGGTTGGGTTAAAGTTTGTCCTTGATCCTCAGAGCATTTTTTCATATCTGTAAATATTTGATCACTGAATATATCAATCACCCATAAATTCCCTACTCAGTCATGAGGAATAATATTTTCCCTCATGTTTATATATTCTTGTGTTAGGTGTAATTTTTTTTTTTTTTGTCTATATGATACCTGACAGTATTATGATTACACTGAGATGGTCTTACTGTTGGAGTTGGAATTTTAAAAAGTTGTCTTGTTATGGTAACATTGTTTTATATAATACTGAGGCAAAACAACATAATCATTGCTTGCTTGAAAAAGAAAATATTACCAATTTACTTTTAGGCTATAAACATGAAATTGTACAAACTGTAAAAAGCATACCAAGTCCCTTTAAAAGTGAGTAAGATCCATCTGTGGGCCTAGCTCTATGCTCTCTAGACGGCACTGTATAATTAAAGTACACGATCTTAAGTCTTCCTGGGTTTTAATTCACTGTTTTATGAACTGCTGCTTAGGAGAGTGGGGGACATAATACAATAGATTTAATTCACTAAGAGAATAAAAGTTGAGAAGATTAGAGCTAGAATTAGTGGCAGCACCAATTGATGTTTATTAACTGAGAATACAAGCAACAGTAAAACCACAGTTAGGCAAAACAGCTAACACTGGTGGTGTTATGGTTACTGTGAACACTGGAAAAATAAATAATTGCAGGTATTTTAACTTTGGCAAATCGAATGAAGTTAAAAATTGAATCCCCCCTCCTTGTCACTGGCTAATTTTAAAATTTCCCGAGCTATTATGATTTAAATTATTGAGCCTTATCTGAGCCGCATTCTGTGGGCGGTAAAAATTGAGTGGAGTGTGCGCTTTTGGAACCAGTGCTCGAAGTAGAGCTGGATTTGTGATGGTTTACATAAGGAGGAAAGCATCATCTGGGATTATCTCAGACGCTGACCTGTGGGAGAGTCCAACAAAATAAAAAGACTGTATATAGAGAGAGTTTGGAGTTCGTGATGGTCAGTACTTAAATGGCCACCCTTGTACCTTAATGGTTACTGAATTTCAGAATGATTTCAGAATCATTTCATGGTCGGTCAAACAATGTGCATTCCTACGAGTGCATATCTGTATTTAATATTGACATAATCTGGGTGAAATCATATTTCTTTACAGTTTTACTTAATGGAGTATTATTTTTCTCTTCTATGTAGGGAGGACACTACACCTACATTTCTTGGCTAGAAAGACATTCTCCGACCCCTTTTTTGAGCCAGGCTGTTTGTAATATTGTACCGTTTATTAAGAGAATAATTTCTTCACATTAGGGTATCATAGTTCATGACCAATATTCTTTTGTCTCCATAAATGCAAGGATAATTGAGTAGTTATTTGCTTCTTTCTTGGTGAGATGGTCATGAAGTTTTGCTTGACTCATTTGCAGATGAGAGATCAAGAACCTCTCCATAGAGTGTTTTTCATGACTGCATGATTTATTTAAAAAAAAATTTTTTTTTAACATTTATTTATTTTTGAGACAGAGAGAGACAGAGCATGAACAGGGGAGGGGCAGAGAGAGAGGGAGACACAGAATCTGAAACAGGCTCCAGGCTCTGAGCGGTCAGCACAGGGCCTGATGTGGGGCTCGAACTCACAGACCGTGAGATCATGACCTGAGCCGAAGTCGGACACTTAACCGACCGAGCCACCCAGGCGCCCCATGACTGCATGATTTAATGTAGCTAATGGTTAGAGTGGGACCTAGATCAGAGTAAGTGTTATATACATGTTAACTACCTTTGTCATTGTTGTTGCTGTTATTGTTACGAATAAATGCTACCTAATCTGTATCTCATGACTTGGATCCTGTAAAGATGATCTGTTTTTGTGTACCGTGTTTAGGAAAATGGGTGTTTGAGTTTTAAAATCCATTAAATCTATTCATAAACTAAATTGTTTACGTAAAAGAATATATCACTATCTATTACAGTTGCCAATGAGCTTTAAAAAGCATTTAGAAAGCGTTGCTGAGTGAAAGTAACATTTGGAAGCTGTCAGAGTCAGTATGTTTCAGAACCCAAGGACTAGTCTAGGCAAGTGTGAGTTGTGTTGCTTTATAACGGATGTTAGAGTGTTGTGTTCACCTGTCTCCCCCAGCTGGAGTGTGTGGTGCTATGGGAGATGGGGGAGTTGGATGTGTGCGATGACTCTGAACGTTGTCACTGTGAGACATCGGGAAGGACTATTGGTGGCCACTAAATGTAGTTAAGAGGTTGCTACCTGGACAGATAGGACGTGGCCATTAACCTTACATCTTTGATTAAGTGGCAGCGTTGAAAAATCTTTTAAAAAGAAAAACAATTTGCAGGAATTTCTAGGAGTCTGCAGAAGTATCTTTGGTGCAGGTGGCTTACAATATGAATTTCATGTGTGTTAGAAATTTTTTCTTCATCTGTGAGTTTTTTACCTAAAGCTATTTTTATCAACTCCAATTATGGATTTGTTGTGCGCCTGTAATTTTGATTGGCAGTGAAGCCTGCATTTAATCTTTATTCGGACCTAGAAAGGTTTTTTGTTTCCTTTTTGTCTCTCATGGGAAGTTAGTCTGAACCACTCATTTCTCATACTTACCTCAAGATAATGAGTGTCGTCGATCTGTCTTCAGTTTCCATCGAGACAAGAAAATGTATTCAACCCTAGCGCATTTTTTCTTTCATGATGAGTTTAAATAAAATAAGTGACTGAGTGAATATGTTTACAAAAGCAACATGTACACGTATTTGAAGTAGGTACGTAATGAGGTAAACCAAGGTCCCAAGAAATAACTGGCAGATCAGAGTTCAGTAAGTACAGTTGAATAGGAATGTCAGTCAGAATTCTCTCTTCCAAGTTATCTTCTTGAGCTGGTAGATGATGATGTTTCTGTTGTACCTTGAGTTCTTACATTTTATCCTAGAGATTTTAAATAAAGACTCAAAAGGCTGAACAGTGAAAGCTTCAGTCAAGGCAGGGCACATTAGGTGTCTATACTGTTTGACGTTAGCTGTACTGAAGCAAGAGATAGTCCCTTATGGTTATTATTTTTTTCCCCTTCCCATCATTTAGCGTTTTCTTTAAAATGAATTTTTGACATTTTTTTCTTCTCTCTGTGTAGTAGCTCCTCTAAACTACAGATAGTAATTAACTCTCTCTATATGTTTAAAAATTTTTTTTAAATGTTAATTTATTTTTGAGAGAGAGAGAGAGCATGAGCAGGGGAGGGCGGAGAGAGAGGGAGACACAGAATCCGAACCAGGCTCCAGGCTCCAGGCTCCGAGCTGTCAGCACAGAGCCCGACCCAGGGCTCGAACTCACGAGTTGTGAGGTCATGACCTGAGCCAAAGTCGGATGCTTAACTGACTGTTTTTTTTCGTATACCTGCACACCTATGGTTAAGTTTAATTCATAAATTGGATACAGTAACAGATTAACAGCAATAACATTTATGACAACATACCATAACGAAAGTTATGTGATTGTGGTCTGTCTCTCAAAATATCTTTGTACCGTACCTCCCCCCCCCCCCTTCTTGTGATGATGTGAGATGCTAAAGTGCCTACATAATTAGATCAAGTGAGGTGAATGACGTAGGCTTGTGATGTAGAGTTAGGCTGCCGTTGACCTCCTGACGATACGTCAGAGGGAGGATCATCTTCTTCTGGACCACAGTTAACTGTGGGTAACTGTGGAAGGGGAAACTGGGTAAGTGGGGACTGCCATACAGGTGGGTTTGCTTAGGGCCATTTAGAGCTGTGGCCAGGTCAGAAATACAGAGGTAGCATGGGAAGCTCGGGAGGCTGACGATTTAGACTCAAAGAAGTTGCCTGTCCAGCAAGGTAGAGTTATGGAGAGAGGATAGGTTTGTCAGCGAGCTAGCCAGCCTTAGAATTCCAGCCAGTTTTCCTTGCAAGCTGGGTGACTTTGGAGAAATGATCTTCTTAGAACCTCAGTTTGCTTATCTGTAAAGTGATGATAATATCTTCTGCCTTGCAGGATTAGTATGAGAGGCAATGTATGTGAAATGCCTAGACCAGTACTGACATGGCAGATACTTGGTAATTGATAGTTATCATAATATGTCTGTCCTTGAGGTCAGAGACCATGTCCATTCATGATTGTATTCCCATGGGGCAGGATTGTGTCCCCCCCCTCACATCTTTATGGCTCAGAGGGTACCTGCTGAATGAAACCATCCTTTCAGGTAGGAAGGGAATTCTTCATGTATATGAGGCACTGCTGACTCATAATATCACTTCCTAACTCAATCCTTTCTTTTCTGATTTATGTTGTCTTAAATATTCTTTTAAAGAATATATTTTTTTAAATGAAGAGAGTTTTGTAAAGATTTTTTTTTTTTAATTTTTAATTTTAGAGAGAGAGAGAGAGAGTGTGTGAGTGGGGGAGAGGGGCAGAGGAAGAGAGAGAATCTTAGGCTGTACACTCAGCGTGGAGCCCGACACAGGGCTCGATCCCACGATCCTGGGATCATGACCTCAGCTGAAATCGAGTCGAATGCTGAAAAGACTGAGCCAGCCAGGTCCCCGAAAGAGAGTTTTTGTGTGATAAACCGAACATAGCTTTAAAGACAAAGGTTTATGATTATGGTCTGCATTGCCTAGCTGAAAAGGTGCTGCTTTGGACAGAAAACAGCCTCTGAAAGGCCCGTGATTATCAAAGGTTGCCAAGTGCTTTGAAAGGCTCTGGGCAAAAGTTTTCATTTCCGGTTTTATCCTCAGTCTCTTCTGCCGTGATGGAGAGCTGGCAGAGTCTGGAGCGAAGGAGACATGGAATGAGTGTTTACTGAGTGAATGAATTAATATGGTGATTATTCAGACCTCAAAATTCAGTGGGGTCTTTGTCGGGTAGTATTTATTTGATCAGCTTTGGAGAGCAGAAATAGTATACAAACGCTAAGTGGATTTTAGTGAGTCTTGACAATAAGAGCAGCTGGGTTTGCTGTCACATCTCAGGTTTAGACCAGAGACTTACTAGTTCACAAGAATCGCAGCTGGCACTGACCTGGCACTTTGCTGCTCTCTTCGAGGTACATCATAGAAAACTTTTCACTGGGCAGGCACCCCGGATCCGAAAATCAGCATTAACTTTGTGTAAATCTCCTCTGGGGGGATTCGCGGGGGATGTGTAAGTAGGAAGAGTAAGCTGCCGGAGAGAGTGAGATAGTCTAGTCCTTTCTCTTGCTCTGGCCCCCCTTGCCTCATGGGGATTTATGTCAGCTCGGAGGCAAGTGGTTTTGGCTCAGCACAATTAATCAAAGATGAGTGCTAAAAAAGTTACCACTTTGGTCCTCTGGGTAGTTTCTCGTTCTTCTTAGATGGGCTTTTCACCCAGTCTGTCTTTACTTTTTTGTTTGATGTGTATTCAGGAGATTTAAAAAGCTTATTTTAAATTTGGCCTTCAGCAAACGTAATTAAAAAGGAAAAGTTTCTGTTTGCTGTTGCAGGAAGCCTGCTTCCCTTCCCCCTCACCCCTACAATTGGTACATTTCTTAATACTCAGGAAGAAGTGAATTTTAGGTTAGCCGTGTTTCTATCCCTTCATTACTGAGTATAATGAAGAGGTGCAAGGATTTGATGTGGTTTGCCAAATTTTTAGGGAACACAAAAAGCACACGCTTAGTGGTTCATATTTTTGAAAATCTTTGTACAGTATTTGGGAAGATTTTCTTTTACTAGAAACCTCATTTTCTGGGCTCTTCATTTTGCTATGCATAATTCGAGAAGACTCTATCTATCTATCTTTGTCCTTGGTATTTGAAGGATATGCAGTATATATTCTGAATAGACCGTCATGACCCTGGGAGGCCTTTCTTTGGTTAAGTGTATCTTCAGAAACAGAGGTAATCAAGATCTGTCTCCAGGAATTTTCTTTCCTTTCGAAGCCTCATTTTCACATGTCAAATATAATAAAGGCCTATAAACTCTGGCGAGTGCTTTCATTTAACCATCCAAACAGTTTCTGTTTCAGTTCCAAAAAAGGTAATTTCTCCTCCTCCGATTAAATACTTACGTTTCTTTCTTTCTTTCTTTCTTTCTTTCTTTCTTTCTTTCTTTCTTTCTTTCTTTCAGGCAGAATGGAGTCATTCATTGCTCTTGAGTTCTCTTTGGTGTTAATAGATGGGGTGTTTCAGAAATCAATCCATTTAGCATATATAATAAATACCAGTGTTAGATTTTTATGGAGTTTGGAAAGCTCTTATAGAAACACATATAGGTAGGAGTCTACTTGATTTATTGGGGTGGCTTGAAAGAATTATAAATGTTTTGGTATTAAAAGTTGCCGTGTCAGACATAAGACTTTTAAAAGACTCATAAAGAGATGCGAAGAACCTGTTAATGGTGGATATCTTTGGGCAATAAAAATAGGTTTCACTTTCTACCTTGACATTAAAAAAACTAATTACAAAACAGAAGGGTAGTCATGTGTCTGTTTTCCAAACTAATGAAAGTAAGCAAACTACTGGGAATAAAATGAGCCATTGACCATTGGTGATCATTAGATTAAGCCTTTATGGAATCAGTTGGAACATGAGGAAATATATACAGGATTCTTTTCATACAGCATAAATGCTCAAAGTAACTAATAAAGTATTAGTTGACGTATATATGTTTGTCCTATCTTTCCATCTTCCGTTGACCCATCATTGTTCTACCCATTTGTGATAGTCAAGGAAAAGAAATTTAGCTTGTCATCTCTTTAGTATAATTGGTTTCTTTTCGATAAGGAAAGAGCTTTAATTGCTCATCTATTCAGATAAGCTTGAAAAAGCATTATTTTTGATGTTCAGCAGGAGGGTAAAGTACTTAATTTTCAGAAATGGTGTATGGGGTACTGAAAAGGTAAATTCTGTTGGTGTAAAGTCTTTTATTTTCACTGTTTTCTGAGATACAGTACTTATCTTGGTGATTTTATTGTGCAAAGAACTCCGCTTCTTGGCTGTCATACACCACACTTTAATGAGCTAGAGCTACACAATAATTTGTGACTTGCGCTATTTCCTTTTCTAATCAACTCATCGACTCATCAATATCATGCCCATTCTGCACCAGTTTACTCTAGAATTGATAAAAGTTTTTTTTTTCTTTTTTTTTTGTATTGCCGTAAGAGAACCAAGAGAGCTTAGTGGCTTGCATTCCGTTTGGGGGATAAAAAAATATTGAATTGGCTTTTGCTGCTTAAACCACTCCAAAACTCGGTGGCTTAAAACAACAGACAGCCATTTATTTAGCTCCGCATCCTGTGGTTTGGCAGTTTGGACCGGGTTCAGCTGTGTGAGGGTCCTCATCTCTGCTGGACTCACTCGTGCACCTGCAGTCAGCTGGCGGCTGATGGTCTCATTCACATTTCTGATCATTGGCTGACCGTTGGTTGGTTGTGGGTACCAGGGTGTCTGGGCCGTGAGAGTCTCCTCATCCAGCCCGGTAGCCTGCACCTTTTTACGTGGTGGGTTGTGGGGTTCTCTAGAGCAGTAAGAGAGGGCAAGCACAAATACTTTTCAGGTCTCTCCTTGCATTGTGTTTGCAGTTATCCCATCGGCCAAAGCAAGTTACAAGCCGGTTGAAATTCTAAGAGTGCAGAAAGACTCCATCTCTTTGTGGGTGGAGCTCCAAAATTACACTGCCATGGCATGAATACAAGGAGGGGAAGAATTTGTGGCCAGTTCTGCAACCTGCCATGGATATTCTGAGGACTTCAGATCTTGGTTCAGTGGATATTGTCTCTGTTTTGAAATACATCTAACTACTCACTTTCTCTTGTGCTGCCTTCTGAGTCCAGACCACTCAGTGTGTGCCTCCTTACAGGTTCCCTGCTTCCCACCCTTGCCCCCTGTGCTCCCCACGGCAGCCAGAGCAAAGTTTTCAAATTAGAAGTCAGAGCATGTTCAAAACCTCCCATTGGCTTCCCATTTCATTCAGAATAAAATTTAAATTCCCTACTGAGGCTGCAAGACTACCTGACATGGCCCTTTCTTTGACCTCATCTCCCCCGACTCGACTCGTCTCTCATCCTGTCCCAGCTGCTCTTCCCTCCTTGCTGTTAGACACACCAAACCTGCTCCTGCCTCAGGGCTTTGCATTGGCTGTTTTCTCAGCCAGAAGTTCAGCGGCTCCCTCCTTTCCTTCCTTTGGGTCTCTCTTTATAAATCTCTTTCTCAGAGAGGCCTTGGTTGATATCCCTCCATAAAATAACATTCTTTCCTACCAATTTCTCGCTTGCCTTGTTGTACTCCATGGCACGTATCACCACCTGACATTTGTTTATTTTCTATCTCTTCCATGAGGGGTGGTGACTTTGAGTGTTATCCCCAGTGCCTCCAACGGGGCCTGGCGCAGAGTTTATGTTCCCCAAGCCTCGGTGGAATGACTGTAAAGTGCAGTTTATCACCTAGTCTTAGTGGTGGCTCTTCTCTAGAGCTGGTGAGGTCTGTGTTCCATCTGTCTTGGGCTAGAGGCAACCTGTTTTCCCCTTGCCCGATGCTCAGCTGGATGCTTAATGAGGTGTTCATCTACTCCTCTTTAAAAATTTTCAGCTATTTTAATTCGGTGATTTTGGGATCATTTTCCTTTATAAATAGATTTAGAAGTATAGTCATTCTACTATATGCTGATGGTTTGTGTAAATGCACAGCTATACATATGTATGTTTTTTTGCCCCAGAGTGGCACACAACAAACCCTCAGGCTAGCCCTGGAGGCTCAGGTAGTTGTGGTCTTAACACCGTCTTCACGTACTCTTGAAATTCCTCCGTCCCCCAAGCCTCTTTTACTCAGACCTATGTACCAAATTGCTGAGGCCCCACTGGGCCTCTGACTTCCTCTGAGCAGCTCTGAAAGGTGCTATTCTTCAAGTGTAATTTGTGTCTCGGATGGCTTTCCTATAGCTGCTTCTCAGGCTTTGAATCTGAGTTCTGCTAGTCCACGGGAGCTGACCATTGCGTGTATATGTTCGTAACGGATAGTCAAACCTCTAATTTGGAAAAATGAGATGGGACAGAAGTGAGTAGGAGGAAGGGCAGTCTAGCTTAGTAAAACCCCTGAATCACAGAATATTTAAAAATAAAGACAGTTCTATGATTTTTAAATTACAGTGCACATGATAGACTAATACATAACAGGGACATAATGAGCCATGTAAGCAGCAGCAATGGAAATATTTACAATTCACAATAGGCCTACTGAATAAGCTAAGAGATTTAAGCAGCAAAGTCTGGGTAAGGGTTATTTGACTCAGAATTTGAGGGCTAATCCACAGAATGTGAGGAGTCAGTAACTTCTTGAATGCTTCGATTGGAAAGTGTTGTCGATTTTTATATTGCATTTTCCCAATTGGTAAGGACCTAAAAATGTGCAGGTGCGGACTGACTCGTGCTTGCCTAGAATCACGTTCTTCTAAGTTTAGAGTGGATATATGGAAGAGGAGCTGAGACCTGCTTTGGCTTTTACCCTCTGGCTGTTGAGGTTAGCATTTCAGAAACATCTTCACCCATCCTAGAAAGTGCATGAGTATGTGTTCATTTTTGTTGTCCCGATGCTGGTTGAGTTAGAAAGCTGGGAGACAAAGCGATGGGGTTTCAAATAATTTAGTGGAAAGAGAATGCTGATAAGTAACAACAGGGATTGTGGGACCATTCTGGATTCTGGCCATCATGACAGGAAGGGCCGGGGTTAAGAACATGCACTTTGGAGGCAGGCAGGCTAGGGTTTTGGTCTAGTTTTTGCCATTTACTATTTGAATGGTCTTAAATAAGTTATTTAACCTCTCTACATCTCAGCTTCCTTTGTGATAAAAAAGGAGGTCCCGGGGGCCCCTGGCTGGTCAGTCGGTGGAGCATGCGACTCTTGATCTCTGGGTTGTGAGTTCAAGCCCCACTCTGGGCGTGGAGTCTACTTAATTAAAAAAAAGGAGGGGGTGCTGACAGAGCTTGTCTATTAGATTTGTTGTAAGAAATAAAGGTTATGTATGTCAGAGGCTTAATACTAGAAAAGGCATACAGTAAATGCTCAGGAAATGTTTGCTGGAGAAGGCATACTTTCTCAAGAATCTAGAAAAATGCTGGTACCAGAAGGGCTTAAATTGGCACCAGGGCATAGTCTTGTGTGGTGTTTTGGCCCCTATGAAAATACTGAATACATGCAGTCTGTGAGAGGGACAGGATGGGGGTGACTGGCAGAGGCCATAGCATTCCTAAGGACTATAGCTTGGCGGGGTGTGGGGAGGGTGGAGCTAGTGAGTGGGGTGGTTTGGTGAGGAATGGGCAGGGCCTTTCACGTGTGCACAGCAGCTCCAAAGAGAGGAGCGTGAAGTGTGTGAGGAGGGAAAAGCATATATACCTGGTAGTGGTGGCCAGAGAGCCACGGGAGCAGGAAGAGGACACTGGTGTATACAGGAGAGTGCTGGGGACAGGGGTGCCTGGTGAGTGGCGTGAGGGCTTGCAGGCTTCAATTTGGCAATTACATTTGTTTCTAAGGCAATTAGGAGCCACTCAAGCTAAGCCTCTGCAGAGAGAAAGGATCTCACCAAGGCTCTGGAAGAATAGGGTTCTTCCTGTTGGGTGTCTGACAGTTTCCTAAGATGATGCTCAAATTTATCCACTCAGGTATCCTTAGGAATAAGAGAATTGCCAAAATCCTGCAATTTCTTTGAAGTCTCGTATTTCTGCTTTAAAAATTCAGAGATTTTTGCATTTCATAATGTATTAGCTTCATTCTAAAAGTTGGTGTTTTCAGTAAACGTAATGGCTCTGTGTTTATCCCGTGGCTTCTGGAAGGTACTCACACTGCTGTCCTCCCGATTCATCCAGGAGCAAGATAATTAGCAGGTCGGGTATTTAGACTGCCGGGGCTGAAGGGCTTTAGCAGGTGCTTCCTACTCACAGCCGACAGACGGGCAGAAGGTGCCCCTTGTTACCCTTTGCCCCGTCCTTGTGGGCCCTAAATCCTTTCTTTCTGCAAGGCATCTTGGGAGTTTTTGAAGGCCCCATTAACAACAGTCGTTTAGCGCTCACTGCTTCCTCATCTTATTTTTTCTCTTCCCCTGGCCTAAAATACCTAACTTCTTTCTTACTGTTTTTTGTTTAAACAGTTTCATTGAGATATCATTTACACACCATACCATTCTCCCATTTAAAGTGTTCAGTATATTTGCAGGGTTGTGCAACCATTACTGCTGTCTACTTTTAGAACATTTTTGTTCCTCCTAAAAGAAACTCTACTCGTTACTGGTTACTTCTCCTTCTCCTACCTCCACCCCTGTCACTCCTAGCCCTAGGTGACCATAATGTACTTCCTGTGCACAGATTTGCCTATTCTGGACATTTCATATAGGTGGAATCATATACTGTGTGGCCCTTTGTGACTGATTTCTTTCACTTGGAATAATACTTTCCGGGTTCACCAATGGCGTAGCATGTATCATTCCTTTAAATTGTTGAACAAACAGTAATTGTGTTGTACCACATTTTGTGTATCCATTCATCAGCTGGTGAACATTCAGGTTGTTTCCACTTTTTGGCTATTATGAATAATGCTACTTTGCTTTTGTGTGGATGTGTTCTCACTTCTTTTGGGTAATACTTCAGGAGTGGAATTGCTGGGTCATATGGTAACTCTATGTTTAACTTTTTGAGGAACTGCCAAGCTGTTTTTTTCCAAAGTAGCTACACCACTTTGCATTCCCACTTGCAATCTAAGGGATCCAATTTCTCTACATCCCTGCCAACACTTGTTATTTTTTGTCTTTTTGATTCTAGCCATTCAATCGGGTATGATTTGCATTTCCCTGGTGGCTCATGATGCTGAGCATCTTTTCATGTTTTCATTGGCCATTTGTGTATCTTTGGAGAAAAGTCTGTTCAAATGATTTGCCCATTTTTGGTTTGTTTTTTTGTTATCAAATTGTAAGAATTCTTGAGTGCAAGTCCCTTATCAGATATATGATTTATAAATATATAAATTTATATATATATTAAAAAAATTTTTTTTACTGTTTTATTTTTTTTGTTGAGAGAGAGAGAGAGAGACCAAGCATGAGCGGGGGAGCAGCAGAGAAGGAGGGAGACACAGAATCCCAAGCAGGCTCCAGGCTCTGAGCTGTCAGCACAGAGCCTGACGTGGGCCCCAAACCCATAACAATGAGATCATGACCTAAGTGGAAGTTGGACACTTAACCGACTGAGCCACCCAGGCACCCCTATGTAAATTTATATTTACATAAGTATATATAAATCTGCCATTCAGCAGTTTGTCTTTTCACTTTCTCGATGGTGTGCTTAGAAGCAGAAATGTTTTTGGTCTTGATGAACTCCCATTTATTTATTTTTTTCTTTTATTGCTTGTGCCATTATTACTGCTTTTTAATCCCTAGCTATTCTGCAGAATATTGGGCTAGGAACCAGAGCACCTGGGCTTTAGTTCTGCCACTAATAAGCTGGTTGACATTGGTCAAGTAACTGCTTGCCCTGCCTACACCATTTTTTCCCCCACAAAAGTGATTGTTTCCTAATAAATCCAAGTTGATCATATCACTTCCTTCTTCCTAAATGCTTATTGGTTTCCTGTTGTCCATAACTGATAAAATCTGAACAGTTATGTTTGGCATTTAAAGCTCTCCCACAAGCTGGCTTGCTCTTTTTTTTAGCATATGCTCTCTGCACTCTACTCCAGACATGCTCACAATTTCACACACATAGAAATATCTCATACCCCGTTCTTAGTTCACAACTCTACATGTGCTTTTTTTCTTGGTGAAGAATGCCTTCCCTGCCCCCTACTCTGCTTTATGTCATAAGCTCTCCATTTAGTCTTTGAGAATCCAGGGCAAATGTTCATTGTTGTGTCCATGCGGTGCCTGGCAGATAGTATATGCTTAGCAAATCTTTGTTAGGTGAACGCACAGTTGAAAGAAACACTGCCTTTTCTCGATAGCCTTGCTTGGCTTTTTATACAAAGTTGTCAGTTCCTCTCTTGGGTTCCTACAGTGTATACTTTCTCATACCTGTTATACTCCTGCTCTCTTTTGTAGTTTGTTTTACTGTCTTTATCCCCTGCCCAGTGATTCCTTGGGAGGCAGGTGCTATGTCCATTATGTTCCAGGCCCGAGCTTCTGGCAAGTGTAGTAGGGCGGTAAGTATAACTGTTGGCCTGTGAATGGATGAGTTTCTTTGGGGAGTTCTGGAAAGTGAAAGAGACGACGCATCTAGTCTAGATTATTGGTTTTCAGCTTTCCTGAACCTGTTTAGATAAGATTGTAGAGTATATGCAGACGGACGTGAGGAGTTAAATCCTCAGAAAAAGAGATTTTCTAGGTGCAGTCCAAACTCTGACAGAGTGGAGATAGGCTGGCTCCATGACCTCTGCTTCCCTTGCCTGATGTTTTGAGTGTGGGGGGATGGTGTGGGGAGAGCTGATGAACGGTGAAGGATTGAGTGTGTGAGCAGGTTGTTCTTGCTTTTTCATAATACCCGCTGTCCATGTGGATTTCCTCAGTTTTAAAGTAGTTACTACCCTGTTTAATTCTCTTCTTAACCTTTGAGGTGCAAAGCTGCTTTTGGCCTCTTTGGAATTGTGCTTGGGAGTTACCAGATTACATGATTCCACTAATGCTTAATGCTGTAAGACTTCTTGCAGCTCTAAGATTTCATGGTTCAAGACGTTGTCTTCCCCCTGAAATATTTCTTGGTGACTTTAGTCCTCAGTGATTTCTCTTTTCTTATCGTAAGTCATGTAAGACATATTCATGTGTACTGCACCCTTTCATTCATTCATTCATTCATTCATTCAGCAAACACTGTACTAGGAACCTGGAAATGCTGGAGTGACAAAGGTGACTATAATAGCATTCATTTGAGTGTTTAATGAACACATATTTTAGGCTCTGCCCTGGGGATTATAATGTGAAGAAGACATGTGGCAAAGTCTCTTGCATTTTGAAAGTTGCTGCTTTTCATGGGTGTTGGTTTTCTGTCCCCAGTTAGACTGTGTTTAGACTATGTAAGCTATGTTTTTAATGTAATTTTAATTTTAATTTTTATGGGGGTGGAGGGGCAGAGGGAGGGAGAGAGAGATGGAGAGAATCCCAAGCAGGCTCCATGCTCCACACTCATTGGAGTCTGATGTGGGGCTGGATCTCATGACCCAATCCAGAATTAAGAGTCAGACACCCAACTGACTGAGCCAACCAGGTGCCCCTAACCTATGTTTTTTATATTTCATTCCCCTGATCATTTTAATATGCCATATAAATAGTTCTCAAGAATTACTTGATTGACTTCTTGGATGGGGTTCTTTTGACTGCCAAGAAAAACCTCTGTTGTCAAGAAAACATGAGGCCTGTTTGGTGAAATCAGAACTCTGAAGTTTATAATCCATATAATATGTACAGGTCTCACAAGTGGTTACTTGAGGAAAGTGGTAGTGTGGCTGATTTCTTTTTTTTTTTTCCTTTTCCATTTGGAAGTAGATGGGAGAGTTATTTAGAACTAACTTCTCATACTCCCTATTCATTTCTGAGTAATGAACTTACATATTACAGTTTTGGACTTAGGATGCTGACATGTGATTTCTGGTACTGCATGCTTAATCAGAACTTCGAAGAGTTTTTCTATTTTGTTTTGTTTTTCGAATCAGGACTGTGCCCTTCCTCGTAAAGCAGAATTTTGTTTGTTTGTTCGAGTTGATAGGAGTTTTTTCCAAGTGGTTTTCTTCACATTCTGCCATCTGAGCCTTTGTAATAAAGGCGTTCAAAGCCCTCATGCAATTCTCATAGTTTTACTTCATGTAGAGGAGTCTACTTCATGTAGACTATGATATTTAGATGAGAAACTCATTAAAATACGTAATACAGTAACATGATTTTGGAGAATGAGAGTAGTCAGGAGTAGTAAAACAGTATCTTTTAAAACAGTTGTCTTCCTGGGGCACCTCGGTGGCTCAGTCGATTTAAGCACCTGACTCTTGATATCGGCTTAGGTCATGATCTCACTGTTGGTGAGATCGAGCCCCGCGTCGGGCTCTGTGCTGACGGCATGGAGCCTGTTTGGGATTCTCTCCGTCTCTCTCTGCCCCTTTTCTGCTCATGCACACACTCTCTCTGTCTCTCAAAATAAATAAATAAACTTAAAAAAAAAATCAACTGTCTTCCTTGCAACATTTAAAATGTGACTTAAATGTACTGGGTTTTGCCCTTACTGCTTTCATTATGTTACTTCCTTGCTGGGGAACAGTTGTTTTCAAACTTCAGTGTGCCAAAGAACCAACTGAGGAGTTGGTTTGTGCTGTCACTTCTCCCCATCTCTCCCCAGTGGTTCTGATGAGATCTCTTCTGGACACCTGCAGGCCAGATGGTTCGGAGGCTGTGAGCCACGACTGGACAGTGGTTTGGAAGTGTCACAGTGTTCCTTTCTAACCTCTTATCACTCCTCCCACACAGGCCAGTTAGCCTGTCCTCAGCCTGCTGCCCGCTACCCCATGTTCTTTAATGGCCTCAGTGCCTTTGCCCTGTCATTATTACCCAAATTGGAAATGCATCTCCTGTCTTTCTCTCTTTTTATTTTACATATGTATGTATGTATGTATGTATGTATGTATGTATATATGTGTTTTTATTATTTTTTTAAAGACTGTATCTTTTTTTTTAAGTTTACTTATTTATTTTGGGAATGAGAGAGAGCAGGGGAGGGGCAGAGAGAGGGGGAGAGAGTCACTAGCAGGCTTCCCACTGCCAGTGCAGAGCCCCATGTGGGGCTTGAACCTATGAACTGTGAGATCATAACCTGAGCCGAAATCCAGAGTCAGATGCTTAACTCGACTAAGCCACCCAGGCGCTCCTCTCTCTTTTATTTTTAAAGATAGTATTTTAAGTCATGTCTACACCCAACGTGGGGTTTGAACTCACAACCCCCAGAGCATGAGTCTCATGGTTCACTGACTGAGCCTGCCAGGCACCCCCTCCTGTCTCCTTAGAGCTCAGCTTCTAAGCTGAGGTGGGCTTCCCGATAAGCTGTCTCTTCTAGTTTAGTCCACCCTAATGGTTCCTTCCTCTAAACTCCTATGTAGATATGGTAGTTTTAAAAAAATTGCCAACATTTAGATATCAGGAACTACTTATAAAAAGTATTTTTAACTCTCATGGTAACGACTGGTTGGAGCTGATTTGCAACATTTGTTACTTTACAGTTTTTAAGTTTTACTTGTCCCCTTACCTCCTTCATTTTGGACAAGGGTCATTTGTTGTTTACCTTCACATTTGTGCTGCTGCCTTATTTTCAATGAGCTGGTTTTACTCATAATCTTTCCTTATTTGGCTGTTGTGAATATTGAGTGTGTAATACTTGATTTACGGTCCGTGTTGCTCATTAGACCATTCCTGGATATTTGCCTGCCTTACTTAGTATATCTTTCAGGGCTCCCGTGTACAGCTTCACAGGTTGTACACTGCATGATAGTATGTGCTGGCCCTGTGTCTTTTAATGTAAAAATATTCTATTTCTCAAAATAAGATTTTAAATGCCTTGAAATAGGAATAATCCTAGGCTTCCATATTCTCCATAGCACACAGTAACTGTATTTCAACTTACTTCTTCTAATGTTTGGTGTCAATTTCATATACTAGAAAAAATGGTGGTACTATTTTGTCTCTTATTTAGAAAGGAACTGCCATAAAAAATGATTTAAGATTAGCTACATAGTCTTAAACTTAATCAATGTTCTTTTTTAATTTTTAGAGTTATTTTTCTGCCACTGCTTTACGTTATAACTTAGTAAGTTTGTGATAAGTAATATATATTTTTTTAAAGTTTTTTTATTTTGAGAGAGAGAGAGAGCGAGAGAGCGCACGCTCAAGTGTGCATGTGAGAGGGGTGAGGGGCAGAGAGAGGAGAGAGAGAATCCCAAGCAGGCTCCAGTGTAGAGCGTGACACGGAGCTTGATCTTACGAATTGTGAGATCATGACTTAGCCAAAATCGAGTCGGATGCTTAACTGACTGAGCCATCCAGGCACCCCAGTAAGGAATATTTTAATTTAAAGTACTATTGATTGACTTGTCCTAAGGAGTATGCAGTTGCTAAAGATGATTTTGATGTAAACATTCCATTTATTTTTTTTTTTTTGAGAGTTTTATTTTTTTAACTCACATCCAAGTTAGTTAGCATATAGTGAAACAGTGATTTCAGGAGTAGATTCCTTAGTGCCCCTTACCCATTTAGCCCATCCCCCCTCCCACAGTCCCTCCAGTAACCCTCTGTTTGTTCTCCATATTTAAGAGTCTCTTCTGTTTTTCCCCCTCCCTGTTTTTATATAATTTTTGCTTCCCTTCCTTTGTGTTCATCTGTTCTGTGTCTTAAAGTCCTCATATGAGTGAAGTCATATGATATTTGTCTTTCTCTGACTAATTTCGCTTAGCATAACAGCCTCCAGTTCCATCCACGTAGTTGCAAATGACAAGATTTCATTCTTTTTGATGGCCGAGTAATACTCCATTGTAGATATATACCACATCTTCTTTATCCATTCATCCATTGATGGACATTTGGGCTCTTTCTGTACTTTGGCTATTGTTGATAGTGCTGCTATAAACGTTGGGGTGCATGTGTCCCTTGGAAACAGCACAGCTGTATCCCTTGGATAAATACCTAGTAGTGCAATTGCTGGGTCGTAGGGTAGTTCTATTTTTAATTTTTTGAGGAACCTCCACACTGTTTTCCAGAGTGGCTGCACCAGCTTGCATTCCCACCAGCAGTGCAAAAGAGATCTCTTTCTCCGCATCCTCGCCAACATCTGTTGTTGCCTGAGTTGTCAATGTTAGCCATTCTGACAGGTGTAAGGTGGTATCTCATTGTGGTTTTGATTTGTATTTGCCTGATGATGAGTGATGTTGAGCATTTTTTCATGTGTCGGTTGGTCATCTGGATGTCTTCTTTGGAGAAGAGTCTATTCATGTCTTTTGCCCATTTCTTCACTGGATTATTTGTTTTTTGGTGTTGAGTTTGATAAGTTTTTGTAGATTTTGGATACTAACCCTTTATCTGGTATGTCATTTGCAAATATCTTCTCCCATCCTATCGACTGACTTTTAGTTTTGTTGATTGCTTCTTTCGCTGTGCAGAAGCTTTTTATTTTGATGAGGTCCCAGTAGTTCATTTTTGCTTTTCCCTTGCCTCCGGAGATGTGTTGAGTAAGAAGTTGCTGTGGCCAAGATCAAAGAGGTTTCTGCCTGCTTTCTCTTCAAGGATTTTGATGGATTCCTGTCTTACATTTAGGTCTTTCATCCATTTTGAGTTTACTTTTGTGTATGGTGTAAGAAAGTGATCCAGGTTCATTCTTCTGCATGTCGCTGTCCAGTTTTCCCAGCACCACTTGCGGAAGAGACAGCCTTTATCCCATTGGATATTCTTTCCTGCTTTGTCAAAGGTTAGTTGGCCATATGTTTGTGGGTCCATTTCTGGGTTCTCTATTCTGTTCCATTGATCTTTTTGTTTTTGTGCCATAAACACTCCATTTAGAAGCCTTGTAAACACACACAGAGACACACACGCACACACAAATTGTTCATATGTGAATAGTTGAGTGTGTTTTTGGTCTTTTTCCAAAAAAGAGAAAAGGAAACTTTTTCTTTTTTAAAATGTTTATTATTTTTGAGAGAGAGAGAGGAGAGAGAGCATGTGCGTGCGTGTGCATGATGTGGGCTCGAACTCATGAACCACAGATCATGACTTGAGCCGAAGTTGGACACTTAACCAACCGCCTGAGCCAACCAGGTGCCCCAGGAAACTTTTGTAGTTACAAAAGTCATGCGTGTATTATCACAGAATATATAGATTAACATTATGAAAAGATTAAAGAAAAATCATCCCTACTCTCAGCTCCAGAGATATTTCAAACATTTTGGTGTGTATTATTTAAGTTTTTTTTAGGGCGGTAGGGGGTAGGGTTGGTGGCGGTGGCAGCTGTATTTGTATGATTCATAGTTTTGAAAATAATTCTGAATTTATTTGTTAATAGTCCAAATAACTTTCTTTTTTCCTATCCCAGTATTATAACTAACCTGGTAAACGTTTTTGTTTGTTTTTTTTTTAATTTTTTAATGTTTATTTTTGAGAGAGAGAGAGAAACTGGGGGAGGGGCAGAGAGAGAGGGACAGAATCTGAAGCAGGCTTCAGGCTCTGAGCTGTCAGCATAGAGCCCGACGTGGGGCTCAAACTCACAAACCATGAGGTCATGACCTGAGCTGAAGTCGGCCGCTTAACTGACTGAGCCGCCCAGGCGCCCCTGACCTGGTGAAAGTTTAACAAGTCATCGTTATGAATAATTTATATTAACTTGCCTTTTTATCATGTCAAATTGAGTAATTGGCTTCTCCAACTGATAGTCTCCTGATTAGATTAGTGCCTGTTGAATCACAAGACTGAAATACAAAGAATACAAAGTCGTGCTCCTAGAGTATTGGGTGGTATGTGTTCCTGCTTCAATCAGCTGTGTATCTATTCAGTTTGGAGACCCACTGAGGTTTTTTTGTTTATTTATTTATTTTTTCACTTGTGAAAACTGAGCCCGAGCATTATTTGCTTGTAGTTTGAGGAAGGAGAGTGTTCATGTTCGGCTTCCCTGCGTTTTGAAGAATCACGATTTATGACACAATGTGTACTTTTCTGCGGTTCCCTTCTCATCCTTTCCAGCTTCCAGGTAGAAAGAATGAAAATAAGTGCTGGCTAGTGGCAATAAAAAGGTTTCTTGTGTTCATAGAAGAAGCATGATAGAGTGGAAGATCACAAGCTATTGGGATATGTGGCTTTTTACCTGTGTGTGACCTTTAGCTTAACCCCTCTGAGTCACAGTTAGCTCACCTGTAAAATGGGAATAAAACCCGAAAGATTAATTTGGCGGATAAATGAGATAACTACTTTCTCCCTGAGTCTCTAGTCTTATCCTGCTCCATTCCCCGCTTCTTCTCCACACCCCACAACGGACATACCTCCTTTGTGATGGCCAACAGACATGAATCGTCCTGAACTTTGTGAACTTTCTGCCCTATCTCTCATCTTGTGTGCATCTAAATGTTTCCCATCTTATTTCAGTGGAGAAGGTGTTCTGTTCAGTAAATTCATTTTTCCGTCTGTGCTCTGGATTTATCTCCCCTCTTCTAGTCTTTGCTCCCTTGATCATTCCTTCTGTTATTCTGGCTCTTCTTCCTCCTCCTTTTCTTCTTGGTGGACTCTTCTCGATCTGACAAAGTGTAGCTCAGATGTCACCTGCAGGAAGCCTGTGACCTCCCTGGCCTCAAGGAGATACCCCCACTCTGTACTCTCACAGTGTCCTCAACATTCTTAGAGCACTTGGCATTTGGGGTGTGTTTGCCTGGTTTCCTCATTACAGGGTAAGTGCCCTGAGGGTCCCAACTGTATCTTACTTGCCTTGCGTAAGGGCCCCAGTGAATGAGTCGAATAAATGAGTCTCAAAAAATGTTAATCATTTTCGTTTTCAGAGTAGTGTCCATACTGGGTTAGATTAGATTATGGACTCTGGGGCCAGTGTGCTTAAATCCATACTGCAGCTCAGCTACTTGTTAAGTGTGCACCTTGTGGCAGGTGCCTCGAATGGGGCTAATAATGGTAGTGTTTATCTTATAGGCTTGTGAGAATTAAGTGACGCAACAGATGAGTAGTGCTCTGAACATTGTGGCACACAGTGAGTGCTCACTAAGAAGTAACTGTTTATTATTATTACACTATTACTATGTTTCTTGAGCTTTCATGTGCCTCTTTTGGATAATTTTCTTGTAATCTTTCACTGATATTTTGATTTTTATAAAATCTCAACATGGTAACATTTATTCTTCCTATAGGTGGCATTTGATTATTTTAGAAGCATTTTCATTACATCATGTTTCATTTGGTCCTTTTGGCAGATGAGGGAATGAGAATGAATATTATCAACCTCATTATTTACATAATTTATAGAAGGGAAGTTATGGGCGTAGGGCCAGGACTTCCTGCCTCTAAATCCGGTGTCTTCTACTCTGTGCCGTTGTTGGTTTCATTAAAAACAAACAAACAAACCCAAAACTTAAAAAAAAAAAAATTTAGATTTAAAGTTGCAAAAGTAGAGAATTCAAACTGCTTTCCTAGCAAGTTACATAACTGTCATCTCCATTTTTTTCCCTATTGAGTGTGGTTCAGTTTTGAATATATCTCACCACCATTTTAAAAAAACAACAACACAGCTTTATTGAGATATAATCATGTACCATGCAGTTTACCCATTTGAAGTGTACAATTCATTTGTTTCTAGTATATTCACAGATTTGTGTAGCCATCACTATAGTCTCATTTTAGAACATTTTTATCACCTCAGAAAGAAACCCTATACTCATTAGTAGTCACTGCCCATTTCTCTCTCTGCCCCTCCAGCACCCCCCCCCGCCATCCTCCTCCTTCAACCTCAGGCAACCACTAATCTTTGGGTTTGCCTCTTCTGGACATTCATGTAGAATTTACACCATCTTTTTTTTTTTTTTTTTTTAATTTTTTTTTTTTTTTATTATTTTTGAGAGAGGGAGGGAGACAGAACGTGAGCAGGGGAGGGGCAGAGAGAGAGAGAGATACAGAATCTGAAGCAAGCTCCAGGCTCCGAGCTGTCAGCCCAGAGCCCTACACGGGGCTAGAACGTGAGAACCGTGAGATCGTGACCTGAGCCAGAGTCGGGTACTTAACCGACTGAGCCACCCAGGCGCCCCTATATCTTGTTAGCATTTTCTATGCAGACTCTGGAGCTCCACTGCCTGGGTCGAAATCCTGGCTCTCTGATGGTGCACTTGTGATTTAATTTGTCTCTTTCTTGGTTTCCTAGTTTGTAAAGTGGGGATAATAGTATCTGCATAGGGGGTTGTAAGAAGTAAATGAATTATCATGTGGAAAGCACTTAAAGCTGTATCTTTCCCCAATAAGTACTCTGTAAATTTTAACTGTTGTTATTTTGTGATGATCATATTTCTAATTAATTCATTGTGTAGTTTTCCATATGGGTATTTGCTGTCTTTGCTGTGTCAACAACTAACCTTACACGTATATAAAAATTATTTAGGTCCATTTTAGTATTGTGTCCTAAATCTTGAGCTTAGAATTTAGTCATTATAGGGGTGCCTGGGTGGCTCAGTCGGTTGAGCGGCCGACTTCGGCTCAGGTCGCGATCTCGCGATCCATGAGTTCGAGCTCCGCGTCGGGCTCTGGGCTGATGGCTTGGAGCCTGGAGCCTGTTTCGGATTCTGTGTCTCCCTCTCTCTCTGACCCTCCCCCGTTCATGCTCTGTCTCTCTCTGTCTCAAAAATAAATAAACGTTTAAAAAAAAAAAAGAATTTAGTCATTATAAACTTTCTCCTGTCATAAAGACTTAGTTGGTGAAAAAAAACTGTAGCATTTGGCAGTGTAATCGTGCATCTCATTTGGCACCTTGGTGTATTTATTTGAATGGGAGATGATACACCCAATCTGATTTAGTTCAAGTAGAAATAAATCTAGGGCATTGGCTTCTGAAAACCAAGTCGTACTTTCATTAACGTAAGTTTGTTTCTTGAAAAGTTGCACTTGACGCTGACTTTTTAAAACACATTTATTTGTCATAGACTTCCAAGATCAAAGAGGAGATACGTTCCTATAAGAAAAATTCATAGTACCCAAAATATATCTACCACCACCTCCATAGATGGGAAAACTCTGAGGATCTGTTTAAATGATCTGCAGGATAGTAAAATGAAGTGTGAGAAATGTCTGTTCAAAATAGCTGCCACTGTCAAAATAATTTTCAACATAAATGTGAATCCCATCTAGATTAGGACGTAGGAGAGGCATTGTGAAATACCAGGTAAGACACTGGAGATGCTGGGCTGGGAACCGGAAGTTGGGGCACCTGGACTTCTGACCTGTCAGCTGAATGCCCTCCAGCAGCACGCAGCCTCAATTCTTTGGCCTTCCGTTTCCTCACTTGTAAGATGAGGCAGTGGCACTGGGCCAGACAAATGGTCTCTGGGGGCCTTCCCAGAGTGGAAATTCTTTGGTTTATTTCTCAGAACCACAAACAAGATGCTACTGAACATCGGTCAGTTCTCTCTGCGCATTAGTGAGGGAAGGATATGGAAGAGAAGTCTCTACATTTGTATTCTTACTGCTCTTTTTCCTGTTCTTTCATTACTGCCAGGACCCTTCTAGATTCTCAGTGAGATTGCTGTTTTACTGTTTGTACTTTTGCATTTCTGCCACGTGTATTCATCTCTTGCAGGCCACTCTGACCTGTGGTACCTCCAAAATCTTACTGAGATTTTAGTTACAGATGCTCCGGCCGAGCTCGAGACTAAAATCAGCCTTCCCTCCGCAGTGGTGGAAATGGAAGCTGCATGTCCTGTGTTCTCGTGTGTCCCGAGGCCTTTTTATGAGTAATTGCATTTTTTTTTAAACGTTATTTTTTTTAACTTTATTTTTTATTTTTAAAAATTTACTTCCAAATTAGTTAGCATCTAGTGCAACAATGATTTCAGGAGTAGATTCCTTAGTGCCCCTTACCTGTTTAGCCCATTCCCCCTCCCACACCCCCTCCAGCAACCCTCAGTTTGTTCTCCGTATTTATGAGTCTCTTCTGTTTTGTCCCCCTCCCTGTTTTTAGATTATTTTTGTTTCCCTTCCCTTATGCTCATCTGTTTTGTCTCTTAAAGTCCTCCTATGAGTGAATTCATATGATTTTTGTCTTTCTCTGACTAATTTCGCTTAGCATAATACCCTCCAGTTCCATCCACGTAGTTGCAAATGGCAAGATGTCATTCTTTTTGATTGCCGAGTAATACTCCATTGTGTGTGTGTGTGTGTGTGTGTGTGTGTGTGTGTGTGTGTATGTGTATATCTATATCTATCTATCTATCTATCTATATACACACCACATCTTCTTTATCCATTCATCCATCGATGGACATTTGGGCTCTTTCCATACTTTGGCTATTGTTGATAGTGCTGCTATAGACGTGGGGGTGCATGTGTCCCTTTGAAACAGCACATCTGTATCCCTTGGATAAATGCCTAGTAGTGCAATTGCTGGGTCGTAGGGTAGTTCTATTTTTAGTTTTTTGAGGAACCTCCATACTGTTTTCCAGAGTGGTTGCATTAGCTTACATTCCCAAGTCATTGCATTTCTTAAAAATTGTCTATGAGGGAAATGTTTGTGTATAAATGATTTTTGTGACTAATTTTGATTTTAAATTTGGCATTGTAGTTTCATAGGGGAAAACATAATGGCACTTGACACAATAGATTTTCACTTAAGATTCCAAGTATTAAAAAAAAAAAAAAGATTCCAAGTATTATTTTAAAGAACCTTTCTCTTTGTTAACTAGGCAGTTTTATATTTCATGTTCTTTGCCACTGGCTCTCAATTGTGGGCTCTGAAACTTGGAGAGGTATATACAGTTATTGTAAGATGTTTAGTCATCTACATGAACCCCTCACACTGCAGACTAGATAAAAAATAGACCTGGGGCATAAATATACTATTGTTTTTCAAATGTATGTAGATGCTTGTGGTTAATAAAGCACAGATTTATTTAAAAGCACTTAACTAAATTCATGAAAATTTATTGTCGCTGTATTTTCTTTAATGTTATCAATGATAATCTAGCATGTAATCTAAGAACACTTAAAAACTTTCCAAAGGCTTGTATGTATGAAGCTTAGAAACATTCTTCTTTACAACTATGTCAAGAAGGTAGTGAAATGGTCAGAGGAGCCACCTGATGTTATACATTTGTTTAGAAGCATGTCTATATTAAGTAGTTTCTGTTTTGAGTAAAACTTAAGGAATTTAAGCAATCTCTGCTTTTTTCACTTAATAAAAACCGCATTATTTTTCTCTTTAATGAATTTGGGACATTGGGTTTCAAGGCAAAATGAGTCCAAAAGCCCTCAAGATTTGGTTGATCTTGAAGCAGTCGAACTCACAAGGAAAGGATAATTGACTTTATTTCTGATAAGATGATTAGTTTGGTTGACTGACTTGTCATCCTGCTTAAAATAAGACAGAAGCTACAGAAACGGAATTCAGCTATTGCCAGAAGTTCACCCAATACATTACCTTCTCCTATGTGGCTAAGAAAAAGAGATTTATTGATATTTGTGACAAGAGAAATACTGAGCAACAGAAGTGTGTGGTATGCCAGGTGGTGCCACTGACTTGAGTGTGTCCCTGGCCAGGAAAGGAATAGTGTTCCGTGACAGCTCGCAGTGGTCATCGATCCACCTTTTAAGATTCTGGGTAAACTTTGAACAGGCTCGCGTGTTCATACCCAGTTCCTTACTCTGTATACTATTAGTTGGGCAGTTTGGAAGGGCAAGGGGTGTGGTTTATTCAGGCATGGTGCTTGTCAAGAAAGAAAAGCATTGTGGCCTTTTGATGTGGAGCCAGTTTTCTGAAATCCCGCGGAGACAGGCTTCAGATCAGGGTTCTAATTGAATAAAGACCTTCAAGGTTCTTTTGTTGTATTGTTCCTTCAAAGGAAAGGAAGTACTATCACATTCACATTTATGTATCCCTGTATAAAGTGTTTGGAAATAGTTACATATGGATATTGTATATTTGTGATAACTGCCTTTGTAGAGGTTAAAATGTCATGGAAAAATGGGGAAACTGAAGCAGGAGGAAATAGATAAAGTTTATTTTTAGTAATTTAGAGTGCTCTGTTTAAAAGCAGCTCCACAGGCTGGAGCTGTGGGCAGGGGGAGGGGTGCTAGGGTAGTTTAAAGGCCATCGCTATTATGGTGAGTGTTTGACATTTTGTTTTGAAGTATGTCTGCTCATTTATTTTAGAACCAGGGAGATTTCTTGGAAAATTGCCTTTTTCACTGCACACCCTGATAAAATAGTTATTCCAAATGTAGAATTGAGGGTGTAATTTTTATTAATTGTCAGCTCTGTCATTCTTCCAGATGTTTGGCTTCTTTGGTTATTCATTCAAGATTTCAGTGGGAGAGGAAAACCCACATCAGTAAGTTGTGATCATTTAGATCAATAAGTCAGTAAGTTGTGATCATTTAGATCAATAAGTTGAAAAGGAGAATCAGAATCCTTTAAATATGACTGTATATGATCAGATTCGGCTGAATTAAACAATAAACATATTAAATATTTCTTAAAAGTAAGCATTCTACTTACTAAAACTGCTACTCTCGGAATATGTTCTTAAGTCGTTGATTGGTCATGCTTCAAGAGGGCAGTTAGGTAAGGTTTCCTAACTGTCTGAAATTGTTTGGCAAATTGAATTAAGTCTTATGTGATTCATTTGAAGGCTCACCAGTGTCAGTGTAATTAATGTTGGTGGAAAAGTGGTGAACACCAACTGTTACGTCCCAATATATGGTATAAAATTATCCACAAACCTGGATTTATAGAAGTGACATTTATAAAAGAAAGCTTTTAACCCTTAAATTTGAGAATTGAAGATAGCCAAAGTCCACTTTTAAATCCATGTCTTGAAAAATATTGTTAACTGCTTAAGAAAAACATACTTGTCAAAAGAATGAAAACAAAGTGGTGTGTATTCCTTTAGACTTTTTTGTCTACATCTACATATGTTATATATATATTTTTAAACAAAAATGGGACCATATTCTCTCTCACTATATCTTTGAACATTTATGTCTCACTTTTTTTGTTATATTGTTGCTTTTTTAACAGCTGTACGGTCTTCCAAGGTGTGAATGGATAGTAACTTATTTAAAACCATTTCCTTATTAATAACGTTTCAAGTATTTCCAGTTTATTGCCATTATAAATGTGCTGTGGGACCTGTTTAATACATACCTCTCCTTGTGCATAGGTGAGTCTATCTGTGGGACTGATTCCTGCAAGTGGAATTTTTAGTAAAAAATAAAGTCTGGTGGATGCTGCCGAATCGCTTTACGAGGAACAACTTAACGTTCCTGGCAAGGGTATCTGAGAGCACCTGTTTTCTCACAGTCCCTGAAAGTTCTCCGTCCTGTTAATCTCTGCTAATTATATAGGTTAGAAAGTAGTATCTTATTTTTATTTTAAAACTCTCTTTCTTTTTAAAAAAATTTTTTTCTTAACGTTTTTATTTATTTTTGAGACAGAGAGAGACAGAGCATGAGCAGGGAAGGGGCACAGAGAGAGGGAGACACAGAATCGGAAGCAGGCTCCAGGCTCTGAGCCATCAGCAAAGAGCCTGATGCGGGGCTTGAACTCACAGACTGTGAGATCATGACCTGAGCCGAAGTCGGACGCTCAACCGACTGAGCCACCCAGGCACCCCTAGAACTCTATTTCTTAAAAATAACAATCTGAGGTTGGGAGTTGTAACCTCCTGTCTTCTGAGCGGTTGATCTGATCATTACTGGTTAATCTGCTGGGGGGGAAAAATGTTAACCAACTAAATTAGTACTGAGCCAGGAAGCTTTGCTTCTACTGGAGTTGAAGAATCTTGTGCCCCAAGACATTCGGCTGGTTCAGTATCGCTAGAATACTTCATTATATTGTTACCTATATTGTTTGAAAATATCAGAAAGTTTGTGAGAAATATTTCTTATCAGGTGTGCAAGCCAACTGCTTGAATACAACTTGCCACCCTGGATACAGTGTGCCTTTGCCTTGGCCTGCTGCTGTAACTTTTTTCAGGTGTTTTTTGCTCTGAATACCATTGATTCTCAACCTGGGGCAGTTTTGCCCCCTCCAGGGGGCATTTGGCAATGTCTGGAGACCTTTTTGGTTGTCAGAACTCTAGGGGTGGGATTGGGTGCAGGAAGAGAGGTTGTTACTACCTGTATCTAGTGGTAGGGAGGCCAAGGATCCTGCTAAGTCTCGTGTAATTCCCAGGACATCTGCCCACAGTAAAAATTGTCTGGGCCAAAATATCAGTAGTGCTGAGGTTGAGATACCTATCTCTACACAAAGAAAATCAGGGTGGTCAGCCTTACGACTTTCTCATTCCTTCACTTACACTGATTCTTCCCCATTTCTTGGAGCCACATGCCAGCCTTATCTGCGGTATGTCAGGATTCCTTACCTAGAGTGACTGGCAGGTGACTGTGGCTACCCTTGGTTACCTTGGGGACTTTGTTGTTAGAATTTCTAGCTTTTCTCACATTTTGCTCAAGGGTAGAGACAGGCAGAGTTAGATAGAGCTTGGCAAGGAAGGCCTGGTATAAAGACTCAACTTCTGAAATCTGGTAAGGATTCTGGTAATTTCTGGGCCAGAAGAAGTGGCTATTACTATTTTGCTAGTAAGTACCTTTCCACTCAAATGGAGAAGTCAAACAAACACTTAACCTCCTTCCCTCCAAAACAGACAAACACCCACTCACCCACCCACCCAACCAAAACAACAACAACAACAACAACAAAAACAAACCCCCAAAAAACCCCAACCCAACAAACAAAAACAAAATATCTGGTGAACAAGAAGAACCTAAAGTAATTTGCCTTATTCTGCGTTTCAAGTTTGTACTTGACCTGGGCTAGCATAAAGAAAACTAACTGGTATGACTGTCCTGAGTGCATTTCCAGTGAAGAGGCTGGGAGAGTCCAAAAGAATGTTTTGAGTCATCAGATCCTTTTAAAATGCCAGATTCTTTCCGTGGGGTTAATTTAAACCTGTTGTAACCCTTTAAAAATCTTCACAAGAGGCCTCAGGAGCCATAATGACATGGAATACTGCTTGTGTAGTGGAAATCTTTCTAAAGGGCACCTTTATATTTGGCCATAACTTTTATATCATCAGCCATCATGTAAGAGAAAAACAGATAGGAATTTTTGGGTCCTTAACAGGAAAGAATAGCTCCTTGGGGCAAGAGATTCTTGTGAAGTCATTTCCTTCTGAATTAGAAGGAAAGCTCTCCCGTTGGAAAATAAGGTATATTCTAATTTCTTTTTCCTGAGAATTTAGGTTTAGGCTAAGCATATGAATTGTATATTAAGGTGTAAAAAATTCAGCGTGCTATTTATTTAAGATCTGCCTGTAATTCTTGTTCAGAGGTAGTAACTTGTAAGTCAGGTGATCGAGGAATAAAGGATGATGATTGGGTTTCTTGTGTGACCACAGAGTGAGCTATTCCAGGGCCCAGCAAACAGGAAGTGTCCCCTTTGTTTTTGTTGTTATCCTTTGCTCCCTTTGTTTCTTTGTTGTTATAGTTTAGTACTCATCCTCAAAAATATGATGCAAGCCACCTATGTAATTTGAGGTTTTCTAGTAGCTAGATTTAAAAAAAGTAGAAACAGATGAAAATAATTTTAAAGTTTTCCTTAACTCAGTATATCTAAAATACCATAATTTCAATATGTAACCAATATAAAAATGAGTTATTTTATATTCTCTTTCTCTCATACTGAGTCTTTGGTTTAAAAAAAATTTTTTTAATGTTTATTTTTGAGAGAGAGAGAGAGACAGAGCGTGAGCAGGGGAGGAGCAGAGAGAGAGGGAGACACAGAATCCAGAGCAGGCTCCAGGCTCTGAGCTGTCAGCACAGAATCCGATGTGCGGTTCGAACTCAGGAATTGTGAGATCATGACCTGAGTTGTAGTCAGACACTTAACTGACTGAGCCACCCAGGCGCCCTTCTCATACTAAGTCTTTGAAATCTTATGTGTATCCCAGTTAGGATTAGTCATATTCCAAGTGCTCAATAGTCATATGTGTGTTAGTGGTTGCCATATTGATGTATGACTGACAAATATTGTGTATATTTAAAGTTTACAGGAGCTCCTGAGTGGCTCAGTCAGTTAAGCATCCAGCTCTTGGTTTCAGCTCAGGTCATGATCTCGTGGTTCGTGAGATCCAGCCCTCCGTTGGGGTCTGCACTGACAGTGCGGAGCCAGCTTGGGATTCTCTGTCTCCCTCTCTCTGCCCCTCCCATGCTCATGCCCCGTCTCTCTCTCCTTCTTTCAAAATAAATAAATAAACATGAAAAAAAAAGTTTACAACAGTTTTAATATATGTATGTATACAATCAAGCTAATTAACGTATCTGTCATCTCACATTGTTACCATTTGTGTGTGTGTGTGTGATGAGAATATTTGAGATCTACTTACCAGATTTCAAGTATGTGATACATTATTTTTAACTATAGTCTGTATTCTCTATATCAGGTCTTCAGAACTTACTCATTTTATAGCTGAAACTTTGCTCTCTTTGACCAACATCTCGCTATTTCTACCACCCTTCCATACAGCACAGTCTTTTACATTTAAAAAAAAAAAAATTTTTTTTTTAAACATTTACTCATTTTTGAGAGAGACAGAGTGTGGGCAGGGCAGAGAGAAAAGGAGACACAGGATTGGAAGCAGGCTCCAGGTTCTGAGCTGTCAGCACAGAGCCTGATGCGGGGCTCAAACCCACGAACCACGAGATCACGACCTGAGCTGAAGTCTGAAGCTTAACCAGCTCAGCCACCCAGGCGCCCCTCGTACAGCACAGTCTTAATTGGTCTGTTTCAATTCTGCAATAATTGTTACTACTGATGAGTTACAGGACATTCAGACTAAGGTGTTTGTATACTAACATATAATAATTTAAGAAACAAATTGTACTTGGTAACTTCATCCACTCTTGTTTGTTATTTTTTTAATTTTACTGGTTTTTGTGAGAGAGAGACAGAGACAGAGAGAGACAGAGCGTGAGTGGGGGTGGGGAACAGAGAGAGAGAGAGAGAGAGAGAGAGAGAGAGAGAGAGAGAGAGAAAGAAAGAAAGAAAGTGAGAATCTGAAGAAGGCTCCAGGTTCCTATCTGTCAGCACAGAGCCTGATGCGGGGCTCAAACTCACAAACTGAGAGATTGTGACCTGAGCTGAAGTAGGATGCTTAATCAACTGAACCACCCAGGCACCCATCAGCCACTCTTGTTTAAAATCAAAATATGTCATGTTTCAGCATTGTAGTTGATGGCATAGATTGGCCCTAACTTCATTATATTTGTGGCTGCTCATAAGCCAATTTTCTAGTGACATGTATTCTTTGAAAACAGGCATATAGCTGAGAGAAGTGTCATCCGATGAAAAAGAAAATGACTTTCACTTGCATTAAGTTGTAGTGTATTCTGATAGAAGCATTCTAAACCTAAGTGCCATCAGGAAGCTTGTTGATAATTGACATTAAAAATTTTGATGTTTGGTGACCAACATTGAGTGAGGTGCTATATGAACCCATGAAGAAGAAAATGGGCTTTATCTTTATTAAAAATTGACAAATTGAAGAGGACTAAATGGGATGTAAACTAAAACTCCAGTAAATGAAACTCAGTTTTGAGAAATACAGTTTCTATTGGGTGAGGGTATATGAGAGACTGTGACACTTTAAAAGTGAATCAACAGGGGTACTTGGCAGGCTCAGTTGACTCTTGCTCTGGGGTTGTGAATTTGAGTTCACACCATGTTGGGTACAGAGATCACTTAAAGATAAAATTGACACTGCTATTTCTTAAAAAATAAATATAAGTGAACCAATATTTTATTCTCACTTTTTAACTTTCCAAATGTTTGGCAGTGAGCCTGTATTTTTGTAATCAGAAAAAAAATACCCCCCCCAAAAAAAAATTAAAGAAAAAAAAGAAACTAAAAGAAAAAGGAAGCCCAAAACCAACAAGCCAAACTCACCAGTAGTACACAAAAGTGAAGAGATTTGAAGATCTGGATTCTAATCCTGGTTCTGTCATTAACCATCTATATGACTTTGGGCAAGTCAGTTAACCTCTACAGATTTCTTCATCTGTAGAACCTGAGATTATAATTGATTAGGTTCTTTGGGTCTTTTGATCATATGGCAATGCAATTCCATGATAGTTTTCACGTGAGACTTTTGGAGAAGTTTTCAGAAGGAATATATAGCTTGCACAGAGTCTAGGATCTTCTCCTGAAATCATACACTGAATGAATATTTTATAAGATGCCTCCTAAGAGTCCAGCAGTGTCCCTTAGCTCTAAAGAATTTGAAAGAAATTGTCCTAAGAAGGGGTACGGGTTGAAGTGGGGATGGAAAAAAGGAATGAAGCAAAAAGATGAGAATGAATAATAGAAATAAAGTGAGTCTGTACATAATTTATATGTATATTTTAATTACATTAATTAATATGTATTAATTAATTAATTAATATGTATAATTTAAAAGGTGCTTTCCTGTTTAGTATCTCATTTAACACCATTTAATATTTTGGAGACATGAGGAAAGTATATAAGGAAGTAGTTGGGATGACGTGAAAGATAAATAAGGAAGAGGAAATTAACGAAGCCTTGAGAATACTGTAATAAAGCGGTATTTAGAAGAATGTGAGAAAAGGATATTTGGACTAATTCTGAAAGTACTTAAGAAAATGTGATTGGGTTGCAATGACATTGTGAATATGGAACCCTCAAATTAAGCCTGAGTGTTAGAAACGATAGGAAGGATTCTTTGACATAGTAAATACATAGAGGGTATATAGTTGAATTTGTTGCTGGGTTTAAAGATGTTTTGAAAGCGGAGTGAACAGTTTTTAAAAATTATTTATTTTATTTTGAAAGAGAGAGAGACAGACAGACACGGGACAGAGAGAGAGGGAGACAGAGGATCTGAAGTAGGCTCTGCACTGACAGCAGACAGTCCGATATGGGGCTCGAACTCTGGAACTGTGAGATCATGACCTGAGCCAAAGTCGGATGCTTAACTGACCCACACGCCCCGCAGAGTGACCAATTTGTAAAGTAGAAAAGATTACAAGTTTGATAAGACCTTCCAAACATAGCTATTCCTCCTAGGTTTATGTTGCAGTCTCTGAAATGTTTTTCAGAAGCCATTGGATTGATTTTCAAATGCTCCCATCGTTGGCCCTGACCCTATTTCTCCGCACTTATTCCTGTCCTTCCCTTCTGCTTTTGAACAATTTTCAAGCTCCTTTTCAAGTTCCTTCTCCAAATGACTAAGCTGAAGGAGAAAAAACATCTGTTGGCTCTGGAGAAAGACCAAACTTCTAGAAGAGTTTAAAAGAGAGGCAGGATAAATTGTTGTAATTGTTTAATTTTTTTATTTTTTAAATCTGATTTCCTAGTAAAATGTATCATTTTTCTGTTATTTTAAAATATCTTAACAACTTGAGGTAATATTTGTTTTCACTTCAAGTAATGTGTTTAGTTGATGGAAACCCAGGCATTGTGTTAAAATACTCAGAGACTGGTTTTGTATTACTTTTTTGGACGAATGACTTCCTCTGATTCTTTGTAAGATAGGAACTGTGCTTGTTAAAGGGCCTGAGTACAGGTGGGGCTTTATGGGCAGCTGTATTTCTGTTAAATTATTTGTTAGAGAAACATGTGGGTTTGAGACAGCTCAGCTGTATTCATGTTATGTGTTGGTCTGTGAGGTGCTACAGGAATACAAATATAATTAAATATAACTCCAGGAGGGCAGATATTATTGGGTCATGTAATCTAGTTAAGTGTGTAAGAGAGGAATAAGCAAGGGACCCTTGCAGCTCACAGGTAGGGAGAGATCACATCAGGCTGCGAGGGTCACCAGGAAACGCTTCATGAAAGAAGTACCATTTGAGAGGGACCTCTAAGGATGGCCAGAGGTAGAGGCTGGAGGGGGAAGGGGCATCTGAGAGGACCAGAGCAGGGAGAATGAAGGCTTGCATAGATCATTTAGCTGAGCCACAGGTAGCAGTTTGAGTGGGGCTTAGAGTCTGAAAGAAGGAGGCAGGAAAGCAAATAGGCTAGGAAAGAAAATGGACAGAGAGGGAAATGGGGGCGTACCGTGGATCTCCTTCTTCTTGCAGTTTTATATCCTGGTGTGACCCAAGTGATGGTGTTGCTAAATACTTTGTGATGAGAACGTGTGCAATTTAGCGTGCATTTCAAAGTAAGAATATTGGCATATGTACATAATAGATCCTTATGTATGAGTGTGTGTAATTTATTCTGGAAAAGAGTATTTCTTTTGGGATTTGTGGAGAACCCGTCATTTGTGCAAATGTTTCCTCTTGTGAACATCGTGGAAAAAAAGAATCCTTCCTGGTGGAAGAATCTGTGTGCACGTATGTGTGTGAAACGGAAATAGAGGGGAGGAGAGGAAAGTTGGGAGAGGCAAGGAGGAGAGGGGAGGAGAAGAGAAAAGTGAAAAACGGTGGGGAGAGCAGAGCTAGAACTATATGTAATCAGGGCACATGTTTGAGAGGAAATGCCTTTGGGGAGGCTTCTCCATCACAAATGTACAACCGTGCAGATTGCAACAAACAATTCCAAGTTATATTTTACTAAAAATTAAAATGCCTGTAGATTTTTATGTCTTTTTTTCTTCCTTAAAAAAAGTAAGAAAAACATGGAAGAGGGCATACATATTTCATAGTTCATCTTGTTGCTAGTATGTTTTTATTCGAATACTGTAACAGTACTCGCTCTCCTGTGAATTAGAGAGAGATTATCCCAGAAATCTACAAAAGGAATTGATGCTTCATTTGGATAGAACATTTACTTTTGTAAAAACAAAGCAGGTGAAAAGGCTATTTAAAGAAACGAACTGTTGAGTGAAGATATAATTGCTTCGGGAGAAAGTTTTTCTTTTCCTTTTTCTTAAAGTGCCCAAACGTTATTTATTTTTAAAATGAGAAGCACTGTCACATTGTTCCTTCCCATTGGGAGTTGTTGTCAAAAGTGCACCCTCTGAGGAGAGATGAGCAAACTTGCCCAGTTTGCTGGGAATAGCTTTTCTTTGCTTCCTTGGCCTTCTGCAAATTTAAAAGAAATGATTGGCTTATATGTTTTCATTGTGAATTATTGAAATACTAGGCTGTAAAAATTGAACTCTGTGGTGGCCTGGTCATGTTTTTAAACTTCTCTTGTATCTTTTACTACCCTGAGAAAATTGTGAAGGACTTAGCAAATATACTTGGCCTAGGTTTAGAACGTTTTTTGTGCCTTCCTGATCTTTTGAATGGGTTCTGAGTACTTCTGTTTGGTTTGAATTATACCATTGTTTCTTGTGGTTCTGAAAACTATCTGTAATAGCCTCATTCTTGTCATTGGCTCATTTTTAGGAAGCTGCTTTTTGCTTTTGGGCAATCGTGGGCATTTGATGCAGTGCATGTTTGGGACATATGAAAAATATTAATCATAGTGTTGATGCAAGCTAGTTCTTTCTGAAAAGGGGAATGATTAGAAATCCTCAGTGGTCTTTTTTATACTTGATATCATGTGTGTGTGTGTGTGTGTGTGTGTGTGTGTGTGTGTGTGTGTGTGTTTGCGTGTAAGAAAGAGAAAGGGAGAGAGGGAGAGAAGGAGAGAAAAGGATCACCTATTCTGGTGTCTTCCACTCTCTCTGAGTCCTCAGTCTATATTTCCAGGCTAGCGTTTTCTCCAGTCCAGACCTGCGTTTCTGGCTACCCCTTGGTTGCTCTCACAGGCACTTCAAATTCCACGTGCCCCAGATCTCTCTAGAATCTCTTCTTTTTGAGTTTCCCCATTTTAGTGAGTGGCACCATCCCCTCCTTTGCGGCCCAGGCCCTGTCTGTTGGAGCTCCGACTCTTTCTGCCTCCAGCTGCTTAATAGCTTTTTGAGTCTCTCCTGCCTTCTCCTTTCCCCATTGCTGCTTTGCTCTTTGGTTTCTTGCCTGGTTTCTTGTGAAGTCACCTTTTAGAGTTACCTGCATGAGCTTTGTGTATCACAGCTCTGTGGTAGAGAGCTCCATTGGCTACCCTCCTCCCGCAAGGAACATGGAAACCTTCTGATTGGACCCCTGCCTGCCTCTCTCCTGGCTGCTTCCTTCCCCTTAACACTCCTAGGCTCCATCCAGGGGACGCTGCCTCTTCCCAATGTTCCGGGCCCTTGGTCTTCTGGGTGCCCTCACACGTGCTGTTCTCTGGGCGTGGAGAGCTCTTAGTCCTTTGTGCCTCTGGTCAGCTTCTCTTATTCTTTTAACCATTGGCTCAGATGTCACCTCCTCCAGGAGGCAAAATTAAGTCCCTCCTCCACATTCTCAGGGAAGCTTGATCAAATCTCATGTGGTACTTATCCCCTTGATGTCGTAATCATGTAAATGGCTATCTTCTGGCCCCTCTTTGTGTCCCTTTCCTTGCTTTGCTTTTTCTTTTTCCTATTGCTGCTTAACCTCTTTTAACATACCATATAATGCTCTTATTTATAATATTCCCTATGCCCCCATGCTGGAATTCCACTGGGGTAGGGATTGTTGTCTCTCTTGCCTGATACATAGAAAATATTGAGAAATATTTGGTGAAGGAATGTGTACTTGTATGTCAGGGCCCAGCTCACAGCAGGCAGTGGATAAATTAAACTGTTGATGAGCAGTTTATTCCGTTAGACTTTCTAGGGTGTGTGATGCTTTGTACCTTTGTCTGGTACTTCGATGTAAATTTAATTAAATACTTCTTAGGATTTTCATGTGTTCAAATAAATGTGTCCTTTTGTAAAGGGTTGGCTTACTCTGTGTATCAGTTTCAGATATCCTAGTCAGCTAGATGTGTTTTGTGCCCCACTTATATCACTGCCTTTTCTTAGATAAGCCAACACTCAACAACTGAACAACTGAGAAAATATTTCATCAGAGTTTAAGCTTTCAGAATACCGTCCTTGTAGAGTCCAAAATCATACATGCCCCAAGGCAGCAGTTTTGAACATTTTTGGTCATATAAGCTCGAAAGAACTTTGTAAGACAATGAATTTTTGCACCAATTCGAGAAGTTTTTCTGGTATGTTCAGATAATCGCATAGCATGTAACTTCCAGGATATGGTAGATACTGGCATTTAGAGAATGTGAGAGAAGCTGGGTGGTGCATTCAGAGAAGGTACATGGGGGTTCATTATACTGTTCTTTCTACATTTGAATGTATTTTAATATTTACATAACAAAAAGTAAAACAAGACAAAGCAAACATACTTTGTAGAAAGGGTTCCCACGTGTGTTTTCTGGTTTGAGACCACTGTCCTTTGATGCTACTAATAACATTATTCTTAGTGCTTTTAGCGAAACAAGGCATCCTTTTATGTAGAATCAAGTGAAATTTCCAGTATTTGACCATCTTTAACCTGTAAAAACGACAGTTTCATATGATTCAACCTAATAATATTTGATTGGATGTATTGGTTTTTCCCTTTGCATCAGTTTCATTTCACTACTTGGAACAGAGCTTGGTGGTTCAAGGAGAATTTTTTCAGGCTCTTTAATCCTCAAACACTATCTTTTTTTTTTTGTCAAAAAGCATTTTCATTTGCTGTCAGTACAGTGTTGGGTGCCATTAAGACCGAGTTAAACATGCAGCCACTTCTTCCTTTATTGTATCAAAGACTTAAGTTGCATTTTGTTCAGCTCTTTATTCGTAAGTGTGGGCAAACAGACTGGTCCGTTAATGTAGTGAGGTGTTGATTGAACAGAAGAGAATGTTTGGGCCAGACAGATGGAGCTGTCACCTGAGTAGTACCTGACAAGTTGACTTTAGAGAGAAATTAATCTTCTAAAGAGCTCAGAATATGTCTCTGTGTTTTTGTCTTTGTTGTGAAGTATCGGAATGACAGACTGGGGACAGATACTTAATGTTTTTTTTTAGCAGAAAGAGGTTGGGATCTAGAGAAGTTAAGTGATTTAATCTGCTGTCATGGTAAGTCAGTGTAGAGTCGGGTTCTCGCGAATTCTCGTTCATGCCACATACCCTAGACTAGTCGTTCTCAAAATGTGCTGCCCTGGCTGGCTTGGCCGTTGTCACCCAGAGTTTTCTGTCCCTCTAGTTACATGTGTTGATTTTATATTTGTTAATTTAATAGAGAATATTAAACATTTAACGTACTTTTTGCTGAGTGAGGCATCACCCACCATAAATTACAACAAAACTCTGGCTCCTGTGTTAAATAGATCTAATCTCTGAATGTTCTTTTTGGAGAGCTCAATGAAGAGTTTTGTCCAGGGTGCTTTGATACTTCACCCTCACTATAGAGAACCTCATCTATGTTATATAATTATTTTATGGTGACTCACAAAATAATTATGATATTTGGAAATGGTCTTGAATTCATAGTAATTTTTATGTTTTGAATGGGAAGAGAAAAGCTTCCATGGTTTATCACTACTAAGCTGTGTGATTTTAGTTTCACCTGAGTTTGGTAGGAAGACTTTCTTGGTGCAGTTCTGGATGTATGTGTCAAGCTATGGGTTTCATGTAGGTACCATACCAATAGATACAATTAGGGCTGGGCAAAGATTTTTCTCTTTTCATGATTTTTGATACAGATATATATACATCTCAGATCCCATTTAGTTAACATACCTTTATTTCACCTTTAAGGAAATATGCAAGATCACGTAACAGTAAGACTGTCCTGGAAAATCTAGGATGCTGTTTTTCTGATTGGTGCTACTTGCAGTAAATTCATTTTACATCCTGACTCCAACACACACACACACACACACACACACACACACACACACACACACACAATTGCAAGGGTGTACATGTAACTAGTATTAAAGTTAAATGAAGTAGAACATAATTGTACTTATTATGTTAGATGCACTTGTTTCTATTATGTTGTATTCTCTCCTACTTCATTAAAAAAAAAAAATACGGCGTTAAAAAATAAAAAAAAATTATGGTGTTGTAGCTCCCTGAATTGAGTTTGAAAAAACAATGAAACAGGACATATTGTTATTGTACGTATGGCATAAGTGCCTTCTAGAAGGAATTTTGGCAAACTGTTGAATATCATTTCTTCTGCTGATTAATTCTGTATAATCTCTCCTTTGTTCTTCCCTTCCTCTGGTATTTAAGGGCTAGTCTGTGCCAGGCCCTGTACTCAGTGCCTAAGGCAGATACAGTCCCTACCCCCTAGGAGATTGTATTCATAATCATGACAATGATAACTGTCACCTACGGAGCCACCCACAAGGAGATTATAGTAACAATACCAATAGCTACCACTTATTAAGTGCCTATTACTTGCTAAGTGTCGCACATTCTGTTTTATTTGTCACCAACGCTTGCTAGGAGGGTGGTATAATTCTCCCATTGGTGAGGAAAGGAGGCAGCATTTAATCAGTGAGGGAACCAGGATTCTCCTCCAAGTATGTCAGATTCCAGTATGCTTTTTGCTTTCCACTGGACTGTTCTGCTTCCTTGTTGAACTTAACTTCTCTGGGTTTCAATTGCCCTGTTCCCAAAAAAAGAAAGATTGGGTGTTGGATATTAGGTTGCCAAGGACCAGAGGTGGTCATTTGGCAGGTTGTTGTTTAACAGGTTGTTTGAAAACAGTAGTCTCCATGTTTGGTGCTACAGGGTAGGTATCTACATCATAAAAAAAAAACCAAAAAAACAAAACCAGTTTGCCCTTCTTTGGTCTCCTTATTAGATGACCAAGTATCAAATGAACCAAGTATTAAATGAAACTGAGTCATGTCTTTTTTTGTCGCTATTATTTCCACATTTGAGGCAGGAAAACCGCTTAAAATGCGTATCAGCTAAATCATAATGATTCATTTGCCCTTGTTTTGCTTAAGAGCAATCCTAATTGGAATTTATCGTTTGTCTTACATAGATTTTTTTTGGTTTTTAACTGTAGCGTATGTGTTTATGGAGCACTTTTTCAGTAGGATCCATAGTAGTGGATAGGTTAGAGACTCCTGGCCTGCCTTAAAATGAAGATTTGCGTTTATTTGGTATTTGATTTTTACAGATAGATAATGTGTTAACTTCTCTTTCCCTCTTTTTCCTTATTTCTTCTTCTCTGATCCCATGTCCTTTTCCTGTCCCCTCATTTTTTTTTTAAACATAAATGAATCCGTAAAATGATAGAAAAATATATAAACACAAAGACTATAACACAAACCTTTGGGCAGCCGTCATTTAACTTGCTCACTCTTTCCAAAAGCTTTGAGTTTCTTTTTCTTTTGGAAGTATTGCCTGTTGATCTATTTCCTGCCCTCTTCCCGGTTTTCTTTTGCTCTCCTCATTCTGTTTTCCACCGTTTTCATTTTACTGGATTGTTGTGAAGATCGAATAATACCGGTAGTAACTACCGGTATTTATGGAGTGTTTATCATGTGCCAGCCGTTGTTCTGAGCGCTTTACTTAAATTAGCCCATTTCCACCCGCAAACGGTGAAGAAAGGCTGGTGCTGGGTTTCTCCCTAGCTGCCACTGTGACTTTGGGCAGAATAGTTGGTCTCTGTAGTTCCTTCACTTGTAAAGTGTGGTGTTGTGAGATAACTTCTGTAAACCACATAGAACATTGCCCGACTCACCATCCAGGCTCAATAAATGTAAGCAGCCGTTATGTTTTTTGTTGTTACTGTTGAAGCAGGTTGGCAGTTCCTGGAATGTATTGAATGCTCAGTACGTGGTAGTTATTCATATTATTTAATAATACTGCACTGCATATTTGCTTTTAGAGGATGTATTGAGTTTGGCTGAGACAGATGTGAAGTAGTAATATTCTTATATGCTGTCTTAATTTCTAATGAGAATGGTTTTCTTTTTTATGAAGTGATACTGATGCTGATATTCCATGGCTGTGATCCAAATACTTAGTAGATATTGTGGACTTTCATAAAGGATGCTTGAGAACAGCCCATTGTATTAAATGAGGAGTGGGGAGAAGATTTGGTGCTTACAAATAAGCATTTTCTTTATTTATTTCTTAAATATTTTATTTTTAATGGGGCACCTGAGTGGCTTAGTCAGTTAAGCGTCCGACGTCGGCTCAGGTCATGATCTTGCAGTCTGTGGGTTCGAGCCCCGCGTCAGACTCTGTGCTGACAGCTCAGCTGGAGCCTGCTTCAGATTCTGTGTCTCCCTCTCTTTCTGCCCCGCCCCCACTCGCGCGCGCGCGCGCGCGCGCGCTCTCTCTCTCTCTCTCTCTCAAAAATAAATAAACGTTAAAAAAAAAATTTTTTTTAAATATTTTATTTTTAAGTAATCTCTATACTAAAATGTAGGTCTTGAACTCACAATCCTGAGATCAAGAGTCACATGCTTTACCAACTGAGCCAGCCAGGCACTCTGAATAAGCATTTTATTTTTTTAATTAAAGAAAAAAAAAAGCTGACTTATTTATTTTGAGAGAGGGGTGCTTGGGTGGCTCAGTCCCTTAAGCGTCTGACTTCAGTTCAGGTCATGATCTCATGGTTCATGGGTTTGAGCCAGTGTTGGGCTCCATGCTGGCAGTGAGGAGTTTACTTGGGAATCTCTCTGTCTCCCTCTCTTTCTGCCCCTCCCCAATTCACACACTCTTTCTCTCTCAAAATAAATAAACTTAAAAAAAATAAGTATTTATTTTGAGAGAGAGCTTGCGCACACAAGTGGAGGAGGGGCAGAGAGAGAGGGAGAGAATCCCGTCAGCACAGAGCCTGATTCGGGGGCTCTATCCCACAAAATGTAAGATCATGACCTGAACTGTAATCAAAAGTTGGACACTTAACTGGTTGAACCACCCTTGCACACCCCTCTAAATAGGCATTTTAAAATGGAGGTGTATTAGGGGCGCCTGGGTGGTTCAGTCGGTTAAGGGTCTGATTATGATCGGCTCAGGTCCTGATCTCGCGGTTTGTGAGTTCGAGCCCCGCATCGGGCTCTGTGTCAACAGCTCAGAGCCTGGAGCCTGCTTCAGATTCTGTGTCTCCTGCTCTCTGCCCCTCCCCCACTGTGTGTGCATGCTCTCTCTCATGCTCTCTCTGTCTCTCAAAAATAACTGAAAACATTACATTTTTTTTATAAATTCTGTTTTAAAATTATTTTTTATGTTTAAAAGTGTTTAATACTTTGCAGTCTGAATCCATTCATCTTGTTCTTTAATTTTTAGTTATTAGTGGACAGTGGTCATGTATCATAGAGTATCTTTTTACTCAGGTTAGTGTTGAATATAGGATCTTATTTATGAATGTCATGAATAGGTAACTTATACATTGCCTTATGGCTACTAATTGTCAGTAGGTTTGACATCCATGGAACTTCTGAGATATGATGGAAACACAGTGACCACTAGCAGCCTTATAATGGGATCTGTGTACTCATTAAGGAAAATAATACAGTAACATAATGAGTGAAATGTCAAAATTGGTTTTCTAGTAATATATCAGTATAGTAGGACATCAGGTGCCTTAGAATTGGTAATCATAGCATGATTAATATTAATATTACTTGAGTGAATAGTTGAGTCTGTTTTAAAGGTCCAAATGTGGTATGTGATATTTGAACCAATTCCAGCAGGGATTTGAAACCCCTTTATCAAAGGCTGTATTAATATAAATGTTAGTGGAAGGAGCAGCGGACTTCTTGTAGTGCATAAGACCTAGACTTGAATGTGGTCGTTGTGACTCTATGTATGATCTTGAGCAAATCATGCATCTTTGGTGCAGTTCAGGTTCCTCAGTTGCAAAATGAGTGTCAGACTTAGCCAGCCTCACGCATAGGTTTGTTAGGACTGTTGAGTGAAATAATACCTTTCGAGAATGCTGGAGAAACTTAGGAGTACTCTACAGATGTAAATTAGCATCAGTTCTGCCTTCAAATGTAAGGGCATTGTTTGCGAGTGTTCTGTCTCCAGCTTGTGTTTATGGTTTTACTTTTTTTGTTTGGGTTCATCAATCGTTAAGTACAAGCTTTAAGAATCATAATCATCTATTTTTTTGACCACTAATTGAAATGAATAATGTATGCATTTGTGTCTAGCTGTGTAGACATATGCATATGATAACAGTGCTGTTCATGACACTACGGTCAAGCATTTGTCAGAGTTTCCACTGTAAACTTCCTTCTGGATGTTTTTTCATTTTAGCTTGGCTTTCCTGTGGGATAAAATTACAGGGCCTGAATGTTTTTGGATGGAAACTTTTTTTCTTTTTTTAATAAGGAATGAATGCATGCTACTGAAAACTATGTGCGTTTTCTTGCATTTTATAACATTTTATCATAAAAGTCTTAAAAGTACTGATATGTATTTTTTCTTTCTTTAGTGATTAAAAATATATTAGATGTTGTGACTCCATACTCATAAAGTTTTTCTTTGCTGTTGGAGTTTCTCCTCTTAAAATGACCCCTGTCTTCAATGTATTTATCCAAGTTAAAAGAATGTAAATCATTTTATGAGCTACTGGAAGATACAAAGACCAATGATATCTTGAATGAACATATGGATACCTATACCAAGTTAAGAAAAAATAACTGCTTATAATTTATACGCTTAATCCTTAGACCTTCATTAGTAAATGTATTCATTGGTCTTTGTTTTAAATTTTAGTAAAGTGTTTTTGGAGACAGGCCAAGACTTAGAAGACCCCTCATATCCACTGACCGTCTTCTAATGGATGACTGGTTTCTTGTCTCTGGTCTCAGATGACTGGACTGAGTGGCCACTTGACCCAAGACCATCCAATCAATAGGCAGACCTTTGGTTTTGGCAGTAATCTGGCTCAGAGACTCTAGTCAGCAGAGATGAGAGTGACTTGATGTACCAATCAGAACTTTAAGTTTGACCTTGGCATAGAGTCATTGAAGGAAGGAATAGAAGCTGAAGACACAAGAAAAAAGAGGGTGTGTTAATGCTGGGGTCATAGCATAGGATTCCGCAGATTCTTGCTGTTATGTGGTTCTGCCTTTACCAATGCTTTACTGAAGTGACTCTTATCAAGGTCACCTCCAAATCTGATGGACTTATGTCTGTTAGCAGCATTTGATACTTATCTGTATTCTCTTTGTGGAAACCTACTCTTCTTTGGCTTCTGTGATACTAAGGTTTTCTTTCTACGTCTGGTGGTTTCTTCTCATTCTGTTTGATAGTTCTTTCTCCTCTTCTCAACTTGTATGGGTTGGATTTTTTTTTGGGGGGGGGGTGCTCCCTGTGCTTCATTTTCTGCACTCTCACCATGGGTGATCTCATTTATCCCGTTGGCTTTAAGGCCATTTATATACCGTTGGCTCTCATACTTCTGCCTTTAGCTTTGACCTTACTTACTTCAAACTTTGGTCTTATATATGCAATTACTGACTGGACATCTTTAGGTATATGTTTCCCAGACATCTCCAACTTAACACATTCTCAGTGGAACACTTGATTTCCCCACGAAACTATCTCTTCTTTTACTTGATAACTCCTCTATTCACCTAGCTGTTCAAACCAGACAGCTAAGTCATCTTTGAGTCCTCTGTGTGTCTTGCCTTCTATTCACCTTCATACTTTGCCCCAGAATCATTACTGTCAGCAAGTACTGTTGCTTCTGCCTCCAGTAGTTATCTCTGATTTGTCCACTTTGCCGTTATTGTGACTCTGTAGCAGTAGTCCCCAACTGGTTTCCCTGCTTCTCTTGAATGAATTGAGTTCATTCAGTTCATAGCAAGCAGAGTGATCTTTTTAAAAACACAAATCATATGCTGTGTCTCTCCCTCAGGTTTTAACGCTGCCATGTTTTTTCACTGCATCTACAGTTAAACCCAAACTCCTGACCTTTTAATATTCTCTTCATCTTGGCTTTTCTCACACAATTTTCCTGACATTGCTAGTTAAAATTTAATATTAAAATCAAATGCATATGGGTTGATACTTCTGAGTTTCCAAAAACTTGAATGGACTTGGTTTTCCCCCCTTTTATCTTTTCTCCTTTTTCTTCTTATTCTTTCTCCTAATTTAATAAAATCACACCTTCCTTGGGGCACCTGGCTGGCTCAGTCAGTAGAGCATGTGACTCTCGATGTCAGGGTTGTGTTCAAGCTCCACGTTGGGTGTGGCTCCTGCCTACATACATACATACATACAAAAATCACACCAAAAGTGAATCACAACTAGTTCTTAGCCCCCCAAGTCTTTGAATTGATTAGGTATCTCTCAGACCTCCTTGATAACTGGATTGTTTCATTAGTGTCAGGGGAATTTCTTCAAGGCTACTGGAGAAGTTTTTCTGATTAAATATGTCATACACTATTATCATTGGAAGAAGCATGGAACTGTGTGTGTGTGTGTGTGTGTGTGTGTGTGTGTGTGCGCGCGTGTGTCTTTAAGTAGGTTCCACGTCCAGTGTGGAGCCCAACGTGGGGCCCAAACTCATGACCCCAAGATCAAAACTTGAGCTGAGATCAAGAGTTGGATGCCCAACTGACTGAACCACCCATGTGTCCCTACTTTTTGCTTTTGGTGACCATTCATCTTCTTGGTTCTGTGTCCCATTACACACTGAGCTTTCTGCCTCATTGTCAGGTTTCCTTCATTTTGTCTCTAACTGTCCCATGGTTCCATTAAAAAAAATTTTTTTTTTTAATGTTTATTCATCTTTTGAGAGAAAGAGAGGGTACAAGTTGGGGAGGAGCAGAGAGAGAGGAAGGAGCAGAGAGAGGGAGACACAATCTGAAGCAGGCTTCAGGCTCTGAGCTGTCAGCACAGAGCCCTACGCAGGACTCAAACCCACGACAGCGAGATCATGACCTGAGCTGAAGTCTGATGCTTAACCAACTGAGCCACCCAAGCGCCCCCACCATGGTCCCATTTTTAACCTTCTGTTCTTTGTTGTCCATTTGGTCTGTTAGTGTTCTGTTATTTGCTCTATTCCTTTGACTTTCACCTTACTAGGAAAACTCTAAAATCTTTACTCTCAGAGGCGCGTGGTGGCTCAGTTGATTAAGCATCTGACTTTGGCTCAGGTCATGATCTCACAGTTTGTGAGTTTGAGCCCCGCATCAGGCTCTGTGCTGACAGCTCAGAGCCTGGATCCTGCTTCGGATTCTCTGTCTCCCTCTCTGCCTCTTCCCTGCTTATACTCTCTCTCTCTCTCTCTCTCTCTCACTCTCACTCTCACTCTCTCTGTCTTTCTCTCAAAAATAAATAATAAAATATTTAAAAGAAAGAAAGAAAGAAAGAAAGAAAGAAAGAAAGAAAGAAAGAAAGAAAGAAAGAAAAATAAAAAGAAAAGAAAAGAAATCTCTCCTCCCTAGGTTATAGCCCCATGTTGCCAAAACTATCTTGAATCTCTCCTCCCTTGGATGCCCTGGAGTTACCTCACACTCCATTGTCCCCAGCACTAATCTGCACAAACTGTCTTGTTAAACTGACTTCTCTGTCATGGGCTTCCGTTTTTACTAGCGTATCATCCTCCAAACCTGGAAGCGTTAGTAATTTTTGACTGCCTTTCCTTTTCGTTACATCTGATATGACAAAATATCCTCTTGCTTTCATCTTTTAAATGTATCTCAGACTTCCTTTTCTAGTGTTCATCCACTGCCATCAGCTTAGGATAGGACCTTGTTGGATAGGCCTTGGATAGGCCAATTCTTCACGCTTGGCTTTGGTGACAGTGTTTTGGCACATTTGACTGCCTCCCTCTGAAGCTCCCTACAGCACTTACTTATTACTAGCCCAACATATCTCTGTGGTTACTACATGAAACCTAGATTAGCCCGCATTTGTTAAGGTCCTTCATGGCCGGGTTTGTTTGAATTCTTCCCTCTTGTTTCCTCTTACCCCCAGTCCACTGTCTCCTCTGCCTAGGCATGCATATCTTCTCACATTTCACCTTGTAATGTGCTCGCTCTTAACCTCTAAGCTCTTCCTGCCTAAGCTGTCTTCTTACCTGTCCTGTGTTTATCCGTTGTCCTAGTCATGCTTCCCTTCAGTCCCATTACTGTCTGGGAGCAGTTCAACCTGCCACATGTCTTCTTGACCTTAGGCTGTGCCAGTGACAACAGTGGGTTGTTATCAGAATGTAGAGGGGATCAACAGATATCAAGTGTTCCAGAACAGTTAAACAGCTAAACCTCTGTGTCCTTACATTTCCCTTAAGTAAATTAAATCCAAACAGAAAGAATGCTGAAGTCTTTACATAAAGTAAGGCAGGTTAGGCGCAAAGGAAAATGTTGGAAGGCCATAGAAGACTTAAAGTCATCAAGTGTTTGAGAGACTTACCACCACCAAAAGTATTAACAGAAATAACAAGCCAGCTAGAGCATCTGTATAACCCCTAGTAGCTGCATTTTACTTGGTGCAAAGTGGAGGGAGATGACTGAACTCATGTCTGATTCTGTTTGTATCATAGGCTCTATTAGGATGATTAACCTTTCCAGATGGTCCCTCTAGTGTATGTTGTAGGTATTAAATGAAAAAACAGCAGTGGTTAGTGATAAGCAAACTCATGTTACCCTTTAGCAGAGGTGATAGAGTTGTACAAGTTGCAGATCGCCTGGGTCTGAGGCTCAGCAGGGCCCCTTTCTAGCTATGTGAAAGTCACGAAATACCTCCAGGACTCAATATACGACACGTAAAGTAAGGATGATAATAAATCCCACTTCGCGGCACTGTGGAGAGGATTAAATGAGTTAATACACGTAAACTGCTTAGAACAATGACTGTCTCAGAGTACGTGCTTATTAAGTTTTTACTATTATTATGTATAGATGATATGACTGGGAAAAGATGACTCATTCCAGATTTTCAGAAAGGACTATTTATTGTGAAACAGGAAATGGCTCTTCAGAATGTGTGTCTTTTTTTCATACCTGATCTGTCCTTGGTGCCCCTTGTTTATTTTGGCTTATTCATTCATTAACAAATATCTTGTAACATTGTTTATAGTGTTGCAGATCCTTAAAAGAGCAGGTTGTAGAAGGTGGTGATATTTTCAAAGAGGACAGACAGATGCTGAAAAAGACTGTAGTGAGGTTTGTGTGAATGAGGGTGTCCTGGTCCAACTGGAGCCCCCCACCCCCACCCCCCGCTAATATCTGTTGATAAAGGCGCTTATGATCCTGTGAAAGTAGATTAGTTGTCGCTTGAGGGGCTGTAAGTAATTTGCCCATTTTATGTCTGAAATTCCCATGGTTAAAATTTGGCCATCAGATGAAGCTATTTTGTTATTGTTTCTGTGAAGTCTTTGCAAAATTATAAATACGTTTCTTTGGAGGGAGAAATGCATTGTCCTTTTAGCAGCCAAGGTAATCAGCCAATCATATTTTCAGAAAGCAAGTGCAGATTTTTGTAGGTGTGGAAAGGACATGAGCACAGGTGTGATTGTGGTGGAAATACTGGGTGCCTTGTGGGGGAAGGGGGTTGGAGGTGGGCTGTAAAAAGGGAGGTAGAGGAGGGGGACATTCATTGCTCTGACGGCCACATGCCTACCGCCACCTGTGTCTGTCTAAATTAATGTCAAAGAATTATTTTATTTGATGTAAAATTTACCATACTTTCTGGTTCTATGTGATGCAGCTGCTCTACACCATTGCTAATAAAACTAAATCCCATGCCGCCTCAGTTTTTATATCTGTAAAATGAGACTATTAATGCCTACCTTGCGGGATTTTTATAAGGCTCCAGAACACCGTAGGTCCTCGCCAAGAGCTTTTTCCTTTCCTGTCTCTCAACTTGGTCCATGAAATTTAGATACTTAATAGCATTTTCTTGCTCTTATTTATATTATATATGTTAATCTTACTGCCCACCAGACTGTAAATTTCATTGTGGATAAGTACCTTTTCTTCCCCCTCCATTCTGTGTCTCATGTGCTCTTACAGTGCATTTTACTTTTTTTTTTTCCATTTATTTTCCTTTCATTCTTTCATTCCTTTGTTTTACAGTAATTTATATGACTATTTAATTAGATTTTCTTCCTTCTTGGTCTGTAAGCTTCCTGAAGGCTAGTATCTTATTTGATTTTGCTGAGACATGTAAATTACGGCCTAGACCCGTGCCTGGCATGCAAAAAGTGTTCTGTAAATATTTGTGGAATAAATGAACGGATGATTGATCGTTAAGTTAAACATAGTAGGTTCTAAGCAAATACTTGTTCTGGGAAGTTTGAAACTACCTATCATACTCCTTCCAGACGTAGCCTGAAGCCTTGTAAGAGGCTGTAAAAATTTTGTAGAATTTTAGCTAATGCCTTAGATCTTTAAATGACAGGGTGTGTGGAAAAGAGAAAAGGTTTACAAAATACTTTGAAGTGGTTTAGTACTTCATGATATTTTAGTGGGAGGTCAATAATGTTTGTTATGAATATGTTATTATAAGAAACTCTAAGTGTAAATTACTATTATTTTAGTTAAGATTTAGAAGTATTGACATCTTTGAATGCTAATATGAAAATTTAGATTCGAAGGACAAAGCTGTCAAATATTGTTTTGTTTCCTTTGCAAACTTTGCATCAGCCTGATTATATCTTTAAAAAGTTAAAAAATATTTTTTTAATGTTTTTAATTATATTTGAGAGGGAGAGGGGGAGAGAGAGAGAAAGAGAGAGAGAGAGAGAGAGAGAGAGAGAGAATATGCAAACGGAGGAGGAGCAGAGAGAGGGAGACAGAGAATCCGAAGCAGGCTCTAGGCTCTGAGCTGTCAGCACAGAGCCTGACGTGGGGCTCGAACTCCATAACTGCAAGATCATGACCTGAGCCGAAGTCGTACACTTAACTGACTGAGTCACCCAGGCACCCCTGAAAAAGTTTATTCTGAAAGAGAGAGAGAGAGAGAGAGCATGCATATGCACGAGTGGTAGAGGGACGGGGGTGGGGTGGGGGGGTGGGGGGGGTGGGGTGAGAATCCTAGGCAGGCTCTGTGCTGTTAGCCAGGAGCTGTACACAGGGCTTGATCTCACGAACCGAGAGATCATGACCTGAGCCAAAATCCAGAGTTGAACTCTTAACCTGCTGAGCCATTCAAATGCCCCCAAACCCGATTACATCTGAAGTGAGGTTTGAGGATGTCTGAGAACCGGGTGTGTCCTGATCTTGGCAGTGCTTCTCCAGACTGTTGAATTCTTCATAAATGTTTGCTTTTCTGTTCCGAAGACTCTGTTAGTCTGTCATTCATTCATCCAAATGCTAAGTTCCTTTGTCCTCCAGGACTCTGGCACATTGCTGGTGCATGTCCTGGCGCCCAAATTATCCCACACGTCAAACTGAGTCAGTGCCTTCACCTTTCCTACAGTCACATTACCGTTTTACTTGGAAGTAATCGCACTGGATATTAGTAGGTTGAGCCCAATCTTTTTTTTTTTTTTTTTAATGTTTATTTTCGAGAGGGAGAGAGCAAGAGAGAGAGGGAGAGACAGAAAAGGAGAGAGAGGAGAGTGTGGGGGAGGGGCAGAGAGAGACACACACACAGAATCCAAAGGAGGCTCCAGGCTTTGAGCTGTCAGCACAGAGCCTGATGTGGGACTGGTTCTCTCGTGAGCCATGAGATCATGACCTGAGCTGAAGTTGGACATTTAACCAGCCGAGCCACCCAGGTGCCCAGGTTGAGATCAGTCTTATTTTTTTTTTTCAATATGGCTTGCACAACTGGATATATATACAAAAGAAGGGAGGAAGCCCCATATGCATCAGCACTTCCTGTTGTTTGTTTGATAAGTGTTTTTTTTTTTTTTTAACCTGACATTTATTGAACATTTTCATGTACCAGGCACTGTGTAGAACATTTTATGTATGTATTATCTCATGAAATTCTCAAGCTATGTCTGTGACAGAGCTACTATTCTTAGACTCATTTTGTAAAGGACACAAAGGCTCAGCCGTGCTTTTTAACAACAGTTTACTAACTGAAATTTATTGAGCACCTAATGCATTCTGAATGTTATTCCATGTGTTTTTATTTTTATTCACTCACTTAACCCTTAAGTCAACCATATGAAGTAGGTATTGTTATTATGCCCTCATTTATACACGAGCAAACTGAGGCACAGAGATTCACCTATGGTTTCCCAGAAGGAAGTGGCATAGCTAGGCTTGGAATTCAGGCAGTCTGATTTTGTAGCCCATTGTCTTTCACTGTCACACCACATGCCCCAAATTGTCTGGCTGGCACATGGTAGAGAGTGTTTCGAGCCCAGGCTCCCTGACTTTAAAGTGTGGGTGTGTGTGACCGTAAGAAGAGCTTCGGCCGTCTGGAAGAATGCAGAATGGGTTTACATTTTTTTTCAAGTTTCCCAGTTGTGCTAAAAGAAATTGACCTAATTTGTAAATGTTTCTGTGTTTCTCCAGGATAACAACGGACAGACTTTTGAGATAGTGGACTTAGTTGCCCAGCTTAGTTTGCATTTTATTACTCTTAATAATGCCAGATCTTATTTTTTATATTTGGTCTGGCTTCTTAAGGAGGAGATACAGTTATTGAATATGTTTTCTGAAAGGGAAAGTCATAGTACAACTGAAGAGAAAATGTTTGTACTATCTGGTGGCATGTTTAGCTAAGCCCTAGGTAGGGTACCACATTGGGCATAGAATGCGGACTTATATCAGGCTTCAGAAAAAAGGCTTGTGTTTGGAATCGCCTGATTAGCATGCAGATCTTTAGATTTCAGTGACTTTTTCTACCCTTGCTGACAGCCGGTTTGTGGCCAGGAAGTCAGTAGCAAAGAAAGGACTTAAGTTGTGGACATACTGGCTTACACTGGTATCCTGTCTTACCATTCAGTGTTTTGAAATGTTTCTTTGCTCTGAAAGTGTTAAGCTTTCCAGACACATATTCTTTGTCTTTTATAAAATGTTTGTATTACTGTTGTTTAAGTTTCAGTTTTGGAGTCATACACTCACAATTGTGCATACCTGTATAACACATCCATAAATACATACTTGTAAGTCTCTACCTCTCTGCCGCTATTATTTTTATACACCCTGGAAAAATAAGGTTTTAAAATAGATTTCATTTTTCTTAGTATGATGTTTCAAATGTGAATTTTGGATTTCGTCAATGCTTATATGTGGGCTACGTTTATGTTTAATTTATATTGTAGTATGCCTTGTATGAAGCCTACACGAATTCCACAGTAAGTGGTGTCTCCTACATGCTGTCACTGGGTTTTATTGCCCAGATTATGACTTTAATTATAAATGTACACTCTTTATTACTCTTGGGATTAGAGGTCATTCCATCAGTGTAGTCCCTCAGTCCTGTCACTCTCAGGAGCTTAAGGGCTCATATTTAAAACTCCCAACGGAGGTTCAGAAATAGCATCTCTAAGCTGGCATTGCAACATTGGATTGAGTCTTTTTTATGCTTTAAATCTTTTTTTTTTTTTTTAAGTTTAAAGATATTGTTGGTGTCAACTTACGTTATGAAATAATAGACAGTGGGCTTAATTGATGTTAATGTGATATCTGTTTCTCTATGCATCTATCTAATTTGTTTTTAAAACCTTGTATCATATTGTTAAAGTAGCTGCAGGTTCATCCCATCCTGAACTGATTCACATTGATGTTAATCCTCAAAACAAATGGAAAGTACACAGGCCATTTTTTATCCCTTGTAGAAGTAATCTCTGGGGGAGGGGAAGCCCTCAAGTACCTGAAGTACTTGAAAATAATGTGATCTTTTATTTTTCTTCCTTCCTTCCTTCCTTCCTTCCTTCCTTCCTTCCTTCCTTCCTTCCTTCCTTCCGGGGGAGTGCTTGCCGAACATTTGTAATTCCATTAATTTATTTCTTTACCTTATAACCACAACATAAGTAAAAATAGTCTTTTTGAAGGTTTTTTTTGGCTCATACTTTGGAACTCAGCTAGAACAACAATGTTGACTCTTGTGTACATCTTGGGAGTTTGTTCTATTAATTTCATTTTTTAAAAAGTTTTTTTTATTAAAAAAATTTTTTTTAATGTTTAATCCTTTTTTGAAAGATGGAGACAGAACACAAGTAGGGGTGGGCAGAGAGAGAGGGGGACACAGAATCTGAAGCAGACTCCGGGCTCCGAGCTGTCAGCGCAGAGCCCGACGCAGGGCTCGAACCCACGAAGCGTGAGATCATGACCTGAGCTGAAGTCGGATGCTCAACCGACTGAACCACCCCAGGCGCCCCCTATTAATTTCTTTTTATCAGATTATGATTTTATGACTTTCTCCTGGTCTCCAAAGCCAAGTGCGGAAGAGAAGATGAATTATGGTGTGTGAGGGTTTTAAATACTATAGATGGCCTTTGTTTGATTAAAGTTTCATATTATTAGAATAAAATTTCAACAAAAATTTAATATTTCTAGAAGTGCTTCAGAATTTATTAAGTGGTTGAAAAATAATTTTAAAGCTATGCCAAAAATGCTAACTATATTTCTATACAGAAAATAGTTTTAATGAGAGCTACGAAACAAGGAATTGATTCTATGCTGTATGTTATAGGTACTTGATAGATGTGTGTCAAATGAGTGACAACTTTGTGAACAGCATTTTCCATCCTACAAATGGCTTTTTCACTTAATCCTCACTCAACCCTGTGAGGTACATTTCCTCAATTTTATGGATGAGGAAACTAAGGCTCAGAGAAATAAGTGGCTTGTCCAGTGTCACCTAGTAAACAGTAAAGATACGATTCCAGCTCAGGACCAGCGTTGAGGCCAAAGTCTAAAAGCAATTCACAAGGCCCAAGATGACCTATGCTACTCATACCTCACTCTTCTGATCCATCTCCCCCACTTTTCACTTTTCATGTGGATCCAGCCACGTTTGCTTCTTTGCAGATGCTCAGATTCACCAGCACGCTCCCTGCTGCAGAGTTCCTTTGCACTTTCTATCCCTGTTCTTGGGCCCCTTTTCCCCCACATGCCCTTTGCGCTGACTGCCTTACCTCCTTCAAGTGTTTGCTCAGATGCTGTCTTCCAGGTGAATACTCTTTATTTTATTTTATTTTTTTTTTAATTTTTTTTAACGTTTATTTATTTTTGAGACAGGGAGAGACAGAGTGTGAACGGGGGAGGGTCAGAGAGAGGGAGACACAGAATCTGAAACAGGCTCCAGGCTCTGAGCTGTCAGCACAGAGCCTGACGCGGGGCTCGAACTCACGGACTGCGAGATCATGACCTGAGCTGAAGTTGGCCGCTCAACTGACTGAGCCACCCAGGTGCCCCATGAATACTCTTTAAAGTTGTACTGTCCACCCCCAGCATACCACTGCTCAGCATACTGGTTTCCCCCATAGTGTATACCATATAATGTATTCATTCGTTCATTCATTCATTTATCCGTTCATTTTTTTTAAGTTTCTTTATTTTGAGAGAGAGAGTACGAGCAGGGAAAGGGCAGAGAGAGAGAGAGAGAGAATCCGCAGCAGGCTCTGCACTGTTAGCACAGAGCCTGATGTGGGGCTCAAACTCATGAACCAGGAGGTCGTGACCTGAGCCGAAACCAAGAGTCAGACACTTAACAGACTGAGCCACCCAGGCACCCCGTATTTTTTTTTTTTACTTGCAATTATTTGTCTTCTTGTGCTAGAATGTAAAATTCTCTGAGGGAAGGAATTTTAGTGTCTTCGTTATGTTATCCCAGCAGTGCTTGGCCCTTCGTGGGATTTCATTGAATATTTGGTGAATGAATGAGTAAGTGAATGCAAAGCCTATGCCATTTGCACTAAATCTTCCAACTTTTCTTTTTTCTTTTTTTACTATTTATTTATTTTTGAGAGAGTGTGAATGAGGGAGGGTCAGAGAGAGACGGGGACAGAGGATCCGAAGCAGGCTCTGTGCAGAGAGCCTGATGCAGGGCTTGAACTCAAGAACCATGAGATCATAACCTGAGCCGAAGTCAGATGCTCAGCTGACTGAGCCACCCAGGCACCCCTAAACCTTCCTCCTTTTCATTTATTAATGGCACACTTGGCAAAATTATCAGGTTATTTTTGCTGTGGAGGGCATTCCAGATTATACTGTTTCATTAATGTTGTACATTCATCTTCATTTTGAGTCTTTTTCTCTCATCCTTGAATAAAAACTATTCTGTTTATTTTAGAAATCAGCTAAATTAAAAAAAAATTTTTAATGTTTATTTTAGAGAAAGAGACAGACACAGCGTGAGCAGGGGAGGGACACACACACACACACACACACACACACACACACACACACACACAGAATCTGGAGCAGGCTCCAGGCTCCAAGCTGGCAGCACAGAGCCCGATGTGGGGCTTGAATCCATAAATTGTGAGATCATGACCTGAGCCGAAATCGGATGCTTAACTGACTGAGCCACCCAGACGCCCCTCAACTAAATTTTTTTAAAAGAAATTTTGCTGACACTTTGCCTTTTTAAAAAAAAAAAAATATATATATATATATATATTTATTTATTTTGAGATAGAGAAAGCATGAGTCAGGGAGGGGCAGAAAGAGAGGGAAAGAGAAGGGGAGAGAGAGAATCCCAAGCAGGCTCTGCATTGTCAGCACAGAGCCTGACAAGGGGCTCAAAGCCATGAACTGTGAGATCATGACCTGAGTTGAAGTTGGGTGCTCAACTGACTGAGCATCCCAGGCGCCCCCCCAACTAGATTTTTTTAATGAAGTGTTAGAAAAGAAGGCATTATTTTATTAGATTGGTAGGGGGAGGTGATATTTTCAAGAAACTAAGGACCTGCCTTTTTTTAGTTAGGTTTTTGTCAAGTAACCTGGCCTATTATTTCCTTTTTATGCTCATAAATATTGTATCATTAAAAACCATCCTTGTCTGTCTGTCTTTTCTTCCTTCTCTCATTCCTTCCACCTTTTTGGAAACGTAACTGCCATGTAACATTGTATAAGGTGTGTAAGCATGTTGCTAACACTTCCATCTGGTCACATAATTACTATTTCTTTCTTGTGGTGAGAATGTTTAAGATCTCTCTAAGTAACTTTCAAGTATATGTTATTATATACATAGATCCTGAAACTTACTCATAATTGGAAGCTTGTTCCTCTTTGACTAACATCTCTCCATTTCCCTCACCCTCCAGGCCCTGGTAACCATCATTCTGGTCTCTGTTTCTAAGAGTTTGGCTTGTTTACATTTCACATATAAGTGAAATCATATAGTATCTGTCCTTCTCTGATTTACTTTGCTTAGTCCATCTTTCCTTAGGTTTTTTGTTTGTTTGTTTTATTTTGTTTTGTTTTGTTTTTTGAGAGAGTGCGAGGGCATGAGTAGGGGAGGAGCAGAGGAAGAGGGAGAGACGGTCCTAAGTGACAGGAGGCTCAGTCTCAATCTCAGGACCATGAGTTCGTGACCTGAGCCAAAATCAAGAGTTGGGCGCCTGACCTAGAGTGAGCCACCCAGGCACTGCCATTCTTACCCGGGTGCCCGCATTCTTATTTTTTAATTTTCATTTTATGACTTGGTATTAAAATATTGGAATAATTCATTTTATTTAATATTCATATTGAACCTTTCCCTCTATCCTGCAGTCTAATTTTATTTCTAGAGGAATAAAGTTCTAATTTACAATTGGAAACATGGAGAAAGAAGATTCAATATATAGAATTTATTTTTTACGTTTATTTATTTTTGAGACAGAGAGAGAGCATGAACGGGGGAGGGTCAGAGAGCGAAGGAGACACAGAATCTGAAACAGGCTCCAGGCTCTGAGCTGTCAGCACAGAGCCCGACGCGGGGCTCGAACTCACAGACTGTCAATATGTAGAATTTATTGATTAAACCTGTGTCTGTTGTGTACTTACCATATTCTAGAAACTCCTCCTTGGATCTGGGTATTTAAAGATAATCAAGACACGTGTTTGATTCACTGGTTTAAAAAAAAAAAAAAAGTACCAGTATAATGTGGCAAGTTCTCGACTGGAGGTGTGTATAAAATTTTGTGGAAATTTTTATCTTACGTAGTTTCTAAGGACTACATGGCTGCCGTAAAATGAAAAGCTCCTGGACTTTTGTGGGTATGTGTTATCTTCTCAGCTTTTCTGGTCATCTAAACACAGTTGAGGGGCGCCTGGGTGGCGCAGTCGGTTAAGCGTCCGACTTCAGCCAGGTCACGATCTCGCGGTCCGTGAGTTCGAAGCCCCGCGTCAGGCTCTGGGCCGATGGCTCGGAGCCTGGAGCCTGTTTCCCATTCTGTGTCTCCCTCTCTCTCTGCCCCTCCCCCGTTCATGCTCTGTCTCTCTCTGTCCCAAAAATAAATAAAAAATGTTGAAAAAAAAAATTAAAAAAATAAATAAATAAATAAACACAGTTGAAATTGGTATGTCAGTATGGCTACAACTCTGTTATCCCTGCTACAGACAGGTGTTGGAACAAAGTGGCGATACGGCCCAAAGGTCCCCAGATACAGGCTGTGGGAAAGTTGTTCCTGGTGCCCGGCAAAGTGAGCACTAAGTAGAGGGAAGGAAGGTCAAGGCAGAGAACACACGATAATCTGTGCATGGGCACGTGTCACCGTCCGTTTTGAGGAAGGATTGACTTTTATTCTGAGATTGCCCTTCTCTTCTTTTATTATTCAAAAGAGCTTTCTGTTTATGAAATTATAGTGAAAATATGGTGGCTACTTACTGTTTTCATGACTTTATCTGAAAAACAGTGTCAGCTTGGTCTTTTTTGTAATTTTATTGATATAGAAAATCCTCAAAAAAGGGAATCATGGACAAAGATATTTTTGAACGCTGTGTCCTGCAGCCCTTTTTTGGGGGTGGGGGGTAAAATAGCCCAGCATGCTACAGGAGTTTCTTGTGTTCAGAGGCCCTGGTTCCATCTCTGGAAATAAGCCCTTAGGTGATGAATTAATAATAGATTTATGGGGTGTCTGGGTGGCTCAGATGGTTAAGCATCCAACTCTTGATTTTGGCTCAGGTCATGATCTTGCTGTTCATGAGTTCGAGCCCAGCATCTGGCTCTGTGCTAACAGTGTGGAGTCTGCATCAGCCAGAGGCTTTGGTGGCTTCGGCCCTGTGGGTGATTTTGGTGGCAGGAAAGTAATCTACACCTATAATTAGGAAGGAATTGATCAATTTTTAAATGTTTTATTTCTTGTCCTGACAAGTTTCAGTGACTGCCTTGGCATTAGAAGGTAAAACATGAGGGATAGCTAATATGAAGGGTTGGAAACAGAAATATATATTTATTAGAAGTTGTGTGCAGGGGCGCCTGGGTGGCTCAGTTGGTTGAGTGTCTGACTTCAGCTCAGGTCATCATCTCACACTCCATGAGTTCGAGCCCCGTGTCGGGCTCTCTGCTGACAGCTCAGAGCCTGGAGCCTGCTTCAGATTCTGTGTCTCCCTCTCTCTCTGCCCCACCCCCCCCACTCATGCTCTGTCTCTCTCTGTCTCAAAAATAAATAAAAACATTAAAAAAAATTTAAAAAAAAGTTGTGTGCATATGCATGTTTTGTATGTGTGGACATGTGTGTGTGCATGTATGTTTTTCTCTCTTCTGATTGGAACATAGTGTCAAAATAATATGAGAGCCTTGAATCCTATAATTTTGCTGCTGCAGCCACTGGTTTGCATCAGTGGTGACCTTTGGGTTTTGCTTATAAGTGGAGAGCAGGTATTTGTCAGTTTTTGGGAAAGGAAAACTGGAGAGATCCACGGAAGAATAATAACAAATACATGTTGATTGTCCAAGCTGAGCAGAATAATTAATATATTGTCGTTTAGAACTTTAAGTTACCTATCTACCATTGATCACTAGTTCGGTTCTGATTTTATGCTGTTTACATTTTAAAATACCTAAATGCTTGTAGAAAAGTCCATCAGATTTTCCTTTGCTTTTTTTAGATTACAGCTTCTCTTAAACAAGTGTCTAACCGTGACAGCTTATCCGTAGAGCTCCAGTGGCGGCTCCAGTAGAGATCCAGTGGCGATCAATATAGCTGGTATTGATCACAGTCACCATCACCACCATCGTCGTCGTTACTGGTGTGGGCTCTGGGATAAGACGACCTGGATTCGCATCCCAGCTGCAGCCCTTAGTAGTGGGTAATGTTGTGCAAGTGATTTAGCTGTTCTGGTCCCCAGTCCTTTCTTCTGAAGAAGTGGGATATTAATAGTGGCCACTCATAAGGTGTTCTGAGGATTAAAGGGGGATGATTCCTGTAAGGAGCTTAGTATAGCACTTTGCACTAGTCTGTGTTCATTATCATTGTCATTCTTTTTACCTTGAAACATCAGTACTGGTCTTTTCTGCCTTTCAGTTTATTGCTTAAACTTGTTTAATACTCACACCCTGGTCTCATTTTTTGGATACTACTGTTTCATCTGTGTAGCCATTCTATGAGATGTACTTTTTACTTATTTTGTTTTTTAAAGTTTATTTATTGATTTATTTTTTTGAGAGAGAGTGTGTGGGAACGTGGGGGAGGGGCAGGCAGAGAGAAAAGGGAGCGAGAGAATCCTAAGCAGGCTCTGTGCTGTGGGGCTCCCTCTCACGTGAGATCATGAGACGTGTTTTGAACCTGTGGGAAAAGCACATGCTAGTAATCAGCCAAGTGTTTCCTATCTTATTAATAAATTGGAAGGAGTTCTAAAAGCAGACAACTGTACATTCACTTCTTTACGGCCCAGGAGAGGAAGGAATGCTTTCACTGTTGTAGATATTTCCAGGGACCTTCCTTTTCTTGGAAATGTCAAGTTTTCACAGTTAGTTTTTTTGTTTTTTAATTGCTGTTTTTATCTTTTTTTTTTTTTTTTTTTGGAGAGGGAGAGAGTGAGTGGGGGAGACGGAAGAGAATTTAAGCTGGCTCCACATTGAGCCCAACATGGGGCTTGATCCTATGACCCTGGGATCATGGCCTGAGCCAAAATCAAGAGTGAGATGGCTGAACCAACTGAGCCACCCAGGCGCCCCTCACGGTTAGTTTTCAGTGAACTAAAAAAAGAAAGAATTTCAAAGGTGAAGAAGATGAGAGAAGGATTTTGTAGTTATTACTTTAAAAATTGGCCTCACATTGAAATCACTTGGGATGCTTTTAAAAAATACAGATATATAGTAGTGGAAATACCACACCACCACCACGGTCATCAATAGCAGAACACACGTTTTAAAAAAAAAAAAAATTTTTTTTTTTTAACGTTTATTTATTTTTGAGACAGAGAGAGACAGAGCATGAACGGGGGAGGGGCAGAGAGAGAGGGAGACACAGAATCGGAAGCAGGCTCCAGGCTCTGAGCCATCGGCCCAGAGCCCGATGTGGGGCTCGAACTCACGGACCGCGAGATCGTGACCTGAGTTGAAGTCGGACGCTTAACCGACTGAGCCACCCAGGCACCCCAGAACACACGTTTTTGAACCCACTGCTTTGAATACAGTAATAAAGTAATTGGAATGGTGAAGTTTTCAATACTTATTTTAGCTACTGTGTTAGTTTTGAGTTAGTTTCTTTATGTTGAAGTAGCTTGTGCAATCAACATGTTACAGACTAGTTCATAGGACATGAAGCCTCATATTACTACTTGGTTCATTAGAAAGACTTAGAGTTTTTTCTCCCTGTTTTGATGAAATATAGCTGGTTATATCTGCAGTTTTGGGGGTGTCAAAAACTATTCCTAATTTAAGCATAGTTCACTAATAAAATAGAATTCCATTTAGTTTTACCAAAATATGTGCTACGAGAGGAGAATGCCTCTCGTATCTGTGTTTAGAAGTAAACTAGGTGGCAAGGGTTTGGACAAAGCACATGGACAGTCAGTCAGGCAGGCATTTTACTGCTGGTACTAACATGCCATGCTTCAGTTCATCAAGGACTAGTTTTCTGTAAATGCAGTTTCATATGCTTTATGCAAATGAAAGTCTCATTGACTTTATTGAAGTTTTAGAGGGTTGTATGTGATAGGGATGGAGACTTACACAATTTAGGGAAAGTTGTAAGGGTTGAGGTGGGAGCAGGGATCAAAGACCATGTTTATATCCTCTGTGTTGGTAACTTGATTTTTTTGTGAGAGTGGGAGAACTGGATGTAAAAGGGCTGAGGAATGGCTTAGGACATTTTCAGGTGAAAAGCATTCTTAATTCTTAGTAGGATTTTATTGCAGATCTTTTGAATGAACATAATAGGTTATAAATATTTTTCATCAGGAGCTCAAATAATGTTACTGCTGAAGCTTCCAATGCAAACATCATTTTAGAGAAATGTTTTTTCATTATATTTCCACATTCATTTTAATAGCCTATGTGTGAGTAAGTTACCAGCCCATGTCTTTTTTTAAAATGAATTTGCACTTTTTTCTGTGATGATATGACTAATAAATGTTATAATCATGTAAACCTTCTTTATTTATTTGATTGGCCTGTTTGCAAAGTGTGAATTTAGTGTTCTGATTTTCACCAGCTTCAGTTGAATGGAGCCTTAGAGCACTAAACCTAAAGGACACCTAGTTTATGTTTCATTTCTTGTACTTTTGCTTTTTTTTGGCTTTGCAAAGTCCTGAGTCAGGCCCTGCGGGAAGATGGGCCGATATTGGATCCATGATGCTGTGCCCCAAACATTAGTTGGGATGGAATAATGGAAGCTTGTTGACTAGGGAGGAATGAGTTTATTTTGCTAATTACAGACAAACACTAATAAACCGTCAGCTCTTGAAATCATAGTAAGGGTGAGGGGAGGTTCATGTGTGTGTATGTGTGCCCGAGCATGTGTGCAGGTAATGCGGCGGCGGGAGGTTGGGCTGTGTGGCTAAAGTGTATTTACACTCCTGTTAACTGTTCTTTGGACACAAGGAGAATCTTTGTCTCTTAATTTGAGCTTGCATCCTCCCTCTACTGTGGAATTCTATGTTCGTTTTCCCATTCCTTCTTGTTACTTGTAAATTTTAAAATTATTTGGGTATGAACACCTTGGAAGTGGGAGTAGTCCTTTTCCCTAGCTTATTGATGAAAATTGGTAGGAGGATGCTGGGAGATGCAATAGAAAAGGCATATGGGAGAAAATGACTAATGCCAAAAGAGAAAAAGAGGGACAGTACAGTGAGTAATGTAACTGCCAAGTTGATTGACCACTTAGCTGGTCACTAAATTATTTTCTTGGGTGAGAAACATATTCTGGAAATCAACTTAATTTTGAGAGTTGTTCCAGAGCAGTAGAATCTGATTTTATGAATCTTATCCAAAACTATGAGAATTGATTCGGTTATTTCCTTTTTAAACAGATACTAACATTGGATGGATGGGTTGTTGTGCTCATGACCTTCATGGTATTATATAACCACTTATTGATTCCTCATTATTTATGGTTATGATTCTGTGGAATTCTTCTCCTGGGGGCAGGGACAGCCTGTGTAGACCAGAGGTGTCCATTAGAAGAGAGACGACACAAGCATCCATCCACTGCCTGGTCTGCTTTGGGATTCTAAGATGACCTTTAATTTTTCTAATTTACATTTATTTCTAAATGTCTGTAATTTGTAATTTGTTTTCCTTCAATCTGAGTTATTTCAGAAGTGTTTAGATTTTCAGGTGGCTTGCATTTGGGAGGTGGGTGACTTTGAACTGTTAAAATCTAGTGTTATTACATTATGGTTAGAATGCATTGCCTATGTGATTTCTTCTTTTTGTCATTTATGATCTTCTTTTTCCGACCTAGTACCTGATACTTTTGATAAATGTTTCTTTAAAAGATACTTGTTACCTGCTTCTGGGACTGGTTCCATAAGACATTAAACTTATATCATTGAAACCTTCTGGGCTACTCAGAGTGTTTCTTCTCCGATACTGGCTTGTTCTACCTTTTCACATTACCCGTTTTCATAGCTCACTGGGATTAGGGAGATGAAGGCAAGGAGGTTGAGAGCAGCACAGCTATTTGAGGCAGTCAGAGGACCAGACAGTACAAGAGCCCTTTGCTCAGGCTGATTTGGGTCCTCCTTCAGTGAGAATGAAAAAAAATTTTTTTTTAAATTGTTGCTGTAATTGAATTGTCTCTTTCAGGAATACTCCTCCCTCTTTTTCTTTCAGTCAGTCTTGACTACTTCTGTTATTTAAGTTAAGGAGAAGAGATCATTTAGAAGAATTTAGCCTGTGATAAAGAATAGCTTATTGCTGTGTGTGTTAATCTCAGGAATGGGCTAGAGGGAGGATAGAGAAGGGGTTCAGCCTGATCCTTTATGAATGGGGCATGTTGGAGATTACTTGTTGATTTCTCTCTGTGTTCTTCCTTTTCTTATCTTTTTGCACACACCCCGTTTTATGAAGTCTGATATTCCTCTTGTCTTTTATTGAGTTTCATGGTTGCACAATGATGAACAGTCCTTGCTCTGGAGCCAGTGTGCCTGGGTTTGAATCCTGTCTTTCTGCTTGTTGGCTGTATGATTCTGGGCAAGTCACTGAATTTCCTTGTGTCTTGATTTTTTCATTTGTTAAATTGGAAATAGTACCTACTGCATAGAACTGTTGTGGTATTATGTGAGATATGATACTTGAAAATGCTTAGAATAGTACACAATAAATGTACCCAATAGTGCTTAGTAAATGAAAGCGATTATTATTCCATTAGGCAGATGGATAGCCTGCTTCACATTTGTCTATGACATTACGTCAATTTGGATTAAGAATAAATTTCAACTGCCTAACATAAAAAAAAAAAAAGACCAAATGTTAATTGCCTGAATTTTAAAAATAGCCAAATATATGAATCTCTTGAGGTTTTTTGCAGCGACCACAATGATTAATCACTGTTGTCACTACTTAAATGATGGTTTGCTTTTTGGAGGAAAGGCTGTCACTTATAGATGCTTTCATAATTCGTATGTGCTGAGTTATGCAGTTCTCCATGTAAGTGGTCTGGTTTTCAAGCCTTATTAAAGTTACTGTATCAAAAATAGGATTAATTAAAATCTCCTTTAAAGATTTTAACCTTAGTGTTACATTAATAAGATTGTTTTGTTCCCTGTGCAGCATCAAAACTTCCATTCAGCTTTGAGGTATGAGGTCTGACTTAGAACTTGCAGGACTTTAGTACTTAACCATCATGGTCCTATGCATGTAACTAGTCATTGGCTATGGATATATAGCCATTTTTATAAGCTGCTTAGTTTTGTTTACTTATTAATTAATTTTGAATGCTAAAAGCAGGTAGCAATTAAAGAGAAAGCTTGGTCTGATTAAACTCAGTTCTTATAGTCTTTAGACTAGTCTTAATGGTATTTATTTATTTATTTATTTATTTATTTATTTATTTATTTATGAAGGAGAGAGAGACAGAGTATGGGCGGGGGAGGAGCAGAGAGAGAGGGAGACATAGAATTTGAAGCAGGCTCCAGGCTCTAAGCTGTCAGCACAGAGCCCGATGCGGGGGCTCGAACTCACGAACTGTGAGATCATGACCTGAGCCGAAGTCGGACGCTCAACTGACTGAGCCACCCAGGCGTCCCAGTCTTTAGACTAGTTTTAGACTAGATTTAGACTAGACTAGTTTCAGCTAGATGTTTTTTTTTGAATGTGATTAAGTCTAGGGGCATAGAATAAGATATCTCACAGCTTAAATCCCAAAGTCTTTGTAATACATTAGGCTTTTAGGGACCCATGGGGGTGGTGGCAGGGGAGGAAACTTACAGGTTAAGAATAATTTCTAAATTTATAACTTGTTTTCACTAAGAATAGCAGTGATGCTCTACATACCTTCAAAAATACTGACTACTTCTTGTTCCTTTGTATCTGGTAGGAAAATCCTGTGTTTTCAGGTGTCCTGCCCACTCTCATCTAGGCTTACCTGAAAGTTGATGTCAGCAGGCAGTGTTTTGGGAGAATTATCTCTGAGGTCCCGGGTACTTGGACTAGCACTTGGGTTGTGGGGTGTGAGCAGGGGAAGAGGGTTGTGGAGAGGAGTCACGTGGACCCTTTAAATAGGAGCCTGCCCTCACTGCCTTCTGCTAGGGCCGCTGGTGTTGTAAGGTGAGTGCTGCTAACTGTCGCACTTACCTCCAGAGAATAGGTGGCCCGTGCTTTACGGCTGCTGGAAAGCATTTACTGGGAAGCTGGCAACTGAAGGTGCTTGAAAGTGAGTGGCCAAACATTGTTAAAGTCCTTCTTGAGTGGTACAGAGGGAGTGTGGAAATGTGGTTGGAGACCTGGGCGCTGGGCCCAGTTCCGTAACTTATTCATTGTGGGACGACCTCAGTGATAGTCTCTAATTTTCTTTTTGGGAAAATAATATCATGCCACCTGCTTACCTTTAAGAGTGTTTTGAGGATTAATGAGTTACGTACCTTGGATGAAGGCGGGAGCCTGGTCATAATTTCATTGCCTTTTTAGAGAAGATCCAGTTTGGGGAATAAAGTAGTGAAAATAAAGGAATGGAATGGGCTGTCTACAACTTGGTGTGTTTCACGTCCAGCTGTAAATCAGGTTTTCATTCTCACTGAGGAATTTTAACTTGAAATTTTTATATATTTTTTTAGAAATGACATCAAACCAAATGTCTGACCTGCTGTTTGTGGGAAAAGAACAGATGTTTATTCCGAGAACATACTAATGAAGATGTTAGTGGTTTTCTCGCACTGTTAAGGGAATAAGATGGGTCATAAGAGAGAGCATAGATTGAAGTATAGTTTGCTCTTATTGTCCCATCACTGGTGTGTTCTTTTTGAGAGAATTGATATTACTTCATTTTGTTGGTTTTCCAAGTTTCTTTGACAAAGAAACTTCATAGATGTCAAGCCAAAACAAAACAAAAAATATAAACACACATACAACAGTTGCTTTAAATACCAAGGATGTCAGCGTGAAATTAAAATGAATTTACTGACATTTCTGCTTTGAAATTTTTTTAGTAAAACTAATTTAAACCAAGTGAAAACTTGTGGCTTTACCTTATAATGGGAAGTTTGACCTTTTTCAGTGCTTTTGGCTCAGGGGTTTTGACATGGGATGTTCTTGGTTAAAATTTGCTTCAACTTTCTAATGGCTCTTGGGATTTTGGTCTATCTTTGGTTGGAATAGATATTTGGAATAGCAAATGCTGTCTATTGTGTTGGTACCACGTAGCTTTCAAAGACAAGGTCTCCTAAGTAGTGGCTATGGTATCCCCTCCCGCCCATGTGTAATTGTAACACTGTTGTCATGTGAATTCTTATTTTTTTGAGCTTGCCTTTGAAGTAACTTTCACAGAGAATTCCTGTTACCTAGAAATTGATGACAGACTTACACCATTTCCTTTTTTTTTCTTAGACGTTCCGTCCTCAGAGCAGCCTGAACTGTTCCTAAAGAAACTTCAGCAGTGCTGTGTCATTTTTGACTTCATGGACACGCTATCTGATCTTAAAATGAAAGAATACAAGCGCTCCACTCTTAATGAACTGGTGGACTACATTACAATAAGCAGAGGCTGTTTGACAGAGCAGACTTACCCTGAAGTAGTTAGAATGGTGAGTTTCTTTGTTTCGCCGCGGACACTTTTAAGCACCTTCCATAGCGACGTACAGGTGTAATTATTGCAGAGTCAGGTCACTGGAGGTCACCTCCACAAATGAGAACCAACCTTCTGAGAGCTAAGCTAAAGTAGTCGGAACAATACTAGAATTTGAAGAGTATGATTTCATGAGAATGAAATCCACAACTTTTCACCTACAACAGTACTGGAGGAACCAGCGACTTCAGAGTATGAAGCCAGGATTGCCAGGGTGTTCTTGGATTTCTGGCGTTGGGAAAAGAAAAGACACAGGAGAATCAACACAAGTTTTAGATCTGTGTTTGAAAAATATTCAAGCCTGTTGGATGTCTTGATTTTTTTTTTCTCCCCTCCCTGTTCACTGTGGTAATTTAGAAATGGCTTTAACCTCAATAAAATTGTGATTTGTAGAATCTAGTTAAAGCCTCTCCTGGCTTTATAAACTAATCATTCCCATTATAGTCTTGAAATCTGGGGTGATGTCTTTCATTATTTTTGAACAGTGTCTTGCACTTTGGTCATTAGGAGTTAAGAGAAGAAACATTATTAGCATAATAGAAGTAATTATGTTCTTTTTGGGTCAGTAATTATATTCGTTTTTTTTGTTTGTTTGTTTTTTAAAGCTGAGCCAAAATATGGTTTTCTGTTGGATTTCTATGGGAAGCTTGCCTTCCTTGGCATCCCAGAAGATGTTGGATCTAGAGAGTACGTGCTCTTTTGGGGAGGTGGGGCTCTTCCACTAATTGGTGAAATTATGCTGCAGAAATCCAGAAGGGTCAGCACAACCACTGGGAAGCCCCTTGGAGAATCTGGCCCATTCTCTCTCTACTGCTGAAAACTGTCTAGCTTTTCAGTTCAACTTTTATCATTTGTATTCAACAAATACAGAAAAGAGACCTCCATGATGAAGTAGATATAGTTAAAAATGAATGAATAGTTCAGATTTGGGAAGGGATGTGAATTATCATAACTTGAGAAACCATGACTGATGTATGAAGATCATTTCAAAACAATGTCCAGTGTATCCCTCAGATATGTGTTTGAGTTTATGTTGCATTTGTTGTTAATTTACGAGAATATACTAGTAGAATGTCTCGTAGGTTAACTATTAACATTGTAGCTCTTGAGCAGTGGTTCTCAACTAGGGGTGGTTTTGCTTCCCAGGGCACTTTGGCAATGTCTAGAGACGATTTGGCAGTCACACCCAGGGGTGGGGAGGGGCATGCTACCAGCATCTACTGGAGAGAGGTCGAATTGCAGCTAAACATCTCATGATGCACAGGACAGCCCCCTAACAAAGAATTATCTGGCCCTAAATGCCAACAGTACTGTTGTTGAGAAGTCCTGCTCTCGAGTTTGCATGCTATCTGAACCTCTTAACCTGACACCTAAGGTTTTCTCTAGGCCATCTGCTTTCTGCAGGTTTTGGTTTTAACCTACCCCTTGGTTTTAACCTACCCATCTCCTCAGCCAACAGAGGTATCCACCGTTTATAACTTCCTTCTATATCTCATTCCATGGATTGTCCATTAATATGTAAGCACATATAAGCATATAGATATAAATACACAAGTCGTGGCATACTGTACACACTTATCTGTGCCTTGCGTTTTTCACTTAGCAATATAGACTGTATATCAGTGCACATAAAGCTGTCTCATTCAGTCTTACAGGTGTGTAATACTTCATTGTGTGGGTGAACCATAATTCATTTAACCACTATCCTATGAATATCCTTATATACCCGTCAGTTTACCTTTGTGTGAGAACCTTTGTATGTTTACTGGTTTGTTTTTTTTAAATAGCCTTTCTTTCCCCCTGTTTCTGGACCTTCATGTGTTTCTTGGGCCCCATCTCTGAATCTCTCCTTCCTTTCAAGACTCGGCTTAAGGTGCTACTGCTGTTTCCTGGAAAGCTCAGAGTTGTCCCCTACCTTCATTTCCTTCATCTCTTGGCAATTCATCCTTTTGGAATTTGTTCACTTGCTGCCCTTTAATTTTTCACACCTTTATTTGATTTTTCTAATTAGACTATAAGCACTTCTAGGCAGGAACTATGTCCTGCACATCTCTGTGGCCTCCAGAATACCTCCTAGTGCAGGTCTATCAGGAGTTCGTTGAATGAGTGAATGAATTCCCTCTTAAATGCGAGTGTTTCAGGCTCTCAAATTATCTCAAATTAAGATATTGAATGTCATTGGGTTATATTTAGTTTTTAAACCCAGTATTTGGCATAATCAAAAAATTCTTTTATTCCTGTGAAACCAACTTGGTTCTAAATGAGCTTTGGTCTCTTAACGGAGACTATTTTCCCTTTTCCCCTGCCCTCCCCCAACCCCCTCCCAAAAATTGTTTTTAAAAGTCTCCCATCAGGTGAGTTGTGTATGAATGTGCATTTTAAAATATACTGGAGGCCTACCTTAGGAGATGTTAAATCTGCAGCACGCATACTGTTCTAGGGCATTAGAAAATCAACTTTCCAGATGGTGGTTTAGGGTTCTCAGGGGCGTAGTTTATTTTTCAGATCTCATGATTTGTGAAGTTGTAACCATTAATTTTACATGGTTCTTAGGCAGTCTGGGGCATTTACAGAGAAGGAGTTAGTGTGGGAGAGTCTGAAAGAGAAGAGACTTTGGAGCCACACAGACCTGGGCTCAAGTGCCAGCTCTGGCCGCACTTACTTGTTTCAGCACCTTGGATGGAGCCCTTCCTCTGGGGCCTCAGTTTTTGTGTGGTGCTAAGAGGCACATGGGATCAGGCGAAGGGTGACCATAGTCCTACCTCCGCTGCTCCATGAATACTCTGCCTAAGTAAAGTGCTCTGCACGTAAAGTCCTCACCTCCTCAGATACAGTCTTGCAATACAGTCTAGCAAGCTGGCCGCTTACCACTCCGTAAGAAGGGTTGGAACCCAGTCCCCACTTGTTGCCCTCTACTCCCTTCCATTTTGCCACCTCGGAGGCCCCTTCTATATAGAAATTCTGGTGCTGCCGCTGCCCACTTTCCTCATCTGTATCACACCTGCCTTTTTCTGGCCTTTTGTGAGGATTGGCAATATCTGTGTACAAAGCTCTTGGAATAGTCCCGAACATATGGCAAGCATTAGTTCAATAGTGCTATGTTTGGATGATTCTGTTATTATATACCTGATTTTACAATCATTGGTGGAACCCAGCATTCCTTTTGCGGACTTGAGGTGTTGTCAGCTGGATGTGTCGTATTCCATTGCCTCGATGGTTCTCAAATTCTGTAACTCCAAGATGATCCTGCCTGTTGAACAAACGTCACTGTCCCCACCTATTCTTTCTTGTTATTGTAAAATGCAACCACTTTCACTAGGATTAGTGAAGGAAATGGTGGTGCTTTTAGTGAAATATCAGTATGTGATAGCCAGGTTTTATAAACGAGGATGAGTAATGACTTACAGTGACAGGTTCTGGTGTTAGCACTATTACCAAAAGCCTTTGATCCAACCTGAAGGGATCTGTCCTTTGAGAGTTCTCAATCTGTTAGGGGAAGGAAAGAGTGACCGATAAAAGTAATCTGTGAGTTGTGGAAGCCATTTTTAGCATTTAAATGAAGTCTAGATACCACCTCCAGGCTGCTAGAATTAAGAAAGCAAAGCAGCTCTTGATGTGTAAACAGGATAAAACAATGTAGTGCGTACCTTCCCTGCGGGAGAGTTGTGTGGGCTGGTGGAGAGAGCCCGAGACCGAGAACGTGGAAGTCACCGTCCACTTGATTGATGGTGAGGTCTCGGGCAAATAATTAATTTCCTCGCAAGCCCTGGTTTCTCCTGTGTATAAATGGAGGGGGTCGGTAATGATTGCTCCCACCTTCCAGCTCCGAAAACCACTGGCTCTTTCAGTCAACACAGTCTAAGAAATTGAGAATGGATTCTGCTTCCAAAATAGTAGCTTAGGTAAGTGGTTTGTTTTCATGTATTTCACCTGAGGGCAAATCTGATGGAAAAAACGAGAATCAGGACTTGTAGTTCCTTGAGGCTTTGGCTCATTCTGCTTTGTATCATCTCGAGTGTCAGGCTTCTGTCCTTGAGTCAGTATTTTTACCACATTATGCTAATGTTTTCTCTTTGGTTCTGTTGCCATGCATCCATTTGAAAGACTTTTTAGAATTTCTGGCTCTCCCAGTAATCTTGTGCTATTTTTTTTTTTTTAACCCAAACTCGAGCTCTTTGTATTTTATGCTCTTTATATGTGCACACCTTCCTTTTCAAAAATGTCACTTTTGGGTATAGTTCGAATGTGAGATGGTATCTCATTGGTGAAGACGTTATTTTAGCTAACTCCAGCTAAAGTTTACTGAATGACTTAGAACCACACTTTTACATTTTGATAATAAAAAAAGGCTGGGTCCTGCTCTGTCAGCAAACTTAAAATCAGGTAGAAGGGATACTCATGAACAAATATAAGAAAATGTTATATGTGTATTAATAGAGGTGTATATACAAGGCAAGAAAGGAGTACAGAGGGTGAGTAGTCCGAGGTAAGTAGAGATGGTTAAGGAAGGCTTTTTACAAAGGAAGTCAAGCCTCAGTAGGTGTTCAAAGGTGAATGCGTGTTTCTAAGTGGCTGAACTAGTGTTGAAATGAAGAAGAGAATTACATGATGCAAAGGGATTTCCCAACCCCATGATAGATTCAGAGAAACACAAGTAGTGTTGTCACAGCATTTTGTGTGTGTGTGTGTGTGTGTGTGTGTGTGTGTACGCGTACGCGCGCGCGCGCGCACGTGTATTGGGGAGTTCGAGGAGGTGAATGGTGGCAGTTGAAGCTGCAGGTGTGGGCCCGTTCTTGAAAGAACCTCACAGACAGTGGATAAACATTGGAAAGTTTTAAGCAGTTGAGTGACATGGTCAGATTTGTATTGCACTGGCAGTGGGCCAGATAGATTGGAGGGCACCAAAATTGAAGGCGGAGAGGAATCAATTAGGGAAGGGGTGTTTTAGAGAAGCTGTGAAAGCCCTAAGGCAAACACAGGTATGAAAGTAGAGAAGGAGAAGAAAGGATGGCATTTGAGACTCACATAATATTGAAGCCACTTGGCATTTGTGTGGATGTTTGCAGTGTGAGAAAGAGGAAGGGGTGGTGAGGATAGCTTTGGGAATTAGGTGGTTTGTTATGCCACTATTTGAGAAAGGTATAGCTGGAGGGCGAGTGGGTTTTGCGTGGAAACCGAGCAGTGGACTTTTGGTGTGTTAACTTGGAGGTTATGGGAGACCTAGATGTGGAAAGGTGAAGACGGAGATTTGGAATTGTCGGTGTGGGAGGAGAACAGGAGAAAAAAAGAACGATGATGGAATTGCCGGTGGTACAGGGAACCACTGTGCTTTCGAGCCGTGGTGCAGGTGGGAGCTGGGGGGTTGAGGAGCGCTCAAAGTATAAGGAAGTTGAGATGATGCCTGTAGATGGTGATTGCACGTGCACTGATGGAATCTTGGGCATACTGCCTTCATTAGAATACAGTCTTAGGCCTTCTCTTGCAGACAGTATACCTTGTTGCTGTGGTTGTTTGCTGTTATTTATTTTCATATTTTGTCTTTATGTCTTTACTTTTATTGGTTTCAAAGTCTGCCCTACTCCTAATCTGTGGTTAAATTTCTATATACCTCACATTGTAGAATATGTGATTTTTCCAAAGGTGATATAGTTTTAAGATAAAATACTTAGAACATTTTTTTTTTTTCTTTTCTCTTGAAGTCTTTCCTTGAGTCCTAATTATTGTTTCTTGGCCACCATTAGCTTTGTTTTTCCTATTCTCAAATTATACCCTGTCATTTGGTTATCTGTGTGTTGTATCTTTTATATATCCTTTGATTTAACAGGAGATCACAGCTCTGGTTTGCCTCTTAATAGAAAAATATGGTTCTGTAGAAAATAATGAAGTTGCAATTAAAGGTCTCTGAGTCTGCCTACACAGACTTATAGGAGTGCTTTGTTAATTTCACTACATGCTTTATTGGCTGAAGGACAGACAGAGTTTCTTTTCATAAAATAACAACTATCTAAAAGTGCCTTGGGAATGATAAGTACTAGGGGGAAATGTGAAATTTCCATTTTTCATCTTCTGGCATCCGATAAGGAATGTAACCATACATCTTGGCCAGAATTTGCCTTGGAGGTGACTCTTCAGACTGGAAGGAGATAAGATCTGACCCATGTGGTGGTGCCTGGGTGGGGGTGATGGTGGTGGAGATGGGCTGCCTACGCTACTGAAAATATACATAATGGAAGAGAATTGAGTGATGTCTGGGAAGGGCATCTAGGAACTGAAATTATTGGCAAATTTTGAGAATAGGAACAGGACCTGAGAATTAAATTGGAAAGTGAAGGATTCCTTGTTACTTAGAAAAGAATTTAAGGTTACGATAATGAAGATTATCAACAGACATTTTTAGAATGAGATCCGGAAGAATTGGCCGCTCAAGGTTAGGAGCATATTGTTACCACTTGTAATTTATCAGAGGGTAGAGAGACTGGCAGGCACTTTGTCCTTTCTTTAATTACTGTAAATCTTAAACAACTGCACTGTGCTTCTTTAGTTAATGCCCACTTAATAATATTCATTTAGCATACTAGGGTGTCTGTAGATTGTTTTTATAGAGTCAGTGGACCTTCTGATGTTGACTGCAGAATTTTGGGTATTTTGTGTTTGTTTGTTTGCTTGCTTGTTCGTGCATTTGTTTATTTAATTTTGGAGCATGAGAGGGGGAGGGGGCAGAGAGAGAAAGAGAAAGGGAATCCCAAGCAGCCTCCATGTTCAGATGGCAGACTCTGACACAGGGCTCCATCCCACAGCCCCAGGATCATGGCCTGAGCTGAAATCAAGAGTTGGACGCTCGACTGACTGAGCCACCCAGGCACCCCTGTTTTGTGTATTTTCATGGTAGAGGATCCATAGCTTTTGACTGACTATTCAAAGACATACCTAACTCCACAGGGGTTTAAGCTTGATTTTACCACACGTGCAATGCTCTGTGGTAGATGCTGCTCTCTTGGAAAATACACGATTGGAAAGGAGCAGAGTCTTCCCATTCATGGCAGTAACTAAAGATGAAAAATGAAGTTGTTAGAATGATTTCACCAGTGAAACCATCTGGGCCCGTAGTTTTCTCTTTCAGCAGGTTTTTTCTGGTAGTGCATTCAGTTTCTTAAATACATGCCTGACTCTAGATTTTCCGTTTGATCTTGTGTCAGTTTTGGTAGGTTGTTCTGATGGTTGCACAATTTACAGTTGTAGTCGTATACTTAATCTTTACAGCATCTTCACAAAGGTGTGTACTCATAAAAGATCACCAGCACTTGTACAAATTCCATGGTTAGCAGCACAATTGTCTGCAGCACCTACAATATATGAGTTAATTTAGTCTTCACAACAACCCTGTGAGATCGATAGTAATATTATGTATATTATTTTATAGATGATGTGAAGGAAGTAGAGAGAGGCTGTGGAACTTTCCCAGAGCTACTCACCTGGGGAACAGGCAGGGCGGATTTGAATCCAGGCTGTTTGGCTCCAGAGACCATACTCTTAACTGCTGTGCCTAATGCTTTCCTGGAATCATCCTTTACTATAGGAATGAGGACTAAACGCCAAAGATTGGACTCCTGCCTCTGAACTGTGTCCTTTTCCTTGAGCTCTTCTAAATAAATAGGTAATAGGGTTTTGAATAGCCTTTCCCTGAATCTTGCTGCTCCTCACAAGGCCAAACCAAATAGCAGGCTTCAGGATTAAATGTTCATTGTCGCTTAAGAAACAGCTTCCCTCTCCCGCTCTCTCCCCTCACCACTTCACTACCCCGCCTTTGTGTTATTCTTGAATTAAGAGTGCTTCTCAACCTTGTTTTCTCTGCTCTCCCCCTCCCTTCCAGTATGGGAGAGTGAACGATGATTGGGAGGTGAAGAGGAGCTCAGGAGGAGGGCTGTGTAGTTCAGAACTCTCCTCTGTTCCACTCAAAGTACAGTTCTTGAGATGATCCTATCTCCCGAGTTCATGTGCTCCCCCCATATCTCTTTTGTCTGTCCCACCATTAGAAGCAGGCAAGCTCTACCAGCAGTCAAGGCATCCTTGCATTACTTGCTTAGCTTGAATTTGGAGCAAGGGAGTTAGATGATGGGAACATCCCTCCGTCTCCATGATGGTCCCCAATCAGCGCTTACATAGGTACAGTCTCCTTTTTGTTGCCCTTGCTAGGTGAGTCCTGCCACTTAGACGAGTCTTCAGCTTTTTAAGCGTGTGATGTTATAAGGTTGTTATGATGTCATTATCACTGTCATTAGTCGTGATACCACCTCTACCACCCCTGTTAGACTCCCCTTTTTCTTTAGATGGCTTAATCAGTTTTTCTAGCTAGCTACAGTGAATCTTGAGAGGCTGAAAGCTTTTTTTTTTTTTTATAAGTCTCTGTAAGGTAGCTTTCCATATCTTTTCTCTGTTGACTTAAAATTTTAATTTTTCATGGGAAGTTTCATCTCCAGGTCTTTTTTTTTTTTTTTTTTTTTTTGGAAGACCCTGTAAATCTGCATGTGCCTGTGTGGTTAGAATTATATATACATGCATATGTATACAGCCCTTAGTTTACCTGAATAAGATTTTTCCTGATACACTTGCATATTCGTGTCTATACTATATTAATAATTTACCATTTCTCTCCAGCAGACATTCTCTCTTAAGGAATCTGACAGGGATTTTAATGGGTTTAGTTTTAATTTAAATGTACAAAGGAGTGGGTTTTTACTCAGGAAACAACTGAGCTACTCATGATTGCTATTTGCTTCATTTACAAGCTGTATCCTTCTGGCTTGACTGCTTTACAGATTGTTCAGAGTTTTCAATATACTTAAAATTGTTTGACAGCTGTGACTTGTCTAGCGCTGATGTATCCAATACTATCCTTTCTCTGTAACGGGAAGGAGAACGCTCCCTCTCTTTCTTTCCCCCTCCCCTGAAACTGGCTGCAGAATTGTGCAGGATAAGTCACAGAAGTGCATTCAGGTTTTGGTTTCTCTTTTCTCCTACCTTTTAATTTAACCTTGAAAATGAAAATATGATTAGAGGTGTAAGGAATGCTTCTGGAAAAATCTACTGAGGAAAATATGTGATAAAAAGGTTGGGAAATTGTTGCCTGTGGTTTCTATGTAAGTAGGTCTTGGATAATTCTAGCACTTGCTGTTAGTTTATGTAGTTCAGCTGTCTCTCTACTGAGGCCAGAAGTGAGAGAGGAAGGGACTTATTCACTGATTCTCTAAAGAGAAAGCTGGTTATACCCCAGTGATGCATTATGAGCAGGAAAAAACAGAGAAAATGAGTGTCCTCAATGTGGAATTCTCTGAGACGGTAATGCCTGAGGCAAGAATTTGGCAAGAAAACAACAAGCAGGTCATTTCCAGGAGGTAGCTGGCTTCTGACCAATATTAAAAGCCAAACTTGATCTGTAGGTGAAAACAAGAAGAAATACGCTTTCCAGTGACTTCTGTGGAGGAAGTTGCCTCTGGAAAATGAGGATAAGATAAGGGACTTCTAGAGTTAAAATGCAGTTTCAGGAATGAATAGAGAGAGGTGGGGATTTGCTGAGCAGTGAAGGGAAAACTAGAAAGACCAGAGCCTCGGGCAGCAGCAGGTCCTGGGCAAGGAGCAGCATTGCCAGGAAGGCAGGGGTGACACGTGGAGGAGAGGATGTTTGGGATGTTTCAGGATAAAAATAGGACTGGTTGTAACAATTTGGTGAGTTGGAAAGCAAGTTTATCTTTTAATAAAATGGATAAGCAAGCCATGTTGGAGAATATAATGTCTCTTCACTCTTCAGAGATGTAGGTATCAGACAGGGAGTGGGGGCTGGGCAGATAGTGTTAGGTACTTGCTAAATGGGCTGCTTTGAAATACTGTGGAATTTCCTTTCCTGAAGAAGGTAAGGCCTTTATGAGAATAGGGTAGAACACTCTGGAGTAATGCAGCCCTCTTCCTTTTGTGGGGACTTTTGGCCTTTTCTCTAGAAGTATTTGTTGAGTTTAGACAATAGAGAAGGTGCTAGAAAATTGAGTGTGTGTTTGTGCTGTCCATCAGGTACAAACTGGGGAGCCTGTTGTGTGCCCTGTTCTGGAAAGTAGGAGGAGTAATTTGAGGGGTAAAATAATCAGAAGGCAATGATCTATAAATACACATTTAAAACGGAAGCTAACAGGGTTGGTGGGCAGTTCCTGTCCCGAGAGCCCTTTCTTGGTTTCTTTCTGAGGCACTTACACCCACACTCCAGCCTCCCCTCCAAGATGAGGCCAGCATGCCTCCGTGAGGCGGGTGAGGGATGGTTGTCTGCCTTGCCCTCCCTTGGTGGCTGATCTTACTCAATTCGTTATGAAGTGTGTGGGTAAAGAGTGATGTTAATCTGTGATCATGTGTTCAGGTGCGTTTTTGTTTTCATAACTCACCAGCTAGCTCAAGGTTTGTTTTACTAACGAAGGGTCACAGAGACCGAGAGACAAACCAGAGTAAGGGACAGTGATAGCGTGGGCAGCTTCCTGTTTATTTTTAGTGATTTCAAGTAAGAACACATACTCAATAGCCGGAAACATACCTCAGAAGCCTCAAGTGCTTTGTGTGTTTTTAAAATTCAGAGTTTAATTTTTCTTTTAGCATTAGCTGATTTTGAACCGAGTGTTCAAAGCAGATGTTAGAATATACGTGTCCTCAAAAAAGCCCCACGTTGTTACTGTTTTATTAACTTGTGCACTTTGGATTTTCCAGAAACCACTTAATTTAGCAGTTTTAGTACTTCTCTAGGATTGAGGACCCAAAGTCCATGCACAGGAACACGTGGTAGAACCCTGCTGTTGCATGGCTGGCCTCTGTGTGGGGCGTGCGCACTCGACTGCAAGCGCCCGCCAGTACGAGGGCCTGCTCTGTGCTAGGGCTGTTGCAGTGTTTACACCTCTATTTTTGGATTCTAAGATTTAATATCAACAGTCTTCACTTTTGGATCCACTGCTACATTTCCAGTTTTGGAGACAGTGTAATGTAGTTGTCTCTGTGTGTGAAATACCATTTCCCTGTGATGATTTTGTGTGGGGCTAACAGACTAGAGAGAATTAATTTAACATTACCGTCACCACTTCAGCAGGTAAAAAGCTGCCTCTTATTTTGAGCAGAGTTTAGTCTCGAAATAGAAGCCTGATGGGAGTGGAGGGTTTCATGGTTGGAATTTGTGAGCAATAGGGGGAGAGGCGGGGATGGGTCTAGATTACGGAGGTCTTGGCAAGCCAAGTAAAGGAGGTTAGACTTAATCTTAGACACTGCAAGCAGAGAGCTGCTAATAAGGTTTTTGAATGGGAGGTGAAATGTACATGATACTAGTTTCCTTTCTCCAGCCCCCACCTAGGAAGTCTGTACCCTTCTGCCAGCTCCTTTCAGGGGGTGTAAGGCTGGCAGATTTAACCCAGGATGGCTGATGGCAGAGGGCTGTTGTCCTACCGTAGTCAGATGGTGACAAAGAAAGAGGAAGTGGAGAGAATATATAAAGAACTCCCCATCCTCCTGTATTTTCTCCTGTGCTCATCAAAGAAAACTTGAAACCAAAGAAAAAAGATTATCTATAGTCTCATTATTTAAATGCAATCAGTGTTCACATTTTAGCCAGTTTCCTCCTAGCCTGGTTTTTAAATGAGGCTTTCCCTTAAATTAAAAAAAAAAAAATCCAGATATACTTAACATCAACACAGATTTTAAGAACAGATCTTAGGCAGTGAATCTTCAATGAATTTAATAATTCTCTGTACTCATACAGCCGTAACTCCAGATCTAGAACACGGCCATCACTCTGGAAAATCTCCTTGTGTTCCTTTCCTGTTTCTCTGTATTAAACATTTTTCCCCCTAAGGGAAAAAAAAATAAATTATTTCATCCTAATCTTATTATGTAATTTCTTATGTTACTATATGTATAATTTGAAGTAAATTTTTTTCTTCAGCATTGGGATATAAACATGCTTTCACGTAATTAACTAAATTTAAAAGCATCATTCTAATGGCTGCCATAATGTTCCATTATGGGGATATATGATTGTCTGCTTGACTATTTTGGGACATCAAAACTATTTCCAAATTTCCACTATTAAATATAATATCACCGTTAGCACCAAAGAGATATTGTGAAGGCATAAATCAAATGACCTGTTGATAAGCTGCTTTAGTAAAGCAGATAGATACAGGAGAGGAAGAGTTAAAGGAAGTTCTAAAGGCTTAGACCGAATGAGGAAGGTGAGAAGAGACTTCTCTTCTAGAGGGAAGTGGAGGTCAGTGAGGATGAGATTGGTTTTGACCAGATTGAATTTGAGATTGAGGGAGATGACAGAACTGCTCTGTATATAGCTGGAAAAAACAGAATTAAGGACATCCTAGTGCCTTGGAAACAGAAGTCATAGAAGAGGGGACAGAGGACTGAGTATTGAGAGAAGAGCATCATGCCATAAATTCAGCTTTGCTCTACCTTGAGTTCTAATGCTGACTTTTTTTTTTTTTTTTTGTAAGGATTTGTGTTGTTCATTGGGTGAAGTGATGACTTTGAGACATTCGTTTAACTTCTGTATTCACAGTCTCAAGATCCAGAATGTGCTTTACTTTCTATTTTGCTTCACACTAAGACCTGTTAACATGGTTGGTGCTAATTCTGAGAAAGAGAACTGTAGTGGGAGTATCACTTTTATCAGGTTGGCACAGCGGCCATTTGGTTTTCTGGTGGTTCTGCTGGATTCTTTCCCACTAAAAGGGATTGACATGTTTGCATAAGGAAATTGAATTACTTGAATTAGTAGAAGCTACTGGAGAATGGAAGAAGTAATTTAATAGGAAATAATTGCTAACTTTTGAGTTAAATGGGGAGACTTGAACGCATGCATGTATTTATTTACTTTTACCCCCCGAGATCAGACAGATTACTGAAAAGAAATAAAACCCACAAAAACAAAGCAAAATGGAGAGGAGATCTCAGAGTCAGCATCTTGGGAACTAGCAAGCACATGAACTGGTGGTCACTGCGTTGGCAGATGAGAAAAAGCGGAGCCGTAAGCAGCAGCAGGGAGAGTCTGGAAGAAGCCCACTCACACCACATTAACTGCGGGAAGCTTCAGAAAGATGCCTTTCTAAAAGTAAAGGTGCACAGAGGCCAGAAGAGGAGCCTTGGTGGAAAGTCTGTGTAAGCAGTAGTCAGAACTCCTGATGCCACCTCACTCCCCCCAAACCAGGCAGCGAAAAGACGGAAGGTTTTCTCTCTGGAGAGGCTACACTGGAGGGAAGCTGGGCTCATGGACACCAGGCACTGCTGACAACAGCAGGCGCCTTTCTGAAAGTAGTGGAGCACGTTGAATGGGAAGATCCTCAACCCTCTTACCACTCAGCGCTCAGATCCCTTATGCCTGTAATCAGGAGAGGGATGTTTCTTCTTTGGAGAATCAAATAAGCTCAAAGGAAAGACCTAAAGGCACCAGCTAAAGGAGAGTTCTTAGGGGGATGGTGGTAAGGACGTGGCCCAGCCAGTCTGCCCACAAGCCCACTACTCTGTCACTCAGTGCCACTGTCTCATACAGAGCTCCCATTTTAAATACGCCTGGATGCGGCACTGTCATAAAGGCACAGACTTTCTGGGTTTGAATCATCTCTCCTGACACTGCCCTGGCGTTAATACTATTAATTAGTTTTGTATGATTTTGAACTTTATATAAATGTACACGGACGGGACTCAACTCAGATGCCTTCCATCTTTCCCTTGCATCCTTACCCTGCGCTCACCCCATCTCTTTCCCTGCCCCTGTGGCACTTTCTCATCTGATGGGCGTACAGTAGGTGAAAGAGAGTGGAACGGAAGACAGAGTACTTTCTTTCACACATTTTTCTCCCGTTTGTCTCCTTCTAACTAAATGTTGATGTACTCCTCAAAACTACCTTGTATGTACTTGGATCTGTACTCAGATTCTATTGATTCTCTGTTCTTGATCTCATGGACAGATTCTTTTCTTCCATACAGTTGTCAGTGCTCTAATCCTTTTAGAAACTGAACATCTAAAGGGATCCAATTATTTTCAGAAACAATCAGTTTTTGTTAAATACAGTTATACCAGTTGATGATAACAGTTATCAGCGGAACCAACCGCAGCGGCAGCAGCAGTAATAACGACAATGAAAACGGATTATTTTAGTCTGTGTAAATCTAAACGGTGTGCATACCTAGTAGATTTTGAAAGAAATACTTGCTAAAGGAAATATAAATAAAAATGACATCTTTGTGAATTAGGAAAATAGCACATGCCCAAGATTTCTATGACTTTAATCTTGTCTTTCAGATTTGACTTGATGTTTTAAAATTCTAATTGGGCAACATAAGTTCTTAAACTTCTTGTTTTGTTTGTTACTCCCTTTCTCCAAAGGACTGCTAAGCTGCTTTTGTCATTTTAAGATGTTCCTTCTGCCTCATTTCAGAAATCAGTTATCATAGAACAGTGCCTATGTCCTAGAAAGCCCGGCTCATACAGATTGAATGTGCAACAGTAATAAGGTTGAAACCATCAACTTTAGAAATCGTTTAAATCCTCTTCTGGATTTCCGGATGTTGTAAAACAGATCAGCTGTCACAAGTGCATGTTTCCTAATCACATGTAAAACAGTGTACACTGTCTTTAGTTCTGGTTCAGTGACTGTCTTCTCCTCAGTATAGAGCGATGTCCAGAAAGGTGGTTTTACGATAAAAATGTGGGCACCCTTGGTGGAGTAGCTTGACCATACCTGTGTATCACAATGTTTTCATCCTCCTTGGGTTGCCGGAACCTCTGCTTTGTGACAAACAAGAGCATTGTGGCGATTCTTTTGCCTCAAGGAATTGTATTTAACTCAAGTGAACGTGTTTGTAATAATAACTTCTGGAAGTTCTTGCCTGAAATTTTTAATTATATTGATAATATTACATAGTAGTGACAGTTATGTATTTAGTGCGTTAGAGAATAAAGGTAGACCTGCAGTGGATGGCTCATAACGTAAGAAGTTGTCATACTGATTTCGTTAAATTTCTCTTTAGATTTAGTGCTAAGGACGTGTCCTTATGTTAGAATAAGGGATTTTAATGGTTTCACGTGTTCAGATAACTTTTAAACAGCTGTGTTCATTCACATCGATGGCGATGGCGAGGTTTAAAAAGAGACTAGTGGCAACTACAGTAAACTTATTACGATAATTAAAAGACACGGTTTGGCTTTAGAAACAGATTACCGGTTGAACAAATTGCCAGTGAGTTAAATTAAGTGCTAATTGAAAGTTTTAAAATTTTGCCATTTGTTTCTTAATCAAAGTACAAGCTTAAAAGATGTATATCTGCTCTAAGTTTCTTGAGCATAATTACAAAATGTTGGGAGTTTTCTCCTGGTTTTATATATCAATAATTATTTATAATTACTTTACAAGGGGCTGAGAGATTTGATGGGGCGCCTGGGTGGCTCAGTCGGTTGAGCGTCCGACTTCGGCTCAGGTCATGATCTCACGGTTCGTGAATTTGAGCCCCATGTCAGGCTCTGTGCTGACGGCTCAGAGCCTGGAGCCTGCTTCAGATTCTGTGTCTCCCTCTCTCTCCGCCCCTTCCCCACTTGTGCTCTGTCTCTCAAAAATGAACCAATGTTAAAAAAAAAAAATTAAAAAAAAAAAGGGTCCGAGAGTCAGATTTGAAACATTCTTTATCACTGGGACTGTTAAGAATTCTTAAATTTGGTGTTACCAAAGGTACCTTGACATTATATGTGTGTTTAACATTTATTACTTTTATGTTCTAAAACATAAATAGCATAGCAAAGTATCTAGACATATCTGTTAGGATTTTAGTTCTTTTTCTTAGAGTTTGAATATGTAATACTAATTCTAGTGTGTTTGGAAATTGTCTTCTCTGTACAAATGTCTGATTTAGAGATTTAAAGTAACTTTTGCTTACTTTTATATGTTTCATCATGTTTATTTGATACATTTACTTTGGACTAACACAAAATACTATGAGAATAATGCATGCTGACATAGTTTCAACATTGCATTTACTGGGGCTTCCCTCTGGTTCTAAATGCTTGAGTAAATGATTTTGTTTCTTTTCAATACATGATGGATTATAGAATTAACGAATGGATGAACTGGATAAAAAAAAACTGAGGGATATCATTGAAATGGTTACTTGCATAAGATCTTAATACAAATAGTGCTAGAGGAATAATGGCACTTTTCAATTTGCTTGGATGTTCTCTATTTAACATCATTTGTATTGTCCTTTTTTTTTTTGTTACAAAATCTACTTTGTAGATGAAATTTCAAGAAAATTCATTTTATAGCTGTGATGTCATTATTTTTGTATTTATAGTCAGTATACTTGCAATATTGCATGAAATTACAGTGTCACAGATAAAAGAGGGAGAAATGTTCATGAGGTCGACTAGTTCATCTGCATTTACCCAAGATGATAACCTACTCATCTAGAAAGTAGTATTGTAAAACAGAGGCAAGATGATTTAAGTTGTTTTGTTATACTGTAGTTACAGGTGGTTTTCCGAGTGCATTATATGTCTGATTTTACCCAGACCTTCGGTGCAAATGGTGCTCACAAATGCATAACTAAAGGGAACCGAAAGTATTCATTAGTTTTGTGTTTTTTTTTTTTTAAATAATTCACTATATTGTTCTTACCTTTGTTTTGTTCATTGATAATCTTGGCAGATATTTAATAGTGAGTAGCTCACAGGTGCTATCCACATTCTGTTCTTTTGTAATGTGCTAGTCATTTTCCTTAAACAACAGCAAAATGTCAACCAAAATCAAGGTGTAAAATTAGTAGTAGCATTTCCATGGAGATCAAGAGATTCAGGAAAGTGAGGGTTTTTTTTTGTTTTTTTTTTTTCCTGCAGTAGCTTAAATAACTATTTAAAAATATTAAGAGTTGATTTTGATATTGTAAGTCAAGAAACAGTAAGATGTTTGTTTAATCAAAACCTGATTAAAATATGCCTAGACACTTCTTCTTTACTTATGGGGCCAGGCATTTAGGATCCTGTTGTCTCTTTCACATTTGGCCAAGATGTTGAGATTTACTTATTTTTGCACTATAGTTAATGGTAATCAGCAGTAAACTAAAGAGTTGAAAAAGAAGAGAGCAGCTAGTCCCCCAGAGCAGGCAGCTATTGGTGCCAGGCCTGGCCTGAGGCACTATCCCCCTCCTTCACCCCCCATCCCTCCCCGGGTGCTATGGTGCAGGTGCTCACCGGTTCACAACTGAGTTGTATCCAGTATGGGTTCTTTCTTAATATTAGTGTTATTTTAGAGTTGTCAGTTTTAGCAAATAAAGACACAGGGCACCTAGTTCAATTCGAATTTCAGATAAACAATGAATACTTTTTTTAGTCTAAGTACGTCCCATACAACATGTGGAACTCTAGCTCGGGGAGATGAGAAGAAGGGATGTGAGGAATAGGAGCACCGGAGAGAAAACTTGGCAGTCAGTAATCAGGACGTTTGAAGATGGAGGTCTGAACCAGACGGTGAGGCTGAAGAGATTGTTCTGTTTTTCTTCTAATGCTGAGAAAGGTCAACATAGTTCTGAATGTTCACGGCGGTGGGGGGAGACAGTGAAACGGTGTCCGTGGTTGCCATTGAGGGCCACTGGAGGGAGATAATGGGAAAAGAGAGATGAGAAGTCAAAAAACTGATAGAAAGAAATGTGGTGGGGGAATCAGAGGAGAAAGAGAAAGAGACGAAGAAGTCAGGTCCATGCATGGTCTTCAAGGATGGGGTGGAGGTGGTGCGCCAGAGAAAGGACCCCGAGAACCATCTGTGCGTATCATGGTGCTGTGTTACCTTGCAAAACTCACAGGCTATTTTCTTATTGGTAAGAGGAGGGAGCTGGATGAGAGAGAGTCTCTAACATGATTGAATTCTAGAAGCAACATGGAATTCCTAATCCTAAATTTTCTATCTTTAAGGAGGGGTTATTTAGATTTTAATACGTGTTTCTCCTCTTCCCTCAGCCTTGCTTTCTGTCCTTATAGCCATTTTCTAGAGGCCAGCCCAGTGCCTTCAAACTTGTAGCTCGATTCCAATATTCAACATTTATTGTATTATAATGCCTTTGGAATGAAAGCGAATCAGATTATACCTCAAAGACACTTATTTCTTAAACTTCTTTTTCTTCACATTGATACCAGTGTAGATTAAAATAAAATAGTTGGAAACCAAATCCTTGTAATGTACTGTAAAAATTTCTTTTGTTCATTTTGGAGAACCCATTCCTGAATAAATAAAATAGACAGCCTATGACTAGAGCCTCATGCATTTAAATACATAATAGAGACAGTTTTCGAGAGTTTACAATACCATGTTGCATTTCAGTGTAGCCACATAGACTCCACAAAATTGGTCTGTGGTGGGGAGTGTTGCCCGTGGCTACTTGTGGTCATGACATGTTTGCATAAGCGTAAACCTGCTGTTGGCTATTTAATAACGTTACCTATTTAGTAATCCCTTTAAAACCTGGGCTAGAAATCAGAAGTGGCTGTCAGTGATAAAAAAAGATTTAATGGAAGCAAATTTACCATGTTGGATAGTGTTTTTTTTTTTTTTTAATGTTTATTTATTTATTTTTTTTTAATTTTTTTTTCAACGTTTTTTATTTATTTTTGGGACAGAGAGAGACAGAGCATGAACGGGGGAGGGGCAGAGAGAGAGGGAGACACAGAATCGGAAACAGGCTCCAGGCTCCGAGCCATCGGCCCAGAGCCTGACGCGGGGCTCGAACTCACGGACCGTGAGATCGTGACCTGGCTGAAGTCGGACACTTAACCGACTGCGCCACCCAGGCGCCCCTAATGTTTATTTTTTGAGAAAGAGCATGGGGTGGGGAGGGGCAGAGAGAGAAGAAGACGGTGGACCTGAAGAAGGCACTGTGCCGTTAGCCTGCCAGTGCAGACTCACATACGGGGCTCAGACTCCGGAACTGTGAGATCATGACCCGAGCCCAAATCGAGTCGGACACTCAACCGACTGAGCCCCTGGATATTGGTTTTTAACCATTTTTCGATCTTGGAAATCTTTTGAAAATAGGACCAGGGCAACTAGATCTTTTCCTAGCTCGGACTCACACATATTAAATGTTGCGGCAAAGTCAGGGGATTTGGAGGACCACCTCCCCTTCCCCACTTCTCGCTGTGGATAAACCAGTTTTAAACTCCCGATTTTGGAGTTCAACCGTATAGTTACACTGGTCCATTCATTGAGTTTTTTAACCATTCGTTCCTGAACTAGGCTCTAGGCATTGTAGGAAGCTCTGATTTTTAACTCTCTCCTGACAGTAATAATCTCATTCAAACAAATTCAAGAGCCCGTTTTCATATTGAAATTAAAGGCATGACTTATATACCGTATGTCTCTTACTTTTATAGATTTAGGAATTATTTCGTGTGCCTCAAGAGGAATGACAGCAACTACCTAGTTTATCATCCATATTCCTCTTGCTTTACTACAGCTTTTTAAAATTTTCCTTTAGATATGCATTTCTATCCTGTATGGTTAAAGTCTCATCATTTTCAGTTGTCTTCCCCCTAAATCTTTATTTAGAAACATTTCTTTGTGCTTCTGTATAGCCATCATCTTTAATGCTGCACAGTATTCTGAGTTGATGTACCTCTTGGATGTTGGACATAAAGATTATTTCTTTTTTTAAAAATTTTTTTTTCAACGTTTTTTATTTATTTTTGGGACAGAGAGAGACAGAGCATGAACGGGGGAGGGGCAGAGAGAGAGGGAGACACAGAATTGGAAACAGGCTCCAGGCTCCGAGCCATCGGCCCAGAGCCTGACGCGGGGCTCGAACTCACGGACCATGAGATCGTGACCTGGCTGAAGTCGGACGCTTAACCGACTGCGCCACCCAGGCGCCCCAGATTATTTCTAATTTTACACTTTTTGTAGAATGTTGTAAATGACTACTTTAAGTGGTTTTTTCAGGAGTGCCTGGGTGGCTCAGTCAGTTGAGCGTCTGACTTTGGCTCAGGTTGTGATCTCACAGTTCGTGAGTTCGAGCGCAGCATCGGGCTCTCTGCTGTTGGCATGGAGCCTGCTTTGGATTCTCTGTCTCCCTCTCTTTCTGCCCCCCATTCCCAGCACATGCTCTTTCTTTCTTAAAAATAAATAAACATTAAAAAAATGTAGAAAATACTTTTTAAAAAGTAGATTTTTCAGACTTGTCTTGGATTAGTTTTTCACAATAGATTCTCAAGGATGAGAGCAATGGTTCATCCATTCATGACATTTTTATTAAGCACAGTGCCAGCCTGGGTCAAAAGCTTGGCCATTTCCGTGACACTTGATATGCTTTGACATTCTTTCCAAATCTGCTAGCAAACTACTTAACCAACTGAGTCAGCTTGTAATTGTCCAGCCCGTTTGATCTGTGCTTCCTCATTATTCATGTGGTGAATATTTAGAAGTAAACTGAATAAAGCATTATAAGGAAGGCAAATCTGAAGAAACAGCAGTGTGTAGCTAAGTGAGATGTGCATGCCTCTAACACCACTCAGTGTTTGGATTATTTCCATACCTGACATTCTTTTGATGTGATAATTGAGAGATGAAGCTTTGACCAAATTAGAGGTTTAGATGCACTCTGTGCAGAGTTAACCATTTTAAGTTAAATAACCTAGATTTATTTAAATTACTCAGAAAACTTTAAATTGAAATTTTAAAAAGCAAAACCAAAATACACAAAACCAAAATGTGTCCAAGTTTTTATTTTGTGAACATTTACTGGATGCCTTGTATGTGCTGGGAAAACAAATATGAACGTGACATTGCATAGTCTTCATTAGGGGAGAGAGACAGACAGTTATGTAAACAATTGCTGCAGCACGTGGTGGGCACTTTAAGAGAGTGTATATGTCCAAGAGTATAAAGGAGCAGAAGTTTCTGTGTCCTTTTAGTTTTTACTATACAGAGGCCCACTCGCTTTTTAACTTTTATGGCTTATTTTCACATTTTGGAAGAGGAAAAAAACTGTTACAGAGTACAGTAAATATGAATGATTTAGTTGGCATGAAAATTCAGTTTTCGAAATTTATGGTTTCAAAAGCAAGGAACTGAAAGACTTTTTTGCCCCTTTGTGTGTCTCTTTTCTTAAATATTATTTATTTTGAGAGAGAGAGAATAAGAGCACACTTGCACGAGTGGGGGAGGGGCAGAGAGAGGAGAGAATTGCAAGCAGGCTCCGCATTTGTCAGCACAGAGCCCTACAAGGGGCTTGAGCTCCCAAACTGTAAGATCATGACCTGAGCCAAAATCCAGAGTTGGACGCTTAACCAACTTAGCCACCCAGGTGCCTCTGCCCTTTTGATTACAGTGTGGCTGGCTGGTTGCAGAGAAGTCATTGGTTGATGGCTTTCTGAAAACTCACTAGTTTCTTTGTAAATGGAATTCCTAATAATCATTGGAAGGGACAAAAATAACACGATAGACCTACGCGTGCTGTCATTGGCTGTGGCAGAAATGGTATAATCGAATGATTGTTTTCAGTCATCTCAGCTAAAGTAGAGCAAAAGAAGTGGTCTGCCTACTTTTCTGGAACACTGTGGTAGAGCCTGACAGCCTGGGTTCAGTTGTAACTGCTGGTTACTGAGTGTAACCTCAGATCTTCTCAACACCTGTGTTCCTACTTCCTCAGTGGTAAACTGGAGATAATCATAGTATCCACTTCATAGAGCTGCCGAATCCGATAGGTACCGCTCTATGCGCATCTCAGTCAACCTCAGAGCAGCACTTGCCGCTGTTGATGTCTTTGTCCTTCCTGAGATACCCTTAGCTCCTGAGACCCTATAAACTAGTTCTTTTCTTCTCCTACTTTCTTTCTGTTCCTTTTCATTTGTGTTGCCTGGTGGTTCTTTTTCTGTCTCATTTCTGAGTGTTGGATGCCTGAGGGTCTTTCTGTTTACTCCTTTCCACGCTGATCCATTAGTCTCATGGCTTTAAATATCATCTGTATGCCAAAGAGTCCTTATATGTCTCTAGTCCTGACCTGTCCAGCTTGGAAGTCCAGATTCATATGTTTGATCGGCTCCTAGATATTGCTTCTTTAACGCATTCCTAACTGGATCTCTGGACCTCCCCACCCACACACATAAACAAAAAAAGCTTTCACTTTCCCAGCCATCTCCATCTTGGGTAGATGGCCTTGCATCTATGACTCATCCTTGATTCTTTCCCTTTCTTCACCCCATATATCCAAGCCAACAGCAAATATTACCTCCAGAGTATATTTTGAATCGGTCTATTTCTGTCTTCTCTGCCACCATCCCAGTCCAAGCCATCATCATCTCTTGCCACCTTCAGAGGCTTCTAACTTGTCCCCTTCCTGTCTGTTCAATACAGAGCTACCAGAATGATTTTTTAAAAAGCAAAAATCAAATCATGTCACATTTCTGTTTAAGATCAACTAATGGCTTCCCATAACACTTCAAATCAAATCAAATCAAATCTCTTTTCCATAGCTTACACATCTGGGCTCAGTTTCCATAGTGAGGAAATTGGGATACTTAGGGGTTTAAATAAAACATAAGCTCCTAGAGGGCACAGACTTTTTTCTGCTTTCTTCATTGTTATTTTTCTGGTGCCTGGAACAGTGTGTGAACATGATGGGCATTTAGTAACTATTTGTTAAGTAAACAAATACATTTGGATTAATGGGACCCCAAAAGCCTTTCTTCTTCTCTCTTCCAGAGCAGCGTGCTATATTTAGTATTTTCTGCATTATACAGAAAGTCCAGCAAAGGCTTCTGGTGCAGTCTCCTTTCTTGCCTTGTACACATTTTACCCCACTGACCCCTCCTCTCCCCACTCCCCCCATTTTTTCTTCACATCTGAGAATTTGTTTGGGTCATTGAGAGAGGATGGATGACTACGTGGGACAAGAAGCAAGTCAAAAAGGAACCTCAAGAATAGTACCAGCCGCAGTTTTAAATTATTTTTTTAATGTTAGAGAGAGAGGGAGAAAGAGACAGAGTTTGAGCCGGGGAGGGGCAGACAGCTAGTGACAGAATCTGAAACAGGCTCTAAGCTGGCAGCTGGCAGCATAGGACCTGACACGGGACTAGAACCCACAAGCAGTGGGATCATGACCTGAGCCAAAGTCGGCCACGTAACTGACTGAGCTACCCCAGGTGCCCGCCGCAGTTTTAAAATAAGCATTTTGCTACAGAAATCTTGGAACATGTGCAGAAATAGTAGACTGGCATAATGAGTCCTCATGCCTTCATCACCCAGTTTCAATAGTTATCAACTCCTGGCCATTCTTTGAGCAACCAGCATTTAATTTGGAAATTGCCGATGGTAACGGAATACCTAGTCAGTTCACAGAGATTTGTGTCACAGATACAGCTTATGCAGGGCATCATTACTGCTTTGTAAACCAACTGAGAACAGGTGAAGGATGATTTCAAGGATGTTAGGTTTGGAAATAATCTTTTCTGATTTGCTTTTTGTAAATGCCTGGGATTTTACCATTAGTTCAACTGTTAATTTGCAAATCGTGAATAAACCTGGAAAGGGAAATACATAAAGCCCATTAGCCCATTAGTTATTTCTATCTTAGTGTAAATTGGTGAATTAGAAGCATGCTTGCCGGGTAAGTAAGCACGAGCAGGCTTTGATGGGAGGTCTAAAATCAAAGGGGCCTGGGCAAGGAGTACTGTTCAGGAGGGCTGGAGGTGCTACTCTACTACTTTCTGGCTTTGCCGAGGGGTGGTCTTGGCCTCAAAGCCCGTGGAGAGAGGTCCCCGTTCCAGTTTGATGGTGTTCCCATCATCTGTCATCTGGGTTCCCTTTGGCTGGCTGCAAACCTTGTATACAGCTGCCCAGGAGGTACTTCCAGCTAACTCTGCTGCTTGTTTATTTTTAGGTGTCTTGCAATATATTCAGAACTCTCCCTCCTAGTGACAGCAATGAATTTGATCCAGAAGAAGACGAACCTACCCTTGAGGCATCATGGCCACACTTACAGGTACTTTGAACTACCATTTGTTATAAAAGAAAGATCCATTAACTTATTAGCTGATTAGCATGGGAGTTTCTTGAAGGCCTTTATTCACCCTGAAATCAAATTAGAGTACATTAGTTGAAAGCTTAGAGAATGCTTTCTGTGTTTCTCACTCTTGATAATTAGGATGCCAAAAGAATAAAATAATAAGTTTCGGTGTAATGCTTTAGTGCGGTTTCTCCCAGGTTGCACAGTTCTTGTTCTTTTATTAGAGCTTCTCTGTGATCCTGCCTGCCGCAGCCTCCAACAGGAGCTGAGCTGTTTTCACATTATTAGTTAGATGTGATTAGGTCACAGAGTCTATATCTCATTTTCAGCAGCAGGTATCCTGGGGACCTTGAACTCCTGTCTTCGTGATAACCACAGATGTGTTTCTGTAGCCTAGAAGGGCAAAAACGAATTGAAGTAGCTGCTACATCGTGCAAGAAAGAGCAACAGCTGATAGAAAGCTTGCGTGAAGGCCAGTTTTGTTCTCTTGCACTGAGAAGGCCATGTTTTCCAGTCCTACGCACGTGCCGGGACAAATCAGGGCCGTCCCCGCATCTCCGCTCCCAGCACCCGGCCCATCTGTACTGTATGTACTGTTCCATACTGGTCTCCTGGCTGCTCGCGCTCCAGGCCCACGTTTCTCAAAGGAAGAGAGCAAGGAAATATGAATGGAATGGTCCCCAAGGCTATCTTTCCATCGAGTTAGGATGTCCTCAGAGGCCGGATGACAACCAGCCAGGAGGGAAGGGATGGAGAGAGGGAACAGAACCTCGTACATCAGTCACGCAGAGGCAGAAGCCCGATATCGCATCTTTGAAGTGTGCTCATGGCTACTAGTTGACTTTCTAAAGAGCAGAAAACTGTGCAGCAGCACGATGAGGCCTAGAGATATTCTACAAGTTTTTTTTTTCCCCACTGTCAGAATTTTTGACATCGATTTGCAACTTTCCCTGTCTTGCTTTGGCAACTCAAGGTCGCTACAGATACATATGTATGCTATTTCTCCTAGTTATGAGGAGAGCTTTCAGGGGCTCTGTTTTCTCAACTCTTACCCAGGCATGTTATACATATGTATCCTTGCTATCAATGCCAGGATTGAGTAAATTAGTTAAAACAGTGTAGCTGATTTCCTGTTTTAGCTGCTTGATATATTTTTTTTTTAAGGTGTCAGACATACTATCTGCGATCTAAGAAATTTGGAAAATTATTTGTGCTTTTCCTGGTACATCCCAAATGGTGACAAAAATTAAAAAAAAAAAAAAATTCTTTCGAATAGGTGGACTTCTTGTCCTGTCTTATTCGTAATGCTCACCAGTCACAGAAGTACAGTATAGTCTGGAAGAAATTTAAAAAACAAAACAAACAAGATAATCTCAGGGAAGCCCCACGTCTCACCGTGGAAAAGACAGAGAGATGTCTTCAAAGCTTCAATTTGTCTTCTCTGCATCCCAGAGACAGTAGACCACTCTGGCCATTTGCAAGAGCTTTTTGAATACTCTAAATCGTGATCACCAAAGATATAAATTTCTCCTAAAGCACAGTAAAGTTTAAGTATTTCAGTTAATCCTTTCTAAGCTTAATGACTCTATAAAATACAGGACCAAATTAATTTCTAAAGCTATTAAACTAAATTCTGCCACCAAAAATCTCTAGCTTACACTGTGTCTGTCATTGCTACTGGAGCATTAACTGTTAGTTCACCTGAAACTCGAAAACCGAAGCAACGGTGAGGAACAGCAGTGAGAGCTGTCCCCTTCTGGATGTAAAGTCACAAACTGTATCCCAGAACGGTGTGGCTCCATCTGTGTTGCCACTCTGTTCAAGCCTATAATCGTCTCATCCCTTCTTTAGCTCAGGGGGAAATATGACTTAAGTTGGATCAGATAAAGGAAACCTACCTTTAAAATTCACAAATTGACCAGGGCCTCTGGGTGACTCAGTTGGTTAAGCGACTGACTGCAGCTCAGGTCATGACCTTGCAGTTTGTGAGTTCGAGCCCCGCGTCGGCCTCTGTGCTGACACCTCAGAACCTGGAGCCTGCTTCGGATTCTGTGTCTCCCCCCTCTCTACCCCTCCCCTGCTCACGCTCTGTGTCTCTCCATCTCTCAATAATAAATAAGCATTAAACAATTTTTTTTAAAAATTCACAAATTGGCCTTTATTCCTAGTAAAGGTCAAGTCAGTGGGCACCCTCTGTTGCCTTCAGCAACTATTCCTTTATGGAAGTCTTTGTACTCAAGATTCCTGTGTTTCTCTTATGTATTCTGACTCCACAAATTCTTCACCTTTCCATTTTCATTGATAGGTGGTTTTTAGTACTGACGAGCACTCTCTGAAGGTTCAAGAAATCTCTTTTTTCTGTTCGTGATAAGTCATGCATGTTATAGTATAGTAAGTTATCACGAAATTTAACATTTGACTTTTTCATCGATTCAGCTATTTTTCTGACCGAAACACAGCTCCGGCATTTATTAGCTGCAGCTTTGGCAGCGTGCTTCTTCTTGTGGACCACATTTTATAAGGAAGCAAGGTGCTCATTACCAAATATATGGTAATAGTAGAGAACAACCAAATTGCATTGAGATGTGGTTATTGATTGGGTAGACTGCTTCTGCACACATCTTGTCTGATTTAAATTTGTGGCCCATACAAGATTACTCATAACAAATCCTGGCTCTTTGGAGAGATTTAAAAATAGAGAAATGTTTAAATCCAAATTTTTAGCTTAAATATATCAAAGGTTCTACTATATGTATGTTACTTGATCTTTTCCGTTATACCTGCATTGGTATCTTTTAAACTGGTATCCCACAGTTACCATGGTTATTCTTTGTGTATTTTCTGTATTTGGGTGTGTATTTCCAGTAGAATATGATTTTGCAGGACTTCCATTTGCAATCAGAGGGTTGTTTTTGGCGCCTCTACACTTGAGACTGAAAAATAGAAATGCTACGGTTTTTTTACTCATGTTCCTTGGAGAATTCATTTATGTGACCTTGAAAAGTAAATTATTCTCAGTCCCCAGTCTGTCTTTCCCTTTGGGAATCCAAGAGAGATTTTTGATTCTGAGGTAAAAATCTGTCTCGTAAGTGTAGAGAACATTTATGCTTATTAATAAATGTGTCTGAAGTGTTTCCACCCAAGTGTTTTAAACCATAACTGCTTTCAAGGGACCAGAGTGGGGAGAGCGTTTTGCCAATCTTGCTGGAAAGTCCTGCCAGCCCACAAGTCAGGCCTGCAAGATGAGAATCTCTCCACTTGTGGGAATTAACCCCCCTTTTATGGTTATTTGAATAAGGCTGACATTCTGTTTGTAAAAGAGAGTGCAAAACCTAGTGTATGAAACAAGAACAATTCTTCTAGAAGGTGTCGGGACTGAGTCACATTATGATGCCAGAAGTGCAGCTTGACAGAGGCACCTGGGTGGCTCAGTTGCTTAAGCATCCAACTCTTGATTTTGGCTCAGGTCATGAACTCACGGTTTGTGAGATTGAGCCCCACATCGGGCTCTGCGCTGAGAGCACGGAGCCTGCTTGGGATTCTCTCTGTCTCTGTCTCTCTCTCTTTTTCTCTCTTTCTCTATCTTTCCCCTACCCCTGCTCTCATGTGCATGCGTGCTCTCTCTCTTGCTCTCTCTGAAAATAAATAAACATTAAAAACAAAAAAGAAGTACAATTTGATAATGTTCAGGTCATTGGGCAAGAAGTTTTTCCAAATTCAGAATTTCAAAGAGAAAAACAGTTTTTTACTTTAAAGTAAAATCCTAATGTGCATACCTAATTTAAGTGTTAAGCTAAAGTCTAAAGTCGTAGGTAAGGTCACTGTATGATGCTTTTAAGTTAGTGGTCTCAGCAGTCCCTTGGGGGGACCCTGAGACCTGATTTTCAGGCCTGCAAAGTCAAAACTGGTTTTATAATAATACTATGCTGTTTGCTGTTTTCACTGTGTTGACATTTGAAATCATATTTGCAAAAGCGTTGGTGGTTCAAATTGCTGCTGCCTTAGCACAAATCGCAGCGGTTGTGGCACATTGGCTTGGTAGATAGTCTTCACTGACGTGCATTGACAAAAAACAGCCAGTTTCAATTAAGAATGTTCTTGGAGAAGCAACAAAAATTATTAAACTAAATATCATTAAGTCTTGACTTTCGAGTACACATTTTAAGAAAAATTCTCTGTGACAAAGTAGGAAGTATGCATAAAGCCCAATGACTGTATACTTAAGTATACTGATCGTCTTGTGTGCTAAAGCGTTTGTGTGATTGAGCTACAGGCTACACTGGCTGTCTTTTCATGAGATGATCGGTTTTGCCCACAGGAATGTCTAGCAAACTGTGCTTGCTCCAACTTGGGTATTTGGTAGATGTGTTTTTTGAAAATAGACAAAGAAAATCATCGCCAGTGCTGATTAAATTAGAGCATTCCAGCAAAATTTAGAATCAGAATTTTGGAAAACTTGTCTTTCTGCTGAACTTTATAGCTAATTAAAGCTTAGACTTCTTGATGAAATTGGAGATATTAAGGAATGTGACTTTTTGATACAATCTAGTAAAATTTGTCACCATTTGAAAAACGCATAACTCAGTGAACCAGTATTTTCCAGTGAATGATGTTAGGAAACCATACATGGTAAAGACCCATTCAGAGTACATGACAGACCGTTGGAATTTAGTGTAGCAAAGTATGAAAAACTCATTGATTTTGGTTTCAGATTCTGCAGTGCAACTCCTATTTGAGAAACAACTGTCAAGTTTTGGTGTAGTATCAAAAAAGAATATCCACAATTGTGTGAAAATACTATGAAAATACTCATCCTTTTTCATACTGTTAGATCTGCATGAGGCTCAATTTTGTTGACATACTTCAACCAAAACAGTATGTCACAATGGATTGAATACAGAAGCAGATATTAAACTGTTTTCTAATATGCAATTATAGATCTTTCAAAAATAAAAATAATGCTTCTCAGTAATGGTTTTGGAAAATATGGTTGTTTCCCACAAACATACATTATTTATGTTAATGTGTAATGTGTTGTTTTAAAATGAAATAACAAATACGTATTTGAAATTTTCTCATTGTTTTTCTGACTTTATATATATATATATGTATATATATATATATATATATATGTTTTTCATATTTATCATATAAACAAAAGGTTTTGGAGTCTTCAACAATTTTTAAATGTAAAGGAGTAGGACTAAAAACTCCTGAGAATGCTATTTTAGGTAATAGTGATAATGGTGATATGTATTAGTTACTGTGCGCAGTGCTTTATATATATTATCACATTCGGTCTTAGGGATTATCATCCTCATTATTCAGTTGAAGAAACATAATTTTAGAGAAATTAACTTGCCTAGGGCTACACAGTAGGGGACAGAGCTAGACTCCCAACACAGTGTCTGTCTGCCTCTTACAAGTTCTGTTTTTTATGAACTGTTGTATATTACACCAGGATCTCATGTGTACTTTTAAAAAAATTTTTTAATAAAAAATTTTTTTTTTAATGTTTATTCATTTTTGAAAGACAGAGAGAGACAGAACACAAGCAGGGTGGGGCGGAGAGAGAGGGGGACACAGAATCCGAAACACGCTCTGGGCTCTGAGCTGTCAGCACAGAGCCTGACGTGGGGCTCAAACTCCCGAACCGCGAGATCATGACCTGAGCCAAAGTCGGACGCACAACTGACTGAGCCACCCAGGCCCCCTCATGTGTACTTTAACATAGATTTATTTTGCCAAGAACATAAACAATGATCTTCTGTTTATTAGAACAGTTATTTCAGATTGATTCTGCAGATGAGAATATTCTCATTCCTTGCAGATGAGAGTTTTCTGCTAAACCATCATCCATTGCTTAGAGGAGTGTAAATTGCCATAGATTTTCTGAAAGGAAATGTGGCAGTAAATGCTGAAAATCCTGAAATGTCTGGGTATCTTTTACTCTAACGTTGCCACTTCTAGAAATATTTCCTCATGCAATAATTGAGCAAATGCACACTGATGTATATTACATGATGCACAATGTGGCATAATTTGATAGAGAAGTAATTGAGAAACGATTTAAACGTCGAAGCATAGGAGATTGTTAAATTGATTATGAATAATGGAATTATTCATTTAAAAATTATGTACAGTGGACTCTGTAGCTACTAAGAAAGATGGCTTAGTTATTATTGACAGAAATTGTATAGAATATATTGTTCAGATGGTAAAAGTAGTTTGAAAACTATATAAAACTATATAAAAATATATTTATAGTTCACTGGTATGTTGTAGAAGTGTAGAGAAAAATGAGGAGATTCGTACATTAAATAGTTGACAGTGGTTATCTCTGAGTAGTGAGGCTGCGGGGGAATTTCTATTTGCTTTGTTTGGCTGTATTAGATTTTTAATTTGAAAAGTTAAAAAACATAAAAGCGACTGTGAACCACAAGAAGGGCTGGCATAGCTTGTAATTGATATTAAAACTCAGTTTTCTAAGCCCTGTCAGTTTCAGTGTTACAGACTTTTTATGGTTTTTGATACTATGCTCAGTGAAGTGCAATTTGAAATTAATTATAATCTGTTTGTTGCAGCTTGTATATGAATTTTTCATACGATTTTTGGAAAGCCAAGAATTCCAACCCAGCATTGCCAAAAAATACATAGATCAGAAATTTGTATTACAGGTAAGCACATTTTTGTGGTTGCCCGAATTTGTCATTCAATTGCTGACACTTTATCTTATTTTCTCTTGATTGTTAAAAAATCTTTCAATGACAGTTATATCACCTTTTAAACAAATGTATTCTGTATATATGTTAGTTCCCATTATTACCTGTTAAAAGTGACAAGTACCTGTTTAATTTATTATTTAATTTATTGCTGGACATTAATTACATTTTAAACAACAAGGAATGCTAATGCCTAACTCCCTGCAGTTTTCTTGCTTAAAATTTAATTATAAAGGAATTTCGTGAATATAACTCTGGTTTGTGTGAAACTTTATGTAGCTTGAAAACTCCTATTTTCATAAGGATTCTTAAAGAACCATTGCTTAGGTCTGTTAAAAGTGAATAAGCATGGCCTAGAGCAGAAATAACCTTCAATAAATAATGAAAGTCAGATACTGGTGAGCTTTCGCAGTAGGAAATAGCACAGCCTGACAATTTAAAATTCCCATAAAGGGATTAACTCTCACCTCTCTGTTTGGAACTTCTCAGGGTATGTATTCTTCCTGACTTGCCACTTTACATTTTATAACTATAGATCACATCTTCCTTCTTACGTGGGACTCGGCAATGTTCATGACACTGAATTTTTAGGTAACGTGTTCTTGCTCCTGTTGTTGACGTTCCTCTCTAAAAATGGGTACTTGAGCCAACTGGTGTATGGACTGGTGTAGCTCCTTTCTCAATGATTAATGAGCACCAGGGAAAAAAAGAATTAGTATCTATCTCCTAGTGAGCCAGTAAGCAGAATTTAAAATTGAAAACATTATTTTAGCAAGCAGTTGATCTTCTGTGCCTTTCCTGGAGAAAGGTTGATCACCTTTGTGATGACCTGATTTCTCCTCCTTAATTAAATTAATACATTTAGAATTCTGGATATATTGGGTTGAGAGGCTTTGGAAAAGTGAGGTTTGAGTTAGAGATGGAGAGGTAGGTAAATAGGTGGATACATGGAGCATTCATTGGTTGGGCAGATAGGTAGACTGATCCAGATTCTTCTACCAAGGAAGCAAAATGCATTTGAGACAAAAAAGCAACACGTGATCAGTCTGTGGTGTTTTTGTACTGGAAGGTCCTTGCATTTATATAGCACTGTACAATTGTCAGAGCATCTTTACATGCATCGTTTAATTTAGTCTGTACAACAGTCTAGAATAGACACAGCTAAATTTTAGTCCCATTTTACAGATGAAATACACTGAGGTTTGGAAGATTATCAAGTTTCCCCAGGCAGTTTCCTGTTCTGGTTTTCTGTCCATTATGCCATGATGCCTCCTTGTGATTCCCCTCACTATAACTTGGAATGACTGCAGGGCAGGAGTAGTCCTCACTTGTCAACACTAACGAAATATTAAGGTTTCCCTATGTTTATGGTAAGTTAAAGTACCCAAGAGGATCAGATAGTGAAGCCCATGGAAATAGTACACCAAAAGCTTGCATGGCCCAGCTCAGTGTGTTCTTCATGGTAGATGGGTACCGATGATAATGAAGCTCATTAGATTAAAACATCAGAGAAACCCAGACTTGAAGGGATGTTTTGCATGTCTGTTCTAGTTCTTCACCCAGTGAATTAGTCTCCTTTGGGACCCTGAAAAGGGGTGACTCCCATTTATTCTTTTTTAGTGAAGGAGGACCATATACTTGGGCAGATTATTCTGGTTTTGTTAGAAAGTTCTTTTTTTATTGACCTTCCCTATACCGCGTACCCTCTGGCCTTATTTCCCCAGAATAGTCCTTTAGTACTCACTGGCTCAGACACAACAGTTCAGGTCTTAGACCACAGCGTTTGTGTTTACCTCTTGGCTCTTTTTCCCTAGAACAGCAGTTGCAACTCAAATGCTTCTAGGCTCATTTATAATAACTATGGTGGCCAGGTGTCAGATAATAGGAGGTAGACAGAGTTCTACTAAAGGGAGCTTTGGCTACCCCTCTTCTTTCAGTTATTGGTAGACTTTTTTTTTTTTTCCTTTTCTTCCCTCAAGAGAAACAGAAATCCAGATTATTTGTGAAGTTTTCTCATAGTTCTAAACTCCTGCTCAGGATGAGCTATGCCCATCCGCCTTCTGGATCCAGCCGAGCCACTGTCAGTATGCTCTCTGTTCTAGACTTTGTCTTTAGTTCTGTGGACCCTGTCTCATTTGTCAGTTTTGGAAGGCTTCTGTCTCTGTCAGGACTTAGTGCCTTGAGCCTTGTCAGTCCAGCACAGCTTAGAATTGGGTTCTCCGCGGGCGCCAGGTTTCTTAAAGGGGAAGAAGTCTCATTAGCTCTTCCTGCTGTTCCATGGCACTGTTAACTTGTGTTAACATAAGTTGTGTTAACTTGTGGTCTTTAACTGATTTCTAATTTAGCTTTATGCATAATGTAAAGCCATGTTTTCTCTTGTTCTCGTTCGTTGTACAATTTGCTGTAGGATTTGACACGTATTTCTGCAGAATATCATTTCTCCCCAGACTTTTGAAGTCTTTCTGTATCTTGAGCCTGTCATCCACCGCATTCATCGTGCCTTCCATCTCGATCACATCTGCGACTTTCTTAACTGTGCTAGTAGCTATTGGCTTCATCTCAGGTCATTGACTGAAGAAGTTGTTAAAACAGCCAGCACTGATGATAGAGGCCTTTGGCATGCCTTTAGCGACTTCCCTTTATTTAGCACAGATTCATTAATCAACAGTCTTTGAATTCCATCCTTAAACCTGTTAGAAATTTACTCTAGAATGTCATCATCCTTCTTTCATTTTAAATTTTGTTCATAAAGAGAGTGTAGAGACTTTGTCAGATGCCAGAGTAAAAGCCAGGACTGTGTGCTTACAGCATCCCCCTCATTTATGGGCCATGAGACTTTATCATAAAAAGGAATGCCATTCATCTGCCATGGGACATTAGTGAACTTCTAGGGGCTCCTGCTCCTTATTGGTAATGATACCCTCAGTACTTAACAAACCATGCGATTGATCATCTGTCTCCCGAGTTTTTGCAGAGACGAGACACTGAGTATACATAGTGAAGTCCATGTACTAATGCTTTGTTTTCAGCCCTTGCCTCATTTCTACAACCTTTGCCTCCTTTACCTTCCCTCTGCTGGGTCTGTTGATGAACTCAACCTTCATTCACATGAGGGCTCACCGCAGTTCCTGAATCAGTCAGGAAAGGGACAGGCAGAGTGTTGGCAAAATCAATAACACCACCGAGTGGTGCTTGAATGTAATCCTATGACTAAGCAGAGCGTTAACTGTCATGTTGGGGATAAGCTCTGGGTGCCAATTAGCTGCCATTTTCCAGAACACCCGTTCGTTCTTGTTGCTAACCTGTAAAGCTGGCCTCCTGCCTCTTTTCATACCCCTTAGTCTGCTGATGACTTACCTGGGATCCTAGCACCTTGCAGGAGTGGGGTCTCCGGCCCCAGTGTGATTCTCCTGAGCTCCCTTCCTGGGTTGTTTGTTTCTGACTTGGGACCTGCTTGGCCTTTTGGAGCTTAAGGCATCGTGCTGAGATTACGCCCTGCCCCTGCACACCCTCCTTTTCCTCCCGCCGCCATGCCTCAAGTATCCTGGAGCTGGCAGCTCCTTCATTTGTGTACCATGTAGTTCGCTCATTCGTTATTTACACCCCCTCTTCCCCCTGCTTGTTTCTCTCCCCACAGCCTCCCGTGGCGCCACCTAGTCCTGGCGTGTTTTGTACCTAAGCCTGGTTTTCTTATGACACGGGAACCCTCCTACCTTTCCCTTTTGCAAATCAGGATGACATTTACCGCATTCCTTTTCTTGGAGCAGATATTTTATTCTCTGTAGATTCTCAAAGGATCTCAGAAGGAATTTTTGGTCATCTCAACTTAAAACTTTTTTATTGAGTTAGGCATAATGTATCCTAGCCATGAGATTTCAACCTATTTTCTATAGCAGCTAGCTGTATTCTTCACAGTCTGTTTTGATTCTTGTTTCTCCTGTCAGTAAAGACAAAAGCAAAATTAAGAATTGAGCTATTTTAACATAAGGTAGTGGAAAGAAAGTTAGCAAGCTGTGTATTTGCATCCTGACTCCCCTGTGTACTCTAAGTAGTAGATTATTGGGCTAAAATATGCACCGTGGGGTAAGAAGGAACTGCATTAAAATGGGCTTTTCTGCCTTACTTGGCAGTGTGGTCTTCAGCCAGTTAATACACTTGCTGTCCGAGCTTGAGTCTCCTCATTTGCAACATGAGGTAACAGAAAAAATGAGATTTAAGTACATAGGATGTATACCCAAACTGACAATTGTTACATATGCTTGATTGAGTTGGCACTATGGATACAAATACAGGCTCCCTCCCTTCAGTTGTAAGCATGTACTGGAAAACTCGGGCAGATTTTTTTTTACTGTTCTGAACCTCAGTGTTTTCTTCTTTAAATGGCTATAATGTGGACCTCTCTTACAACAAATTATAACAAGTAGGCTTGTTATGATGATAAAATGGTATGACTTGTAAAAACTGCAGATAATCATGCATGGATTATAGTAGTCGCTCATTAAATACGAATTCCTCTTTTTATACTGCCTCATATATTGTTTACCCACATTAGTAGTCTATCTTGCTCATTAAATACTAATTCCTCTTTTTATACCCCCCTCATATTATATTGTTTACCCACATTAGTAGTCTTGTTTTTTTTATTCCAATATTAATTTTAAAACCTCCACCTTTTGGGGCACCTGGGTGGCTTGGTCAGTTAAGCATCTGACTCTTGATCTCAACTATGGTTTCGATCTCACAGTTCACGAGATCAAGCCGTGCATTGGGCTCTGTTCTGGGTGTGAAGCCTACTTTAAATAAACAAACAAACAAACAAACAAACAAAATCTCCACCTTTCGAAATGAAATTTAAAAGTTTATGTGAGCAGTGCCTGGGGGGCTCAGTTGGTTAAGTATCCAACTCTTAATTTCAGTTCAGATCGTGATCTCACAGTTCGCAAGATCAAGCTCCGTGTTGGGCTCTGCACTGATTGCAAGGAGCCTGTTTGGGATTCTCTCTCTCTCCCTCCCTCCCTCCCTCCCTCCCTCCCTCTCGCTCTCTCTGTCTCTCTCTCCCCCCCTCCCCCTCCCCCACTTGTTCACAAGTGTGTGTGCATGCTCACTCTTGTTCAAAATAAATAAACATTTTTTTTTAAGTTTATGTAAAACTTATAAGAAATTTTTGCAAAGAAGCCTTGAACAAATGACATATTCCTAGATGGGAAACTTGCCATCATAAGGATATCCATAGAATCTCCAAGTTAATTTATACATTTAGTGCAATTCTAATTACAATTTCAGGGGTGCCTGGGTGGCTCAGTCAGTTAAGTGTCTGACTTTGGCTCAGGTCATGATCTTGCGGTTCGTGAGTTCAGGCCCCGCATCGGGCTCTGCGCTGACAGCCCAGAGCCTGGATCCCACTTCGGATTCTGTGTCTCCCTCTCTCTCTGTTCCTCCCCCACTCGCACTGTCTTGCTGTCTCTCAGAAATAAATAAAGAATAAAAAAAAATTTTTTTTAGTAGTTTATTTGAAAATTTCAAAGTTCATGAAATAAATTTTTGAAATAGAAAACTAAAGATCCTTTGCCTATTAGATATTTATTCATAACCATGAATGTACTATATTAAAACTATAAAGGCACATGAATTAAAACAGTGTGGCATGGGTACAAGAGACTGGAACTTAGCAGAGGCTTGAGTGGAAAACATAAACCATAAATAATTTACCAGTGAATTGGTAAAATCCTCCGGAGAGGAAAGCTGGGAGGATTCTGTTGGCTTAAATTTTATCCACTGAGCAATTCCATGAGAAATAGTCAGGTGTGTACACAAAGATATATGTACAAGCATGGGGAATGCATCATTGTTAATATAAATTGGAAACAGTTTAAATGTTCCTCAGTAGGGTGTTGGTTGAATAGACTGTGGACATTCATATAATGGGATATTCATCATTTTGTAGAAAGAATGAGATAGAGCTACACACGATCTGTTTTGAAGTGAAACATGCATATTATGGAACAGTATGATGTTTTTGAATTTGAGTCTCGTATTTTAGGGAAAAAGAATATTTGTATATGCACTAAAAGTTTTGGAAGGCAAACTTATTAATTGGTAGAATGTGATTAAGTGTGAAGAACGTTACTTTCTGATTTTTTGTATTTCTCTATTTTTTACATTTAAAAAATGAACATGTATGTTATTAGCGGTGATTATATAATTACGTTAGTAATTTTTAAATTTTATTTAATAAAATTATAAATAAGTTATTTACTAAGTCTCACTTTGTTGCGTTGCATTTTTCATCAACCTCAGCTGACTCTGTGCATTAGCCTTCGTAAGACTGTTTTTGTAAGAGTACACCATTCATTTATACTTAACATTTGTTTTCATCACTTGTATGTGTCCTTTTAAAATCTGACGCTCAGTGGAAAACTTCCAGTGTTGCCCCAAGAACCTTTCTCAACACTACTCATTTTTCCTCCTCATCAGGAAGCAGTATAGATTTGAGGTGAAGTGGATAGACTGGTTTGAACTCAGGCTCTGCCTTTTTTAGTGCATGACCTTGGGCAAGTTATATAACTGTGTTGCCTCCGTTTCCTCATCTGGAAAGTAGATGCAAAATATCCACAGCATAATCGTAGTTTTGTTGAGAGGTTGTTGTGGAGATTAAGTGAATACATGCATAGGCACTTAGAACAGTTCCTGACAACACTAAGAATCTTCTTTCATCATATTTTCTAGAATAGCCTCAGTCTGTGAAGTCACATCGTATTTGTCTGTCAACATCTTAACCCCCATGTTATGATTTTTTTTTTGAAATTCGACTTTTACCTTTATAAAAGCCAAAAAAAAACCAAAAAAAACCAAAAAAAACCAACCCTTTGGACTCTGGCTATTGAGATTTTTTTCAGGTGTTAAATGTGGTCTCTCCTGTCCTTGGATTCATTTCACCAACTGATTTCTTCCAGTGTTAGAAGTGAATGTGTATTAGTGCCAGGAGCATAGACTTTTAATAGGTGAGAAGAAGCAGAGGTGCCTGGGTGGCTCAGTCGGTTAGGCATCTGACTCTTGATTTCGGCTCAGGTCGTGATCTCACGGTGTATGAGATCAAGCCCCACATTGGGTTCTGTGCTGATAGCGTGGAGCTTGCTTGAGATTCTCTCTCTCTCTCTCTCTCTCTCTCTCTCTCTCTCTCTCTCTCTCTCTCTGTCTCTCTCTCTCTCTTCCCTTCTCCTCCTCATGCTCTCTCTCTCTCTCTCTCAAAACAAATATATAAACTTAAAAAAAAAATAGGTGAGAAGCAAAGACAGGACATCCGAATATTTATTGAGGCCAGACAAGTGGTATGGAATGAAGTAGTCTGAGTGTGACAGGAAGGAGCGATGGAGACAGCAGTGACCTCAAGAGGTCAAGAGAACCCGGAAATCCAGATTTTTGTACGGGCCAGACAGAACTGTCTGTAACTTGTACCTTTGAAGGGTTTGCTGTTTTTTATTTAAGAATGGTACGACTGAGTGGCTTGCTTAAATTTCACTGTAATTTTTATTAAATCTAGATTTACGTAACCTTTAGCGTTTCTTATATACTTAATCTAAGTCTTTATAAAAGAAAGCTGTCAGATTTATCTAGAGAGTCACTTGATTGCATAGTACACTTGTGTCTATGGTCATGTTGATTTTAGACTTAGCAACTGCCTTGTATAGCTACAGGTGTGCAGGCTGACTTTGGCTCATGGAACACACTTGTCTATTCCCAATAAAGATAATTTTCATCTGTGTTAGGACAGTTGGGAAAGTGGTTTCTTTATGATCTCTCCTTCCCCCACCCGATCAAAAAATGAGTTGCCAAACCTTGAATTATTTCGTTGGGTGTATTATCATGGCAAGAGTTTAGTAGCATATTTCTAAAGACTGCTTTCAACCACTCTGCAAATCTGAAAAGCAGTCAGTGGTTGCTAAGAGACATACTGTTCAAGTGTCCCCGTAAACATATGTACTGCTGGAGATTGCGACTTAGTAATTTGTATTTCACATTTGCAGTTATATTTAAGCTGAAAGGTGCGATAATTACCATGCAAATTATGCAAATCATTTACCCTGTCCTTAAAAGTGACGTTTTGTTATTGTGTTTTAAAAACTCAAGACAAATTGGACATGACACACAGCAACCTGTTAAAAACTTTTAAGTTTTAAACTGAAATAAATTTCATGAGGCCTTGAACGTCAGCTCTGATACAAAGAGCTATTTTCCAAACAAGTTCCTTGAATATGCCAAAATGTTTACATTCTCTCTCAGAGGCTGTAGCATATAAAGCTTTAGAGAATTTATTTCTATCAGGAATTTTATCAGGTAGCCATTACCAATGAACGGTAAACTACCTCTTCACCTCATCCCCTCCAGTGCAACCTGTAACTTAAGAACCTTGGGAAAGGGCTTTCCTGCCCGGACTCCTGCATTCAGAGCCAGCTTTCTGGTTGCGCAGCTTGGGCGATGACACAGGCCCCAGGCTGAGAAGGGCCCTGCTCTTGGTTTAATGCTTTGCCATTGTGGTCTTGAAATTCTTTAAAAAAAATTTTTTTTTTCAACGTTTTTAATTTATTTTTGGGACAGAGAGAGACAGAGCATGAACGGGGGAGGGGCAGAGAGAGAGGGAGACACAGAATCGGAAACAGGCTCCAGGCTCTGAGCCATCAGCCCAGAGCCCGACGCGGGGCTCGAACTCACGGACCGCGAGATCGTGACCTGGCTGAAGTCGGACGCTTAACCGACTGCGCCACCCAGGCGCCCCTGTGGTCTTGAAATTCTTAATGGTTTTTAATTTTTTTTAATGTTTAATTTCTATTTTTGAGAGAGAGAGAGAGACCGAGACAGAGAGACAGCGAGAGACAGCGTGAGCAGGGAGGGGCAGAGAGAATCTGAAGAAGGCTCCTGGCTCTGAACTGTCAGCACAGTGCCCCGACACTGGGCTCGAACTCACGAGACGCGAGATCATGACCCGAACCGAAGTCGGTTGCTTAGCCCACTGAGCCACCCAGGTGCCCCAGAAATTCCTACTAGTTTTTGAACAAGGAGCCCCACATTCTCATTTTGCATTGGGCTCCACAAATTATGTGGCTAGTCCCTGCCTGCATCATTATGTAGAGTAACAGCTCTTTCTTGAAATGCTGACCAAATTGATTGTCTTAAGATTTTAAATTGCAAGGTTTTGTTGAGGGAGAAAACAATGGACTTCTCTAGTATGTGGGAAGAATAGAAATGAGGAAGAAAATAAAAGCATATGACTTGGCAGAGCTGTTCGTGTTTGTGTGGCTTCCACCTTTGAAATCTTTATACTGAGTTTCCATCAGAGTCTTGAAGTCAGAATTGCTAGACGCTTACAGCGTGCAGCCTTTCCACCCCTTGTCCCCACCGTGCTTTCAGTGGTGACCCCAGATGAGCTCATTTCATACGTTGGTCCTCTTGAGTTGTTCTCATTCATTGGAGTCAGGCTGCTGTTGGCTCTCGTTGCTTGGTTCTGGGCTGTTTTCTCCGCGTGCATTACCTGGTCACGGTAAAGGTGTTCAGGAGATATCATTTTTCAGGTTGTAGAATAGCTAAAGTTAAAAGCAAAGCCAGAAATTTGGAGACCTGATTGTAATTTGGATGAAAACATTTAGAATACCAATTTCATTGATTGTTCACTTGAGCATTTCTGATATTCTTTACATTTAATATTTCTTTACATGGAATGGAGGGCAGGGTAGTTGCTTCTTTATCCTAGTAGAGGGCAGTTGGACGTTTTGTTTCAAACCTTTTGCCCTTAATTTTGAAAAATAGTTTTAATTAACAAAGTAATGCCTATTAAGTAATTCAAATGTATTTATATGATTTATAAAGAAAAATAACACTCTTCTAACTCATCCTTCCCCAACCCAGAGTCTCAATCCCTAGAGGTAACCACGTTCAAGTCTTCTAGCAGTTTCCTTACATGTGTTTCCTTGTATGATTTCCATTTCTCTAAATTGCATTCTTAATGGTGCTGTTCCTTGATTTTTAAATTTTTCGTACTGTATATCTTTATATGTCTCCCTCTCTATCTCTTCCTTTATATCTCAACAATGTAGTTGTGTCACAAAATTTAATGAAATTGTAGTGTTTGCATTAGTGTACGTGTTGTTCTCAGCCAAGGCACATGTTATGCTATAATTGCGTTTCTTCTCCTGTAGAGCTTTATTTTATTTTAACTTTTTTTAACCCCCTGGAATTAATAGTTGCCATATTTTTCACATGCTTGCTTTTCTGGGTATTGGTTACTAGTTCATCCCTCCGTTCTTCTCTGAGTGCAATGTACAGCTTTTCTCAGTCTGGCCCACACATTGGCTAGTCTGTAGTTCCATTGTTTTCTCTGAAGGTCTCCTTCCCAGAGCTGGAGCTCTGGGCATCTTGCTCTGGTTGGCACTGGTGGCTTCCTCTAGGCTGTGTCCGCCGTAGTTATCCTGGGGTTTCCCTTTGCCACTCTTCTGCACTCTGCTTCTGCACTCTTTGCTTGCTTATCTCCCTCTCTTTGATTTTGGCAGAATACATCTTCTAGATGCTTCCTAAGAAGGTATGAATGGGTTGTAAGTTTTCAAGACCTGCTTCTCTGAACATGTCTTTATTCTACCCACACACTTAATTGACATTTTGGCTAGGGATAGCTTTATGGGTTAGAACTCATATTCTCTCAGATGTTTTAGGGAGTTCTAGATTGTCTTCTACTTCCAGTATTGGTATTGAGAAGGCCTGCGCCAACTGGGACTCCTTATCCTTTATAGTGACCTATTTTCTCTCTCCGCTTTTGAGATCTTTTCTTTGTCCCCAGTGTCCACATAATTCAAACTGATGTGCTTTGCTGTAGGTCTTTGTTTATTAATTGTGCAGAGAACATACTGGCCCTTAGCTCTATTGAAACTCATGTCCCCTTTTTCTGGAAAATTGCATTGAATTCTTTCTTAGATAATTTCATGTGCTTTGTTTTTGTGTCTGTGTGTCTCTTCTCTGTGCCTGTTTGGAATGTGTTGGACCTTCCAGATGGATCCTCTAGTTACCTTCTTTCTTCTATATACTATATTCTTCTATACTTTCAGGATAGATTTGCTCATTGTAATGTTCCAGTTCTTCTGAAAGTTTTATTTCTGTTACATCTTGAATTTCCAGAAGTTCTTTTTATTTTCTGAATATCCATCTGTAGTTGCTCTGTTTTGTTTCAGGGATCCAATAGGTTTGTTTATTTCTGGGGATAAGTTCTTTTTTGCAGGGTTTTTTTGTTTTTGTTTTTTTGGTTTGTTTCTTTGCTTGCATTGTGGCTTTTTCCTCTGATGTCTTTATGATTGTTTGTTTTGGTCTCTTTTGTGTTAGAATGCTGGTGATCCTTGGCTTCATAGTTACATGTTAGTCATCAGAGAGGCTTCTTAGAACCATCGAAGAGCCTTCTTAGAGCGCGCGTGTGTGTGTGAGCACGCGTGTGTGCATGCATGCACACAAATGGGAGACACTTAGCACATTGGGCAGAGACCTTGCTCTTTCAATGACAAACCCTCAAATATCTGTATCAACAGGTGTTTCCTCTTGAGGCTGTCAAGAGGCTGAGGCTGAGGTCCCTCAAAAGGGACCTTCCTATCTCCTACCTCATCCAGGATTTTGAGGGCTTAGGCAAAGGGACCGGCAGAAGTCTCATTCTTCAGCATGCTGACTGTTATTTAATTCCCCCCCCCCCTTTTAAAAAATTTTTTTCACTTAGCTGTGTACAGTGTCTTGAAGATGAGAGACTTGGGTGCTTATTCTCTCCAGATTTTGATTGTAAATCTTTAGTCCGCTGCTTGGGACACGATCTGGGAGGTCTTGTTACTCTTTCGACAAACTTTCAACCAGCCCTCCTGTTTTTAGCTCTCCACACCCTTGCCATCAAATATATCTGGTGTCTTCAGTTCTTAAGCCTTTTAAGGGTTCTCTAGTGTGAACTGGCTTGCTTCTTGTTGGCTCCCTTCCTTGCTGGCAGGATGGAAAAACACTTAGCAGAGTGGAGAAAGAGGAAACCTAAGATAGTTACCCCTTGCCATCCACTTTCCATCTTTGAAAAATGTGTAAATTTGTCTCATCTGCTCTCCATTCCTCTTTGCCCCGTGCGTTTCTTCCGTTTTTATTCTTTTATTCTAATCTCAGGGGGGACTCAGGAGAGAGTTTCAGTCTCCCATGTCTGATTGGGAGACCCTAACTGCCTTTTGCATTTTGCCCTTTTCATGTCCCTGGAGATTTATGATTAGGTTCAAAGGAGGGTTCTTTGGCTAAATCACTCCCCAGTTCATCCCTGTTTGTGAGCTTCAGGAAAGCTGGCTTTGTAAACTAGGAGTCAGCATGTTGACAGGTCTATCTTTGCTCTGTAGTCACCTTGGAAACTCTCCAGCTTTTCTCTGACAACAAGTTGCCTGGTATATTGTAGGGAGTGCAGTTCACTAGGCATTTGCAGATGCTGGATGAGATTTCTCATTGCTTTTTTGTGGGCCGTGTCTATATGACTAAGCACAAGTGTGTCATTTTGTTTTGGAAAGCAGAGCTCATCCCTCTCCTCCTTTTCTCGACCTGTGTGTTGTTATACTTTTTCTTTTGTCTTTTATATCATGAACTCACCAAAAATGTGTTCTATAGTTCTGCAAAAAAGTAATTTATATAATGTAATTTATCTTTCTTTCTCATAGGACATCATATATGATGATACTATTTGTGGCTTTGTAAATGACTTACGTTAGATGCCTGGTGATGCATGTTTTTTTGAGTGCCTAATGAAAACACAAGTTAAATAATTTTTGCTTAATTATATTTTCATTAAACTCTAAAGATTAATAGTACATAAGCATAGTTGATTCAAGTTTTGCTAACAGTACACCTCTCAAACCTTCTCTTATGTTGGTTGCAAATTACCCACTAAACCCTTTTATAACACCTAAAAATAGAAACCAGATTAAAAAGTAGAACTTAAAAGGTTAATTATTTCCATTAACAAGGAGTAGGATGAGTAGGTTAGAGATCTTATGTCATTTTGTGTGTGTGGTAGATAAGAGATACTGGGCCCCTGGGACCTTTTCGCTTATGGGGCCACATACCTTTCCTTCTTAGAGTGTTCCCTGTGGAAGTGTTTAGTCGACTTGCTCATTGCTTTCCCTGTGGGCTCCCAAGTTTTTCACTAGTGTGTGTGTGCACAGTAACAAGGACAGTTCTTGGCATGTGCGGACATTGATTGATTGGTTGATGGACTGCATGGCTGACGGGGCAGAGAGACGGCAGTTGTCTTAACAGCTTCTATTCTGATGGGCTGCTGGTGAAGGTATGTGCTGTTGAGCCTGCCATGAACGCTCTCCCTCCACTTCAGCCTTCTCATTTCTTCATGGATCTGTCTGGATGTCACTTCCTCCAGAAACCTTCCCTACCACTCCACTTCTCCCCAGTAGAGTGGATTTGTCTGCTGTGTGTTCATATAGCATCCTAAACCACTTATGCTGCCTGTTCACCGGTATCGCTCATTTAGACTTGGCTTTGTGAAAGCTGATTGTGTCTGTCTTGCTCACCGTTGTATCTCTGACACCTTGCCCAGTGGCTGGCTCTGAATAGGCAGACATATTTATTTGAGGTACTTGATTTTTGAATGGACAGACAGGTGGACGGATAGATCGATGGATGACATTGTGTAGCCAAAAATTGCATTTCTGTCCCTGCCCAATTTTGAAGATTCTCCTTCAGTTTGTACTTCCTGCCGTTATTTGAAGGGCCATTCTTTGTCTGTAATTGTGTCTTTGTTCAACGAAAAGCACCAAGCAAAAGCAGATAATTTATTTGATTACTGCCCACTGAGTTATTCTTCTGCTGTCAGCCTCATGTCTTAATCACCTGAAATCATGCTTACGTGTGTCTTGATAGCTTTTTTGGTAATTAGTGTAGTCTGTGTTCATTTGTATACTGTCAGTATGCTCTTGAGATGTTTTGCTGTAAAGTCAACTTTAGTATAAACTGTGAGTCTTGTTTTATTGTGATGATAATGAATGTATGAGGAACTCTGTAAAATTCAAACCAGTCTTCAAGTTTGTTCTTCAGCTGGAGGAACCTGCCCACTGTCATTTAAAAAAAAAAAAAACAAAGAAAAAGAAAAGCTTTATTGAAATATAATTCACATACCGTAAAATCCACCCTTTTAAAAAAGTTTCCAACTTAGTGTTGTTTAGTATATTCACCAAGTTGTGTATCCATGACTGCTATATAATCACAGAACGTGTTTTAGCGTCCCGCAAAGAAACGCCATACTCCTTAGCGGACATTCTTCATTCTGCTTTCTGTCTCTGTGGATTTGCCTGCTCCTACAGTATGTGGCCTGTGTGTTTGGCTTCTTTCACTTAGCATGATGTTTCAGAGGCTCCTCCGTGTGGTATCAGTACTTCATTCCTTTTTGTGGGCTGAATAATAGTCCATTGTAGCACATTTTGCTCATCCGTGCATTAGTTGATGGCCATTAGGGTTGTTTCCACTTTGTGCTATTGTGAATCATGCCGCTGTGAACGTTCATGTACAGGTTTTGTTGTTGACATATGTTGATATCTTATCAGGATTCAGTTATTAACTGAGTGGAAGTCAATACAAGTGAGTGGAAGTTCAAAGAATGTCATCCATGTATAATAAACATACAGAAATCATAAATGTTCACCTCAGTGAGTGTTTACAAAGTGAGTACACCTGTGTAACAAGAACGAAGCTCTACAAAAAGAACACTGCCAGGATCACTGGGGACTTTTAGATGTTGGCTTTGGTTTAGGTTGATTCATTTACCTGCATGCTCGGGTAGAGCTGAAGGCTTATCCTAACTGTATATTTGGAACATGAGCTCAGTAGGTAGTTTGTTATAGGAGTGCGGCAGCTGAAATCACAGACTCTAGGGCGTCAGTTGTTTGGTTTCAAACCCCAGCTTTGCCATTTATTAGTGTGGGACCGGGGGCAAGTTGCCCAATGACCTCTGAGCCCCAATTTCCTCATCTGTAAAATGGGGATAACACTACTTTATAGGAAGGATTAACATAAGTAGATTGCTTAGAAAGTTGCATGATAATCATGCTAAGTGCAGTATGTGTGTTACCTCTTACTGTTGTTACGATGATTATTATTGTGTTTATCTCTTCATTAGAATGTAAGCCCCTTGTCTGACTGATTTATCTTTGTATTTTCAAAGACTAGCACTGTGCCTGGCCCATAATAAACTTTTGAGGAAGGAAAGGAGGGAGGGATTTTAAATCATGAGTGGCAGAACTCCTAAATCCTTTCCTGAAACCACTTCTGACTTCTACTCTGTCTTTCATTTACAACAGCTTTTGGAGCTGTTTGACAGCGAAGACCCTCGGGAACGGGACTACTTAAAAACAGTCTTACACAGAATTTATGGCAAATTTCTTGGTCTTAGAGCATTTATCCGAAAACAGATTAACAATATTTTTCTAAGGTAAGTGAAGGGTGGGGGGGAGGACGAGTAAAATTGGTGGTTTCATAGAAGTGTTAAGTAAACATCAAATATTTGAACATCATGTACTGACTTTATTCTTTCTTTCCTTTTTAAAAAAGGTTTGTTTATGAAACAGAACACTTCAATGGTGTAGCCGAACTGCTGGAAATATTAGGAAGGTAAGCACATTTTTAGCTAATTGCTAATCTCAGGTGAATAACATTTTGCAAATTAGATTCAAGTGGCACAGGGCAACTCTGACCTAGATCTCTTGCTGTATGTACATCGGGTACTCTAATTTGTGCCTTAGCCTATTTCCCAGCTGACCCTACAAGACGTGATTTCTTGTTCCCCCTTGTTCCACAATTAGGCATTCCTAATTCTACCAGAATGACTGAAAGAGCTGACAGTTTGTTCATTGCTACAGAGACAGTACATCTGATTGCAGCCAGGCCAGTTACTCCAAAACACCTTATTCTAGTTAGTTTCTAGGCTACCTGTCCTTTGCCATATCTTTTGACCGCAAGTTCAGATAAATTGGAAGGATTGCCTTTTTCACAGGAGCCATGTACCCAGGTGTAGTTCTTGAACAGCTGCTGCCTGGACAAGTGGAATGAATTGGAAAGAGACAGCTGTTGTGTAGGTTTCTACACACAAGGGAGGTTAATGTGATTACTTAGTCTCTCCCCCTAATAGGAGGAGAAAAAGAAGGTGGAGTCCCATGGTTTTTTCTGTGATTTCCCCAGGCTGGGCTCTATACCTGTGGTATTCTTGGTCTGAGAAGAAATTCCAGGAATGATGTCTACAAACGGAAAGGGTCATAAGTGAGCAATTTTAGGGGGAAGGAAAAATAAAGAGTCTTTGATCGAAGAGCTTTCTGTTGCTCAGAATCATTTACTCGGTTTAAGAGCATGAGAGCCCATGCTAGGAGATCATCAGCAAATTTTCTTTAATTTCCTTCCTGCTTAAATGTGCTCTTTGAAGTAACTGGGAAGTCTTGGATGCCACTGGGGTGGGGTTTAGGTTGTTCTGGACCCAACAGAAACTGATTCCGATTTAACCTGGTCCTTCCATGAACAGGTGGTCTCGGTTTTGCTGGTTGTGATCACGCTGCTAATTCATGTTTCTTTTTTCTTTTTCCTAGTATTATCAATGGCTTTGCTTTACCTCTTAAGGCAGAACACAAACAGTTTCTGGTGAAAGTGTTGATCCCTTTACACACTGTCAGGAGCCTATCACTCTTCCATGCCCAGGTAGAATTTTATGCAAGTTCTTTTGGAAGCAAAATTAAAAGTTTATAAACTCAGTGTTTCTTTGATATTGATATTTCCTTACGTAAACAAACAAACAAACAAACAAACAAACAAAAAACTCGTTCAAGTATAAAATACTTCCCGAGGAAAATTAAAATGTGTGTTAATGTTTTCTATGCATAAGGGAATCATGGGAGTATTTTTCAAGAGGGAGGAACATCTATTCCGCCATCTCATTTTACAGAGAACTTTAATGACTAGTGCACAAAATTATATACTGAACATAGAATAAAATATGTGTGTTTTCCAGATTTAGATCTCTGGACTTGTAATCGTTTTTGAGTGTTCTGGAATATTTGATCTCATCCTCATTTGCATCAGCCTGTCACTTGCTCTCTGCCCCCTCTCTTGGTTAATTCACTATTTCCTTCTCACTTTCTCCAGGCAAATAAACACACTCCCAAGTAAACAAATCAATCAGTACTTTCACATCTTTTTATTTTTAGCCTCTATGACTTTAAAAAGCATCCTCTGTCTTGTCCCAAGTCTGGTTTCCATGCTAACACTGCCTTGCGTGGTACGTGTGTCCCTAGGGGACAGATAAATGATGTAGTGGCATTTTAATTTTAGTATTCCAAACCAATGGGAATGTTTTGAGTTTGCATAAAAATGTCACACATTTTTCTGAGCAGTGTTCCTCTTTAAATGTGAAATTCTGTGTTTCGAGGAAAAATTAGTCCATATGTTTCTAATTTAGAACACCATCAAAATGTTGTTTCGCAAGGGTGGATTTCTTGTCCAAAAATCTTTACGAGCCCTTTTACACATCTTGCCTCTGGTTTTTGAAATCACATTTCATGATCGTGTAAAAGAATTCTTACCTAGCTGGGCTACCATCAGATGTAAAACTTCACATTTCTCCCAGTTCTAACTGTGGCAGGTACAACCTTTTATCTCTTCATGAAACCGCTTCAGCCTGCATGGGCCACTTTAGGCGGTCAGCAAGAGGTTTAGTAAGTGCCTGCCTTTCGTGTAGGACTCTTCTGGAGCCACAGTAAAACCCCGTGCTGTTGATGTTGGCACAGAGAGAAAGGAAGCCCATGCGATGTAGCTTAGACTGTATGTAGATGAGATACTTTCAGAATATACTGAATGTGATATTTCTGCTTTTCATTAGCTGGATACTTCATGTCTCAGTATCCTTTTTTTTTTTTAAACAAAATTCCCCTGGGGCGTTATTAGTGTCAATCTTTGGCTTGAAAAAGTAGCTTTTTATTTCATTTTATATATATTATATTTTTAGAATGAATTGAACATGAAATTACTAAAGCCAGAGTCTAGAAACTTTGTAGGAAGTTTTGATGTATCTTTGAGCCCTTTTGAATATATAGCATTTCCAATTTTGTCTTTCATTTTTCTGTTTCTCCAGCTGGCATATTGCATAGTACAGTTTCTGGAGAAAGATCCTTCACTCACAGAACCAGTAAGTATTTTTTCCATAATTTCAAAAGATTTCAAAATGACTATTTTTCATAGAGTCTATGTAGACAATTAAGTACCATTGTTTTTCTCCTTTTCATTTTAGGTTATTAGGGGGTTAATGAAATTTTGGCCTAAAACATGTAGTCAAAAAGAGGTAAGTGCTTAATGTCAGCGTGTTAATAACTCACTAAATACTTCGTAGAGTGTCAGGCTCTGAGCCGATAAGTATGTGTAAAAATCCATGATCTCGTCTAATCTTCATTTTATCTCTGTCAGGCAGGTCTGTAAATATTCACATGTTACTAGTTTTAAAATGGAAGCATGGAGAGCTGAAGTAGCCTGCCTGAGTGGATGCTAAGTGGAAGGGAGTGGGTCAGAATCCGCCACCCTGATTCCTGAACCCTGAACTTTTGTCACGCTCTGCTCAGTCCCAGGGAAGCCCAAGGCAGGCTCCGGTCACGTGCCCCACTGTCTAGCTTTATCGAAGTCACCTTTCCAGTGGCCACCCTCATGGTGTGGAGGTTTTGGTGTTGCTGTAGATAGGTGCTAAAGCCACCAGCCCAAGTACTCCCCATTTTAAAATAGAGTATAGATGGGATCTTACTGTCTGCAATTGTAAACTATGTTACAGACCTCTAGTTCCAGCTCTTCAGAAGTGGCCCTGGAAATCCCTGACCTTCAGTCGTTTGTACTTTTGCTAAGACCTAACCAGCCATGTGCCCTGTGAGGAGGTTGTAGGGGAGGAAGTCTCTTAGCTTAGCTGTGAGCCTCGCTGGGTGCCAGACCTGCACTCACTCTTCTATAGAAACCATGTGGAAAATGGCCCAGCAGGAAAGGTCATCTGTTAGCTTGACATTTTGGGAGACTTGGGGGAGAACTCCTCTATGTGTCTTGACAAATGGCAAGAGTCAGCTGCCTACTTTGTATTACTTTTAACAGAAATACCCTCCTTTTCAAATCAGTTTCAATTCTCCAAAACCCTACTTTATACAATTTCAAGAAGTCATCTGACTTTTTAATACCTGTTAGACAAAATTAAACTCTACATTGCTGTCCAGATGCACCTCAAGATTTGAAAACATTGTCATATGTCGTATTTTAATTGCATAGTTAATTTTTTTTAAGGTAATTATTTTTCCGTGCCTAAATGGGTAACTCTTTTTTATTTCTCTGTAAGTTTTCCGTTGTATTTAAAACAGTCGACTATGCTATTGATTTGGCTCCATTTTGTGATCTAAAAGCTCAGTTTTTTGAGACACATAGTGCCGAGGCTGAGACTTGTTGTGCTTTATGGTGGGCAGTTGTGCACGCTTATGTGTGTGTTGTACGTAAGTGTGTGGAGGCGTGGAGATGGGCTCAGTGCGTGCTAATGGGATTAAAATGGTACCTGCATGGGGGTGAACCTGCTCATTTGTGTCTCTCCGTCTCTGTTAACTGGTGAATCCTACGGGAGCACCTAGCACGTAGCAGGGGCTGAAACACTTAGCAGATACCTGCATGCGCCACTGTGGACCTTTGTTCATCATGCAGGAGGACCGCTTTTCCCACTGTTTGAAAAATAAGAGTAGAGAGGCAGATGCTAGCTAGGTGAGAGCAAAAGAGGGGAGAGCCCCAGGGACATTGCTGTTTCCCAAGGGCCCTGCCGCCGCATGTAAGTGCCCCCTCCCCCTCCCCCCCCTTTCTGGGTTAGATGTAGCACGTAGAGGAATTTTTCCAAAGTAAATGGAATCATATTTTCAAAGCTATAGGGACTTTGCTTTTCATAAGTACCCTCTGGTGAATTCTTTATGAAGTGAACATCTAACGTAAGACAATGCCTAATTTTTTCCTGTTTGGTTTTATGTGTAAATTTTTCTTAAAACATTACAAACTCTCATGACTCCTCATCATTCATTTGGATTTTTTAACAAAGTACCTGAGGTTTTGCGTTTTGTATGTACTTACAGGTCATGTTCCTTGGGGAGCTGGAAGAAATATTGGATGTGATCGAACCCTCCCAGTTTGTTAAAATCCAAGAACCTTTGTTTAAACAAATTGCCAAATGTGTATCTAGCCCCCATTTTCAGGTTAGTAATAGAGGATGAGCCAGAGTGGCCTGTGCAACATATGTTATTTGGTAAAATTTTATTTGTATTGAAAGAAATGTAGTGGACACTAGCTACCTGTTGTTTTTTATTTGCTATTTTCTCCTATGATAATAATTTTAATAATGACCTCCTCTATGTTGAACACCTGTAATAGGACAGCCACCGTGATGATGCTTTCTGTCTAGTGACTTCAGTGTTCATGATCACTCTGCAAGGAGGGCATTACGAGTTTTACAGATGTGAACACTGAAGTTCGAAGTGGTAAAGTAATTTGTCTCCAGTAAAATGGCTGAGTAAGGGGTGGACTGGTAGGGTTCCTGCAGAGTGTAAGAGAGAATGCGAAATAAAGCTTAAGAGACAGAACACACACATTCTGTACTGTGCTAGATGCTTTACATGCATTCTTTGTAAACTTCAAATTATCCTACGGGGCTCTCCCCACCCCCTCACCCTCCCTGCCTGCTGTGTTCTAGAAGAAAAAATTGAAATTCAGAGAATGATTTGCTCAGGGCCCCGAGTTCATAAGCAGGTGAGTCCCTTCAGTGTAGCTTCTTGTGAACGTTGGTGACCTTCCCGTGGCACCACTCTGCCTCCTTGTGGCCACTCTGGGGGAATCACAGGGAAGCGAACCCAGCCACCTTTTCCTCAACTGGGCCCATTGCCACAGTGCTGCAGAACCCACACAAGAGGGAAGGGGTGACCTGGAGCGAAAACATGTTAGGTTTTATGCCCTTTCACTGTTTCACCAAGGTCCAAATCACAGACCTTGAAGATTGACTGTTTAGGTGCTGCCTGTTGACCGGAACAGATTGTTCAGATTGTAGCTGGTAGCACAGAATCACACACTGTTAACATGGTAGACTCGACGGTGAACTTTTCCCCTGAGCTGTCGGTATCCTGAGTAGATAGGAGACAATTGGCTGTAGTTGTCGTTTTAATTTTTGACCCAAAGACATGTTAGCATGTTAAGGCAATGATCTTGTGACAGTCTAGCAATTATACCACAAAGCCAACCCAGAGAAAAAAAAGTGGAAGCCATTTATAAGAACCGTTACGTTGCATTCAGATGATACAACACATGTCCAGATAAACAAACCAAAACACAATTGCAGGATACTGTGTCGGTGTTTGCATATTACGCATGGCCTGAGTGCTCAGGCTTCTGGATTGTCTAGCTTACTTTTCAGTTTTCATCAGGACGTTCGACATTGTGGAAAGCAAGGACCAGAACTGACTGACACACACACTCATTCCCTCCCTCTCTCTCTCTCTCTCTCTCTCTCTCCCTCCCTCCCTCTCCCCTTCTCCCCTTTTTCTTTTCTTTTTTCTACCCCCCCCCCCCCCGCAAATGTCTTTTAAGATCACCAGGGAGTCTTAAATGATGCTCAGAAGCTTTAGAAAGGAGACAGTGTCTAGTCAGCTACTGCTATGCCCATTCAGGCTTCTATAACAAAGTCCCACAGACTGGGTGGCTAATGAACAGGAGAAATTTATTTCTATGTTTCTGGAGGCCGGAAGTGTGAGATCAGGGTACCGGCGCAGTTGAGTGAGGCCTCTCTTCGGAGTTGCAGATTTCTTGTATCCTTACTTATCAGTGCTATTGTATAAGCACTAACCCCATTCATGAGGGCTCCATTCTTACAACATTAAGTACCTTTCAAAGGCCCCCTGCACTCATACCATCGTCTTTGGGGGTTAGGATCTTGACATATGAGTTTTGTGGGGACACAGGCATTCAGATCACAGGAGGCTTCTGTAACAAAACACCACAGACCATGTGGCTTAAACCACAGAAATGCATTTCTCACAGTTGTGGAGGCTGGAAGTCTGAGATCAGAGTGTCGGCCTGGCCTGCTTCTGGTGAGGGCTCCCTTTCTGGCCTGCAGATGGCTGGCTGCCTTCTTGCTGTGTCCTCACATGGCCTTTCTTTGGTGTGTGTGTGAGGAGAGAGAAGATCTCTCTCTTCCTCCTCTTAAGACCACCAAGCCTATTGGATTAGGACCCCGCCCTTATGACTTCTTTTAACCTTAAGTACCTCCTAAAAGTCCTGTCTCCAAATACACCCACACTGAGGGTTAGAGCTTCAACATATGAATTTGGCCGGGGAGGGGGGGGGGTTGGTGGGGGGAGGGGGGTGGTGGGGGGAGGCAGTGTAGTCCATAACAGAAAGAAAAAATAATTCAAAATTATTTGACAGAAGTAAGACTTAGAACTAAAGAAAGAAGGACAGTAAAGAGGTTCTTCTTTTTCTTTCTTTTCTTTTTTTTTTTATTTTTAAAATGTTTATTTATTTTGAGATAGAGTGCGTACTTGCACACGAGCTGGGGAGGGGCAGAGAGAGGGAGAGAGACACAATTCCAGGTGGGCTCCGTGTTGTCAGTGCAGAGTCCGACTCAGGGCTCGATCTCACAAACTATGAGATCATGGCCTGAGCTGAAACCAAGAGCCGGACGTTTAACCAACTGAGACACCCAGGTGCCCCAAAGAGGTTCTTATTTATTCATTTCCTAAGTGTTCCTTGGTGTATCCAGCAAACATTTTTCAAGCGCCACTGTGTGTAGTCACATGCCTTTCACTACTTGCCCACCGTGTGGCATGGAGGTCAGACGGCTCCCACTAGAGACCACTCCATGTGCAAGGAGGACCGTGGGTCCCAGGAAACTAGTGGTTCTGTCCTAGTGTTAGACATGCTAATTTTTGCTTTGCATAAGCATTGCCTTTCCTCTTTAAGGGGCTTTGCTGGATACTGACTTTCTGTAAGTGATTTTGCATAGCAACACATACATCCATTAAAATACTTGTTAGCATTAAGTAGCAGGTAAACATTAGACTTGTAATTGGATGTAGGAAAATCCTAGGTTTCTCCTTCTGTACCAGCATACTCTGGTGGGCTCTTTAAAAGTTCTTCCCTTTGGTTGTAAGTTTCAGAGCAGCCTCAACCCCGTTCCTCCTCTTGTCCTTGGCTCTGCCTGCCTCAGCCACGCCTTATGCTTCATGGTTTCTAGACCCATCGTCCATGTTAGCACTTCTGCTGTCCTTTCCTGTGATTCCCTCCGCCTGGAATGCCTTATCCTTCTTTGCTTCATCCTTCAGATCCCCATTTAGATGCTTACCGCCTGTGTTACATTGCTGCTACTCCTCCTCTCCCTCAGGTCATCCAGATCGTTCATTCCACTCTTTCCTCGGGCTCTTTGTTTCTTCTTTATCGGTACAGCATCTATCACGGGTTACATAGGATAGGCCCGTAGATCCCCCTTCCCCTGCTGGCATATGAGCTCCAAGGGGATAACAGAGTAAAGAAGTTAAGAGCAGGGACTTTGGAACCTGCCACTTGCTAGCCATGTGGATTTGAGGCAATGGCTTATATACTCTGGGCTCTATTTTCCTCATTTGCAAAATGGAAATGATGGCACTTGTGCCATCGTGAGGTCATGAGGATTCAATAAGGTCGTGTGTGTGTGAAACACGTAGCACGGTGCCTGGCATGTACTAAATATTCAATAATGACTGTCTTCTTTGTACTCTCAGGGTCTAGTGCCTCATGAGGCCCGGGATTTTTTTTTGAAGCAAGTTGAATAATGTAAATGGAAAGGCTTAATTTCTCAGAGTCTATTGGTGGGTACATCTTGTACCATTTCATTAAATTATTAAATTTAAATTTAATGTAAATTTAATCCATTAAATTAGAATGTAATTTTTTAATCCCTCTGAATGAAAGAAGCCACTCTTTTTTTTCTTTTTCTCCAACTCTAAAAAGCACCCTTGTCAAGATTTTAGTCTTTTTGAGATTTGGGGTTTGGTTATTCTTATTTTAGGTTCCTTTTGAGATTGTTTAGGTTATTTTTTTTGCCTTCCTTTGAATTCATAGAGTCCATTGGCTAGCATGGTGGTCAGAGAAAAGGGACCTGACATAGCAAGCAGGCGTCTGCACAGCCAGTGTCCCTAAGTCCAGGAACTGAGTGACTTTCTCCTGGCTGATGTAGTTCAAAGGAAGGGACCAGAAATAAACTGTGGAAAGAGTGTGGTCACGAGCCTGGAGTCCCAGTGCTCACCATTTACTGGCAATGTGAGCTTGCCAGGTTGTTAGCCTCTCTGAGACTCAGTGTCTCCATCTCTGCAAGAAGCACATGACCTTACTCCTCGGACGGTGGCAAGGATGGGACGCCCTGTGTGCAGTGTTGGCACAGTGGCTGGGCCAGGGGACGAGCTAAGCAAATGTGACTGGCCTGCGGGGACGGGCAGCTGGGTGTTTCTCAGCAGCTGGTGGCTGAATGTCAGCCACGTGCCGGGCCCTGGGGTTGGTCTGAAGTGTGTAGGATGAAAGAAGGGAGCCAGAAGAGAGTTGAAGACTTGGGGAAGGCAGTGTGCATTAGAGAGGAAAGGTGTTTGGAGTGTTGGGAGGGAAGATGTGAGCTCAGATGAAATGGGCAGTATTGAAGGAGAATACAGAGAAATAATAGGTAGGGAAACTTTTTTCCTTCCCCTAATTGAAGAACCTTTTGGGAACTCTCTAAAAGATTTGAAATCCACAACAATGTAAAGAGTGATTAATACTTAATTTCACATTTGATTGAATGATATAAAAATAGTCTTAAAATATTTTTGTTTGGAGAGATTTTAATTTTGTTTTATCTGTTTTTTTTGCTCTCTTAATATTTTCTTTTTCTTTTCCTTTTTAAAGGTGGCAGAAAGGGCACTGTATTATTGGAATAATGAATACATCATGAGTTTGATAGAAGAAAACTCGAATGTCATCCTTCCCATCATGTTTTCCAGTCTTTATAGGATTTCAAAAGAACATTGGAATCCGTAGGTTTTCAGTTTCTCCCCTCTTCTTCCTATTCTCCCTCCTCGCCCTTCCCTCTCTCCCTCCCTCTTTCTCTTTTGCTTAATAAAGTCTTGCCATGTGCCAGATGCTGTGCCTGTTGGTGAAGAGAGATATGTGAAAACTCCTGTCTTTTAGAAATTCACTAACTGGTTGGGGAGACCCACAAGTAAACATATTTTATAAAACAGTGTTTTTTAAGTGCAGTTACATTAAAATCTCTGCTTCCATGAGGGGCTCCTGACTTGTCTGTGAATGTAGCAGAGCTTTTTGGGGGTGGTCTGAAGTGAGAGGAGAGGGTTGCTGACATTGACGAGGGGGTAATGCTCAAAAGGATTCTTAAAGCAATGTGGCAGGTGGATGGGACGGGGAAGCCCTTTCATAGTGAGTCTCATCATCACATTAAAAGGCACAAACACATAAAAAGCACCTGTCAGGTTCTGAAACCTGTAAGTTTGGGAGGGCTAAATTACCAGGTCTTTTGGGGAGGTGGCTAGAAGATGGGGTGAAAAGGGAGAGTTCACCTCCCCCCCCCCCTCCCCACATGAACCTTCACCAGTGGATGATAAGGAAATACTAAGGAGTCCTAAGGAGGAAAGTGCTTTGAATTGATTTGCATTTTAGCACGATCCATTTCTTAAAAACCCAAGTCTGTCATTACAAATGTTCTCTAGGAAGACAAGTTTAAAATCACTGAAGGAGATGTTTAACATCTAGTCCTATGAAGGTTAAAGCATTCTGTATTTGAATGGCTTTACATGTGTCTCTGGAATAGAAAGAAAATTTAGTGTGGTATTAGATATTAGTAAGATGTAATTAAGTATATTCCTAGTATGCGTTTAGAAGTTTTGCATACAACTGAAAATATTACATTTCTTATTTTTCAAATTTGCCAAATTTTGTTATTAAAACTCATAAAAATGAACTGGTAAATAAGTCTCATTATGCAGGTAGTCTCTTGGGGACGTAGAGAGTGGTTTTGGCAAGTGTCTGTAGCTGCTCAGTGTACTGTATTTGGCTCTTCTCCATCACTATCCATTGTATGTGAGAAGGTCATTTCCCTCAACAGAAGGGAGCTTAAGTTTTCCTTTTAATAGGCACAGGGCAGAATGACATAGCAGGTACATTTATGCTTTGGAACATCAAACCCACGGTTTTTTTGACCTATGGCCTGACTTTTACCAGTGCCTTCTTCAGTGGTGTTGGTAGCAGATTTGTTGCAAAACAGAAGTAATGGGCATTTTTGCAAAGGGCAGTGCTGTTTAGACTCTAGTCTGAAGATATCGAGCCCATCATGGGCATAGTCCTGAAGACGTCAAGAGCTTATTCTTCCACTTGATGAATCTATGTGCCGCCATTTTGGCCATTTAGCTATGTTCCACAGCTAACGGCAGCCATCACCAGCTTGCCGGTCACCTCAGCGACACATGTGTTGGGTTGGCGAGGGAACTTAGCAGGAGTGAATGGACTGAACCAGATCACAAATAGAAACTCAACTCATTAAACTGCCCAACTTACAGGGGTTCGGTATCCTGTCTTTGAATATGAATAACATACATATTTGTTTCCATGAGAACGGCTTTTGATTTTGATGAATTATGTATATTATCACTTTAAAAATAAAATTCTGTGCAAATTCTGGTCTCTAAGGTTAGTCCTACCACAGGTGTTCCTTTTTAGGGTGAAGTTGCTTTATTTTTATTCTTGCCTTTGTATTAAATGAAGTTAACAAGTGCCCACAGACAAGTCTATTCTGGGTACCAATAATTAGAAGGGCAGAATTAGATTTTTCTTTCTCTAATCCTGCCAACCCCTCCGAAAGATATCTTGCCCGGAACAGTGAAGAATGGAACTCTCTTGGTGTGGAAATGAACTGTAGGTCGTTTCTAGTTGTGGCAACTGAAAAGGGATGGAGATTTTGCAGTACAAGGAGCTCATTCAGACACAGGTTCCGCTCTCCCTCTTTCCATGCAGCTCCCATTATGTAAGACTAACCAACGTGTTCTCTTGTCTCTGTGCTTCCCAGGGCTATCGTGGCGCTAGTGTATAATGTGTTGAAGGCATTTATGGAGATGAACAGCACCATGTTTGATGAGCTGACAGCCACATACAAGTCAGATCGTCAGCGGTAACTTTTTAAAGCTTTTTTGTCAGCTGTGCACAAAACTGTTGAATTCTCTCCTTGCTCTTTGCCGCAGTTGCCCGATCGCACCCGAAATCCTAAGCAACACACTTTTATTTCTTTCTGTGTTCACTTTTGCATGCTCATTTGCTGTGTCTTTATTGGTGTGCCACTAGGGAGCAAAGGGTCAGTTTGAGAAAGGCTGCTTTCCTCCTTCCCTTCAGTCCTGTGTCTCTTCTACCTCAGAGTTAAGGGCCTGGCATGTAACTGGTATTTCAGGCCCATTTAAGGAATCCATCAGGTAGTTTGCCATCCGGGTTCACTCCCATTATTTGAGCTAGAATTGGGCAGATCTTGTATACTTCGCTCCAGCAAGAGGGGTGAGGCACCATTTTTGTTTAGCTCTTTGGCCCAGAACTTACTTTCTGCTCTAGAACACAACAAATTCATTAGGATGTAAAGGACAGTGAAAAGAACATGGAGGTGAAGAGTCTGGTATTATACAAATTTTGAAATGTTTGCAACCAAAAGGGAGCAAAAACCAGTTGAATTCTTTACATAAATGCTTATGGCTTAGTAAAGCCTTTCTTGATTTCATTTAAATGTGATTTTTCAACTTCATTATTTCTTGTTCAACATGTCCGACTTTCTAAAAGAGTTTGTCTTGGTCCGTTTGGTTTGCTCTAACAAAATACCACATACGGGTGTTTTATGGGTAGCTTATAAACAATAGAAATGTATTTCTCTGAGTTCTGGAGGCAGGAAGCCAAGATTATGGTGCCAGCACGGTAGATAAGGGCCCTCATTTCTGATTCATAGCCAGCACCTTCTCACTGTGTCTTCACATGATAGAAGGGACAGAGAATCTGTGTGGGATCTTTTTTACAAGGTCACTAATACCTTTGATGAGGGCCCCACCTTCATGACCTAATCTTCTCCCCAGAGGCTAGCTACTGAACCCATCACCTTTGAAGGTGAGGATCTCAACCTAAGAATTTTGGGCAGGATGGGATGCAAATATTCAGACCTTGGCATCGATATACTTGGAGAACTTGAGGAAGGTCTAGAGAGCTTGTTAGTAGTTGGGCTTCTGGTTTCGCTTTGATCCAGAAACAAATGTCAGCTTTGTATAGTATGGACTTTGTATACTATGGACTTTAGAAGATCCCAGGGGTGTGTACGAGCATTCAGACCCAAGACCTTGCTGAACCTCCTGAACAGAGCTATGTGTGGTTCCCTTGCTTCTTTGCTTTGCCTGATTTTGCATGTGTTACTTACATTTTACTGATAAAAAGAGCAATGAGGGGAAGGTTTGGTGGCGGGGCAGAGGACTATCATAGTGATTTTTTACACTTGATCTTAGCCAAAAGGCCGAGAAGCGATCATAGTGATTTTTTAAAAAAAATTACCAGAATGTGGTTATATTGAAAAGCAAATTTAATTATGGAATATGGCAAGTGGTTTACCTGTAGGCAGAAGAGGCTGGGGTATTTTATACAATATTGGGATAAATATCACTTATGGGATATGTTGTGCCGTATTTGTAATTTAAGGAACTTTCAATTTAACTGTTTACAGTTGTAAATTATTACGTTTATAACCCTCCTTGGCTCAAACTCTTAAAGTCTTTATTTAAAAGTGTTATTTAAGTAGAGGAAATAAAGGGCACATTCTCATACTGTGGCGTACCATTAAAGAGTGTGTTTTACATAATGTCCTTTTCTTTTATAGCAACTGAAAACCCGTAGTTATTATCCTCTTTCAATAAGGATGAAAGAAAAATCTGTAGAATCCCATTAAGAGAAATAAAGACCTTATTTCTAAAATATTCAAATTGAATTAAATTAATTCATATGTATTGAATTTTGGTAGCTTATCATTTAAACTAAATAGACCAAATCCTTGAAAAAGATACCTATTGACCAAGGGGCCCAGGAATAGACTTGGTGAAGTTGATTCTGAAGATCTGGTGTATTAGAGTGACTTACCATGAGCGGACTTTAAAAAAAAAAAAAATTTCTTTTAACCTTTATTTGTTTTTGAGAGAGAAAGACAGAGCACGAGTGGGGAAGGGGCAGAGAGAGAGAGGGAGGCACAGAATCTGAAACCGGCTCCAGGCTCTGAGCTGTCAGCAGAGAGCCCGATGCGAGGCTCGAACTCGGTAACGGCAAGATCATGACCTGAGTCGGAGTCGGTCGCTTAACCAGGCGCCCCGGACTTTTTTTTTAATGAAAGAAGGACTTTTTTAAAGTAAGGGTAATGTTTTGTTAAACGATCAATAGAAGATTGTACTGAATAGATGGAAACATTGGCTGCTCCCTGGATGTGAGACTAGAGAAAGGGAAGAAAGAGATTTATTTGGTACTATTAGAGAAGAGCTAAATGGAAGAGTTTACTTCTGGATGGCACCAAGTTTAAGTGTTTCAGTTTAGATAAATTTTTTAAGTATTACAAATCTGGAAATGGCGAGTGGAAGAAATAACTAGCATTGTTATATGCATATGCTAACATTAGTGTGATGTGAAATTGAAATTGGAAGAGAATTTGACAGTAATCCTAGCATGACAGTATGGTTAAGCTTTAAAATTCCCACCTACAGAGAGAGAAAAAAGTAGGAAAGAATGGAATGACAGTAAACTACATCAGAAATATTTAGAATATTTGAAGGTAAAGTTGTCAGTATAAAAGATGTATAATAAGTCAGCATAAAACTCATCTGGAAGAAAGCTCCACAGGACAAATTGTATTGAATGCCATAAAACTTTTATTTTTTTTAATGTTTATTTATTTATTTTTGAGAGACCAAGAGAAAGTGTGAGCAGGGGAGGGGCAGAGAGAGAGGGAGACACAGAATCCAAAGTAGGCTCCGGCTCTGAGCTGTCAGCACAGAGCCTGACCCGGGGCTCAAACCCATGAACCGTGAGATTGTGACCTAAGCCAAAGTTGGATGCTTAACCGACTGAGCCACCCAGGCGCCCCAGCCATAAAACTCTTGATCACAGATGTGAATGAAATGCTTCAGGAACGAGATGATGGGTGTTTTAATGATGTCAGCACTTAATTTAAAGTTCAAATTAGGACAGTGTGAACCTAACATATGTTTAACCTGTGTTTTAGTCAGAGAAAGTTCCTGGGACCCCTGGGTGGCCCATGGTTTTGTGGGTTCCAGCCCTGCGCCAGGCTCTGTGCACTGAACCTGAGGAGCCTAATAGGAATTCTTTCTCTCTCTCTCTCTCTGTCTCTCTGCCCCTCTTCTGCTCACAAACACTCTCTCAAAATAAATAAATTAATTAAAAAATTTAAAAGTTCCTAAACCCTTGCTTAACACCTTTTTCCCCCCTCCAAATGAAAAGGCCATCAGTGTTCTATGGTAACATTTATTTAGACCTAATATTATTCCTAAGCCTTACTGAAAAACCAAAAATGATTAATTTACCAAACAGCTTACTTACAGTTAAGAATTTGGAATTCATGATTGGAGGATCATCTAATTTAGTCTCTATTGCCCTGCAGATATAATTCTTAGAGTCAAAATTACTGGATAGCGACCTGTTGGAAAAATTGTTATGCCCATTGGAATTCATATTGTGCAGATTGTATTTGAAACAACTGACACTAGTCATAGTATAAAGGCCTAAATTATCAAAATATTAATTATGAAATGATAATATTAATTATTATACTACAGAATCAAATATTTCCTCAAGACTAGTGGAATGAGAATATGAAATTAAGTACTTCTAGAGATTGGGGTTAATTTGTATGGCCGTAGATATCAAATACTTTTTTAAAACTTGGGGATGACATTAAAAAATATGAGGCATTGGAATTATATACAGCTTTCACTTAACCTGTGTGGATTTCCCTGAGTGCATACTGTACTGTAACTGAGGTTAAGGCCTGGCTAGCTAAGGTGGCACAGGGACCATATCCCCATGGCTGAGATGGCAGGGCCCCCATTTTCAGGAAGGATCAGATTCACAACTCTTACCTGAGTCTGCTGTTTACTGGTTCATCACAGTATGAGAAAGCTAGGGATAGCAGTGGATTATTTTTAATAAATGGGAATGTACTTAATTTACGGTATAGTCCTATATTCCTTGATTTTGTGTTTTCTATCTGGTTGATGTTAAAATTAACATCCTTTCTTTTATCAAAATACGGTGATATAAAAGGTCCTTGGCAAAAAAAATTTGTTGACCCTATTTTGGACATCCAGTTTTTTAGCAAAATTTATCAAATTTACCAGTCAAATTGGTATTGAGCCAAATTTGAAGGCTTGGAACATTAAACATTTGATTCATGATACTGTCAACGAAGTTCCTTCTAGATCGTTACAACTCAAGTCACAAAAGAAAGAACATTTTATTTGGTTGTATATATAGGTATAGAATAAGTTAATAACATGGATTTTGTGGTTGATTAATACTTGCAAGAACAAGATTCTGCTAAAGGATTTACTACACATGGTGTAGGGAAAATAGATAATAATAAAGGGAAAGTATATTTTCTTGACCTACTACTTTCTCTGCATCAGTATCATCCCTAGCATCCCTTTTGAGAAACTCTTTGGAGGCAAAGAGAAAATTAGATTTTAACTAGATCCCCAATAAAAATCGCTTAATGCGTCTTTGGATCTTTAAGATAATGGATACATAGAAGTGACCTCTATTTTTGTTTCTTGGTCATTTTGAAGTTAACTTTCATTGTTAGGCTAAGTAAAAACGAATATTAATTTGAAATCTTAAAATAGTCTTGTCATCTCTTGCTCAGTACATTAATACAACGTTTCTGTGTATGTAAGTATGAAGAAAAAAAAAAAAAAAGAAAAAGAAAAACCGAAATGAAGAAATACCCACAAGCTTAATACCAAACTTTTCAAAGACTACTTCTAAAATATACATGGGGGAAGAGTAGGGGCAGTTACGGTTAGGTAATCTTTTCAGACTTTCCTAGTTGTTTACCTTGTATTCTGTTTTCTCCCCAGTGAGAAAAAGAAAGAAAAGGAACGTGAAGAATTGTGGAAAAAACTGGAGGATCTGGAATTAAAGAGAGGTCTTAGACGTGATGGCATAATTCCAACTTAACAGAAATAACGACAGCAGCATCACTAACCTGTGGAGTCACACATTTATGTAGTAGAAGATGGGAGGAACAGTTTTCTGTATTGTGCACCTTTGCAGTAGATTTCACATTTGTTTCATTATTACAACAGCACTGTATATACCTGTCTCTAAGTAAAGGAAAAAAAAAAAAAGGACTTCAGTCCAAAGTTTGGACAGTAGATGGACTTCTCAGAACTTTGCAAACATAATCATTGTTCTAACCCTCTTTAAAAAAAAAAAAAACACACAAAAAAACAAAAAACAGTCTTCAGAGATCTGTTGATGAAATTGCTATGTTAAAATTCTATTATCAGGAGTTCCTTATTTATCCTTAGCAGAGAGTATGAAACAATTTTCAAATGTGAACAATCTTAAATTTAGCTTGTCTTTCTGCTAAGCTGTTAAATGTATTTATAGTAATGGAAGAAAAAAAAAACTGTCATTTCCTTATCAGTTTGTATAACATCCTCCTCTGGATAACTTGACTGTAATTTAACATCTTTTCCTTTTGCACATCTTCATGAGTTGAATGTCCATGTGGAAGGGGGCCATGAATTGTGAAGGTCCCTGGTAAAAGTTTTGTTTACTGGAGTGAACATCTTTCCAGTAACCAGGTAGTCCTGGTACTCCTTTAGTTTTAAAATTAGGAGTAAAAGAGAAGAGGTGATAAACATAGTAGGGAAGGGAATTTTGGGTTCATGCATCCAGTTTATGGTGGATCCAAATCAATGTCTTGAATCCTTTGAAAACAGGTACTGGGACATCATAGGCTTCAGTACCTGACCAGTATTAGTTGCATCCATCATTGAACATACATACCAGAGATGTTTGAGAAATGTCAGAAAACATCCTTGTGGACCATTTTGTAATAAGAAAGACAAACACTAAACAGTACAACCATGAGATCGATCACCAGGATTGTGAATCTAATTGGGAAGAGAGTTGAGCAAACAGCTTGGACTGTTTGGAGTTGTTGCCTTACTTTTTAATATGTATTTATAAAGTATTCCAGCAAAAGAGGATGTAGCCTCTGGGAAAAAACAAACATATTACAGTGTTTTTTGTAGATTCTCGTTCTATATCTCATCATAGCGCCAGCCCTGTTTTTAGCCAGAAAGGATTCAGGATAAACATTATTATGCATTCTGAATTGGATGCGTATTCCTAACTACTGTATTTGTTACCAAAAGTGGTTCTACAAATGCTACTGAAAAAAAAAATCTGGAAATCCCTAATGTCCTGAGTATTAATAATAAAGTTTAAAAATGCTTTTATATCAAAGGTGCATTGTGACCAAATTGTTTAAGAAAAAAACAAAAACAAAATTTAGGGCTGTATTATAGATCTATACCTTATTGGCTCTCTGCTTTGTATTTAAAAGAGGAATCTTATTACATCTTGGGGAGATTAGATGCTGATGAAATTTGTGTCCAGTATGTACTTAACCCGATGCGGTTGCATTATTATGTACTGAAAGATACGTGTTTTGGAATTTATTTTCAGGATGCTTTTGCTTGTTATGGACGTGGCAGCAGTGAGTTGATAATCCTAAACCTTCACCTCCAGCAGTATTCGTGGCATAGGGCTGATTCTGTGTTCATGTATTGAATTGTGATAGTAGGAAACATGAACATATGAAATGTTGTTGCTCTTAATAGAAATATAGTATCAATATGGACTTGTATATTTTCTTCCTTCCACTTAAATATAAAGTAGAATATGCAGTTTTATCGTTTCCAAGAAAAAAAGGAAAATAAAAGCCGCTGACCTTTCTCCCCTATTAAGTGTTTCAGGATTATCAGGTCACAGTTTGTGCGTAAAATAGTCTGCTAATTATGGATGTTGTCATCTCAGTAACTTTGTAAAACAAAAACAAAACTTGGCTATGTTAATTCTGAAAAAGAAACAGCAGTAAAAGAGTCATATGCAACACCCAACACAACATGGTTTAATTGAATGAAGATTTTTTTTTTTTTTTTTTTTTTTTTAAAGAACATTAATGGGGATTCACTGTAAAGCTGGCAGAGGCTGCTGAAATGAAACAACTTACTTTAAAAGTGCTGGAGCAAAGGTGCAAGTTCAAACACTAAAGATAAAAAATAAATTTGTAACAAATCATCTCCTTTAGCTCTTTTGATTTGAGCCCCGTTAGTTTTGAGTCTGCATTACATTTGTTTTTGACAGTATAAACTTGTTTGCCATTAATTCATCTTTTTAGATAGAGGACGTTTAAAATCCCTGGTTCATGAACTCTCTGCCCATTACAACGAAATGCAGTCATTTGCGATGAGAAAAACGAGGATCCTGTCGTGCACCTCTCCCTGCCTCCGAGCAAAGGTGAGGACTGCACAGATACCCTTGATGTTAAATCTGGACGTTGACCATTCCAAACTGAGAAGAACAAAGCCGAATTTTAGACATATGTACAGAAGCAATTATAAATTTATGTCTAAAATGTATAGGGCAACTTCTGAGAAGAAACGCTGTCTTTCCTTTTTTAAACCGAAAGTGACAATGTGACATCTGTCATGTTGTGTCCGGTGGCGCAGAGTAACCGAGGTGACCTGACTGTTGCACTCTGTGACATAGTTAAGGCCGTACTTGCTGCATTCACAGCAGCCCCCTCTCTCTGTCCTTTCCCACATTTCTGCTGTTGTTGCAGCCTGACTTAATTGTGACAAATGCATCTTTGTGTTCTATTTTGTTGGCTTCATAATTTCCAGAACTATATATAAATATATTTTTTAAATAGCAAATATTGTAGTTAGTGAGTGACGATCACTCCAGCCTCATCCCTACCATATTGGTTTCAGGGATAGGATAAAGAGTGTCTTTGGAGGAAAAAACAAAAAACAAAAAACAAAAAACGAAATCAAACCAAACCCTGTGGTTTTAGAATGATGCCGAGGTCTTAGGCTGTGGGCCTAGAACAACCATGTGAGTGAACTGACCCATCTCATACTTTGAATCAAGCATGCATTCCTTTTCTCGTTGTGCAAGTGGTCCCCAGTTGTTTCCCTCCCGTGTTGCGTTTTTGTTCCTTTAAATTTTATTATATTTTGCTCTCCCTGACATCTGACTGTTTTTTATAAAAAATAAAATAAAATAAAAAATAAAAAAAGTAAGAAATAACTAATACCCTCGATGCCGCTGGATACTCACAAGCAGGGTTATGCTCCTTCATCTTGGGCTTGCTTGCCTAAATGGAAGGGTTTAATTTATTTTGTACCTCCTTCTATGCGTGGGACAGTCCAGGAAAGAGCCAGGAATTGCTTGTAATTGCACCTGCTATACAGAAATGTATAGCCCTAGGCTCAATCACACTATGGAAAGAAAAAAAAAAAAGTATATTTAGAGCTTTAAAAGCTTTTTTATTTTTTTGTGGGGATCGGGGGGTGGGAAAGGGAAGATGTATGGATGTTACTGGCATTTTTAAGTCTTCAGAGTTTTTCTGTGTTTTTTTTCCCCCCTTCTGTTTTGTCCTTTGCCTTTAATTAGGTGCACTGAGCTGGCCCAGGAAATGAAGAGATTCTCTCTTTTGATGCTATTACCAATGTTATCACAAAGTTGTGTCACCTTTAGCAAAAAGGTGGCACCAGACATGATCAGTGGTGTTTTATTTGCACATCAATATTTTTATTTTTATATTCTGGCTCAGCTGCTTCTCTGAGTGAAGTTAAGGAGTGACCCACAAAGGATTTTTGTAGTAGGCATATTGGCAATGTGTTTTATATTTCTCAGTATTTAATTTTGAAAATCTAAAAGGATTGTGCATCTTGAGAGAAAGTTGAGCAAATTTTGATCTAGTGGAATGTTAATTTGTGCTGCTTCCTGTGCACGATAGCAGCAGTAATCTCTCTCTTGGAAATAAACATCCCAGTTTATGATGTCTATGAATATAGGTTTCCTTTTCTTCCCTTCCTCCTTCCCACCCTTCCCCCCGCCCCGCCCTCCCTCCTTCCTGCCTTCCTTCCCTTCTACCGTCTCTGTTCCCTCCCTTCCTTCTCTTTCTTTACTTTTTTTTTTTTTGAAATCACTTATTGTAAATAAGTTGTAATCCAGACCTCATGTATCAATGGGGAACTTTCAAATATAAATATTACCAATACATTTTCTGGTTGTTGTCTGATTTTTGATTGAGGTCTCGTGAGAATGACATATCCATTGGTTTTCGTTTGAAAATTTCGCTTTAGCCTCATCAATCTTTTGGTATTGTAGTATTCTATTGTTTTAGCAGGAGAGGGCAGCAAAAGTTTATGTTCCCTGTTAGAAATGCCGTGGTTCGTATTGGTTTTCAATTTAATTGTGTGTGTGTGTGTGTGTGTGTGTGTGTGTGTGTGTGTGTGTGTTTAAAACAGCATCTGTTTGTCGGCAGAGGTAAAAATGAAACATTTTTGATATGAAAAGTTGCATATGAAAATTATAGACTGGTTTAACCAGACAGTGAAGACTTCTGATCCACATCAAAGTTCAAATGCCACAAAACAATCTTCCAGCTCTGGCTAAAATATGCTACTTCCTTTTCAAACACAACAAAATGCAAGCTGAGTCTGAAACACTTGGAATTTAAGATGCCTTTCTTTGAAAATGATTTACTTTCTTCAGTGTGGTAACAGAAACAAAAATGAAGGTGCTCCCAAAGAGAAATGTAACCTTCCCCTTTCACAGCCATTTGAGAGGCTCTGTACTGTGGGTGCATCCTAATAAAGCAGCGAAGAGTTTTCAGGTGCCTGGCGGTGTGTGTGTGTTTGTTTCTGTCCTCCGTGGCCATTTGAACCATACAAATAACAGATTTGATCCACTTAGTTATGAGGCAGTGGGGTTCGTATGTTCAGGCTTTCATCTTGAGATGATTAGGGGGATGTAATGTTGGGCAGTGGTCCAGCGTCTTTTGCTTTATGGGCAAACTACTCCAAAACTGAGTGGCATGGTCCAGCAGTTCATTGTTTCATTCACAAGTCTACAGTTTGGGTGAGCTTGGCAAGGGCATCTTGTCTCTGCTCCTCAAGTGTCGACTTGGGTTTATCAAGTGGGGCAGGAGAATTCACTTCCAACGTGGCTGGGACTCACGTGGCTGGCAAGTTGGTGCTGGTTGTTGGCTTCGGGGTCAGCCAGAGGCCTCAGTTCTTCAAGACATGGGCCTTCTTGGGCTTCCTTATAGGGTGGCAACTGGGTTCTAAAAACGATTATTCTAAGAGACAGGAAATGTAAATTGCCAATTCTTTGAGGCCTGTGCCCAAAGACTGTCATGGCATCACTTCTGACGTATTTTATTGGTCAAGGAGTCACGGGGTCTGCTCAGAATCAAGTGCAGGGGACATAGACCTCACTGTGATGTGACAAGAGGGGTGTCCTCTTTAATCAACCATGGGATACTTTGTGAAGCATTTGATTTCGATGTGATCTGCTCTCTTGGCTAATGAAATCAGATTTGGAACTATGTGGAGTTAGTTAATGTTTCATGTTCAGATTTGGGGACGGAAAAATCCTTGTAAATTCAGCAATTTTATATTTCAAAACATAACCATTTGTAACATCCGAAGATCACCCTGTTGGTAAGTTACAAGGAAAAGAAACTGGTAAAGAATTTTAGGGTTCAAAGAAATCTAAGTTGATTTCAATGAAATATCTAATTCTTTGTATAATATTGCCTCCTGCCTGTAAATAAATATTTATAATAATGGAGGCAAAGTAATATACAGTCCAATTCCTGTTTCCCAGATCTTTATATAATAGTGTGTCCTGTTAGGGATGCCTGGGTGGCTCAGTCGGTTAAGCATCTGACTTCGGCTCAGGTCATGATCTCATGGTTCATGGGTTCGAGCCCCGCGTCGGGCTCTGTGCTGACAGCTTGGAGCCTGGAGCCTGCTTCGGAATCTGTGACTCCCCCTCTCTTTCTGTCCCCTATACAGCTCATGCTCTGTCTCTGTCTCTCAAAAAATAGATAAATGTTGAAAAAAGAAAATAGTGTGTCCTGTTGTTTCTATTAGATCAAGTTCACATTAGATTTGTTTTTAACAGGGACTAAACTATGGGATAGCTAGGGGAGTTCAATTTTTTTTTCAATGATACATGTTCATGACATAATTCCTTAAAAAGGCAGATAAAAAAAAAAAAGTTGCATAGCTGCTCCTCAAACCTAAAAGTCTGCTACAAGATGGGCATTTGTGGATTGATTGGACCAGCGTTTTTTGATTGGCTCTGTTCATGGTCTCGCCCATGCCCTGATGTTCATATTTTCTGTTTCTTCATTTTCTAATTTAGTTCACCTGTTTTGAAACCATAGTCTGAACTGATCATATAGTTTGAGTCAAACTTTGCTGCCACTAGATGATCTAAGGCCTCAGAACCAGGATGGATGTTCAGCCACAGCCCCCTTCATCCTTGCCAAATCTCTCAGGTAAGAGGTCTCTGGCTGGAGCACCCCACATGACAGCTGTGGACTTGGAAATCAGAGACCTTGGAATCGTTTGGCTTCTACTTTCAGCTGTGTCACTTTGGAAAGTTTCTTGATCTAAGCCTCAGTTTCATTTGTAAAGTGCAGGCAAAATGGTACTTACTTTATAGTATTGTTGTATTTATTACATTAGATAATATGTATAAAGCAATTAGCACAAAGCTGGGCACATGGTAACCTGGGATTATTACCTGCAATAAATGCTTGTGTTATTTGCAATAGTGACTTAACTATGAATGAATAACTACAATAGCTATCATTTATCAAATGCTAGATGTCTTGTATTATGCGAAGAATTTTATATTTATCGTTCGGTTTTCACAACAATCCTGGCGTAGAAGTCCCCATTTTGTGGATAAGGATAAGATAGCTAAGGCTTAGAGAAGTAGCCTTTCTGAGGTCACACGACTACCAAGGATTGAAGGAAGATTCTGACTCCCAAATTGCTCTAAACAGTCATTGCTGTCCAACAGGATGACTGACTTATTCTGAGTACAAACACAACATTTTATGCCCCGTAACTTAAAAGATTGAAATTTACTCCCTTGCAAGAAAGAACCATATTTCCTTTATCCTTGCATTTCCACTCACCATCCTGTCCGTTCTAGGAGCTACCCCAAACTTCTTTTTTTTTTTAATTTAAAAATTTTTTAATGTTTGTTTTTTAAGAGAGAGAGAGAGAGATTATGGGTGGGGTTTGGGGCAGAAAGAGCGGGAGACACAGAATCTGAAGCAGGATCCAGGCTCTGAGCTGTCAGCACGTGGACTGACTCGACATGGGACTCGAACTCATGTACCATGAGATCATGACCTGAGCCGAAGTCAGACACTTAACCCACTGAGCCACCCAGGCAGGGAACTACCCCAAATTTCCGTACCACACTCTTCACGTTCTTCATCCCAACCTCACCCCCTTTAATGTCAGTAGAAAATAAGATTACCAGCTGCAAACTTCTTTTATACTGACAAACTTAGCTGTTTTAGCACCTGTCCCCCACCCCCCTCCCCGCCCCAGCCAAGGCTTCTGCCCAACACCCTAGGAAGACCTCCCTTCCAGTCTTGGCTCATACCCCCTTAAAGGGCCCCGCATCCCACTTTTGATTTTTTTGTTGCACTGTCAATTATTTTCTCTTAAAATTACTGTTTGGGAAAATATTATAGTCCCGTGAAAATAATTCAAACATTATCTAAAGTCTTTCCAGGCCTAAATCCTTAGCCTCTCCCTTAATGTAGTCACTATTCAAATTCTTTTTTTTTTGTTCTTTGTTTTGGGAAAACCCAACTTGAGTGAGATACAGTTCACATACCGTAAAATTGACCCATTTCAAGCAAGTGAGTCCGTGTTTTTAGGATATTCACAGTTATGCACCTACCACCACTAATTTCATAAAACTTTTATCAACTGAAGACAAAAGCCCTCAAAGTCATGAGCAGACTCACTCTTCATTTCTACGTAGTCCCTCTCCCCCCAGCCTGAGGCAACCACTACCTATTGTCTCCATAGATTTGCCTTTTCTGGATTTTTCATACAGATGGGATCATACAACATGTGCTCTTCTGTGACTGGCTTCCTTAACCTGACATAATATTTGCAGGGTTCATCCATGTAGCATGTTATCACTGCCTTATTTCTTTTTATTATGAAATGATACTCCATGTTGTGGATTTACCATATTTTGTTTTAAAGGATTTTTTTTTTGTAGTCTTCAAGAAAACTTTTAATGTATGTCTCAACATAATTATACTCTTAAAAATTGTAAAAATGTATGCTGATGGGATCACACACATTGTTCTGCCTTTGTTCCCCATTCCCCAGCTTTTATTATGAAAAACTTTAACCATTCAATGAAAGCAAAAGAGTCTTACAGTGAACACCATATATTCGCCCTTAGCATTTTCCCATGTTTGCATTTACTGCTTTTGTATCCATTTATCCTTTATCCATCCATTGATCCATTTTATTTTAAAAATACATCTCAAGGTAAATTACAGACATAAGTAAACTTTCCTCCTAAATACTTCAGCATGTATATCAAACAGAATTTAATATTTGTTTATAGTTGTATTCTTTTGGGGTATAATTTATATACAGTGAAATGAGTTATGACAAACCCATATACCTGTAAAATCCAAATTCTTACCAAGATAGAGAACATTACCATCATCCCAGAAAGTCCCTTATGTGCCTTCCAGTTGATTCCGAAAGCTCCCTGATATGAGAGAACTATTGTGCCTTTTTCTCACCATAGATTAGTTTTGCCTATTTAGAATGTTGTAAAAGTGGAATCATGAAGTGTGTATTCTTTTATGTGAGGCTTCTTTTACACATTGTATTTTTGAGATTAATCCACATTTTGCATGTGTCAGCTGTTTATTCCTTTATATTATAGAGTAGCATTCCATTATGTAAATATAGCACAGTTTGTTTATCTAGTCTCCTGTTAATGGACACATGGGCGCATGGGCTGTTTACAATTTTTGGCTTCTGTGAATGAAGGTGCTATGGACATTCTTGTACAAGTTTTTTTGTGTGTGGATGTGCTGTTAGTTCTCTTGCAGATATAGCTGAAGTGGAATATGGGGGTCAGATAGTGGTGTACAAGACACCAGGACTCTGGAAGGAGGGCAGAGTAGGAAGCATCAGGAATCTGTTCCCCCCAACCCCCACCCCACCCACCTAGACAACAATTGCGTTGGCAAAATATGAGGTAACTATTTTGGAACTCTGGAGCCCATTGAAGGCTTCTTAATCCCAGAGGAGGTTGTGGAGGGAAAATTACAGTTAGTTCTGGTCAATTTCAGCTTTTAGTACAGTAGTAATTACTCATCCCCCACTCCCAGCCACGTGACAGGCAGCTGTGCACATTCCTGGAGTAGTGTGCACACAGTGTGGGAGGACTAGGGTGGGAAAAGGGGGATCTGTCCTCCAAATGTTGGAGATCTGTATTCTGATTGCCAATTGCTGCTTCTGATCATGAAGATGCAAAGAGGCAGGCAGCCATCGTTTTTGTACACCTCCATTGTCCCCGCCCCCTCCCCATCCTCCCCCCCACCCCCACCCCCAGCTGAAGTGACTTCCAGAGGATTTGAAGGGCTGGATCCCTTTTTATTGCTCTTTTATGTTTCATTTTTCTCCCTTTCAGGAGCCAGCCATTAAAAGCTCAGACTTTTTTTTGTTTATTTTTATTTTTATTTTCATTTATTTTGAGAGAGAGAGAGTATGCAAGCAGGGAAGGGCAGAGAGAGAAGGGAGAGAGAGAACCCCCAGCAGGCTCCACACTGTTAGTGCAGAGCCCCATGAGGGGCTCCATCTCACGAACCATGAGATCATGTCCTGAGCTGAAATCAAGAGTCAAACACCTGACTGACTGAGCCACCCAGGCACCGTATGTCATTATTTTTAAATGTCTTAGCCTTCGGGCTTGATTTCAGCTCAGGTCATGTTCTCATGATTCATGAGTTCAAGCCCTGCACTGGGCTCTGTGCTAACAGTGCGGAGCCTGTTTGGGATTCTCTCTTTCCCTCGCTCTCTTTCTGCCCCATCCTCCATTCTGTCATCTGTCTGTCCCTCTCTCTCTCAAAAATGAATAAATAAACTTAAAAAAAAAAACCCTAACAATAACAACAAAAACCAATGGCATATATGGGAAAATAAGAAAGTGACCACAAACGCCCAAGAAAAGGCTCAGAAAAGATGTGAGAAGACATTAAGTTTCAAGCCAGGCTGATCCTCAGCATAGAAACAGCCTACAATAATTAAAATGACAACAACAGCAAACAAAAACTAATAAAATATAGTTAACCCTGGAGAAGGAGGAGAATCTGATTTCCAGTGTTACCACATCATTAGATACAAATGTCTATGTCCAACAAAAAAATTCCCAAAGCATACAAAGAAATGAAAATATGGCCCGCTTAAAGGAAAAAAATATATCAACAAACCTCCCAAAAAAGACCTAATGGCAAGTATACCAGGTAAAGGGTTTAGGGATGCCTGGGTGGCTTAGTTGGTTAAGAGATCAACTCTGGATTTTGGCTCAAATCATGATCTCGTTTGTTCATGAGACTGAGTCCTGTATCAGGCTCTGCACTAGCAGCACAGAGCCTGCTTGGGATTGTCTCTCTCCCTCTCTCTGCCCCTCCTTTCCTCTCTCTCTCAAAATAAATAAACTTAAAAAAAAAAGACTTTAAAACATATGTCTTCAAGGTGCTCAAAGAAAAAGAAAGATGTGGAGAAATTCAGAAAAATGAACGAGCAAAATGGAAATAATCAATAAAGACATAGAAAACTAAAAAGAGAACAACCAAAAAGACATTGTGGAGCTGAGAGTTAAAATAACTGAAATGAAAAATTCACTAGAGAGATGCAAAAGTATTTTTGAGGAGGCAGAAGAAAGAATGAGCGTACTCGATGATAGGACAATAGCAATTATTAAGGCCAAGGAACAGAAAGAAAAATGATTGAAGAAAAGTGACTAGAACCTCAGGCAACTGTGTGGGTCACCACTAAGTAGACCAACATATGCATCATGGGAGTTCCAGAAGAGAAGAGAAAAGGGCAGAGAATATTTGAGGAAATAATAGCTGAAAACTTCCCAAATTTAATGAGAGATGTGACTATAAATATCTAAGAACTTCAATGGACTCCAAGTAAGATGAATTCAAAGGGATCTAGACTGAGACACATTATAATCAAACCATAAAAAGCAATAGAATCTTGAAAGAGAATATTGAAAGCAGCAAGAGAGAAGCAAGTCATCACATACAAAAGACCTTAATACAATTATCAGCAGATTTCTCATTGGAAACTTTGAAGGGCAGAAGACAGTGAGCCAACATATTCAAATGTTAAAAGAAAAAACCATCAACAAAGAATTCTGTATCCAGGAAAACTGTCCTTCCAAAGGGAGAGAGAAATTAAGACATTCCTGGATAAACAAAGGCTGAGGGGGGTTGTGACCATTATACCTGCCCTGCAAAAAAATGCTCAAGGGCATCCTGCAGGGTGAAATTATTGGTTTACGTTTGGGGTACACAATGTATGTAGCTAAAATTGTGTGTCATCAACAACTGAAAAGGGTGGGAACAGAGCTATAAGAGAGCAGTATTTTTATATTGTTGAAGTTAAGCTGGTATAATTTCAAATTAGAGTGTTATAATTTAAAGATGTTAAATGTAATCCCCATGATAACCACAAAGAAAATAGCTATAGTATATACACAAAAGGAAATGAGAAAGAATATAAACAGTTCAGTATAAAAAATCAACTGAACCCAAAAGAAGATAATGCAGAAAATGAGGGATAAGAATGCTACAGGGCATAGAGAAATAAATAGCACAATGACAGAAGTAAGTCCCTCCTTATCAGTAATTACTTTAAATATAAATGGATTAAATTCTCCCTATCAAAAGACAGAGATTGGCAGAATGGATAAAAACCTATGACCCAACTATATGCTATCTATAAGAGACTCACTTGAGAAACAAAGACACAAACAGGTTGAAAGTAAAAGGATGGAAAAAAGACATTTCATGCAAATAGTAACCAAAAGAGAGCAGGGATGTCTATAATATCAAAATAGGGTTTAAATTTAAAAAAACTACAAGAGTCAAAGAAAGATATTTTATATTAATGAAAGGTTCAATACAACAATAAGATGTAACAATTATAAACATAAATGCATCTAATGATAGACCACAAAAAGATATGAAGCAAAAAACTGATAGAACTGAAGGGAAAAGTTTACACTTATGAATAATTTTACGTAAAAAATTTAGATAACCTAGACAAATTTATAGAAACACAAAATTTACCAACACTAAATTACAGAAAATAGAAAACCTGAATAGACCTATAACTATTAAGGAGATCTACCAGTCATCAAAAATCTCCCAACAAAGAAAAGTTCTGGTCCTAATGGTTTCACTGGGAACTTCAAACAAACATTTAAAGAAGCATTAGTATTAATTCTAGAATTAAATAATTATTAATTAAATAATTATTAATTAATTCTAGAATTAATACTAATTCTTCTTAATTACTTCCAAAAAATTGAAGAGGAAGGAGGATTTTCCAACTCATTTTATGGCCAGCATAACCCTGATATCAAAGCCAGGAAACGATAACTACAAAAAGAGAAAACTATAGATCAATATCCCTCATAGGCATTGATGCACAAATCCTTAAAAAAATACTAGCAAACAGAATTCAGCAGTGTTTTAAAAGGATTATACACCATGACCATGTGGGATTTATTGCTGGAATACAAAGGTGATTAAACATGGGAATATCAATCAATATGCCAGATCAACAAAATGAAGGGAAAAAAAACACATGATCATCTTAATTCATGCAGAAAACTCATTTGACAAAATTTAACATCCTTCTTAATAAAAATACTCAACAAAATAGTAATAGCAGGGAACAACCTCAACATAATAAAACCACATATGAAAGACCCACAGCAAAGATGATACTCAATGGTGAAAGACTGAAAGTTGTTCCTCTAAGGTCAGGAACAAGGCAAGCGTGCCCACTTTCACCACTTGTATTCAACACAGTACTGGAAGTTCTAGCCAGAGCAATTAGGCAAGAAAAAGAAATAAACTGTATCCAAATTGAAAAGAAAGAAGTAAAATTATCTCTGTTTGCACATGATACAATCTTATGTGCAGAAAACTCTAAAGACTCCATAAAATTATTTTTAGAACTACTAAATAAATTAATACAAAGCAGAATACAAAGTCAACACACAAAAATCAGATGCATTTCTATACACAATGAACAATCTGAAAGGGAAATTATAGAACAATTCCACATACTGAATAACATCAACAAGAATAAAGTCCTTATGAATTAACTGAGGAGGTGAAAGATTTGTACAATGAAAACATAAAACATTGCTGAAAGATATTAAAGAAGACATAAATAAATGGAAACATATACCGTGCTCATGGATTGGAAGACTTGAATTTGTTAAAATGTCAATACTACCCAAAGTGATCTATAGATTCAATGCTACTACTATCAAAATCCCAATGAAATTTTTTTTTAGAAACAGAAAAATTCTTTAAAAAATTCATGTGGAATCTCAAGGAACCCCGAATAGACCAATCTTGAAAAAGAACAAAACTGGAGGACTCACACTTTCTGATTTTAAAACTTACTACAAAGCTACATATAGTATTGGCATAAGGACAAATATATAGACCAGTAGCACAGAATACAGAGCCCAGAAATAAACCCTCATATATACGGTCAAATGATTTTGCCAAGGAAGCCAAGACTATTAGAAGGAGAAAGGACGTTCTTTTCGACAAGTAGTGCTGGGAAAACTGAATACCCACATGCCAAAGAATGAAGTTGTGCCATTGCCTAACACCATATTAAAAAATTAACTCAAAATGGATCAAGATTCCAAATGTAAGACCTAAAACAAAACAACTCTTAGAAGGAAACTAGGACAAAATCTTCATGACATTGGATTTGACAATGATATATTGGAGATGATATCAAAGACACAGGTAACAAAAGAAAAAATAGACAAATTGGACAAACAACCCAATTTAAAAATGGGCAAAAGACTTGAATTTCTCCAAAGAAGATACATGTATGGCCAATAAGCACATGAAAAGATGCTCAACATCAGTAATCATTAAGAAAATTAAGAAATGTAATCATTAAGAAAATTAAGCAATTGAGAAAATTGCTGTGGGCTTTTTGTATACGGTTTTTATTATATTGAGGTCGTTTCCCTCTGTTCCTATTTTGTTGAGTATTTTTATCGAGAGTCCCAGGTCTTTCCTTATCTTTCATGACTGACACTTTTGAACAGTACCAGTCCGTTGTTTTTTTAGGATGTCCCTCGATTTGGGTTTTCTGATATTTTCTCATGATGAGGTTGAAGTTATGCATTATTTGGAAGGATGCTTCAGACACGATGCTCCTCTCTTAGTGCATATATTATAGGTACATGATGCCACTGTATGTTACTAGGCTGCAGAGAATATTCACATAGTCTTATTAATGTAATCCCTGATTACAGATGCAATTAAAATGGTGATATAACTATGTCAGGAGGATGGGAAGCATACATAGGTCAGGCAAAGTTAAGCTAAATCATTATTACTAGTAATGTGTATAGAGTCGCTAAATCAAGGAATAGTAGTATAAAGAATTGGAAATGTGGGAGCAACCATTGACAGTTTAAGGAGTTCAAGTTAACTAAAAGTAGTCAAAAAGGACGGGAGAGAGTTATCCTACAAAAGAAGCATGACTGTCTTTCACCAGAGTCTTAATGCCTGAGAAATAGGTCAAATAAATCGTGTGCATTCTTTTTTTCAAAAGCCTAGTAAGACAGACCGCAGACAGCCTCAGCAGCAGATTGAGACGTGCCTGTTGGTATAAAAGGGGCTCTCTCTCTGAGGCCAGAGTAATTACGATGTGGAAGGATAAAGCAGATCCAGGTCAAGCATTACGGAGTAACATGTTGAGCCCACATCCCCCTAAATACATAACTTTTTTTTTTTTCTGAGTTTTTAAGAAGGCAAGCGTCAGGGATTGACCTGTGCCACTGTTTACTGTATCCCAGATTAGAAAGAAAGCTGGCACGCAGAGCCTTCTAGCTTGCTTGAATGAGGAAATGTGAACATCAGATGGTGTTAATTAGTTAGGCATTTCCAGGCTATTTCACGGACACAAAAAAGATATTATCACTGTTCCACACGGCACTGCAACACCTGGTGTGCTCAGACAATGGCGAATTCACATCCCAAGCCTTGTGAAGTGTCAATGATTGTGATCAAACAAATCAAGCCCGTGGAATCTCAAAGGCAAGCCCTTGCCTTGTGGAAGCCTGGGGGTGGCTGCAGGAGGGTCTGAGAGGAGGCAGTTGGAAGATGGAGGGGAGCTTTCATTATCGCTTCCCCAGCCTCTAAATCCGAGGCCCCCAAAGGTCGCCAGGCATCTTTGTGGGGGTGTAGTCCTGCTCTCTTCTAATTGGCAATTTGGTGAGGAATTATCACAGAGGGAAACCTCTGGAGATTCATAAAACGCGGCATGAACAGATTAGCTAAATTACAGCAGTGGGAGAGGGAAGGGAATTGCTGGGCAGAAGCACTTTTAAAAACTCATGAATAAAAAGCACATCAGTTTGGGAGGCTTTGTTTTCATTATGAAATTGCATGTCTCTTTTCATCTTTACTGCTTCCTATAGTATCACAGCTTTGCAGGAAAGTGTGCACGTCACACGTGAACAGCTCACGGGGGTATTTACTGATCTCCTTTTAAAGATAAAAGTTAGAAACCAAAGTGAGAAGTAGAGGACAAGTTGGGAGAGACTGTATTCTGCTGTCACCATCCAGGGACCAGTGGCTTGATGCTCCGGGGTACACCAGGTGGCCAGGGGTGGCCGCACCTCTCTGGAATTGTCTCCACTCCTTGAAGGGCCTCACGCGTGAGCCCCCGTGGGGATGCCCGCAGCTGTTGTCCTGCTAACTTCATGCTGCAGCCAGCAACACCTGGGAAGGTAGTAAAAGTCTTCAGGTGCGGGCTGAACAAGAAATAGGACTACAAACTCTTAAAAACTGAGAACAAACTGAGGGTTGATGGGGGGTGGGAGGGAGGGGAGGGTGGGTGATGGGCATTGAGGAGGGCACCTTTTGGGATGAGCACTGGATGTTGTATGGAAACCAATTTGACAATAAATTTCATATTAAGAAAGAAAGAAAGAAAGAAAGAAAGAAAGAAAGAAAGAAAGAAAGAAAGAAAGAAAGAAAGAAAGAAAGAAGGGGAAGGAAGGAAGGAAGGAAGGAAGGAAGGAAAGAAAGAAAGAAAAAAAAGAAAGAAAGAAAGAAAGAAAGAAAGAAAGAAAGAAAGAAAGAAAGAAAGAAAGAAAGAAGGGGAAGGAAGGAAGGAAGGAAGGAAGGAAAGAAAGAAAGAAAGAAAGAAAGAAAGAAAGAAAGAAAGAAAGAAAGAAAGAAAGAGAAAGAAAGAAAGAAAGAAAGAAAGAAAGAAAGAAAGAAAGAAAGAAAGAAAGAAAGAAAGAAAGAAAGAAAGAAATAGGACTACAAGCGAGTAAGGGGATACATACAAAGGCCCTGCTGTGGTTTTCCCAGGAAACTCATGGTTTGTTTCCATCCCATGACTCATCACTGATTCAGTAAGTGAAAGAAAGCCTGAAGGAAAGCCAGTGGATTGTTCTGAATATCACTGTTCTGGGATCACAGGGAGCCATCTTTGAATCTGCTCACCACTGTCTGCCTCCTGGCTCCCAGTGGTTTACCCCCTTCTGCGTATCCCTCCCATACACAAAGTACATTCACCTCCTTCCAAGGGGAGCCAAGAGCCTCAACGTCGAGAATCTCATGATCTAAGTCAGGAACTATAGTCTTTGTGTGAAATTCCTCTAGATTTATCAATTATTTAAACCAGAGAGACAAGTTATCTGCCCCTTGCCTCTGTGACCTGCAATTATGGGATAGGCATAGATTAATACCTATGTACATTTCAGTTCAAAAGGCAGAAATGGGAGGTACAGAAGAGTGCTGGGAATAATTCTCCTTGGCTCTGCCCCCTGGGTTCTTGATTCCATCCTGTCTTTTTCAGTGAAAGAAAGGACATATTTACAGTGTAATAATGCCATCAGTCTGCTTCCTGCAAGTGGGATTTTGTGAGTCCAAACGCCTCTTTTCTTGGTACTATTTCTATCCCTTTCAGCCCAACGTGGTAGTATTTTTGATGAAATAACTTTCTCAAAAATTTTAGGCATCTTCCATGGATTTCACTGGGGCTCGTTCCATTCGACAAGAACCACATCTTACAGATATTTCTGACATAAGTCCTTTTGAGATACGACCTTCTCCACCATCTCCTGCTGGGATGGCTGTGGGACCAGGCTCCTAAGCTTCCCCCTGGCCCTTTGATTTAATTTAGAGGATCTGGAAGACATAGCCTTAATGTTTTGAGAGGACCCTTTATGTGACTCTGCTTTTCTGATCTGTCTTGAGATTTTAACAAAAGGTTGTAAAGTCACGCTCTTGGTTTTTTCTCCTTGCCGTATTTTCCTGACAGTGCAAGGAAGCCATTCCTTAATTTTAGCATCATTTGCCATCTGAGAAGTCTAATACTTTTCAAAATTAAGTGCTGTTCTTTGTGTAACGGGTTTCCCTCAATTTATCTGTTATCCTTGTGCATTTTATTATTATTATTATTATTATTATTATTATTTAATTTGAGAGAGAGACAGAGAACATAAGTGGGGAAGAGGGACAGAGGGTGTGAGAGGGAGAGAGAAGCAGGCTTCACGCTCAGTGCGGAGCCTCATGTGGGGTTCAATCCCACAATCCTGGGATCATGACCTGAGCTGAAATCAAGAGTCAGACACAACTGACTGAGCCACTCAGGTGTCCCTTCCTGTACATTTTAATATGAGCAGCAACAAGGAATCAGGTGATAACCTTCTTCACTTTGCTTACAAATCTCTTTAGCTAACTAATCAAGGTCATTCCTTACATGTTCTGCTTTCAGTTTAGCTGCAGGAGACAACTTTGCTGAGCTATCTGACACTACGTGGTAAGCATTTCCCTTTCTGTTTTCCAGTAACATGTTCCCCACTTCCTTCTAAGACTTCATCAGCAGTGTCCTCAGAATCCCTTCTACTAACAATCTATTGAAGCCAGTTTAGGTTTTGTCTCTCATATCCTTCAAAATTCTTCCAGTCTCCACACAGTTCCAAAGTCACTCTTGTATTTTTATGTATTTGTTACAGCAGCGCCCCACCTTCACATACCAGTCCATATTGATAGGTTTTATGTACGTCTCCCAAGCTGAGTTAAGGGAAATTGAAGGTTGACGCACTCTGATTTCTTTTATTTTATTTTTTATTTTTATTTTTAACATTTATTTAGTTTTGAGAGACAGAGCATGAGCGGGGGAGGGCCAGAGAGAGAGGGAGACGCAGAGTCCGAAGCAGGCTCCAGGCTCTGAGCTGTCCACACAGAGCCTGACGCGGGGCTCGAACCCATGCACCGTGAGATCATGACCTGAGCCGAAGCCGGACGCTTAACTGGCTGAACCACCCAGGTGCCCCAACTCACTTTGATTTCTTAAGTGTTGAATGAAAGCTTAGCGAACTTCAGTAGCATGTTAGGTGTAAGAAAAACAATTTGATGGCAGTTACCTTTTTGCGAAATGTTGACACTATTGTCCTGACTCTATTATTCCATCATAATAGATAGATTTCTTTTCTCTGCACATTTATAGGCCTGGGGGCTTCAGTCTCTCTCTTCTGAGTGGGTAGGGAAAATTTCCTTGAAGCAAAGCCACCGGGTAAAGATTCTAGGCTTAGCATCAAGGACAATGGGTAAGTGGCTTAGAGAGTATTAGGGATGGAACATTTGGTGCTGGGTTTGTGTTTTCTGATCTCCAACCCATTTCAAAACATGGATTCCCCAGTAGGCCATTGGGCCACTGCCTGCATGTTTCCTCCAGCACCCTGACCTTTGAGCAGGATGAGAGTTCCTATGATGGCTGTCCCCTGGGGTAGCAGCCAAGGTACCCAACCATCCTGACACATGATAAAGAAGCTTCAGGCTAGAAAGCACTCCTGGCAACCCTGTTCTGCCTCTAATGAGTCAAGTTGGCAGTGAGATTCCATGACCTGCGTCCACTTCTGGGAATACACCCAGAGGCCCTGGGATCCCACCTGGGGGCTTCCCACAGCTCAAGATACTGCTTGGTATTCATTCTTGGTCCCCACTAATCTGGAACATTTCCTGTAGCAAATACCAGGATGACAAATCTATAGACATCTGAATGCCCTAAGAATCATGCCTGTCTAACTTGGTCTGTATCACATGAGCTTAATTCAGCATGATCTCATGAGTGCCACAGGCACGTCCTTATAACTTAGTGTCCTTATATCTGAGTTGATTGAGTGAATCATTTTTCTGCATGGGAAATTGTTATTACATGTACGGCACCCATCTTTATAGATGTTTCCATTTCATCTAGGTCAATGTATTCCTCAGTTCTAACTAGGATCCTGTTCTCCACTCTCACATAAATGTATTCTCTTTCTTCTTTGAAAGATTAATTTTTTACTTCTTATCTATTAGGGAAGCTCTCTCAGTCATGGGTGGCCCTGTCTTGTAATTACCTCCAGGAGTTTTCATCCAACTTTCCAATCAGTTTTAATTAAACTCATTATCTGTTTTCCTTTTTAGGCGGATAGGAGGCAGAGTTCCCAGGAACAGGGTTGTATGGTAATAATTGTTTCAGTTGATGTGAGAAATAGGCAGTCTTAGAGTCCCTTGCTAAGCAGAAAATGCCAATTCTTTAAGAAGAAAAATACGTATAAAGGCAACTCTTGTTTTATTAGTTATTTTAGAGTAGGTTCCTAGGCAAGTCAAGTTGAATCACATTATTTTCAATCATCAGTCCTGGAGTGTAAGTTGTCCACAGGCAAACAAAGGATAAGCTGGTTTGGTAGAGACAAGCATACCATTTCTTCATCTGTGCCTGTCTGCTCTCAAGAACAGATGGGCCCTTCTCTTTTCTCTTTGCCTAAGGTATAGTGAGTTTAATGGTAGCCTCTAAAATATGTGTTCAACCAGAACCTGTGAATAGGACCTTATTTGGAATGGGTCTTGGCTGATGTAATTATGTTAAGAATCTTAAGATGAGAAAGTGCCTGGGTGGCTCAGTCAGTTAAGCTTTTGACTCCTGGTCTCAGCTCAGGTCTTGATCTCAGGGTCGTGAGTTCAGGCCCCACACTGGGCTCCACACTGGGCATGGAGCCGACTTAAAAAAAAAAGGATATTAAGATGCGATCATCCTGGGTTTGGAATAAGCTCTAAATCAATGTCCGGTGTCTTTAGAAGAGAAAGGCAGAGGGAGACAGAGACACAGACACAAAAACATGAACACACAGAGCAGGTGATGTGAGGACAGAGGCAGAGATTGGAGATATGCAGCCAAGGAACACCAAGGGTTGCTGGCAGCCATGAGAATCTAGGAAGAGGTCAGGGAATGGATTCTCCCTCAGAGCCTCCAGAAAGAACAAATCCTGCCCACACCTAGGTTTTGAACTTCTGGCCTCCAGAATTATGGGAGAATAAATCCTGGTTTGTGCTCATTTATTATTGCAGCCCTAAGAAACTAACACATATGGCATGTGGCAGGGATGTGGTGGGTTACTATTTGCAGTATCTTTTGGCATCATGGGATAATCTGGGTTCCCTTCAAGAGAGAGATTTGGGGACCAGAAGGTTATTTGGAGCTGGTGGGTTCAGACTGGCTATTTCAAGGCCTTTGAAGTCAAAGGAGGCCAAGACAGGGGCTGGAGGTCTCCTGGCCCCATAACACCAGGCACTTGGCTAAAGGAGGATCAGAAAGGAGTCTACTTCTGTCATGTGAGACCAGTCCATGCTGTCTGGGTGGAAAACTAACACTTGCTGAGACAAGATTTATTTGGGCTTAGATAAGCATAAGGAGATTTCCACAGATTGTCCTCTCCTAGGCAGTACTGCAGGCCAGAAAAGAGGTAGCCAGGCCCATTCTGGGTATATTTGAATCTTAAGAAACACTAGCCTACACTGTGGAAAACAGTATAGTGGTTTCCCAAAATATTAAAAATATTACCATATGATCCAGCAATTCCACTTCTGGGTACATACTCAAAAGAATTGAAAGCAGGCTCTCAAAGAGATATTTGTACACCCATGTTCATAGCAACATTATTCACAGTAGCCAGAATGTGAAAGCAACACAAGTGTCCATCCACAGATGAATGGATAGGGAAAATGTGGTATGTACATACAATAGAATATTGAGCCTTAAAAAAGAAGGAAATTCTGACATGTGACAATATAGATGAATTTTGAGGACATTATGTTAAGTGAAATAAGCCATTCATAAAAAGATAATACCTATATAATTCCACTTAGATGAAGTACTTAGACTAGTCAGAATTATATTTGAGATTTTCCTTGCTTTTTGAGGTAGGCTGTATTGCTATAAACTTCCCTCTCAGAACTACTTTTGCTGTATCCCAAAGATTTTGGACCATTGTGTTTTCATTTCATTTGTTTTCATGTAATTTTTAACTTCTTGGTTGACCCATTCATTGTTTAATAGCCTGTTATTTAACCTGTATGTATTTGTGCTCTTTTCAGACTTTTTTCTTGTGGTTTATTTCTAGTTTTATAGTGTTGTGATTGGCAAAGGTGCATGGTATGACTTCGATTTTTTTGAGATTTGTCATGTGGCCAAATATGTGGTCTATTCTGGAGAATGTTCCATGTGTATTTGAAAAGAATGTGTATTCTGCTGTTTTAAGATGGAATGTTCTGAATGTGTCTGTTAAATCCATCTGGTCTAGTGTGTCATTCAAAGCCACTGTTTCACTGTTGGTTTTCTGTTTGGATGATCTGTCCATCAATGCAAGTGGGCTCTTAAAGTCTCCAACTATTATTGTCTTACTACCGATTATTTCTTTTATGTTTGTTATTAACTCCTTTACCTATTTTGGTGCTTTCATGCTGGGTGCATAAATATTTACAATTGTTATATCTTCTTGTTGGATTGTCCCCTTTATTATTATATAGTGTCCTTCTTTGTCTGTTGTTACTAGACTAGTCAAAATTATAGAGACAGAAAATAAAATGGTGGTTGTCAGGGGCTGGGGAGAGGGAGGAACAGAGGAGTTAGTGTTTAATGGATACAAAGTTTCAGTTTTACAAGAATGAAAAGATTTATGGATACAGATGATGGTGATGGTTGCCCAACATTATGAACATACTTAATATCATTGAACTGTATGCTTAAAAATGATTAAGATGGTAAATTTTGTATAATACATATTTTATTATAATAAAATAATTGGAAAAAAAAAGAAACACTGGACTAATGGACTAATGCCTTGGCAGAGTCCCCTGAGAGAGAAGTTGAGAGATAGTCTATTTGACATTTTATCAGTCAGGGCTCTCTACAAACACTGGCACATTTAGATCCCTACAGAGTAAAAATTAATTGGAAATAGCTAATCTTAATAGAGAAAGAGGAAAGAATGGCCACTCTCCCTTCCTGGTCACCTGTTATGGAGAATCTATAGACTTCCACTAGTGATGTCATCATCAAAGCTGCCAGAGGGGCCAGAGGATCTGAGTTCTAACTGGGAGCAAGTTTGTGCAGGTACTGTCTTCATTGAGACAGAAAAACGTGCTAAACAGAGGGGAGAACAATTCACTCATGCCCATGAGACCTGGGTTCTAATTCTGGCTGTGCTGCTAATTTCTGCTTGGTATATATCCATTGGATTTTTGACTGCCAAATCTGAATCCCCTTCCTACCCATGGGAGAATCCACAGAGCTCATCTCCTGCCACTTTCCTGGGCTTTAGGATCTAGAAGGTGCGTCCTTTTTTCATCCAGTGATGAGGGTCCACTGTGTGCATCTGGTGTCCAACGGAGAAGGTCCAAGCAGAGCTGGTCAATATTATGTGGTGGTGGTGCCTGTGGTGGCTTGTGACTAGGTGGTCTCCCTGGCCAGGTCATTCCTGCTTTGCTTGATATCTGAGCCTAGGCTCCATCCTTTCTTCTCTTTTCTCTTAAGTCTATCAAAGTTGGTTTCTCCTGTTTGCACAATAATGTAATTTTGTATAAATTAAACTTGCTGGCATTCAGTTTCAAATTAAGCTCCTTGGAGTTCTAAGATGAAAGATTGGAGCTAAAGGGATCAAGTTTTTTGGCCATGGGGTTAGAATACAAGCATGCTTATACCTTCCCCCAACCAGGAGATGAAAGGCTGGGTTTAAGAAGCAGTCACGTATGTGTTCAGTTATTGATTACGGCATGGGCTGGGGTAGTAGAAGACTGGCGACTGTGAAGCAATAGGGTATTACATATGGAATGCACTATGGCACCAGAATACGCTAGAGCATACCATACAGTTAGTGATGAAGGATGAGGGAGATCTCTTAGAACTGATAAGAAGAGAGCTCCAAAATACATCACTGGGTGAAAAAAGCAGTATTAAAGAGTTTATACAGCATACTTACATTTTTTTTGTAATAAAAAAAGAGGGAAAAATAAGATTTTGTTTGATTTTTTTTAATTTTGTATTTGCCTAAAGAAATATTGGAAAGACAAGTAAGAAATTAATATAAATGGTTACCTGTAGGGGCAAGAGCAGAAAATGTGGGAGCAAGACTTTTAATATTGGTCTGCTTTTTAAAATGTTTTTTTGTTTGTTTGTTTTTTAAAGTTTATTTTGAGAGATAGAGGAAGCCAGGGAAGGGCAGAGAGAGAGGGAGAGAGAGAATCCCAAACAGGCTCCACACTGACAGCATGGAGCTCTATGTGGGACCCAAGCTCATGAACTGTGAGATCATAATTTGAACCGAAACCAAGAGTCCAACGTTTAACTGATGGAGCCCCCTGGGTGTCCCTAATATTTATTTATTTTTGAGAGAGAGAGTGCGAGTGGGGAAGGGGCAGAAGTAGATTGGGGTGGAGGATCCAAAGGGGCTCTGCACTGACAGCAGAGAGCCCAATGTGGGGCTTGAACTCGGAAACCGTGAGATCATGACCTGAGCTGAAGTCTGACACTCAACTGACTGAGTCACCCAGGCACCCCAGTATTGGTTTGTTTTTTAATTAATAAAATATGTTACTTTTTCAACAAAGGGTATGGATTTATAAGATTTAGGCTTTTTCTTCAAATATAACATATATCATATATATAAATAAAATCTCTCTCTCTCTCTCTCTATCTTTCAACTAAAACAGCTTTTTTAAAATCTATAGAAGTTTGATTTTGAGATTCAAGAAGAAATCTCAATAATCAATGCCAGTCCATATATTACTGACTTCATAACCATTAGAGAAAGCTAGTTGAAACTGTGTTGTGATGTATTTATTTTTAGTTCCACCATGAATAAGTGTAGGTAAAAAATGACAATGAGTTCTAGAAACAAATTAGCCAAAAATCAAATTCCTCTCTCTCTTGCTTCCCTCCCTCTCCCTTCTAGTTTCAGTTTAGCCATCTTTTCTTGCAGGGTGGTGCTTCTCAAAGCATGATCTTTGGATTCTGAGATCCTTTTAGGTGTTTGCAAGATAAAAATTATTTTCAGAATAATATTAAGGTGTCACTTGCTCTTTTTTCACTGTATTGACATTTCCACTGAGAGTGTAGAATCAATGGGGATTAAAGTGCTGGCACCTGAGCATGAATTACGACAGTGGCACCAAACCATAATACAGTAGCAGTCATTGGCATTTTCACCCATGCATACTCTCAGTTTTAAAAAATGATGCCAGTTTCAATTAAGAATGTCTTTGATAGAAAAAAAAAGGTCTTTGATAAAGCAGTATCAATTATTAATTTGACTAAATCTCAATCCTTGAATCATTTCAACATTTGTGTAATGACAATATGGGAAGTATACATAAAGCACTTTTGTTGCATATTGAAATATGACGTTGTTGAGGAACAGCACTTGTATGATTGAGCTAAGAGTTGAGTAAGTGGATTGCTTTTCATGGGACACCATTTTTACTTGAAAGAATAACAGGCAAACTGGTGATTTAGAATCGGATATTTGGCACATATTTTCTAGAAGATGAAACCAGTGATCTGTCACTTCAAGGAAAATAACTGGCAGTGGTGGTTGCCAGAATGAAATTTGAGACTTTAACAGAAAATGGGAATTTTGGAAAATTTGTATTCAGTACGGTGAGATTCTCAGCTTCCAAAAATGTAAAGACCTTTACAATAAGAGTATTGATGAAATTAACGAATGTGATTTGGTGATGTGGTATGATGAAATGTGCGAAAATTTGCGAGATGTGCACCATTTAGTGAGTTAATGTTCTCTAAATGATCAAGGCAGGATGTTACGATATCACACATGGGTAAACAATCCATTCAAAATGCAAGAGAGACCAATGGATTTTAATGTAACTCATTCTGAAAAGCTTATTCGTATGGTTTCAAATTCTGCATTACAACCAACCTTTTAGAAACCACTACATGTTGACTTTTGGCTTAGTATCAAAGAATACACATTATCTGAAAAGGGTATTAAAATATTCCTCTCATTTCCAATTATGTATCCTTGTGAGGGTATATTTTCTTTACACATCAACAAAAACAACATATCACAACAGGCTGAGTATAAAAATATGTGTGAGAATCCAGATGTTTTTATATGCCAGATAGTGAAGCAATTTGGAAATGTGTATAACAGAGCAGTTTCTCTCACTATTTTATTGGAAAAAAAAATATTTTCCACAAAATGTGTTATTTACGTTAATATGTAATAGGCAGGGAGCCTGGGTGGCTCAACTCGGTTCAGTGTCCAACTCTTGGTTTTGGCTCAGGTCATGATCTCACAGTTGGTGAGATTGAGCCCTGCATTGGGCTCTGTGATGACAGCATTGAGCCTGCCTGGGATTCTCTCTCCTTCTCTCTCTGCCTCTCTCTCTCTCTCTCTCTCTCTCTCTCTCTCTCTCTCTCTCTAACTCTCAGTAAAATAATATAAACATTTAAAAGTATGTAATAGGCTTATTGTTACTTAAAAATGAATTAATTGGTAGATATTTAAAACACATCCATGGTTTTAAATTCTGCTATGGTAAATATCCATGGATGAACAAAAGCTTTTGGGAGTCCTCAAAAAACAATTTTTTTTTTTTTAGAGAGAGAGAGAGGATGCAAATGAACAAGGGGCAGAGAGAAGAGGGATGGACAGAGAGAAAGAGAAGTGAGGCTCACCCAGGGCTCCTGCTCACCTGAACAGGGCTCGTGCTCACCTGATGTGAGACTCGAACTCACCAACTGTGAGGTCATTACCTGAGTGAAAGTCAGATACTTAATGACTGAGCCACCCAGGGACCCAGGAGTTCTCAAAAAATTTTAAGAGAATAAAGGGATCCTTAGACCAAAGTGTTTGAAAACTAGTGGTCTAGAAAAGATTTGTGTCCATTCATGTGCACATGCAATGCTATTCTTGTGCTCAGTGATTTCATGTGCTAGTCTTTCATTTCAAAAGTCTCAGTTGAAATGCAGCACAAACTAATATGCACCTAGGATAGATGATGACTGAGATTTTTAAGATTTTAAATACCACTCTTGGCAGTATATTATTTTCTTTTCCTGTAAAATAAGGTTAACATCACCCATTTCATAGGGTTGTTGCTGGAATTAGATAATGCATGTACAAGCATGGTGTGATTCTGCTTGTCTCTTGATGGTCTTGATTATAGATGTACAAAAATGCTTAAATATATTTACTTTATCTGGAAATTATATTCCTCTCTGATGGCTTTACTAGCACATTCCTGGGATATGGACAGTCCTATACCTCCCTCGCCTCCATTATCAAATGAAATTTCCATATTAAGAATATCTTAGCTACTTTTCTTGATGTCCCATAAGGAGAATGAATCCAAGTGGTAACCTCTAAGTAACGATTGTTGTTGCTTTTCTAAACAGAAAAAGTGATGAAGCCTGCCACAGAATATTCTTTATGAAGCGCTGAAAAACCCGCTATGACACCATAGTATCCTAAAGCTATCCTGGAATGTTAGTGATCTTGAGTTACAAGTTCCTAAGAGGAAAGATTACAGAACTCTGTGATGCTTTGAAAAATTCCTACTCACAACCTTTTCTCTTTTTCCTCCACCTGACAAGCTATTCTTAAAACCATTGTCATTACTACTATTTTTTGTTTCTTCAGATTCACCTACAACCCCTCAAAAATCCTTGGCTGTGACATCTTGAGATTTTGGAACAATCTGGCTCATTATTGTGACTAGAAACCAGATAATGAAATTTGTGTTTGGCTTAACTACCAGGGAAAGGAGCATGGAGACATAAGCCACACATAGTCTTTCTAGTACCTTACTTTGATCAAATGTCAGGGTTATGAATAATAGAAATCCTGGTTTAGTTGGGGAGTTGACTAAATATCACAGAGTTACTATGTTATTCTAAAGTAAACAAACATGTCTTTTGTTGTCTTTGTCTTTTTTTTCTACAGATGTATTTTTAAAAGCTTTATATTTTAATAATGTGGATTCATTACTATTGATGACATCTGATCAGTAGCTTACAAATATGAATTGGAAGATTAATTATCTAGGGGAAACTTTGGAAAGGGCTGGAGAATGTTTCATTAACAGGTAGGTATCCTTTCTGAAGGGAACTTTCCCAGTATCTAGTCATGGGAGAGGTGAAATAGAAACCCACTCAAAAGTGTGCTAGAGAGAAATGGGATAATGGAATTGGAAGAAATGGATGTAAAGTTGATTTTTCCATATTAGCTTGTTCTAAATTCTGAATAAGTTGGCTTTATTTGCCTAAGCCCTGACGAATTTATTCTAACGTTGGGTTGTTAGAGTCTCCTACTTTTCCGTCTTTTTTCTTTTACTTCGTGATATTTTTGTGCATTTTATTACTTACAAACATTTACAACCAAGGATGAAGGTTATCACAGAGAAGAAATTTATGGCAAGATGGAAGTCTGATGGCTACTTTCTGCTTGCCCTTCCTCATTTATAAAATAAGAATGATAATATTTCTTACTTTCTAAGGCTGTTATGAGGATTAAAAAAGATAATATGTGTAAAGTGCCCAACACAGTGGCCTGTACAAAGTAAGATCAACAAATAAGAATTGCAAACCATTTTCTGTGAATTAGTTTTGTTGATTGAGAGGAAAAAGGGGGTCAAATTATTGGGTGGCATGAGACTTAGATTTTATCTCCGTTTCCATCAGTCTCTCTTGAATTAGCTGGTTAGAAATGTTATCAACAATATATTCATGAACCCACTCAAGTAATGGTGCAACTTTGTGAACAATTTTATTTATTTGTTTATTTTGAGAGAGAGAGAGAGAGAGCAAGCCAGAGAGCATGCGTGCAAGTTGGGGAGGGGCAGAGAGAGGAGAGAGAGAATCCCGACCAGGCTCTGCACTCTCAGCTCTGAGCCCAAGTCATGAATGGTGAGATCATGCCCTGAGCCGAAATCAAGAGTCAGATGTTCAGTTGACTGAGACACCCAGGTACCCCAGTAATGACGCTTCTGAACTGCCTGATCTAAATGCATGAATATTTCATTTAAGTGACTTCAGTGCTGGGGCGCCTGGGAGGCTCAGTCGGTTAAACATCCAACTTTAGTTCAGGTCATGATCTCACAGCTTGTGAGTTTGAGCTCCACATCGGGCTCTGTGCTGACAGCTCAGAGCCTGGAGCCTGCTTCGGATTCTGTGTCTCCTCTCTCTCTGCCCCTCCCCTCCCCTTCTCTCTCTCTCTCTCTCTCTCTCTCTCTCTCTCTCTCTCTCACACACACACACACACACACACACACACACACACAAATAAATAAATATTAAAAAAAAGTTTTAAGTGAATTCCGTTCTACCTCCTCACCACAACAGCCTTTGTTCTTGGTCTCATTGTATGTTGTTGGGTGGGATGGGGCTACAACTAACAGAAACCTGACTGATGGTGGCTTAAATAGTGAACATATTTAAAAATTCACATAATTAGAAGTCTGAAGGTTGGTTAACTTAGTGGAACAATGAGACCCAGGGACTTCCATTTTCTCACTTGCTGTCCTCCTCACACTGGCTTTTGTTCTCAGGCTTGTCTCCTGATTGCTAGATGGCTGCCACAGCCTAAAGAATTAATCTTGTGCTTTCTACGGAAATGATGTGAAGCTACTGTTGACCCCATCACATGCTTAGGAAGGGATGATGGGAGAAAGTTCTCTCATGTCTCAGAACTAGGAATGGCTGTGATGCTTTTGAACGACTCGAAAAAAAATGTTTTAATTGAGTATAGTCGACCCACGTTATGTGAGTGTCAGGTGCACAGCATAGCAATTCAGCTTCTCTATATGCGATGCTCTGCTCCTCACAAATATGGCTACCGTCTGGCACCAGAAGACGTGATTACAGTATCGTTGACTAGATTCTCTTTTGAACAACTCTGTGTTGCATGTATCTGTGTATATCCTCATGGTTAGGTCCATGTATGTCCTTAAGGGTATTTAGATCTTCACTAGATCTTTGCTTTGGATGAAAAAAAAAACCTCAGAGCTGAATTTGTGTTTGACTATAGGACATGACCAGGAGTTTTACTGTTTGTATAGCAAGACACATCAGAAGGGACCTGGCTGCCTGGCTGAGGGAGAACTTTGCCACAGCAGGAGTAGTGTTGTAGCAGAAGGAACCCTGAGTAGGGAGCCGTCATCCCAGAGTCTGCTTTTAGCTCTGTCCCTTGCTGGGTGCGTGTTCTGGGGTAACTTGTATTCACTTTCCTGGCTGTGAATGCAACGCTGTGCGCCTTCCTATCTTACACCCTTTCCTTTCGTTCATTGCCAAATTGGTGGATGTTCTTCATGAAAGAGCTTATAAATGCCGGATAAGGTTGGGGCTAGTGTCTTGTGAGTTAACAGAAGCCCTTTTGAAGATGATACCCTTGCAAGATAATTAGAAAGAGCAGGAAAGTTATACTCAAAGTCCTGTCTTTTCTGTGTTAGAAACTAAAGGCTTGTCTTGGCTGTGCATCGTTTGCAGCCTCTTAGCATTGGGAGTGGGGGAAGGAGGCCAACTTGTAATGGTGTTATTGTATCTAATGTTGAGAAAATGGAATTTTCAAGTCACCCCCAAATTTTTTCGTATAGTAAGCAACAACCCAACAGCTAATTAAAAAGACACGAATTATATGGGATTTAAAGCTTCTCAGTGAAGGAGTCACAGTGTAATAAAATGATCAAATATCTTTCAGGGGTGATATATTAGAAGTCAGTTTGTGCTTTTGCAGCAGGTGACATAGGATATTGTAATATTGATCAAAAGGACAGACAATACTCCAGATGATTTTCCATGTCTCCTTGTGGCTCTATTCCCCGGTAAATCACCCTGATGCAAGAGTTGAGCCCCGAGCAACTTTTTAGTCAAACTATTTGTTTACCAGTTCAGGGTATCTGGCTGGTGATACGTTCTCAGTAATTCACAGGATTGCCCACTTTGCTGACAAAATATTTTCTCCTGTGCCAAATTGCTGTCTCTATTCACATTGTCTGAATGTGAATTAAATGACCTTTAATTACTGTGGAAGAATATTGTATTTTTGTATATGCTTCACGTTTTGATACTGATTTGCAAGAAATGCTCTCCCGTGAAATGTGGTTTGCATTGCTGTTTCCATCTCCTTTTCCCTCCTACAAAAGGGATGTATTTGGTTCCCTTTCTCCCAGGGTTCAGGATCTTCTGGGAGGAAAATTTTTTTTTTCTTAAATTTTTTTTCAACGTTTTTTATTTATTTTTGGGACAGAGAGAGACAGAGCATGAACGGGGGAGGGGCAGAGAGAGAGGGAGACACAGAATCGGAAACAGGCTCCAGGCTCCAAGCCATCAGCCCAGAGCCTGACGCGGGGCTCGAACTCACGGACCGCGAGATCGTGACCTGGCTGAAGTCGGACGCTTAACCGACTGCGCCACCCAGGCGCTGGGAGGAAAATTTTTGAGGCAGCTCCCTGATCTAAGAGGGGTATTTAGCTCAAGAAATATCCCAAGGAAACGATCATGTTTTAAGATCCCTAGAGGCCAGTTACTCTAGAGAGGGTTCCAGGGGCTTGAGGAGTTCCCTGAAGTCAGAGATTGTCGCACTCCCAGCTGGTTTTCTCTCTAGGACAAGCATTCATCCACTCCTTCCTCATTCCCATGGGAGGCAGTGGAGGCTGACTCAGCTCTTCTCCAGCAGCAGGTCCTAATTCACATGAGCCAAACTTGGAATTCGTGCCTCCTTTTCAGGGATTGTTTGTAATAAGGAGGCTCAATCAGACTGAAGGGAATTACTTTTATTCTCTGATAGGAGTGTGATGGTTAATTTTACGTGTCATCTTGAAAGAATTCTGACTAACACAGGGGGAGAGTCTTGTTTTCTCTCAAATGGACAGGAAAGAGAAAGCACATGGCTCCAGTTGCTAGAGCAGCCATCTTGTGACCCTGAGGGCAGCCTCCATATGAGGACAAAGACGACATTCAAAAAAGGGGAGAACCCAGAGAACTGCAGAGAAAGAGAGAGAAAGCCTTGGGCATCTAGCCTCGTGAGACAATAAATTCCTTAACTGTTTAAATCTGTACGAGTCAGAGCTTCTCTTGCTTTAGCAACACATTTAACGTATTTCTACGTAGCAGCTGTTAGGTGTGAGTTACTGTCCTAGGTACGGGCTGTGCAGCAGTGAACGATATGGTCAAAGTGCCTACCCTCATGAAACGTCCTTTCTGGTAGGAGAGAAAATACCACATGAATATGTAATATGATGTCAGGTAGTCAAGCAGAGTATGAGATAAGGAGTGTTGTTGGGCGGTCAGGTGTCTGAGAGGCATGCCATTTGGGCAGGGAAGTGAACAAAGTGAGGGAGCCAGCCATTAAAATATTTGAAGAAAGAACTTTCCAGGCAGGAGGAATAGCAACTTCCAAGTTCCCAAGGCAGGAAAGTGCTTGGTGTGCTTTAGAGAAAAACCTACAGCTGAGTGAGATGGAGCTTGGTGGTAAGAGGGAGGCAGTGGTGAGAACACTGTGTTCCTAGAGGCTGTAGGAGGGATTTGGAGTCGCCTATCTATGTGACGGGAAGCTATTGGAGAATACTGAGAATGGGGGTTATTTGCAACTCAAAGCATCCTAATGGTTACAGAGTAAAGTAACTTGGACCCAAAGCTGCAATCTGCAAACACCAGGCCACTGTGGTACCAAGGCTTGCCTTTGAGCCTTGGAAAGGTGGTTACACTCACTTAGTCTTCAAGGAACTCATCAGATCAGCTAACTGTTGCTGCATTTTTATAGTTCTGAATAACCAATAGCTATATACATAGGGGAATAACTATATACACATGGGAATATACATATGATATTGAGAAAGTACCTATTTTCCTATTTTACTAAGAATTTAAATATTACTTTAAATCAGGAATAATAGTGTTCCTTTTATCACATGCTTTGGCAGCCTCCACCGAAATGATATGTGTTTTTCCTCCTTTGACCTAATAATGTGGAGAGTTATATGAACAGACTTCCTGTTACTGAATCATCCTTGCATTTTGAGAATGGCAACTTGGCTATAGTATATTATTTGTTTAATATATTGTTGGATTCAATTTGCTAATATTGCATTTAACATTTTTACATCGGTGTTCATAAGAGAAGTAAGATTATAGCTTTCTTTTCTGGTGCTCTCTTGTTCTGGTTTTAGGATTACTGCTTTTATAAAAAGAATTGGGGCATTTTTTTTTCCCTTCTCTCTGGGATTGTTTAAATAGTGTCAGAATTTTCTCTCCTTGAAGATTAGAAATCATTCAGTTTTTACAATTGGCACAATCTACTCACCTCAATAAATTATTTGTATGATTATCCAGTTTTTGTCCATAGGCTTGCATAACTGTTTAACAGATGTACTTATGCCATATATTTTTGCATTCTGATTTTTTTCCATCGACCATATTATAAATGCTTTTCTACATTCTACCGTATTTGTAATAACTTTAATTGATAAATCTCATTCCATTTTGTAATAATTTTAATTGACAAATATTATTCCATTGTGCAATAATTTTAACTGATAAATATCATTCCATTATGTGGATGGACCATATTTTAATACTTCCCTGTCCTGTGTGAGTAGAATATGTCTTGTTGCTATTTTTGTAAAATAATGCTGCAATAAATGCATATTTGATAAGTTTTATTCATATTTTAGAATTTTTTTTTCCTTAGGACAAATTCCCAGGAATAGGAGAGTAGAAAACTCTCAAAGTTTTGAGCTCAAAGTTCAGACTTTGAGACATATGGACAAAGTGTTTTCCAAAGGTTTGAGCCATTTTATGCGGTCTCCAGAATCCATTTGCACAGCATCCTTATCAGTATTGGGTGTTTTATATTTATACATATTTTTTTCTGCTATTAGGTATGAAATGGCACCATCAACATCCCGATTCTGGTCTCAGAGGTGGGAGAGTGAGCGCACTTTCCATTAAAAGTTGACCCTCCAGAATTGAGATTCTGGAGTTGACTTAGTTGCTAAGGTTTCACGGTGCAGTGAGAGTTAGTCCTGAGCTTCTGAGTTTAGTCTGGGCCCCTCATCTTGGCTCATGGCTGCACTGTACTAATGGAAGCCAAAGCCAGAACTCGAACCTTGTCCCCTTAACCTTGTCACCTTTTTATTTTTATTTGTTTTGCTTTTTCATTTACAATATGCCAAGCACAAAGTCTTAACTTGCATTTGCTTAGTTAGTTACCAAGCAGGACACAGCGGCTGAGGAACATGAAGATTTCTACAGGCAGATGGAGCAGGAACCCGCCACTGGTGGCCTCTTTTCCAAGACAAAATGCCTTCTCTCTTTACTGTCTTTCAAACTTGTTAATTTAGTGACTGTAAACACAAATCATTATCTTCTGAATGGGCTGGCAACTGGCTCAGGGAGGGGAAAAAATCTTGGCTCTTTGACACTGAACTTGTGGTTCTTCCCTGGTTAATCTGTATAAAACAAAACACTGCTTGCCACCTCAGCAAAGAAGACCTCTTATTTTTGTGAAATCAAAGCACTTTGTAACCATGACAAATTTCCAATGTCAGTAAACTGTCCCAGGGAGAGGTTCTGATTAAAAAGCCTCACGTAGAATAGCCGTGCTTACTTTACCTTGAGCTGGAATTGTTACACACAATTCCACGTAGTGTCTCCAGATCTAATCCTGCCCACTAGGGGCTCAGATGATGGTTAACTGAGAGCAGAAGCCAATCGGAATTATTTCTGTGGTTTTTAAATTTAGTTTAAAATTTTTTAATGTTTATTCATTTGTGAGAGACAGAGCGTGAGGGGCAGAGAGAGAGGGAGACACAGAATCCGAAGCAGGCTCCGGGCTCTGAGCTGTTGGCATGGGGCCTGATGCAGGGCTCAAACTCACGAACTGAGAGATCATGACTTGAGCTGAAGTCGGACACTTAACCAACTGAGTTACCTAGGCACCCCTAAATTTAGTTTTAAAAGTGAGCTCAGGGAAGCCAGAAAAAGGGTGAGGAAAGGAAGCAAATGGTAGAGAATAGAACCACATTTTTGTTCTGAAGTGGGTAAAGAGAATGAGGGGCAGAGAGTAGAGGTGTGTTCTTAGATTAAAATTCGGTTGGCTGGGACGCTTGGGTGGCTCAATAGGTTAAGCATTTGACTTTGGCTCAGGTCACGATCTTGGGGTTCGTTGAGTTAGAGCCCCATGTCGGGCTCTGTGCTGACAGCTCAGAGCATGGAACCTGCTTCAGATTCTGTCTCCCTCTATCTCTGCCCCTCCCCAGCTCACACTCTGTCTCTCTCTCAAAAATAAGTAAACATTAAAAAAAATCAGTTGGTTAAGTGGATCAGTCAGTTAAGCATCTGACTCTTGATTTCAGCTCAGGTTATGATATCATGGTTTGTGAGTTTGAGCCCCACATTGGGCTCTGCACTGACGGTGCAGAGCCTGCTTGGGATTCTGTCTCTGTCTCTGTCTCTCTCTCTGTGTCCCACGCATGTGTGCGTGTGTTCTCTCTTTCTTTATCTCAAAATACATAAATAATCTTTAAAAAAATTCATTTTGAGTGACATGCTAAAGCCTCATGTTTTCCTGAATTTGAAGCATACCAGACTTGCTATTTTTTTGTCTCTTCCATAAACTATATGGAACTATATACAATCGTGTTTAATAAACATTTATTGAATATGTTGTTGTGTACTTAACCCTAGGGATTCTAAATCAAATAAGAGTTTGTCCCTACCTTCAAGTTGATTGTGCCTAATTCAGGGAAAAGAAGTACGTGGACATAAAAATGAAGGAATTTAGGTCAAGGTGCTACGGGAATCCTGAGGAGATAAGCACTTTGGTCCAAGTGAGCCATGAGCCTCCTTATTTGACTTCTTGTCCCTTTTCTTTACTACACGTCTTTCCTGGGAGATCTCATTCATCCCCAAGGGCTTTCACCACCCCTGTGTGCACATCACTCAAATGTTTTCTGTCTTGCCTAGACTTTTCTCTGGATGGCAGATCTCCGTGTTTACCTGTGAGTAGACATCTCTACTCAAAAGTCTGGGGGATATTTCAAAATCAAGACCAAGTGAATTCATGGGACCCCAAACCTCTGTGGGAACAGAGTCCCCTGCTGGCCAGTGGTACCACCACCTACTGACCCAGCAAAGTCAGACACTTGTGCCGTCTGAGATGCCTCCCCTCCTTCATCCTTTATAAATAGATCTGGTTGGGTTAACCTCCCAAATAGATTTCAGTTGCTCTCTCTTCTTTTTTATCCACACTTCCATGTCTTAGTCCACACTCTCAGGATATCTTCCCTCATTACCTCAATGGTCTCATGTCTTCTCAGGGTCTGCTTTCTCCAATCTCTCCCTCCTTCCCTTACACATACCCACTTAAGTTCTCTGGGTCAGCAAGATCTATTGGAAACTCCTATCTAATCCCATCAATCCCCTGAACAAAATCCTCCAATGTCTGCCCAGCGGAACATATCCTTGCTCTTCTCTGAATGTGCCCTCCATCTCCCATCACTCCTTCCTATGCCCAAATGGCTTTTCATTCCCTGACCCTTCTGAGTTCTAACTTCTGAACTTTTTCATACTCTTTCCTCTACCCAGAATGTCCCTTTCCTTTCTCTCAACATGTTCACTCCTAAGTCCTTCACATGCTCACAAGCTCAAAGGATGCTTCATCCCAGGAAGGTCTTCCTTCCTCCTTGAGGATGCCTCAAGTGTCTTTCTTAACCCATAGTCTTCATGTCTACCAAAGCCCTTACCACTGATGAAATTATTGGATTAATTTTCAGGGTATTCCTTTAGACTAAGAGTTCCTCAATACAATAACTATGACTATATTTTTCATTTCTATGCACCCATACCTAGAATGATGTTCAATAGATGATTGCAGGGTGAATGTTGTTGAAGAGGCGGCTGATACCCCACACATTCAAAAGCGCGGTCAAGTATTTAGGAACAAGTAAATAATATTCAAATCAGTCTTCTAGAGCTGACGCTAGAACCATTGTTAGTTAACTTCTGGAAGCGTGGATGGCATCAAGAGAGCCAAGAAATGGACAATTGTTGCCTAACTTAATAAAAGAAACCCAAACAGATGAATTATGGAATAAGACAGGTAAGATTGATAGGTGACAAATACTTAGGAAGTATTTGATAAATACCCACTTCAGGCTTGCACAGTCTTGCTGGCTCTCTCTTCCCCTTGCAAGGGGTTCTGTAAGCCACGTCATGAAGATGGTGACATCAGAAGATGAGTTATCTGCCCCTTCATGATTGAAGAACCCTGCCCTCTGCTTCTGCTGTGATATTGATTGATTGATTGACTGAAGTATAGTTGACCTACAACGTTATATTAGTTTCAGGTGTACAACGTAGTGATTCAACAGTTCTATCATTATTTAATGCTCACCGTGATGTAAGTATAGTCACCATCTGTCATCATACAATGTTATTATAGTACTGTTGACTATGTTGCCTATGCTGTACTTCTCATTTCCAAGACTTACTTATCTTTTTAACTTTTTTTTTTTTTTAACATTTATTTATTTTTGAGAGACAGAGAGAGACAGAGCATGAGCTGGGGAAGGGCAGAGAGAGAGAGAGACAGAGAGACAGAGAGAGAAAGGGAGACACAGAATCTGAAGCAGGCTCCAGGCTCTGAGCTGTCAGCACAGAGCCTGATGCAGGGCTAGAACCCACGAACTGTGAGATCATGACCTTGGTCGAAGTCAGATCCTTAACCGACTGAGCCACCCAGGCTTCCTGAGACTTATTTATTTTATACCTGGAAGTTTGTACCTCATTTTATTGTGAGTCATTGAGATTTGGGAGCTGTTGTAGTTGACCCTGGTTAATAAGTAAGTCATATGCCACTCTGATTCTAGTTCCTTCTTATGTGACTTGTTTTCCAATCTGTTTTTCTCTTTGGAAGATGAATGGGAAGTACACAGCAAGGGTATGACATTTCAAGATATTCCTGAAGGAAGAGTAGGAGTCTGCTGGACTCCTATAAGGAGCTCCAGAAGGAGCCGTATAAGCTAGGTCAAGGTGGTATAATAGAGTGTGTTTGCAGAAGACTGAAAAGTCTGCCCAGGAACTCATTCATTCATGCATGCATTCTTTCAATATTTATGGTAGCATCTACTAGCTGTCAGATATAAAACTAGGGAATGAAGAGAAAATGGCTCTTATGTATTAGTGGTAGAAATAGAAACATAAACAAAAATTTAAAGAAATATTTAAATATGGACAGAGAAATATAACAATGGTTAAGGGCATGGGCTCTGGACACAGGCTGCCTAAATTCAAATTCTGGCTCGACCACCTTCAGCTCTGTGACCTTGGGTACACAGTTCATTCATATGTAAAATGAAGATGATCTAACAATAACAATATCCTTGTGGTAAGGGTTAAAAGAGACAATGAAATGTAAGGTGCTTTGTATATATTGAGCCAGAGTAAGACTTCTAAAATATTAGCTGTTGTTATTTGTATTGGGTATGTGTGGATGTAGAATGATTGGCTGGAAAGGACCTTTTATAAAACTTGTCAGGGTTTTGGGGCTCTACCCTGTAGACATTAGAGGTTATTCTGATACAGAGATGAGGAGAGATCCATTTTTAGTGCCTTGTCATTCTGCTTGCCTTACGAGGCGCCCATTTCAAAGGAGCAGTGATTTTCCTAAACTCTTGTAAACCCATTACGTGGCAACTCTCAGTACCATGCCTGGGGCATGGTCACAAGTTCTTTTTATTATTAAACTGACACTGGCTTTAAAGTTCATCATTATTTACAAGTTTTCATTCCCTAAGGCTAATGTGAGTCAATGTGAGTCAAATTTCTTCTTTTCATAATATTTCTTAGGCTACTTATGATTTAATTCACTGCTTGGAGACATCTAAATGCACAGGCTTAGAACCAGAGACTTTCAGGGCTGGAAGGGGCTTTGGAGATGCACTCATCTAACCCCCTTGCTTTCCAGATCAAGAAGCTGAGGTCCAAAGGGATGGTGGTGGTTGATTTTCCCAGAGTCAACAATGCTTCTGGCAGTCGCGTTAGGGTTTGGGGGTGATAAGTAACCATGACCCTCTCCTTGCTCTGAGCTTGGAACTAATAGAAAAATAAGACACAGGAATCTGACAGGAGGAGGTAAAAATATTGGCTTTCTTACCGAATGAATTTAAATTGGAGAATACAACTTGATATGTAGGCAAATGGCCTTAGCTCTGAATATCAATACATTTGACAGGCACTGGTGGTGATTTACGCTACAAATATTCCTTACTTTTCTCCTTTGCCAGCAGAGCTGGGTTTCCACGTAGATGCCGAAAGCACTTCCATTCCCAGACCTCCTTATAGCTCTGATTATGTGTCCTGATTCTGGCCAATGTGATTAAAGAGGAAATCAGCAGGAAACTTCTGTAAGGCCTTTCCTCTCTTAAAAGAGAAATGCTTGTGACAGGTACTTTCCTCTCCTTATTTCCTTTATTTATTATTATTATTATTATTATTTTTTTTTTTTGTCTTTGGACACTGTTACCTAAGGGCACTCAGTTTGGAGCTGGAGCAGGTCATAAGGGGAGGCATGTCGACATGCTCAGATCGCAGATCAGAAAAATGCGGAACACCTGGGTCCTTGATGACATTGTTGGGCAGCCACACCAATCCCTTCCCCCTGATTCTGGACTTCTTCCTTAAACTTAAGTATGTTTATGCCACCTTCAATGGTTTGTACTTGTTACTTGCAGCCCAAACCATCCTAACTGGTAAATCTACCTGAACTTGGAATGTCCATGGTGTTGAGGCACCATGTTTATTCCCCAGTCACACCAACTGATCAGATAAGAGATTCATGGCGGGAGTGTGGAGTAGAGAGAGGGAGCCTGAAGTGTTCTAGGCATACTCTTCTCTCTTGCCCACTATGGGAAAGTGGGAATGGGAGATGAGCACCGCCTCTCCCCAACAAACCCTGATCATAGCATTGGAAGAAAAAGATTAGACTAGAGTCCAAAAATAAAAAGGTTTTGTAATTCTTTAAGTTGAGGAATTAGATCCATAATTTTACGTGAGGAACAGAACTGAATTGGGTGTATGTGTGTATGTGTGTGTGGATTCTGACAGTACTTCTTAAAGCTTCACGCTTCTGGCTCAGTCTGCCTTAGGCCTCATCAACCTTCAAGGCAGTTCAGAAAGTGAAGCATTAACGACAGTGTTAGGCATGCCTGAAATACGCATCTTGTTTCCAGAGCGCTGGACATGAACAATGCCAAAAGGATGAATCTAGCGACTCCATCTTTGAGGCACAGTAATTTCATTGTGAAGTCTTTTTCTTTAATTTTGCCCAGAGAGGAGAGGATTATTAAAATTATGTCATTGCCCATCAGGCTGTCAGAAAAGCCTGAACTCCTTTTTTCAAAGAGAGCTATGGAAGAGCAGAAGTAGGGAAGCAGAGAGCTGGCTGCCCGTCAAATCTAATTTCCATACTCCCCACATTTCTTTGATGAGCTATTCCACGCTGCAGAAAGGGGAACTGTTTTTTCGCTTCCAAGTAATTGAAGTGAGTCATGAAACCCAACCAACCAGACCGAGGTGCCAAGAAGTGCCAAGAAGCATATGCATGCCCTGACTGACCACTCACATGGAGGAATCTATCAACATGGGAGCAGGTGGCAGGGGGTGGGGTGGGGGTGGAAGCCACCAGGGTTAGTGTCCTGGGATCAGAAAGAAGATGGTGGGGGAGGTGTGCACTGACCCACTGCCTTCTTATTTACATATGGGAAGGCAACTCTTGTTGGGTTGACTACTTGCTGTTCTGGAAATATTTGCCAAACTTTAATGGAGACTGGTGAAGTTTTGAGTTGGGGGAAAGCGGGAACAAGTGGCATCTGGCATTTTCCACAATCATTCAGTCATTTACTCATTTACTTCAGTGTTTATTGCCTACTGTGTGCAAGCGTTGCAGATGTAGGAGCGGACCTGAGAGTTAGAGTAGGTGCTTGTAGCTGAGCATCTAGTAAGGGTTGGAGGCAAGCTAACAGTACTGACAGAATTCTGTGGTTGTTTGTGGTGGGGAGTGGCAGGGTTTGGGACAGGGAAGAGCCTCGAAAGAATCTCGAGGGGTTTCGTTCCAGAGATGGAAAATGCCAGATGAAGGGTGGAGGGTGGAAAGAACCTGGAGAAAAAAACACCCAAAAAACTTTGTTTGGGACATAATGAGGTTGGAGTGTTCGTTTCTGTGACATCCTGATAAAGAGGTCATGTAGATAGTGAGGAAACCAAGGAATAGTATTAAATGGTTATTAATATTCAGTCCGTTTAAGCTTTATGCTCTGGGACTAGTTTGCTTTTTACCCATGACTTGTTAACTTAGAATCATGGGTTTGAGAGTTTTGCTTTGCTCAGCTCTTAAAGATCTGCTGATTACCTCCCTGCCCAAACCTATTTATTATGAAATTCCCCTATCCCCTTGATTATTATATAAGTTCCCTTCTCTGGACCTGATTACCCTTGTGGCTTCATCATTCAATAAATGTCAGGGCCGTCTCTACTTAGGAGAGATATCTCTCTGTAATTTATTTTGATGTAGGCTCTTCAGTGATGTTAGGTAAGAAAATACTGAGACTCTCAAATCACGTAATTAGGCCCAGCAGATCAGAAATCTGAAAAAATAAGCATTTTGATAAATTTCACTCCCCCATCATCTTTTTTTCAATATACTCTTTACTGCTTTAAGTTTTGAAATTTCACATCATCAGCCACATAGGCTCAGCTGGTGAGAGTTCAGATATTTCTAGAAGATTGAGCTAAGGATCCCCTCATTGTAAGAAGGTTTCTCACTGGAATAGCATAACAATGTGGCCAAAGCAGCTGGATATAGTAAAGCTCAGCTGAGTTTGAATCTTCAAAAAAAATTTTTTTTAAGTTTATTTACTTTGAAAGAGAGTGAGCACAAGCCAGGGAGGAGCAGAGAGAAGGAGAGACAGAATCCCAAACAGACTCCGCGCCATCAGTGAACTGTGAGATCATGACCTGAGCAGAGATCAAGAGTCAGACACTTAACCGACAGTGCCACCCAGGTACCCCAGCGAACTTGAATCTTAGCTCCATCACTGAGTACCTGGAAGGCCATGGTCACTGTTTTTTTTTTTTTTTAACTTCTTTTGACCTCAGTTTGTTCCTCATAAAGAGTAGATAAAAATACTTCATAGGATTATCGTTGTCGTGAGAAGTAATAGATGTGACACATGGAAAGAGTCTAAGAGTTCAGATAATTACTCCTTGCCACCGTGTAGCACATCTATGATTTAGACTTGTGCTGTCCAACATGGGAGCCACTACAGAAAGTTCTTGAGCACTTGAAATGTGACAGATGTGAACTGAGATATGCAGCCAGTATGTATCAATACAAATCAGACTCCAAAGTCTTCATATAAGAAAAAAAGGATGTAAAAAGAGTGTACAATATTCCATTAGTGATGGTTGATATTGATTACATGTTAAAATGTAGACATTTTGGATGATATTGGGTTAAATACAATCTTATTTCTGGCACTTTAGTGGACATCCCTGCCTTGCATATAGGACTTAACCCAAAGGACTTCCAACATTTGAAGTTGTGAACAAAGTACTCACCTGGATCACCACAGCAGCCTCCCCAGCCAGTGTCTCAACTCCACTCTATCTCTTCACTAAGCCCATGGGATCTTTCTAAAACACAGACTTGGCTCCTATTTGTTTTTAATTCTTTTTTAAATGTTTATTTTTGAGAGAGAGAGAGAGAGAGCACGCAGGGGATGGGCAGAGAGAGAGGGAGACACACAATCTGAAGCAGGCTCCAGGGTCTGAGCTGTGAGCACAAAGCCTGATGCCTGATGCGGGGCTCAAACTCATGAACAGTGAGATCATGAGCTGAGCCGAGGGCAGACGCTTAACCGACTGAGCCACCCGGTTGGCATTGTATTAGTTTTAGGTATATAATATAATGATTTGATGTATGTATATATTATAAAATGATTACCACATTAAATTTTGTTAACATCCATCACCACACATAGTAACACATTTTTTTTTTTTGTGATGAGAACTTTTAAGGTCTACTCTGTTAGCAACTTTCAACGATACGATACAGTATTGTTAACTATAGTCACTATGCTGGAGAGTGCATCCCCAGGACTTATTTATCTTATAACTGGAAGTTTGTACCTGTTGACCACCTTCACCCATTTGCCTACCCCCTAAATGAAATGTTGATTTATTTGTATTTATTTTATTTATTTATTTTTCAATCAAACTTTTGGTTTTGAGATCATTGTAGATTCATATGCAACCGCATATGATTGTAAGACATGATACAGAGAAATTCTGTGCACCTTTCATTCAGTTTCCTGCAAGGTGTTTTATACTTAAAACTGTAGTACAATATCACAACCAGGGTACTGACATTGACACAGTCATCCACCTTATTTAGACTTAACCAGTTTTACTTGTGTTTGTGTATATGTGTATATTTCGGTCTCCGCAACTTTGTTACGTTTTGATCTTCTATCCAGACCACAGTCAAGAGATAGAACATTTCCATCATCAGAAAAATCCTACGTGTTGACCCTTTGTAACGACTCGCACTTCCCCCCTTCCCTGAGTCTCCTGGAAACCATTAGTCTCTTCCCCATTTCTATAATTTTGTGATTTCCAGAATGTTATGTAAATGGAATTATACAATATGGAAGTTTCTGGGATTGCCTTCTTTTCGCTCAGCTTGATTTTCCAGAGATTCACGCAAGTTGTCATGTGTTTGTTCCTTTTAGTGTTGAGTGGTATCCTGTGGAATGGACGTGCCACAGTTCATTTAACTACTCACTGCTGAAGGACACCTGAGTTGTTTCCAGTTTGCAGATATCATGAAGAAAGTTGCTGCGAACATTTGTACAGATTTTTGTGTGAAGATAAATCTCCATTGCTCTGGGATAAATGCCCAAGAGAGCAATTTCTGGGTCATCTGTATGTTGGTTTATTTATCATTTTCACTCAAATATGGTTCTTAGCTCTATTTGTATTTGTATCACATATACTCAGCATTTGTGTGACATATGGTGACACTCAATAAAATATGGAAGGGCAGAAGAAAGGAAGAAGGAAAAGATAAAGAAAGGGAAGGAGGGGAGAAATCTATCATTCCTTTAAGTTGTTAGCTATTCCACTTCCAGACCTCCCAACATCATTTTTTTTTTTAATGAGTCCGGTAGCTCCAGGGCTGGATAGTGCCCAGCACAGAGTGGTTGCTTACTAACTATGTGCTAAGTTATGCAATGAATATTCTAGAGAGTAGAGCGGCTCTTCTCTTCTCTGGCCCCATCCTCCCTTTGCCCTGCTCCGTCACTCAGGCCCAAGCATGGGCACACAAAGGCACACGCGCACACTCTGGGGCCATATCCTAGGGATCTTTTTCTGGAACCAAGCCAACAACTAACAAATGAGGTGCTGTTGCTTCGACGCTGAGCTAACAACAGCCTTGGCCTTGTCTGTGCAACTGCCTAGGAAATTACAAATGCAGGATTTGGGGACCCAGCGGCTTTGTGGACTCGTTCCAATGAGAATACAGGATGCACTTGAAATAAAGAATGCTTCTTTGTGACTCATTAAGCTCTTCTCCGTTCCTCTCTATTAGGCATGTGTCTGCCATGCCAGGCAAAGCTATGACCTTCAAAAGTGGAAGAGTCAGGCGGAAATAAAAACATTCCACTTCAGCGCCTAAACCATGTGCCCCTTAATCTGAAATAAATCTGTGACAACTGACAGCTACTTCTTTCAGACAGTTGTGGAGAAAGGCTTGACTTGTCCTAGTAAATCAGACACAGGCTTCATTATTTTTAGTCTCGTTAAAAAAAAAAAAAAGTTACCATAGCAACTGCACCATCATCTAGGGCAAATATTATCTAAGTCAATAAAAAGAGGAGCTGTCCCAAATACCCAGTACTTTGAAAGGAAGAAATATCTTTTCAATAAAATTAATTTCTTCCAAGACGTCACCATTTGTCTTCATTTATAAACCCAGATTTTTCCCCCTCTGAATAAGGGACGTTAAAAGCAACATACAACTTTGTAAAATCTAAGGCTGACCTCTCTTGTATCTGTTTGCAGAAAATCATTAATTCTATTAATTCCTTGAAACACATAGCTTCATTTGTGGCTTTTTAATTCATCCACAGGAGGCATAATGCTAATCGATTTGACCCTTGGTTAGAGCATTGTGTATTCTGAGAGGACAATGAGGAAAAACGTATCAGAGCACGCACATCTCAACTCTTAAGAGATCATCGGAAGTTATACAGCCAACAACTCTGTTCCTGTGGGCCCTCACTGAGTAGCTGTGGAACAGAGTGGGTATTCAGTACACGTTGGATGACTTGGCTAATTTGACTCTGTTCCTGGTCAGAACTGAAATGGTTTGGGAGTCTTTATGAAGATTTATCCATATACTGAATTTTAGAAACATGGTAAAAAGAGTGTACCCCCAAAGTGTGAGATTTGGACCTTAAAAAACTAAATCTTACCCTGCAGACTTTTTTCCTACTGAAAAATGTGTTGTTAATTTTAGCGTCACATCAAAACACCATAGACTGGCCGGGGAAGCAATTTTGGTGCCACCCCATGTCTCCTGGTTTCAGATGCTGGTGGGCTCTCATGGTCCCCAATGACTGCTTTTTCTATTCTCAGACTCACACTTTTTTCCTTTTTTCCACAGTTAGTACCTTTGAGGTCAGGGTATGTGTAACAACGATTGGCGTCGTATAATTTCTTATTGGCAGCTTCTTATTTCTTAGAAGTACACACAATGATGACGGGAAAGAAAGAGAAGCAACATTTGTCGCCTGCTTATCATGTAAAAAGCACTGAGATGAGCAATTTATAGGTGTCATTTTGTAGAATCCTCACATGAAGCCTCTGAAGGAGGCATTTTCTGTTTTGTAGAGGGCTGAGACCCCGGGGGTGACGGGACTTGTCCAAGATCACAAGTTGGCAAGTGTCAGAGTCAAGATTTGTGCACAAATCTGGACGACTTTATTGTCATAGGACCCTTTGGGTTTTCCGTCTGACTTGCCCTCAGCTTGTTCTGTTCATAGAACACTTTAAATTAGTGTTAGGTGTTACCTTGGTGTTAGGAAGGACCTTATGAGTCATAGGGTTCAACCCTATCATGTTACAGATGAAGAAATTAAGGCTGAGGGAAGGGACCTGCCCAAGCCAGCTAGGAAGCTGTATCACTGAGAGGCAGCATGCCTGAGCCAGGGAAGAGAGTCGCCAGGCTCTCGTAATGTCTTCATGTCCTGCATACACTGCCCACCCCCAGACTTCCCCGTTTGGGGCTGTCTCCATGGGCCAGGCCTTGGTTGCTTAGTCTCCTCCTTAAGGCACTCAGCTCATTCCTCCTCTGTTGTCCTGCTTCCCCAGACCTCAAGATGATTGCTCATCTACACCCCCTTTCCTTGTCCCCAGTGAAGCTGTTTCTCGTCACTTATCCTCCAAGGTGACAATGAATCCATATGAAGATGAAAATAAAGCAAGATAAGAAAAGGCTCTCCAGGGCCTGTGCCTGGAGACATCAAGTTACATCTTTGTTTGCTACCTCAAGAGAGTGACGTCAACGGTGTGTCAACAGAGGTAGAAGAGAAGGTGGCATATGCCCAGACTATGGCACCAAGATAGTCTGTAGGTGTTAGAGCCTTGCGTAGCCTTTAAAATCACAGAGCAACCTCTCGCTCTGCTTGTAGAGAGGCAAGTGGTGTGGCCTAGTGCAAGGATTGCAAAAAAGTGGCATCCAGACGTCATTCCCCTTTCCCATACCCATGATGAAGGTGATGAGCCTCTGCCCTCTGCACTGTGACCATTCGGACGTCTTCTTGACACAGTGTCCCAGGCAGCACCTTCTGACACTTGGTTGTAGAGATGAAACAAGCTTATTTACCATCCCCAGTGCTGTCGAAGGCTTTGGAGAGGAGCAGATGACAAAATAACTGAGCCTCTACTTCTCCCAAAGGAACAGGGAGAAAAGAATCACTGATTTACGGAATTATTGTAAGACTGAGAGATAACATATGTGAGAACACAGCAGATTCCATGGATCTTGGTACACAGTAGGTGCTCAGTGACTATAAACTGTCATTCTTATTAGGCTGATGCTGATGGGGAGGTAGGTGGGATGCACAGCTCTATACTATGAGGAAATTGGAGATTGTGAAAGAAAGGTGCTCTTGGTGTCTCTTTGTTGTCCTTCTCTTGTGACATTGCAGATGGAACTATGTATGTCTCAAGTCTAATCAATAAGGGTTGAAGAGTCCTCTTCAGAAACATGGCTCAGGATGGCAACTCACCATTGGCGAACTCTAGGCCCAGCAGGTTAAGAAGATCACACCCGGGGGCACCCGGGTGGCTCAGTTGGTTGAGCGTCCGACTTCGACTTGGTTCATGATCGTGCAGCTCGTGAGTTCGAGCCCCGCATTGGGCTCTGTGCTGACAGCTCAGAGCCTGGAGCCTGCTTCAGATGCTGTGTGTCCCTCTCTCTCTGCCCCTCCCCTGTTCACGCTCTGTCTCTCTCTCTCAAAAATAAATAAACATTAAAAAAAAAAAAAGAAGATCGCACCGGGTAAGCAGTCTGTCCCACAGTACCCCAGTTCTGGTTATGCTACTCACAGGCTGAAGGGCTGAAGAAAGTCCTTTATTCTGAGCCCAGTTCAATTTTCTATTAAACACATAATAATCTGACTCTAGAGATAGGTATATTGATGGTATAGTGATGGATTCACTGAGGGTAGTTACATGTTTTGAAAAAAAATCAGGCCCTGAATGAATAGTTTGTATTTATTTTTTTTAAAATTTTTTTTTCAACGTTTTTTATTTATTTTTGGGACAGAGAGAGACAGAGCATGAATGGGGGAGGGGCAGAGAGAGAGGGAGACACAGAATCGGAAACAGGCTCCAGGCTCCGAGCCATCAGCCCAGAGCCTGACGCGGGGCTCGAACTCACGGACCGCGAGATCGTGACCTGGCTGAAGTCGGACGCCCAACCGACTGTGCCACCCAGGCGCCCCATGAATAGTTTGTATTTAAATAACACTTTTCTTTGCAGAAAATAAGAATTCTTTTTTTAAAAAAACTTTACTTAGTATTATTTGTTAAATGTGCTTCTTATGTCTCTGGCTATGTCATTATTTGCTGTGATATGTAAACTCCTAAGGGCAGGGATGATGTCTGCTTCATTTATTTTTTAGAGCACCCAGAATAATGCCATGACCAACGAGGTTTTTAATCCATTTGTATGCTACTGTTGTAGATTGGAACAGAAATTGCATCCCATGCTCATAAAGAATACTCTTTCATTCTTAGACTTTCCAGAGCCAGAAATCTAATGAAATATTTCTATTAGGACACCATTCAATATCATTACATGCAGCACAAATGTATACTTATTGGTTTATTTTAATTCCTGAAGTATCAATATTAATTGATTTTCTGTTATAAAAGCTGCCCAATGTAGAAAATGCGAAAATGCTGAAAACTATATGAAAGAAATGAAAAATCATCTTTAATTCCCATGCCAGAAGATAATCACATCAAACATTCAAACTTTTTTTTATATGACTCATTTTAAAGTGTTAATATTATCTAATACTTAACTGATTTTAAGACTTTCAAAAGGTTTCTTCCTTTTGATTTCCACCCTTTCAGTTAGTGATCCTGTGTTCTTTCCAGGAAGAATTATTGTTTTGTTATTTTCAATGTATTGAAATGTTCTGTGAATTAAGGGAAAGCGTTTGCTGTCAGCTGCTAGCAACTGACTCCTACTTCGAAGGAAAAGCTGTGGTGCCCGTGAACGGAAATTAATCCATCTTGCCCCAGTGCATTTGTTCCCCTGAGAACCAGGTGAACTACTTTTGACTGTTTCCCTAGGATTATGTCACCCACCAAGGTAACTTTCTGTTTCAGCAGGTGATGTTAAGAAACAAAACAACACCCTTTAAGTTAATCAGTTTTGGAAAATAGAGACTGGCTTTATATCCCAAGGCTTTGATGTGTTTAGTGGTTCCTGTAGGGATCTGCCTCTCTTTTGTTTTGATTGACAAGACCCTTCCTATATATTTGAGCAGTCAAGCAGCCCAGTGACAGAGGGTAGAGACATTTACCCAGAGCAAACTTCTATCACTCATCGTGATTTTCAGGAATCTTGGGTGCAGGTGTGAACCTTAAAAGGAGTTAGCTCCAGCAAGATCAGGTAAGTGCTTCTCCATATTTGTAACTTCATTCCACCAGAAGGGAAGTCTGAAGAACCCTGCTAAGGTGACAGATCAGAAGTGGATCGGTAGAAGTGCATCAGACCGAGAGATCAGATTTCAAAGTAAATAACTTTGCAGCAATAATGAATGATTTTAAGCAACAACAAATTGAGGATGTTCCATAAATGCAGTGTCCACTCTTACTTTAACATCCAGGTAGGCTCTGTCCAGGGGGCCAAGCGTGAAGGGAATGATTCTGGCTCCTGGAAAAGCACAGAAAATGACCAAGACCCAGAAAGAATAGACCTGACAGTAAATTGGGATTATGTTTTAAACACTTCTAATGCTTTCCAATATGTATGTTTAAACTGAATCACAACTGGGTGCCTATTACAGGGGAGGCATAGAGCAGAGGCAATTGGTAGCTAATACGATACATTTTTATGATGTCGCCAAGTCAGGTGCCAGGTTTCATAATATCTTGTGCATACCCATGTTTTATGGTGGGTTGGGTTAGTAACCATACATCTGGGGCACAGTTTTCATTTATCTACGCCCCTCCGATTTTCCAGCCACGACACTGAAAATGTAATTTTGTGTCGGCAGGTAACATGGCACTACGTACCCTAGATCTGAGCATAAATAATTTCATGTGTTATGTTAGGGTATGCATTACTTTTGGTGTGACTCATATTTTGAATTTATTTTGAAGAGACCATTGGAACAAACTTCTTGAACACATAAGTTAAGTCCAGCAGTTGGGTTGCAACAAGGAAAAGCCTGAGGATGCCCTGGGAGGGTTGGGTGTCTAATGAGCACAAGGGGTCCATGGAAACCATACTGGAGTCAGGGAGAAGAAAATTCGGGCACCTGTGTTGGAGTCTGTGGGCTTTTACACATACTTGGCTCATTTCTTCCGAAATGCTAAGAGCAAGGTGCCTTTGACAATGACCATCATATCATTGGTCGCCCCCTGGAAGGACGCTGGCTCTGTTAATAAACTCTCTTCCCTTTCCCTCTCTGAAGGAACGCCATGAAGCTGGCATACCTTTTCCTCGGCCCCATGGCCCTCTTCCTCCTAGCTGGCTGCATCTGTGTTCTCAGCACGTCCAGTGGGAACCTGCTCACCTTTGTGGGCTGTGCCGTGAGGGAGTTTACTTTCCTGGCCAAAAAGCCTGGCTGCAGGGGCCTTCGGATCACTACGGATGCCTGCTGGGGCCGCTGTGAGACCTGGGAGGTGAGTCTCAAGACAAGCCAAGGTAGCAAAGCCTTCAGGGTCGGCCGCCTGGGTTGAATCCTAAGTGTTCACTTTTTAAATAAAATGAGGTAGAGTGGGGCATTTCTGCGGAATTTCTTTAAAATAACAATTATTTGGCATTCTCCAAAAGTAATCTGAAAGAAGCATGATCTTGCCCCTCTAACAAAGCACTGATAAAATTAATATTTTTATTTTACACAGTGTCGTATATTTGGGAATCATCTTTAGGGGGTTATGATGTGCTATTATTCTATCCATTTTACAGATGGCAGGAGAAATTCAAGGAGTAAATGGCTGCAAAGTTACGTAGACAGTCACTAGAAAGTTAGGGATAAATCCTTGGTTCAAGCATGTAACCCACACTTCTCTATATTCCTCTACCTGTGATACGGCCAGCCAATCGCCAAGAGGCAGGCCTTGAACTATCTAGCAGGTGAGGGCAGGTCCTCGATTCTTCCCTCAGTGGCTCATGCACAGCCCTGCCCTGCCCCAACTCCCCATTGCAATTCTTAGGGATCTCAGAGATTATCATCCACAGATCCACGAAGTCCCTTTGTATTCAATGATATCCAGCCTTTTAAGAGGCAGTGCATTAAAAATGAGGATACAAATCTTGGACAAAGTTCGAACCCTATTGGGCTGAGATGAGGAGATGTTTGCCAGGTGAGCAGAAAAGAGGCCCATTTAGCACCCTAACCCATCATACCCCAGAATGACTGTTGACTCTTTCTACTGAGGTTTGGCTTCATTACTAAGCACAAGCTCTGATTCAAAAACCATCACCCTGGCTCAGAAACCTTAAATGACTCCCCACTACTGCAAATTCCAAAACCAACTTCCAAGGTCTTCAGCAATATGAAGTCTGCCCATTTTCCTGGGGTCTGTACATATCCCGAGCTCTGGTCTTGTCAGACTGAATTTGAAAAGGTTTATTAAGCACCCCTCATGAAATCTCACTTTTGGTCTTTTTCTCATGTCCCTTCTCATGTCTATCTGTCATTATTAAATAAATTCTTTGATGTTTGCATCCAGTGCCAACTCCTTCCCCAGAGGTTTTCTGAGTTGCTGGCCACCCCTGACTTGTGTTCACCTTTTGCCTTATTTTTTCCCCCACCACACAGTGCTAGGTTCTAAGTTTTTTGAGAGTGGAGTTTCATTCCTTTGCCTTTGCCAGCCCTTGTTGCAGTGTCATGTATGAAAAAGACCTTCAATAAATATTTGTTGAATTATGTGGGATTGACCTCTATCTGGAGTCATACGCTTTTTTTTTTTTTTTAAGTTTATTTATTTTCTTAAGTAATCTCTATACCAGACATGGGGTTTGAACTCATGACCCTGAGATCAAGAGTTGGATACTCTTTCAACTGAGCCAGCCGGGTGCCCCTGGAGTCATACATCTTTTAACCTAATTGATGCCAACTTAGAAGTCTGTGAACACCATGAGAGGACACTGCCATTGGAAAAAACAGCCATCCATTCAGGGACTCAGAGAGCAACCTGCTGTCACTTAGATAAAATTATGGCCCCATAAATGGATTGGGTCCTGGTGACAAAATTTCCAAATTACATAAAACGACTCCACCTAATTAGCTTTATTTTTGCATCATCCAGGGGCTTGAGACTTAAGAGCCAAATAAAAATTCAATTACTAAGGATACTGTGGCTATGACTGGACATCAAACTTCCTTGGGCGGGTGTGGGGGGTTGGGGGCAGTTGGCATCTTCTCATACTCAGGGCTCGGCCTGGCCATGCCTATCCCCACTCAAAGTTCATCTCTCTGGTCTTTGGAACTCTCTCTGGGCCTACATTTCAAACCTTGTTTCCTTCAACTAAGCTCGTTTTCGCTTCTCTTTAAAAATTGATGAATGTCTTTACTTGGATGCTCGTCACCCGCAGGAGGTCAGGGACTGTGTCCTCACTGGAGAAATAGAAGCACCAAGACCTTTAGACAACAAGATTCTCCTTAATGTTAGCCAGCTTTTATTTATGCCCTTACTGTACTAGGTACCGGGAGGTTATGTATAGAAAATTTAAGATAAGAGACCAAGATTTATTTTCCCAGTAATCTAAAAGTTTCTGAGATATAAAGTGCTTATTTTTGGTAACTTAACTGGAGAGCATGTCTGAAAATGAGGATGTCTGTGACAGCAAAGCAGCTGGATTTACTTCAAAGGTGGAACTATTGCTGAAAAGAGCCTTTGGCCATGGCCTGGGGTTAGGGTTGCCAGATTTATCAAAAACCAAGTCAAACCAAACCATGATTTCACTTAAATGTGAGTGTCACATAAACAGCAATTGTTTTTTGGGACCCAGCTGGTCCCAAATCGAGGCCTGGCAGGGCGGGAGGGGAGAGAAGAAAATACCCCAGTCTCACTGTGCTCCGTGCCCCGATCTTCTGCCGAAGTACATGGGAAGGAAGGGAGCACGGGAGCTCGTTGATTCGGTCCATAAATATTCAACCTGGGTAGGAGGTTGAATAAGAGCGGAGAGTGGGTCTGAGGGGGCTGATGGGTGAAGTCCAGCATAGCTATCTTCTGGGGTGCTTACCCAAGATGCCACAGGCAGTGTTGTTGGCTGTGAGAGTCATAAGGCATCTGTAGGCATCTTATTACCCATGCAATGAGTAGAGCCATACTTTATACTAAAAAAAATTTTGTTGTTTATTTGACATTCAGATATTACTGAGTGTCTTAGATTTTACCTGGCACCCCTGCTTGAGATTCCAAATTACTGAGGGTAAGAGGACGTGCAGCAAACTGAGGAGGGTAAAATGCTACCTGAAAAGTAGGAGGAGGCAGTGATATCGGATGGAAGTCCTTGTCAAAGGCAGAGCCATTATTCCTGCGACATTCACGTAAGAAGTTCATCCTGGGCCTCCGTTTAACATATTTTATTTACCCAATACAGGTGAAGGCGTTGGTTTTTGAAAGCTTGTAAGTTGTTATTTTTGTTGTTACTTCCTTATCCTTGCAACTACCCTGATAAGAACAATAGATTACATTTACTGAGCACTTACTTCGTGCTGGGCCTTGTGCGGTGTGCATGTCATCCTACCGTATCTCCACAACACGGCTGTGAAGTAGAGATTTTATTTCACAGAGGAGGAATCTGAGGCTTCAAGAAGTCAAGTGGACTTTCCAAGGTCTTCAGCAAGTGGAAGAACAGGGGCTCAAGGTCAAGGGTCTGACCACAGTATTTGAGATTTTTTTTTACACGGTCTTTTGGTTATTTATTTATTTATTAACACTCATGGCCATGAATTCATAGGGAATGGGCCCCAGCAGCTCAGGCTCCTTCCCATTGGTTCTCACAAGGCATGAGAGCAGGCTGGCGCTTCAGCTGGACCCAAAGACCTTTCTCTTTGGCTTCCTTCTTTTTCTGATCATTTTCCTTCACACACTTCAGGAAGCTGTCTCAGCAATTTGAGTACTTAACATGCTCAATACATACATTAATTTTCTTGGCGAGAATATTGCCCTTAACTTGTTTGCTTACAACGATGCCAAGAGTTTGCTGGGTGACACCGTAGACTCTGCCAGTCTCGGCATAGTTAACATTTGTGAGGCACTCTGTTTTGAATAGCGCCCATTCCCTTGATGTCCACAATATCACCTTTCTTGTAGATTTGCATGAAGGTGGCCAAAGCAACTCCATGTTTCCTAAAAGGCCTAAAGAACACATAGCGGGTGCCTCTTCTCTTCTCCTTTGTGGTGGTCATTTTGGTGAATTATTGGAAGACGGGGGTTCCGCTACAGGGTTTAGGATTTTAACTACTACTTTGTGCTGATTTCCTGATCTGTATTCTCTTCACAAAATTATCTTTGAATTCAAGATTTACGAGAGTTGAGGGCAGGAAGTGAATCCTTTGATTATCAGAACAGCGCACAGGGCATTCCGGAAGCTGCCTTGCTGTTTTCTGTCATTAAATCAACAAATAGTTATCGAGAACCTGCTGGGTGACAGGTACTACCCTGAGTAGTAGAGGTGCAGCAGTGAGTAAAATGGGCAAAAATCCCTGTCCTGATGGAATTTGCTTTTTAGAGTGGGAAAAATACAACACAAATTAATAAAATAATGTAATATATCCTGTGGTACTGACAGGTGCTATGCAGAAGAAAAAGCAGGAAGATGGTGGGAAGTGGCAGGGTGTGGAGGTGGGATGTTGTGATTATAAATAAGATGGTCAGGAAAGGATGTTCTGGGCACTGGGAATAGCAGGCCAAAGACTCTGGGGCGCTGCTGTTCTTGGTGGATCTGGGGGACAATCAGGAGAAACTGTGGCTGGAGCAGAGTGAGGAAGCCAGCAAGACAGGGTGGTCGGAGACATAGCAGGGGGTGCAGGGGTGGGGAAGATGATGGAGGGTCTTGAGGCTGAACGTCTTTGATTTTTACTCTGAGTGAGATGGGAAATCATTGGGGCTTTGAGAGAGAAGAGAGAGGAATCTGACTTACATTTTGAAAGAATCACTTGGGGCTGTTGTGCTGTAAATTGACCGTAGGGGGTGATGGTAGAAGAGAGACCAGTTAGAAGACTTTTGCAATGATCAGGATTATTCATTTGCTAAATATTTATTGAGCACTTGCTATGTGCCATGGGCTCTTTGGGAGCTCAGGATAGGGTACAGAAAACAGGTTGCTGCTCTCAGGAATTTGCTTTCTGTTGGGAAGAGACAGATTCACAAGTAAACAAATGACTAACGAGTTAGTTTCTGAAAGTGATTAATGGTACGGAGGACAAGAAACAAGATGGCATGTTCTAATGGGTTCCCTGTTTTCTACCCGTGAGGATAGAAGCCCATCCTGGAACCCCCCTACATTGAAGCACATCATCGAGTCTGTACCTACAACGAGACCAGACAGGTGACGGTCAAGCTGCCCAATTGCGCCCCTGGAGTGGACCCCTTCTACACCTACCCCGTGGCTGTCCGCTGCGACTGCGGGGCCTGTTCCACTGCCACCACGGAGTGCGAGACCATCTGAAGCTGGCGTGGCCTACAGAACACAGCTGGCAGCTTTGAGCTTCACGGACCCAGGTGCACGGGCAACCTGAGCAGCTATACCCCCTGGATTCAAGGACTGTTTAATTCTGACCACCTGTGGAGGAGGTTATCCGTCTCCCTTAGGCCCAACTCCGGCCTAAGGCCCAGAGGCAGCATACTGATGCTAAAAATGCAAAACAACAATTGTGTTTTCGCTGAAATAATTTCTCTGGTTCACACACTTGCAAATTAATTTATCTTTGCCTTGAATCTCAGAACATAATTTGTATATACCACAATCCTCCTCCAATCCGGATTTATAATACGCTAATAGTTTAAGTGCAGTGGGAGTAGTTAGGAAATGGGTCTAGAAAGTCTTTAAATTCCCATCTCTTATTTAACAATTGGTCTTCAACTAGATTTAGGATCAAAGGGCCAGATATTAATAAAACCAAGGCTTTGTCCTCAAGCCCCCAAAGAAAATCCAATTGCAAGCTTCCTTAGAGAAAATACTCCCTCCTTCTTTTAACTGAGCACTTATCTCAGGTTAAAAAGTGCTCAGATTAAAAAGAGGAGGGCAATAGTAGCTCAAATTGAAACGTGTTTGGTTCTGGGTGATTCTTTTCCCGAGCAAAATTCTTGAAGCTCCTCCTTCATGAAGAGGCCCCTTTGTGATAAAAACAAAAACAAAAATGAAACAAAACTCAGGAGAAAATGTGAACTGGATCCATCGTTTAGGTTTAAAAATGTACAGAACTAAACTCTGGTTTTAGACTCATGGGATGCTCTCCCAAAGCTATGGCCAAAACGATTAATCACAAATATTCTTTCCCATTTAGCATATTTTAAATTTAAGTTGTAATTTTTTAAATTTGGAAATTTTGCATGTTTATAGGGGTAAAACTGCATTGCTGGCTTGGGGGAAAGTCCGTGATCATCTAGGCCTTGTGCTAAAATCTTACAGCAGCTGATTCTCTGTGACTTTTTTTTTTTTTTTTTTTAACTCTGGTATTGTGCAAGTGTCTTTAATTCCGACATTTTGAGGGTTGAAATGAACTCTGTTCCTTTTTTTCACAACACGCCAGGAAAATCTGTGTTAATGCCAATAAAGCATGTTCTTTGTCTTTTGGATTCATGAAAACTTTCAAAAAAGTCTTTTTAGTCTTTAATATACTTGGAATAGCAATAGCAAGCACATTCAAAACGAATTTAGAATGTCATGTTTAGTAAGAGACACAGACAAATGACTGGATATGGTAAGTCCCAAGGTGGCTCCATCTGGACTCACATCCTTGGCATATCCCAGCTGGGAGCCAGGAGCCCTCCTTGAAAGAGGAATTGGAAAAGTCCTCATGAAAACAGAAATGTGACTGTTGGGGTTGACGGTCAAGGACTGGGATGCTGAGGTGAACACCTGGGAACAAAGAACAGGAGCAAAGTCCACCCCAGTCCTTAGTGCAGATCTGTTGTTAGGCAAAACACTCTAACACAAAAAGTAGTGGGGAGCCTGGGATCTCGGCCGGACAGTGGGTGGCGATTGGGAGTAACCCTGGGTGACACCTCACAGGTGTTTTCAACCCATCCCTAAGAACTTCCCTCAGAATTTTCTGACAGAAACAGCGGCTTCTTAAAGAAACTTAGGGAAAAAGGGCAGAAGCAGTAAGGGTTTGCCACAATTGGAGAAGTGACTACAGCATGAGTAAGGGGCCAGGAAGGAAACGAGTGATACACTGTAGCCAGACATTGAGGACAAGTGAATGGAGTCGCTATTTAATGTGCTGGCAGAGTTAAGGAAACCAACAAGGGGTGATAAAACACTCTGAATGCTTGTTTAGAAGCAATGAACATCCCTAGGCTGAAGGAGAAGAGGAAGTGACCATCAGACCCCAGAGAGAGCTGTGACCTTCCTTTCTTAGGACGCAGCTGGTCCGGAATCAAGGCCTGGTAGGGAGGGAGGTGGGGGAGAAGACACCCAGTCTCACTCTGCTCTGTGCCCTGATCTTCTGCTGAAGTTACATGGGAAGAAGGAGAGCACGGGAGCTCATTGATTCCGTCTATAAATATTCACCCTGGGTAGTAGGTTAAGTAAGAGTGGAGAGTGGATCTGAGGGGGCTAATGGGTGAAGTCCAGCATAGCTGTCTTCTGGGGTGCTTAGCCAAGATGCCTCAGGCAGTATTGTTGGCTGTGAGAGACATAAGGCATCTGTTGCATCACAGTTACTAAGACTCCTTGTGATGAATTGGGACGGGATACATATGGAAAGGTATGTACTGGCTAATCAATATCTTTTACATTGGAGAGATGTGGGAACAATGGTAATTGTCAGGACTGTGGGATTAGTTAGTTGTTAAGTACAATCGAAGCACTCAGGGGATGGTGTAAAAGCCACATCTGAAGCCACCCTCTTCTCCTGGAGCTGAAGGACGGACTGTGCTGAACAGCAGGCCTCAGACCTAAGCGGGAGAGCAGCTGAATTATTAAAAAGGCTTGGGGCATGTGGGCGGCTTAGTTGGTTGAGCATCTGACTCTCGATTTCAGCTCAGTCATGATTCCAGGGGCGTGGAATGGAGCCCCACGTGAGGCTCTGTGCTGAGGGTGGAGATTCTCTTTCTGTCTCTCCTTCTGCCCTTCCCCTCTGCTTCCTTTCTCTATCTCTAAAAATGAATAAATAAAGAAAATAAAAAAGAAAAGTCTGGATCCCCAGCCGTCTTCTATCCTTAAGTCAAGTTCCTCCTAGGGAAGGAGTGGGACAGAAAGACCTGGAATGGGGACAATTAGTGGATGAGCTTGAGGTTCCCTTACAGAAGGGGCCCACTCCTCCTTGCTAGAGATCAGCCTCCCCTTGCTGAGACCAGGCTGAGTCTCCATCCACAGAAAATGCTTTACATGATAATACCTGCCTTCCTCAAATACTGCCCATGACCTCTCATGGATAATTAAGGTCAAGTCTAAGGATGACTCCACTGGGGAAGGACTCTCTGTATGATGGGAGAACAAGATCTTCCATTGAAGCTTCCTGAGGACCTGATGAACGTAAACAGAGATGGGGTAGAACACAGTGAGGATGGACCTGGAGGGCGTCAAACTCTCTTATCTCAATGGATGAGGGGGAGGGTGGCAGAATATAAGACCGGACAAGAGCTTTTTAATGGGGACGTCGACCCATGAATCAGGATTTAATATCTTTACCAGGGCACGTGGATCTGGTCCCAATGTGCTATTGGGATGGCTCTTTAAAGTTTGGGGGAAATGGGGCTTATACTAATGGAGAGAAGATGCCAGAACTGTCCTGGAAGGATATTTGAGGATAAAAAGCTCAAGGAGGTGGGCCTGCTAGGATGGATTTATTACATAAGACCCGAGAACTCACCAGTGGCTATGTTCATCTGGAGGTTCGATGGACTCCCTTCGCTAAAGTGCTAAGGAATGCACCTGTGAAGCTCCATGGTGGTTATCCTTTGCAGACTGGGGTGGAAGGCAGGAGAAGCTGCCATGGAACCAGGCTTTCTGGTCTTGGCAGAGATGAGTGGGTCTGGAATAGCAGAGACCCAGCAATGACATGTAGCTGGAAGGGGCAAGGTAAACGTAATTGCTGTAACAGGCAGCACAAGCACAACAGCAATCAGAAGACTCTCATCTGCAGGCCCTGTGGTGCTGGGTAGTATTCCACGATGTTCCTGGTCCTTGGTATTAAAAGACCTTCTACAATAAATATATATTAGAACCAAAAAAGCTATTAATGAAAAAGAGTGGCTCAGTCGGTTGAGCGTCCGACTTCAGCTCAGGTCATGATCTCACGGTTCAGGAATTCGAGCCCCCCATCGGGCTCTGTGCTGACAGCCCAGAGCCTGGAGCCTGCTTCAGATTCTGCGTCTCCCTCTCTCTGTCCCTCCTCACTCACACTCTGTGTCTCTCTCTCAAAAAATGAATAAACATTAAAAAAAATTAAAAAATAAAAGAAAAAGAGTGAAATACCTCTCTCAATGCTAACCTTGAACCTTTTTCAAAGCTCTTTCTTCCCTCTTCCTTTCCCTCCCCTTCTCTCTTCCCCATCCCTCACTTCCACAAATATTTTTTTTCCCACAAATACTCATTACCCCTAATTTTGTGCAAGGCACTGTTTGGGAAATAAAGATATAAATATTATTACCATTTATGGATTTTTTTCACTCTGAGCAGGATCCTTTCTGTTAATTCTTCGGAATTCTTGCGTCGCCTATGCTCCGAGTCACTGGAATGGCCATGTTACCATTACCACCTTACACCTGATGAAAGCAAAGCTCAGAGAAGTCAAGTGACTTGCCCAGGATCCGACCGCTGATAGGCAGCATGCGCAGGTTTCACTGCACACTCTTTCCACTGGAGCATGATGCCTTTTTGGAGTGCTCCTTCCTAGTGGTTACTGCTTGGGGAAGTCTTTGAAGTCATTGATGTTAGACTATCTCTTGCCATTGGTTAGCGTGTTGGCAGCCCCTCCTGGAGGTGGCTCAGTTGCAAGCTTGGGTTGTTTTATGGAGATGGCAATTTTTTTCTAATTTCCTGTATAACCTTTAGGAAGATCATGCTTTGCGGTAGCCCAAATCAAAGCTTCCGACAGGAGAGCTGAGGGAGAAAAGGATTGGAGCCTCGAAGGGAAATTCAAAGACACTGCTGTGGAAGTGAAGGCTGTGTGCTCTCAACTGATCTCACAGGCACTGGCAGCACTGGGTGCAGAGTGATGATGGTTCAGTGCCATTAGGCGAGCTCTAGATAAATGCTCAGAAACTCCTTACTCTTGGAAATATGTTTATTTTGCAATAACAAAAGGTGAGGAGAAGGGGGATTTCCTGAAATTTTTTTTTTCTATGGGAACGCTTTGAATGAAAACTATAAATTCTCACAGCTCATTCTACTTCTGGGTTTATTAGCTCCATTGATTGAACCAGTAGGTCATGCTTCTCTTCTTTCATTGATTGGGAAGTGAAAGGGCCACCCGGAGAGTACCAACTTTTGCTGCAGTGACCCAATGAACACTTCAAGTTATTTAGGTTTTAAATGTAATAAAAAGCATTTCTGAGATAATAAATGAAGTGTATATCTAATTGAAAACAATGCGGCATTAATTAATAATTGTTATTTCACAAAGTTTGCCAGAGGACTACTTGTATTCTTCGTCTAGGAGATGCTTCCTATAAAATAACGTGTGCCTTATCTTTGTACTTTTCTTCAAAACATTAAAGCAAATTATTAAGAAGCAACTTTGAAACCATTCTTTTGCAAATTCTGCAAATTTTATTTTCTGTGCAAAATTTCTACTAGTGAAAGTTTGCTGGAGTCGAAGCATTTTGGTCGTTATTTGCTAGATGAATCTTCTGGCATTTCTTTTACAATGAGTTCCCTTTGTTTTAATGAGTGGGATTGTTTGGAATTGTGTACAGGGAGATCCAGAAGGCTTAGTGCCTTGTTGTTGTGATCCCAGAGTATCTGAAAGGACGCTGAAGACCTCTGAAGAGGTGATGTCTAATAGCTCGAAAAAGAAACAGAGAAAGGATGAGAAAAGAAGGAGCAGGTGCAAAGCACTGTAACTGATAGTGTATGGCAGAGACTTGTCTCTAGTGTTAAGGAATTTAGAGGGATTCTTCTCTCCTCTGTCTCCTCCGTTCCTGGTCCTCATTATCAGAAGTGAAGTAAACATTTCCTAAGCTCTTCGGCTTTATAATTGACTCTAAGTTCCCCCAACTGTACCATTTCTTTAGCATACTGAATAATTGAGGTGTTTTTTTTTTAAAGGCTTCCCAATATACAGGATCAGTTATATGCTTCAACCTTGATTGTGGACCATTGGGGCTTCTGGAAAGTCATTCAAACCCCAAATACAATCATTCCCCAACAAACAAACAAACAAACAAACATTCCCCAAAAGAGAAGAAATTTTGCTTTAGCAGAAATATCAGCATTTACCAGGATGAGAATGGTAATATTCTTTTGGTGATGTGGAAGATATGATTACCAGCAAGAAATAAATATAGCTATCCCTGAGTCATAAATAATATGCAACATGAAGTCACTTAAAAGAGCATTTATTCACTTAAAATAAACTTAAAATATACATACACGAAAAAGGTATGATGAATTATTAATTGCCATTATCTTGAGGAAGCATACATGCAGAGCTATGCACTTGAAAGAGAAATTTAATCCTGTGACTTTGCAGGTTCTTTCTACAGGAAATGTATGAGCTGATCACGCTTTCTTGGCCTCACTGTGTTGCTCATGCAGAGATTCCCAAGGCTCTACACTATAGTGAGGTACACCGTCTAAGGAAGATGATCCAAGCTTCCAGGCTGTTTTGAACCTCCATCTTCTTTTTTTTTTTTTTTTAATTTTTTATGGTTATTTATTTTGAGAGAGAGACAGAGCAGAAGCAGGGGAGGGGCAGACACACACACACACACACACACACAGAATCCGAAGCAGGCTCCAGACTCTGAGCTGTCAGCACAGAGCCCCATGAGGGACTCGAACTCACAAAGCATGAGATCATGACCTGAGCCAAAGTTGGACGCTCAACCGACTGAGTCACCCAGGTGCCCATGTTTTGAACCTCCATCTTCTGTCTCCCTCTTGAAATTTGCGTATCAAAATTAAAACATTGGTGAGGCAGGGAGCCAATTTTACTGAGTGGAATTAAGGCATCAGCATTTACAAATACGTTGGAAATGCTTCGAAGAGGAAGATTTTGTTCAGCTTTTAGCTCCTGCTTGAGCAAGCTCGGGAAGCTAGTGCTGAAACATTTCCCTATTGAAACATAAACATCAGTTAATGAGAATAAAGTCCAGTTGAAATGGGCTGCAAATATCAGCATTAACAAAACCTGAGCCAACTTCAGGACAGAGCCAAAGGAACTAACGTGCCATCGATCTGCTCATGCCAATCTCTACGACATAAACCGTAGACAAGCGGAGGAGTAGAAGCAGGCGGCCTCTGAGCAGGGGACTCTCTTCTTCAGCACTTGATCATTTCAATGTGCTTAATTTAGTAGAAATGTTTTTATTCCAACAGGGGGAGGCTTTCAGATATCTCAGACTGGTATCTTCCATTAGCTTTGCCGTGAAGGGACTGGAAATCAAACATGCAAAAATGATGAGTAAATGGATTCTTGATGAGAGATTGGTTGTTGATGCCAGTTTTCTTCCTCTATTAGTTTTTTATGAAGAAGAGAAAATAGGCTTTACTTTGTGGCCTGGTGAAGGAAGTGAAGGGTGGGTGTGCAGGGCTGTGGCGGTCCCTGGTGTAAGAAGCACTTTTTGGCAGCTTATACCAGTGGTTATGAGCAAGAAATCAGGAATACATTTACAGTAATGAAAACAATCTTTGGTAGTATTCTGTTTTGGGATTTGACTAGACGCCTCCAAGAATGCTAACCACTTTGGTAGCCAAACTACTCCCACGTGTAAAAGCTGTCCTAGTTAAAATATATTTTCAGTGTTGGGGCGCCTGGGTGGCTCAGTCAGTTAAGTGTCCAACTTTGGCTCAGGTCGTGATCTCGTGGTTTGTGGGTTCAAGTTCCATGTCGGGCTGTGCTGACAGCTTGGAGCCTGCTTCGGATTCTGTCTCCATCTCTCTCTCTCTCTGTCCCTCCCCCAACTTGTGCACAAGCTCTCTCTCTCTCTTTCTCTCTCTCACTCTCTCAAAAATAAATAAATCGACCTAAAAAAAGGCGTTTTCAGTTTAAAAGTATCTTGGGACACAAATGGGTTCCTGCAGCCTAGAGTGTGAAGAGGGACCCCTGATTTTGAGCACCAAAGTCAGAACTCTGTCAACAGTGGAAGCAGGAGGTGGTCCTTTGCAGAGGTGGCGGTCCCTGAGTGACTTTGTCTGCACAATGGCATCAAGTCCTTATTCTGGGATGGAATCGCTGATGCCCTAGTCGGAAAATTAATAAGCCATTTGCAGGTACAAAGGAAGTGGTAATCTTTGTGCAGGTATAATTTGCTTTCAGGACCTCTTCAGCAACAATGGGATTTGAATATGATACATTTCAGTGTGTGTGTGTGTGTGTGTGTGTGCACGTACACGCAATTTTTTAAAATGTTTTTTACTTTGTGAGAGAGAGCACGTGTGTGCGTGGGGGAGGGGCAGAGAGAGAGGGCAGAGAGAGAATCCCAAGCAGGCTCTGTGCTGGAGCACGCAATCCCGTGCCGGGCTCCAACTCATGAACCATGAGATCATGACCTGAACCAAAATCCAGTGGGATGCTTAACCAACTGAGCCACCCAGGTGCCCCCTGTGTGTACAATTTTTTTTTTTTTTAACGTTTATTTATTTTTGAGACAGAGACAGAGCATGAGCAAGGGAGGGTCAGAGAGAGAAGGAGACACAGAATCCGAAACGGGCTCCAGGCTCTGAGCGGTCAGCGCAGAGCCTGATGTGGGGCTCGAACTCACGGACCGCGAGATCATGACCTGAGCCGAAGTTGGCCGCTTAACCGACTGAGCCACCCGGGCGCCCCAAACAATTTTTAAAGAGCTCTTATGCACAGGGATTGTGTGGGGGGAAAAAAAGAATGGTCCACGGTGATGTTCAATAAAAACACACTGAATAAATGAATACAAGTCTGTCTGTGCTTAGGACAATGAGGATATAAATCTGTGGAATGCCCTGTTTAGAGGACATGTCTGTCGTCTATCCTTATTGTGGTAACTACCATGCTCCCACCTTAAGCAATGCAGACAGAAGCTTCACCAAGAGTTTATGCTTCAGAAATTTGTTTTAGCTTCATTTTTATAACTTCCTGTGATATGAGTTTTTCTCATTTCTTCCTGGAAAACAGTTTTGGAGGGCATTTTTTTCTCTCTCTTATAAACACCAAAAAAAACCCCTTTAAGAACAGAAGCACTTCAGATCTTTCAAACCAGATGCTCTGAATTTCTGCTTTGAATTTCAAAATATGCTTATTCCTTTAGTGCAGCTGGGCAGCACATGACAAGAAAAAGAAAGGACTTCGGGAAAGCCTTTTTTATTCATCCAATAAACATGAACAGCTCAAATATTAGCTTAAGGAATAGCCAAAGGGTAGTATCATAGAGACAAGCAAAGCTGATGGTTTCTTCGTCAGGCAGCTACATGCACGGATGTAAAAACAGAGGGTAAACTTGGTCATCTCATAGATCAGTACCTCTCAAATTTTAATGTGCACACAGATTGCCCGTGGGTCTTATTAAAATGCAGATTTGGGGGCACCCGCGTGGCTCAGTTGGTTGAGCGGTCGACTTTGGCTCAGGTCATGATCTCACAGTTCGTGAGCTGGAGCCCCACATGGGGCTCGCTACTGTCAGAGCAGAGCCTGCTTCGGATCCTCTGTCCCCCTCTCTCTGCCCCTCCCCTGCTTGTGCTCTCTCTCTCAAAAATAAATAAAACATGAAATAAAATGCAGATTCGGATTCATTAGATCTGGAGTGGGCCCAAGTTTCTGTAGTGCTAACTAGCTCCACAGGAATGCTGCCGGTTGGATCCTGGGACACACCTTTCAATAGCAAAGGGCTAGACAAGTTCATTCTAACCGAGGCCTTTCTCAAGTGGCTGATGAAGACACCCTCAGATCACTCAGAAATGAGAGTAAGGGAAAAAAAGACTATTTAATGACGTAAAAGTCAGAACATGGCATAAAACAAAGTGCAAGGTTAAAGAGTACATGAAGTAATATTCCATTAATTACAAAAGCGTACATAGAACAGCCATTCTATAAGAAGCAGGTTGTAAGAAAGCCAAAGTTATTTCCCTTGTCTATCATTTCCCCTGTAGTGATCACATGGGGAGGCACATGGACTCTTTTCAGTTGGGATAAAATTCTGCTGAGATGGACTGAGCCAGTAATTACTGTTTACTCAGAGCAAAAAACAATTTAAGCCAGGCAATGAGAAGAATGCAGAATTCATTAACCTTCTTGCCCATGGCTCCTCTAGGAGAACAAAATCCGATTGCTTTCAAAAACTTGATTCAAAACATGGCAGGTGGTGGTAATTTTAGGTGTGTGTTTGCAAAGCTGCCCCAAACATACCATCATGCCATGAAAGTATTACTGTTTTCTCCTGCAAAGAATTAACATAAAGTCTGAAGAAGACTGGTGTGTGCGGGGTTATTAGGAAGCTCAGGGAGCTAATGTGGCTTGGGGGTGAGACTCAGTTGTGGGCCTTGGGGACCATCTCCTCATATTGCTCCAGACCTCCTGTCCTCTAAAACACTGATCAGACCGTGTTCATCAAAGATAACTGCATATACCGAGAGGCTTGGAGAACATGGCTGAAAATACAACAAAATCACTCTGCCTATAGCAGCATGAAGCTCAAGGACACAACGCAATTACCGGGGTAGAACATGTTTAAAGCACAAATGCACAAAACAACTCCAGATTTTGACATAATATTCCCTGGGGAGAAAAAAAAAATAGATTGTGACCAAAATTAATCATGTAGCTTTTATTTTAATCTCCTGTCATGGAAGTTAAAAGCCAAGAACTAGGGGTGCCTGGGTGGCTTAGTTGGCTAAGCATCTGACTTCGGCTCAGGTCATGATCTTGAGGTTTGTGCGTTCGAGCCCCCGCATCAGGCTCTTTGCAGTCAGAATGGAACCCCCTTCGGATCCTCTGTCCTCCTCTCTCTGCCCCTCCCTCGCTTGTGCTATTTCTCTCTCTCTCTCTCAAAAATAACTAAACATTTAAGAAAACAAAGCCAAGAACTGTTGCTGAACTTGCATCCCTGAATTCACAGATGAGCCAAACCCTCCTTGACCTATTCCTCCCCTAACCCTCATGGATCTGCAGTGAACACCACCCAGCCTCTGATGCCTGAAGTGCCCCTGTCTAGAGCTTGGCATTTCATTTCATTTCTCGGCTTTGTTGACCACGGAGGCACCATGAATTGTTGCTTATCTCATGTGTTTGTGTTCCGTTATTGTCATTTTGCATGTTAAATGCCATCGTTCCATTCAGAAATATTCCACTGAAGATGAATAAATGGCATTCCTACCAGTAACTGTCTTTCCAGATATCATTAAGTCACCCTTTTCAGGTTTTACGTCATGTTAGTGCTTCAGAAACTTTCAAGATAATTTCTTCATTCGTATTCCTCGGTAAGTGTCCCTTGACTGTCTGCTTGTGGATGGGCAACCGTGATGACCTGCCCGCATTCCTACTGAGGACCCAAAGAGCATTGGCCAGAATTTCATCATTTTTCATGAATGGTGTGGTGGAATTATCTAGAATTATCATATGATTAACCCTGTTGGCTGACTCTGGAATGCTCTTCACACGAACAGGCCTCCTTTCTTCCCTAGGCCTCTGGAGGCCCCGGGCAGAACTTTTCCACTCTCTGGGAGAATCGTCAGGTTGTGTGTCTTTGCCTTGTGTTTACTTTTAGTTTTCTCTCCATTCTCTAAATGTTTCCTTTTTAAAAGGACCTAACTTCCTTTGTAAGAAACTCGGTTTCCCCATCTTCGTTTTCCTTTTCTGTTTCTCACAGTTGTGGAAATGAAAATATTTTGTTGAGTTTCCTTATGTGTACTTGGGCAGCCTATCCAATGACTCTTAAGAGAATATCTGGTGACCTGTGGTCCTCACCTTTGAGAGAGAATGCACATTTTGCATTCTGGCATCTGATCATAGGGGCTGAAGACATAAATGGCTAGGTAATCATCTCCAGCATGGTGTCCATTTAAACATTCCTTTAAAGCAAAACCTCAGTTTCTCATTTTCCATCACTTTGGTCTCCTGGATGAGTTTGCCTTTGTGAATGCAATACTGCATCTTTATAATGCTAATTGATTTTGAAGAGGGGAGGTGAGAGAACTCTTCAGAGAGAGAGAGGGAAGAGAGAGAACTGACTAAGACACCCAGGTGCCCCAATACTGCATCTTTAAAGGTTTACCTCAAGTCCGATATTGTTTTTCTGAAGACTCTCTACTTTGCGAGGTTATTGCTCACAAGAATCTATACTCTAAATAATGACATTTTTGTTGGCCTCAAGTTTTGGGTTTAACTTTCTTTAATTTCTCCTAAAATTGTGAGCATGGTTGTGATTACTTCTTTACTACCATTTAAATATTATTTCCTTACTGATGGTTCTATGGCAATTGTGTATGGTTATATCCACTTTATCTGGCACTTCTCTTACGGACCAGAGATCCTCCAAGCAGTTCTTTGCATATCATGAGCAGACATATTGTTATTGGAGTCTCAGGACCAAAATTTCCTTCCTGTCATATGTATATGAGTTATTTTTTGGATTTCCCAGTTTAGTGTTTCCTGGTTTAGGGTTGCTGTAGTTATTGCATTCAGTAATTCTTCTTTGAGTATAACTTTTCTTGGCAGAAATCAGCCCAGATTACTTACCGTGACATGCCTTTGACTTGTGTGTATCCTGTGTGTTTCCAAAATAGCCCAAGGAGTCCATTAATTCTACCAAGTAACCAACCATCTGATTGAAAAAAATATCTACCAAACTAGCTACTTGGTTAAGCCATTAGATTGAGATTACATTGTTGTATACTGTGCAGTTAAATTGGGATACAGTGTATTGTATACTGTGGATTCCAAGCATACTGTATATCAAACTCTTGTCTCTAGGTTATTACTAGTGTGACAGATTATCTAATTTATAGGGCCTAAGTTATGCATTTGACATGTGGCTAACGTCTATAGAGTAAACAGATGCAACTCTGGTAATACACCTGCAAAACTACAACTTAACATCTGTGATTATGAATCAACTATAGTGTGAGGTAAGCATACTCACCTGGGAAGCAGAATAGCCGAGGTCTGTTCCAGCTCTGCCATAACACACCTCTTTTGACCCATCTGGACTTGAGTTTCCTCATCTGTACAATGAGGGGGTTGGACTATATTTTCTGGGGTCTCTTTTAGTCTGAAAAGCTAAGACTTTACCCTCCAATGGAGATCGGCTGCCCCTTCTTCACTTTGGAAGATTGTGTAGACCATTAAAGGATCCTTCTTCAGATCCTTCTTTCAGATGTCTTCTTATCTTTGGCGTCAGGATATAGTTTTGTTTAATCTTAAAGCACGAAACACTTTTCAGTGAACTACCTTTTGCCTTGAAACAGGATGGTTGATTTGGAGGAATGACATTAACTCATTTAGGTTGCTTTGTTCTTTGTTATTTTATTTAATAATTAGCTCCTAAGCACCTAAGAGCTGGAGCCTCTCCACCCAGACACTAACGGTCTCTCTCTCCGGGTTCTGGTTCTAGAGGAGAGAATGATCTTCCCACTGTGGACAAGTTAATCTCTGTGTTCCAGTAGGGGGATGATGGCTTGGGCAACCATTTGCCTGTTGAATGCACACATCTGGAAAATCCTCCTTGGTGGAGCAAATATACAGCATTGGATTTTTCATCCACATCAATGAGAAGTGAGGAGTGGCCCCTTAGCAAGATGTAACTATGCAATCATGCAACAAAAGTGGCTAACAGCACTTCATTTATTACAGGACTAAATGCTCATTGTTGTTTGTAAAGAATGAATCCATAACCTCTGCAGGGTTATAGTTTATGCACAGTTGGTTTTCATTTACAGAGGCAGAAAGTCCTTGTCTTCTCTGTCAAGCTTTGACTTACAAAACTCCCGTTTTCTTTCAGTTTGGGGTGTGTGTGTGTGTGTGTGTGTGTGTTTAAGAAAACGTTTAACAACTAGATGGGAGGGAAGGGAAATAGAACTTGCAATGTGGAAGAAGGGAAACACATTTCAGAAATTCTAAACAAACAAACAAACAAAACCTAAACAACTGAGGGGGTGTCATGGAAAGTCCTAACAGAAAAGACCTACATCATATGCTTCTTTTTTATGTGCTTCCTCCAAGAGCAGAAGGGACTAGAAAGACTGGATTTTTCCAACAGAAGGAGTGTGAATGCAGAGATTCTTCTGCTGAAATTGGTGTCATTTGATATTGCAAAGAGGCACTCGGCTTATGCAATTGAAATAAAAAGTAAAGTGCCTACCTGGGTGTTTCCAGGGTAATTGTAAGCAAATAAGACTAATTAGGAGACTTTATAGTCTCTAATTAAAAGCTAGGAAAAAACTCACTCTGTGAAACAAGAATCCCAGGATGTTTGGAAGAGGCATATAGAAAGGGCACATCATTACTTTCCGGGGGCTTTTACTTCCCAAGACCGAAATTCCTGTTCTACAGAGCACATCATTTTGGAAGCAGGGGATAAACAGATCCAGAGCTGAGTATACACAGATCCATCCCCTAAATATACATTTGGGATAATGAGTGTAGGAAATAGGGAGAGGCAATATTTTAGTACCAGCTGTACTTGGAAAATGTCGTTTAAATAGAACTGGGAGCGTGCATGGGGTAAGCTGAGAAGCACTTTGGGTTGATGCAAGTGAAAAAATTGAGGCACTTTGCTTAACCTTTGGAGACTTTTAAACATTTGCTTTTTCATGCCCTGTGGCCAGGTCTTTCTTTTTGATCAGGTTATCATTGGGCATGGGAGTAAGTGTGAATTCAAGGGAGGAAACAGGTCTGCCATGGGGAAGGGAGGGAGCAGGAAAGTTCACTTTGCTGAATAAAGAATATTTTAAAAGATTTTTAAAAGGTCTGTATATTCCCCCCCAGTCAGTTTGATTGAAAAGCAGAGAAACTACTTTCTTAAACACAGTTCATTTGTAGCTTGCCACAATATAAATATGGAAAAAAAATAACGCTACCCAACAGCAAAAGCATTTCCAGGGTGAATCTTTGGCAAAAATGTGCACCCACAACAATTCAACCGGGTTCAGAAATCTTGGCTTTGTAAATTTCCAAAAGTTTAAACATTTTCTTGTTTTCTTCTTACAGTCAGGCAGGCATTCAGAGGTACATATTGGTTCTAATAGCTTTGGTAGAAACAGGCTGAATATGGAAATGCATATAAAATACATTGTCTTTAGGCTAACTTGGTATGGATTTGTAAGGCCTGAGTAAATTGGTATATTAGTAAATTTCTTAGAACAATACAAATAAATGCAAGACACAAAGGGGGAACAACAGATTCAGGAGGAAGGGTTAGTATGGTATTCCCGTGTTTTGTAGAAGACACCGGGTAAGGCCACTAATATAGGAACCAAGTTCCTTTTTTTTTTTTTTTTTTGGTGATGATTTTCCATCAGCATCACGTTCATGGGTGGGGGTGGGGGGGTTGCAAAATGCAACATGGTCTTTGCCTTTGTTTTCAGCATGGTCAGCAGCGGCACTGGCTGAAATCCGGGCTCCGCATTCTCCTATTTGGAGATTTGGATGCTTCTGGCTGGTAGAGAGGACGGGCAGGTGGCTGACGAGTGTGCTGCTGTGCTGCTGGAGGGCCGGGGGGGGGGGGGGGGTGTGTTCCTGGCGTGCAAGGGCAAGCCTTCGTGCTTGCGAAGGGACTTCCTCTCTGGTCGTGCCCTCCTTCGTGGTTTGAGCTTGGTCTCACCCTTGGATGCGGGTGGGGCAGGTCCCCAGCAGCCTCAGAGAACTGAACAGCAGCTGTGACACTCGCAGCAGCGTTTCTTCTTTTTCTTGGGGTGGAAAATGGTGAGGATTGCTTCATCAAAAACTGCTTTGAGACCTTTCTGAGTTAGGGCCGAGCACTCCAGGTAGCACTGCGCTCCGATCTTAAACACAAAAAGAGAGAAACGCGTGAGGGGGAAAGGAGAGAGAACAGCAGAGTGGTTTCAGCCCCCTGCCCTGCCAAGTGCTACCGCTCCTGGTCCCACAGATGGCCGGGGGTTGGGTTGGATTTTTTTTTTTTTTTTTCTCTTTTACATTTCCATTTGCATCGGCTATTCTAATTTTTGTATTTTTTACTTTCTGGTATTAGCAATAAATGGCCATGGATTGCCTTTGGTAAGCAGCAAGTTCTGAAAGTGATCCGTAACCACTCATCCTGAATGTAAGAATACGACAAATGTACAAATTGAGAGAGGATTCAAAGCCAGTGATATGGTTTAAATATACTTTGTGAACAACAGGGCTACATGATGTTGTTTTTAGCACCCTTTCGTATGCATGCAGAATGTGTAAATCTGGTACAAGTGAAATGTATCTCCTTCTGTATGTGAGAAGGCAGTGTCAGCTTGGTTGGTAAAGCACATAGGAAGAGTGGGGGATGAGGTTTGCTAGGTCATTCTCCAATAACACGCACTGCCGATGAGGTCTCTCTCAGCAAAGTAATATCCAATTGATATTATTATTATTTGGTTTTAACATACTCATTTTTAAAATTTTTATTTATTTTTGAGAGAGACAGAACACAAGCCGGGGAGGGCCAGACAGAGAGGGGAACACAGAATCCGAAGCAGGCTCCAGGCTCTGAGCTGTGAGCACAGAGTCTGACACGTGGCTCGAACCCACAAACCATGAGATCACGACCTAAGCTGAAGTCGGACGCTCAACCGACTGAGCCACCCAGGAGCCCCAGGTTTAACATACTTTATTTTTTTCAACATTTTTTTTTTTTTTTTTTTTTTTTTTAATTTTTGGGACAGAGAGAGACAGAGCGTGAACGGGGAGGGGCAGAGAGAGAGGGAGACACAGAATCGGAAACAGGCTCCAGGCTCCGAGCCATCAGCCCAGAGCCTGACGCGGGGCTCGAACTCACGGACCGCGAGATCGTGACCTGGCTGAAGTCGGACGCTTAACCGACTGCGCCACCCAGGCGCCCCTTAACATACTTTAAAGGCATACTTTAAGGAGCTGAGAAACCCAAAACATGTACAAATAAAAATCATAAAATACATTTACTGACAAAGACACCCTCCTAGTTGGTATACATTCTATGTGTATTTAAGTGATTAAATATTTTGTTCTTGCTTAGGGCTTTATTTCGAAGCTGTTGATGATTTCATACTGTGGTGTATTTGGCAATCACAAAATCTCTTTGAGAAATATAGAAATTCAGTCCAGAACTATAGCTTCTTATTTAAAAAATAGCAAGCCAGAGGGAGGCCTGCTTGGCTCAGTTGGTTAAATGTCCAACTCCTGATATCGGCTCAGGTCGTGATCTCCCCAGATGGGGCTCCGTGCTGAGTGCGGAGAACTGCTTGGGATTCTCTCTCTCCCTCTTCCTCTCTGCCCCTCTCCTGCCTGCTCTCTCTGTCTCTCAAAATAAATAAATAAACTTAAAAAAAAAAAGAGAAAAACTGAAGAATTAAAGAAGATGCGGGAGAGGATAGTCGGATGATGGTGAGCCCCTGGAAACCATAGCAGATACGTGACTAAATCAGGATAGCAAAGTTACATGCCTATTCCGGTAGCTTATGTTAATAAGGAAGGCAGGGCTGGTGCCAGACCATAGGGAGAGGTAAGGAATGCAGTGAGCTGTGAAGCACACACCCCCTCTAGAGCTGGCAGTCTTACTCAGTTTTAGACCACTGTTGCCACGGTTCACTCACTGGTGCCCATCTTTGTATTTTTCAAGATGAGATGGACTTTTGAAAAAAAATTCTTTTTAATCTTTATTTATTTTTGAGATAGAGAGACAGAGTGCGAGCAGGGGAAGGGCAGAGAGGGGAGGGAGACACAGAATCCGAAGCAGGCTCCAGGCTCTGAGCTGTCAGCACAGAGCCCGACGTGGGGCTTGAACCCACGAAAGTGAGTTTGTGACCTGAGTCGAAGTTGCATGCTTAACCGACGGAACCACCCAGGTGCCCCAAGATGAGTTGGACTTTTGGATTTTTAGTTAATAATTACCAACTTAAAAAAATGCTCTGTGGGCCAACCAAGGCAGGAATGTGGGATTTCTTTGTCAGCGACCAGTCATCTTGCAACTTGTGGAATAAAGGAATTTGTGGTTTAGCTTAGGATAGAGTGGGAACAGCCCCAGAAGGTAAAATGAACTGTTTAAGGGCACCCAGCCAGAAAGTGGAAGAACTGGACTAGAATCTGGGTCTCTTGGTGTGTGTTCTTTTCTTTGTTCCGCGATGACATTCCTTATCCCTCAACTCTGCAGGAAGTTGCTCAAGTCGACGATTAGCCCACATACATGAAAACCACGCATGAAGTAAAGTTTTTCTGGCTGTGTCCGGATATAATGCACTTTTCCCCCCCTATAAAGAATAGATACTGTATGAGCTAAAGGAAAATACCCAAAGAAAAGATGTTGGCTATTCAAAACCTATTTTGTGGGTTCATTTTAAGGTTTGCCCTTTGGATTAAAGAATGGCTTTTGGAATCATTAAAACCAGTTGGATGCAAAAGAGGGATGAAAAGTAGAGAACATTTTCTTAATAATGTCATGAAATATCTGTTACATTTTGGGATTGTGGCCAGTGCTTGATATGAACATGTGAAATGCACCTCACTCTAGTGAAGATGTCAACTGAATGGCTGCTTGCAACGTGCTAGTCCTTCTCTGTCATCCTGAAAAAATACGCAGAGCGTGCTGTGGGGCCGTTCTACCTGGAATACCTCCCTGCTAAGATCACGAGCCTCACTTGATCCTGGAAATCATGGGAGACCTGGGCTCAGCTCACACATGGGGTTCTGGGCCCTCTGATCCTGCAAGATGGGCAGGGGCATTCGATCCCCCTCCTTCACCTCCCAGAGTGCAGCTGACAGCATGGCAGGGCTTGTCTTTTGAAGGTGGAGGAAGAGCCCACACTTGTCTGTCCTAGTTCAGATATTTTGGAAGATAGTGAAACAGTAGATCAAGACATTATTGGGTAGCCGTGTTAATACAACATGGTTTTGGACTGATAGTCCCAGGAAAAGTAGCAAACAGGGTGTGATTTGGGAAGAATGTGTGGGAAACAGAACTCAAGTTAAGAGGTGAGTGTTTCGTGGGGCGCCTGGGTGGCTCAGTAGGTTAAGCATCCGACTCTTGGTTTCAGTTCAGGTCATGATCTCATAGTTTCGTGGGTTTGAGCCCCATGTCCAGTTCCGCGGTGGCAGCACGGAGTTTGCTTGGGATTCTCTCTCCTCTCTCTCTGCTCCTCCCCGGCTCATGGTGTCTCTCTCTCTCAAATAAATGAATAAACTTAAAGAAAAAAGAGGCGAGTATTTTGTTAACCATGTATCAGTGGTCTGAGGGTCAGAGAGAAGAATTCGCAGAAGAAGGTACAGCCATGTTAGAGAAATAGCTAAAAAGAAACCACCTCATTTATGACCTCAACAATGTGAAATGGAAAACTGTCCCAAAGAAGCATGACTTTCCTTACAGTTTCATCTACCCCTTGGAACAAAGTGACCTACACAGCCAAAGATTTAGAACAATCTGTAAGAACGCAGGATTTGTGGATCCTTGTTTAGATCCACATGTTATCTGTGACGTGCTTTGCCAAAACGATTTGTTTTCCAGAAAAAAAATAGAGATTGAGGAATGTAAACTGAGAGAACACTTTCCTAATAGCTTTATAATAGCTCAAATTTATCATCCCAAGGCTGGGAAATTTATCAGACGTGCACAGAACATACAAGAGTCCGACAAGAAGAAATTAAACAAACCAACAGACAAACAAAACCCACGGTGACCAATCAAGTGAAAGAAAACCAACTACTTCTTCCAGGTTGTCTTTGTGGAGGTGGGACATGTTACACAGTAAGAGAGAGCATACCCTGAAAGAGTAAAGACCATGAAGTCTTCCCGGCTGTAGACGCACCTGAGAGGCACACAAATTTAACAACAATTAGAGTTTCCTGAGCAAACCTCAGGTGTTACTGGGTCACTAAATCGTTGTAAGAACTTTGCAAGGTAGGTCTGTCACCTCGTTTGCAGTTCAGAAAAGTGATGCTAGAGACGATAAGTTACTTCCGTAAGGTCAGGCAACTAAAGAAGTGTCAGAGGTTTGAATCGGTCTGTCCCCTGAGCCAGAGTCTTAACACTCTGTGGGGATGACGCTAGCAAAAAAAAAAAAAAAAAAAAGAAATGTGTCCGAAAGAGTAAAACTAATGAACAAACAGAGACGTTGTTTTGGATGCAGTGAAGGTGATAAGAGAGGAAAGAAAGAAAAAGTAAGCCATTTCCCTCTAAATGGAGAGGGGAGCAAATACTAATGGAATATACACAGTAAGGTGGTATCTGAAGAACCAGCTAATAACAGAGAAGCTCTCTATTTCTTACTTAAGAATTAGGAGAGGTACAGGCAACACGAAAGCCAAGAAAAAAACAAAAGGAACCTAGTGACTTGTGAGAGAAATTTTATCGTAACAAGTTGCTGAAAGAGGCAAAATGTTTCTAGGCTGGATGGATTTGCAGCTGACTTTTTAAAAAGACTATAAGGCAGAGATTGCCAACTCAAGGGTGGATAGATAATGTAGTGCACTGCTTCAGTGAAGGTTAGTATGGAGGGGTGGGGATTGTGAAAAACTGAAGGATACATCCCTTGTCTGAAAGACTGTTTAAACGTTGCAGTTGATGAGGAAATGCTAGCCTTCTGTTGCCAGAGCTTTTGGGGTGTGTGTGTGTGTGTGTGTGTGTGTTTAAGAAGTCAGAAATGTGTATCTTTATGTAAAGTGTCCATTGTTCAGTGTTGCCCTCTAAATCACATTAAAAACACACATGTGTGGGAATGCAAGCTTGTGCAGCCACTCTGGAAAACAGTATGGAGGTTCCTCGAAAAACTAAAAATAGAACTACCCTATGACCCAGCAATTGCACTAGTAGGTATTTACCCAAGGGATACAGGTATGCTGTTTCTAAGGGGCACATACATCCCAATGTTTATAGCAGCACTATCGACAATAGCCAAAGTTTGGAAAGAGCTCAAATGTCCATCGATGGATGAATGGGTAAAGAAGATGGGGTATATATACACAATGGAGTATTACTCGGCAATCAAAAAGAATGAGATTTTGCCATTTGCAACTACGTGGATGGAACTGGAGGGTATTATGCTAAGCGAAATTAGTCAGAGAAAGACAAAAATCATATGACTTCACTCATAGGAGGACTTTAAGAGACAAAACAGATGAACATAAGGGAAGGGAAACAAAAATAATCTAAAAACAGGGAGGGGGACAAAACAGAAGAGACTCATAAATATGGAGAACAAACTGAGGGTTACGGGAGGGGTTGTGGGAGGCGGGATGGGCTAAATGGGTAAGGGGCATTAAGGAATCTGCTCCTGAAATCATTGTTGCACTAGATGCTAACTAATTTGGATATAAATTAAAGATAAAATAAAAAATAAAAAATAAAAAAAAATACACATGTGGACTGATCAAAGCATTTGTGGGTGACATTTGGTTCATCACTTGCCAATATAGTCCCTATGCTTTTTAAAAAAAGTTTATTTATTTATATTGAGAGAGAGAGAGACAGAGCGAGAGAGCGAGCATGGGAGGGACAGAGAGACAGGGAGAGAGAGAATCTCAAGCAGGCTCCATGCTTTCAGTACAGAGTCTAAGGTGGGGTTTGATCCCATGAACAGTGAGATGACCTGAGCTGAAATCAAGAGTTGGATGCTTAACTGACTGAGCCACCCAGGTGCCCCTGTACTCCCTATACGTTAAAGGACGCCTTTTGCAGGTACTAATTTCTCTATTTGGAAGTTTTTCCTCCCTCGTCCCTAAGTTTGTCCCCGTGATAAACTTGCCTTTATCCCTCATACTTGGCTCAGATGTCAATTGCTTCAAGAAATTGTCTCTGAGTCCTCCTTCCCTGAATGTGTCCATCACTCCCTGCTCTCTCTACCTCAGTACTAAAAGTATTCTTGGGGCGCCTGGGTGGCTCAGTCAGTTAAGCATCCGACTTCGGCTCAGGTCATGATCTCATGGTCCGTGAGTTCGAGCCCTGCGTCGGGCTCTGGGCTGACGGCTCAGAGCCTGGAGCCTGTTTCGGATTCTGTGTCTCCCTCTCTCTGTGACCCTCCCCTGTTCATGCTCTGTCTCTGTCTCAAAAATAAATAAACGTTAAAAAAAAAATTAAAAGTATTCATTCAGGTGATGTGCTGTTGTCTGCAGTCACCCTTTTCTTCTGGCCTAAGGGCCCCTTGAGGCAAGGAGCTGTCTCTCCTTCATTTCTGTGACCCAGAGCCCAGTCGTGGAGTGACTGATTTTCAAAGACCGTGAGAGAAGGAAGAAACGGCCAGCACACAAAACAAGGAGGGTAACAGTGACTTTTGCAGTCTGTAGGCAGGAATGCAAGACTCCAGTTGATTAAGACGACTGAACATTGGGGCACTTGGGTGGCTCGGTCGGTTAAGCTTCTGACTTCAGCTCAGGCCATGATCTCTCAGTTTGTGAGTTCAAGCCTCACATCGGGCTCTGTGCTGACAGCTTGGAGCCTGGAAACTGCTTCAGATTCTGGGTCTCCCTTTCTCTCTGACCCTCCCCAACTCACACTCTGTTTGTCTCTGTCTGTAAAGTACATAGACTTTTTTTTTTTTTTTTAATTTTTTTTTTTAATTTTTTTTTTTCAACATTTTTAATTTTTATTTTTGGGACAGAGAGAGACAGAGCATGAACGGGGAAGGGGCAGAGAGAGAGGGAGACACACAGAATCGGAAACAGGCTCCAGGCTCCGAGCCATCGGCCCAGAGCCTGACGCGGGGCTCGAACTCACGGACCGCGAGATCGTGACCTGGCTGAAGTCGGACGCTTAACCGACTGCGCCACCCAGGCGCCCCTTTTTTTTTTTTTTTTTTTTTTTTTTTTTAAAGATGACTAAACATTGATTCCAGGATTTCTACAGTGGTTTGGCTGCTTTAAAATTTTTTTTTAATGTTTATTTATTTATTTTTTATTTATTTTTAATGTTTATTTATTTTTGACAGAGAGAGAGAGACAAAGACAGAGACAGAGTATGAGCGGGGGAGGGGCAGAGAGAGAGGGAGACACAGGATCTGAAGCAGGCTCCAGGCTCAGCACAGAGCCTGACACGGGGCTCGAACTCACTGACCGCAAGATCATGACCTGAACCACAGTCGGGTGCTTAGCCGACTGAGCCATCCAGGCACCCCAGCAATTTTGCCACTTTAAACCCACTGGTGCATACATGTTACAAAGCCAGCAGGAAACGGGTACCAAGACAAAGAGTGAGGAAGGCGCGGGGTGAAGAAGATAGCAGAAGAAGTCGAAAAAGAGGCCAAAGGCTGGAAAAAGGGAAAATGGCAAAGCGTTTTGTCAAGAAATACCTTAGGAAGTCTGAACTTAGAAAATCATGGTCAGGTTGAATCAGATGGAATTGGGAAAGCGAATGCCCAGTGAATTATAATCTTAGAGCTCAAGTGCAGCGGGGTGGCTGGCGCATGTGAGGTGTTCAGTGCGTTATTGACAAGTGCGGCCAGTAGTAGTGTGGACATGCGCCCATGAGGAAGCTGGCTGGGGATGAACAAATGCAATAATGACAAGGAGAGGGAGGATAAAACAAGCAGAGGCGTAACGATGAATACTTATTACCATTGGATGCAAAAATATTTATGTAAATGTGGTAGACTTTTGACAAGTGTAAAGAATGGTAACTATGTATGGTATGAAAGTGGCCTTTGAAAATAAAACGCCCTTTGCGGCCAAAGAGAGATGACAGAAGAAAAATGCTCTGGAAATGGAAAGGTACTGACCCAAAGGAGTTGAATATGAAAGACCTGAACTTGCAAAGCACTTGAACTATGGGGAGAAGATGCACATTAAAGTACAGGGCTTCAGTGTATAGAAAAGAAGCCCCAAGACTCCAGGTTTCTTTACAGACTACAGGAGGGGGGCAGAGGAACATGTTGGTTAAAGCAGCGTCATACCCCAGCTCTGCTGCTTTCTAGCGGTGTGACCTCAGCCTCTCTGAGCCTCAGTTTCCTCTAGGAAAGTGGAAATAATAATAGACACACCTCGGGGGGTTGCTGTGAGAATTAATTAAGACATGGCATGTGAAGCGCTTGGCAGAAAGCCTGGCACACTGCAAACGCTCCGTAAATGCTAGCTGTTATTATAAACTACTTGACAGGAAAGTCAGGGAGCAGAGAGACTTAAAGCATCTCTATAATTACATGAATTGTGATGAAACAAGTTAAACTCTTGCTTGGATTTCTTCTAAATTGGGTTTCATAAGCTAAACACGATTCTCTCCGTATCCGAGAGCAGTTGCTAGGAGAAACTGGCAAAAGGCAATAAAGTGGTGAACTCAGCCATTGTTCCTAAAATAAGTACGAGACGAGATGGGAGGCTTTGGACTGACTTCTTTTCAGAGGGAAAAACAATTTCCTAAATGAGAAGTCAGGCTAGGACACTGACAACATGATGGTGGAGATAGGACGGAAGCAGGGGAAGCGGAAACCAAGTTCATGCAGAAAGCTGGTGCGGAGCCTCTGGGACCTGCTCGTGAAAAACGGATAGCTGGGAATCACATACGATTGCTTTCGTGGCTTGATGTTTATGTACCTTTAGTGAGAGAAGTGAAGCTGAATGTTTGAGGAATAGGTAGAAGAACCTCCAGACATGTACCCATTTTACAGAAGGCAAGATAAATGGTTGGAGGAGACAGTTTACATCATGGTCGGGTACACAGCGGTGACATCCACAGATCTGGATTAGAGTTGCTTGTGTCATTATCAGCTGTGTGAATCCAACATTTTCATCTCCCTAAGACTCTGTTTCCTTGCCTGTACGATGAGACAAACACTATCTGCTTCAGCGCGTTACCATGAGGCTGAAATGAGACAGAGCGCCTGTAAAGGGCTTAGTATCCCAAGAACTCAATGAATGGCTCATACTAGTAGTTGTAAAATGACATTCACAGAAGTAGGAAGTGTTGTCTCAAGTACTTGTGAAATATCCTCATGTATTGTGTCCATATAAACATAATTCTACTTAGTTCATTTCTATTCGAGTGTATCCCTTACTTTTGGTGCCTATAAGAAAATTTCCAGAAGAGAAACACACACATTTTTATTTATGAAGAATTTGTACATAATATTTTTCTTGGCCAGTTTAAAAGGGTGACTCCTATTCTGCCCAGGGCACGCAGTTTTGCAGGGTTAGTTACTTTAGGAAGTAAAAGAGGGGCGCCTGGGTGGCTCAGTCGGGTAAGAGTCTGACTTTGGCTCAGGTCATGATCTCACAGTTTGTGAATCGAGCCTGATGCTGGGCTCTGGGCTCACAGTGTGGAGCCTGCTTTGGATTCTTGCCGTCTCCTCTCTCTCTATCCCTCCCCTGCTTGCACTTTTGCTCTCTCTCAGAAACAAATAAAAGAAACAAACAAAAAATAATACTGGTTTTAAAAAAAAGAAAGTAGAAGCAATTTCTGAAACTTCTAGTCTGGGTCTATGGGTTTGTGACTCTATCAATGAGGAAGTGACTCAGGTTATGGAAATACGATTTAAAAGCCTCCTCTTGCATAAAACACCTCCTCTAGTGTCCATTTTAGTGTCTGTTTTTGCACACATCTTGGTGGTCACTGGGAGACAAAGATTTGGTCTAAAAAATTCCCCATCAAAATCACCATTCGTGTTAAGCTCTCAAGAATGCAGAAAGGTCTGTGATGACAGTTTCAGCTGTGAGTTAGTTGCTATTATCTGTCCTTAGCCACTTGGATTCTCCAACTAGTTATCTTCTTTCTGGTCCACGTGAGTGCTCTAGATGCTGTTTGTGAGATAATCCAGCCGCTCTAAGTGGCTATTCATTATATGGTGAAAAATATTCAACAAATATAACCCTGCCAGATGCTAATCTAAGTTTTCCCCAAGAAAATCACTAAATACCTTTTATGGGGTCGTTTAAATAAATTACATTGATAATAAGTAGTGAGATGAGTCCCTTTATTCACACTAAATACAGAACTGGATATTCTAAATGTTGCTAAATCAAATGACAAGTGCTTCAGGAGTTGAAATTCACCAAGTTTTTTCCTAAAAGAAAAACAGACAATGGTGGCTGGGAAGACGCCAACCAAATGGTCCCTTCCAGTGTCACTAGAACAGAGGGGACAGTATGAAGCAGACAGAGGATCCTTGAACACACTGCACTTTAAAGCAAAAGTCCACGTAGCTCACTCATTCCAAACCATGCACCAAATTCTTCCGTCAGCATATATTTCAAATTAAATCCAAATCTGACTGTACCGCTTTCGCAAGCTTCACACCGTGCTCGTAAGTGAGAGGTTTCTCTTTCATATACAGCAAACGGGCCAAGGTTTTGGGGTCATCGCGGAGATCAATCTGGCAAAACAAACAAACAAACAAACAAACAAACAAAAACAAAAAAAACCACCCACGTGTGATAAGCTTACTTATTTTTTCAGGCTAAGTAGATATTTTGAACCGTGATATGGTAGAGATTCTCCCCACCACCACTTTACATCTATGAAGTTGCCGACTGACTTTTCTTTAAGGAGGTGCATACATACACATGCCCATATTACATCGAAAAAATAAAGGGATGTCTTTGTAAATGTCAACATCAGGTTTTCCATGTGCTTTCTTCTCCAAAAGCAATTCCCTCGGGGGCTAGACTCACTCTAATAATTCTGTGGCTGTTTCAGGCGTTTTTGAAATTTCCTACTTATTTTTAGATCCCACTTACAGGATATTACAATGATGGATCAGTCTTATTACCTTGCAGTGATGCCTCATTTGATCCCAAATTATATTACTCATTTCTTAATAGTCTATTTCCTGGCTCTGAATACATCTTTGTCTTCACCCTCATGGGGATAAAGATTTGTCTCCTATGAGGATATTTTAAGGAATGTTGATGCAGACTTGGAAGGCATATCCTAAAGAGGAATTTCCAAAGGTCTACCTAAGGAATGAGCATTAATCTTTTCAAAGGTAGAACTACTTTGAAAATAGCCTGTATGTTGGGATTAGTTTTCATAATTTAATTAAATATTTTAGTTGCTTTACAATCTCACTGTGTTGGGGTGTTGGGTGGCTCGGTTGGCTAAGCATGTGACTTTGGCTCAGGTTGTGATCTCACGGTTTCTGAGTTCGAGCCCCACCTTGGGCTCTGCACTGACAGTGTGGAACCTGCTTGGGATTCTCTCTCTGCTCCTCCCCCACTCCCTCTCTGTCTCTCTCTCTCAAAATAAATAAACAAACTTAAAAAGATCTCAATGTGTATGTGAACCTATGCACACATGAACGGGTGTAAATGTGACTTTTAAAGAAAAACCGAAATATTTATACATTAGAGTACCATTTATAAGCACATTGCTCTGCTTTAGCGATCTGTGGGTTTTTTCTTTTTGGTCTATTTATTTATTTTAAAAAAAATTTTTTTAATTTATTTTGAGAGAGAGTACATGCTCGTGGGGAAGGGGTAGAGAGGGGCAGAGAGAGAGAGAATCCCCATCAGGCTCCGTGCTGTCAGCACAGAGCCCAGTGTGGGTCTCGATCTGACCATGACCTGAGCCAAAACCAAGAGTTGGATGCCAAACCGACTGAGCCACCCTCGTGCCCCTCTTTTTTGGTCTTGATTGTCCAATGTAGTGCCACCAATTACAAAAGAGGCGCAAATCGCACAGAGAGGTTTATGTCCTGTCACATATTTTGGCAGCAGGGATCTGGGCTCTGTCAATATGGTCAAACATTATCATCTGGAATTAGGGTAAAAGCCTGCTTTTAAACAATTCTCTTTCAGAGTAGGAGCATTAACTATACTCTGATTTTTGGATGTGTTAATCTTCTGTCCATTTCTTCTCTAGGAAATGCTTTTACTATTTTTAAAAATTTCTCTTTTCAGTCAGAATATAAAAGGAGAAATAGAAAACAGGAACATATGAAACAGATAATAATAAAACCCTTCCATATTATTACATTTCTGTGTCTTTGGATAGTAATTTAGCAAAGAACAAAATCCTTTCAAAATTATAAGAAGTAGGAACAATCTTGAACACATTTGTACAATTGGCTTACTGTTGGTAATTCAAATTATAGAACTTTATTAGCTTTCAAAACATTTTAAGGCCCTTTACAGCCACAGGTTTGTTTATCTAATACATCTGTTTTTAACTTCTTTCCTAAGATCCAAAAGACCAAGAGGTTTAAAGGGAACAGAGAAGAGTGAATTTCTGTCTTTCTCCAGTGGTGTTATGGAGCTCCTGGAGTAATGTGCCCATTTGGACTTTTGGGGTCACTTTCACATCCATACCTATTCTGTGACTTTCAAACAATTGTAGATTTCAGATATAAAAAAAAAAAAAAGACTAGGTAATTAGCGCGATCGACGTCTGCACCTCGTTCCTCTGGCTCAGGACTGGAGAAGGGTGTCTACTTCAAAAAGTACTTTGTTACTTAAAAATAAAGAGCAGAGGGATTAATTTTTAAAGATCACAGCAAAACCTCCTTTTCGTGTAAATAGCTCTATTGTTCTTTCGACCACGAGCTAAATAGTCATGCAGATCTTAGGCACGGCTACTTATGGGGTTGATACATGAGACACACTCTTCCCTAGTGTTGGTGAAATAGGCTGTTCAAGAGAAGCCTGGTCTTTCCTTTTTTGCTGCCCTCCTACCCTGCCCACCACACCTTGCCATCACCCGCCTCTAACCTGGGTCCCTATGAGGACGTAAGGCACGTGAGGCATGCAGTCCTTCAGCTCCGGGACCCATTCCTCCTGGACGTTGTGGTAAGAGGCAGGATTTACGACAGAGAAGCAGATCAAAAACACATCTGTGTTGGGGTAGGAGAGCGGCCTCAGCTGGTTGTAGTCCTCCTGCAGGTAGAGCAAAGAGTTTGTACAGACTCGGGAAGGCGGGCCCTACGTGCTTGAATGTTCAGGGCAAGATTCCACCACAGCTCCCCGTGACCTGCTCCTGCTCCCGCCCTGGGATCTGGTGGTTCCCTATAGGCATTGCTAGAAATAAAGGAGCCATCAGTCAGAAAAACACCTTTTGCTGTGTATAGAGATTGTAAATCTCTATACACTCCCCCCCCCGCCCAAGTTTTAAAATTAAAATTTATTTATTTATTTTGTGAGAGAGAGAATGCACACGCTCATGTGCGTGTGCACCAGCGGGGAATGAGAGAAGGATAGAGAGAGAGAAGGAGAGAAGAGCGAGAAGGAGAGAGAGAATCCCAAGCAGGCTCCATGCTGTCAGGACAGAGCCTGACACAGGCTCAAACTCACAAACTGTGAGATCATGACCTGAGCCAAATCAAGAGTTAGATGCTTAACTGACTGAGCCACTCAGGTGCCCCGTAAATATCTTCCATTTAGGAAAAACTTAGGAAGCAATTTTTTAAGGAGCTTTAGTGAGATAATTTACATACTATAAAGTTCACCCATTTAATGTGTATAATTCAATAGGGATTATTACAGTTCCCCGTTGCCTTGTGCTGTATTGAATGGAGTTGTGTTGTATTGAATGTGGATTTAAATTAGTGCACAATCGGCTAAGGCACAGCAGTTCTCTTCTTACACAATTTTTAAAAATTCCATGCAAATTTAATTTAGAATAAGCTAGCTGTAAATGTAAAGCAAAGAGCTGCTGCCAAATCAGACGGCACAATTTTGTAGAAATATATTGGGTGAGGGTTGAGAGTTCAGAATTCGGGGTTTCCTGTGAAGTCTACCTAGAGGCCATAGCATGGCCTAAATAATAAAATACCAGATTGATTCTTCTTTCCCCAGGTTTCAAACCAGAATATGTTCTGGTTGGACAGTTCTGGCTTACGTAGGTTGTTTATGTATATGCTGTCAGAGCAGAAGAAGATAAAGACAAAGTAAAACATTGGAACATCTCACCTTTGGGAAAGTATCAGCAAGTAACTTTCACCGTATGTGAAATGTTCTAGGAGGTTCCGAGGTAAATCCTCTATTTCAATATAACGTTTATATTTTCGTAGAATTTAGTAACACATAAGCCAAAAGTAATTTTATGTGTGTGTATACTTGATATTACATAAGTATACACTATGTATACATACATATCTGCACACACCACAATATGACATACTTGTCATACACACCATGGATCGTTCATATATATATGCACACTACGTACATACATAGGGCAACCAAATCTGTATGTTCATACTTACCACATAAACATAGGCATGTGCAACATAGCGATTCATTTACTAGGGTCCTGACTCCTCTTCTTAACATGAAAAAACATTATTAGACTCATATATGCTCGTTGCAATTCAAATATGTAATCTCTAATAGTTTTTCCTCTCTTCCCAGAGGAAGCCATGGTTTAACCGTATCCTTTTGAATATTTTATATTTATTTACATATGTAACAGACATGTGTTCATTTTAAAAAAGATAAATTGATTACATAGTTCATATTGTTGTATCCTTTGATTATATATGTGTGTGTGTGTATATATATATATATATATATATATATATATATAATGTTTATTTATTTTTGAGGGAGAGTGAGAAAGTGTGAGCAGGGGAGGGCCAGAGAGAGAGAGGGAGACACAGAATCGGAAGCAGGCTCCAGGCTGAGCTGTCAGCAGAGCCCGACACAGGACTCGAACCCACAAACCATGAGATCATGACCTGAACATGGTTCTGAGCCACCCGGGCGCCCCTTGTGTCCCTTGATTTTTTTAACCTTAATAGGTCATGGATATTTAAAAATATCAACCTTGCTATCTTTCTACTGAGTCTCATGATGTCTTTATAAAAAGGGACTACACATATATATGTACACGTGTGACTAGAAGGAAGTCCTTTAGTGGGTTATGTGGCATCTCTGGTCAATGAGCATGTGCTGATCTCTGATTCTGTTTAGATACTCCAAGTACCCAGCCCACAGGGAATCAGTACACATGGCTGCCGCCATCACTCTTGCTAACACTACTAAAACCTAAGCAGAGGTGTTTATTTACTTATTTATTTTTAATGTTTATTTATTTTTGAGAGAGAGACAGAGTGCAAATGGGGGAGAGGCAGAGAGGGAGACCCAGAATCTGAAGCAGGCTCCAGGCTCTGAGCTGTCAGCACAGAGCCCGATGTAGGGCTCGAACTCATGAACCGCGAGATCCTAATGTGAACCGAAGTTGGACGCTTAACCGATTGAGCCACCCCGCCGCTCCTAAGCAAAGATTTTTAGTTACCCAAACAAAATGCAGCATAATATGGCAAGGATGCTGAAAAATCCAAGTCCTAGAAAATAAACTAAAAGAATATACAAAAATCACGGATCGTGGCTCATTTATCACTTTTCTATTAAAGCAAATAAGTAGGAGCTGGGTGCATTGCTGAATAAACACTGGTCACAGTGGACAGCTGGGCCCGGCCTACTGGCTGCATAGCAGCTGAATTGTGCCCGTGCGTGTGTGTGCGTGTAATGTGGTGGTGGTGATGGGGAGGGGGCGGTGACAGGGCAGTGGGGAAGTGGACAGCTCATTTCTTGTCACTCTCCCCTTCTCTTTACACAACGAGCCCTGTAACCAAAACTTCTTGCTCCTGGTCTCTGCACTGCTTTCCTTTCTCTCTGGGGCTTTCTGTTAGAGGGGAGCTGTGAGGCTGACAAGCTAAGAACTCTCCTTCCCAGGCCACAATCTACAGCTGCTCATGGTACCCCCCCTGCCCTTTGCCACTTCATCTTCCCATCTGGATTGTGATAAATGGAGCAGGGACCATCCTGGTGTTTGTTTGTTTGTTTTTTTTCCTCATGCCCTACTTCTACTCTGTCCACAGCGAACATTCCATAAATGCCGTTGACTGATTGGATGACACCAGGTTCTCCGCAGTGAATTGCCAACGAACACATGGCTTTTCTGTGGGGCATTTATTGCAGGGTTTTCTTTAGAATCACCTGGGGAGCTTTAAGACCATCCTGACACCCTGCTGCCTCTCTCCCCACACTCCGGGACCAATTAAATCACGATTTGTGGAGAGTGGGCCTGGGTAGCTGGGCATTCTGATATAATTGGTTGGAACTGGCATGGAGTTGAGAACAAATGATTTGCATTATCTTTATCTTCGTCACTGAGGATGGATCAAGGGCTTATTACGAAGGGCCAGGCATTGTTTCAGGCACTTACGTGTCTTGAATCCTCACTAGCACCGGAGACATGGCAGCATCAACATTCATATTTCAGAGAAGAGGAACGTAAGTTCAGAGAAGTTCAGTAGTGAACGAATGTCTCAGAGCTATTAAATACTGGGATGGGCTCTTTAGCCCGAATCCAGCTCCAGCTCTTCATTGTGACCCCATTATTTGTTTCAGCTCAGAATGTTAAGCAGCAGATTAATCTTTTTTTTTTTTTTAATTCAGTTATCTGGATATCTTAATACGGATATATATCTTGACCCAGGAATCTAAGAAATGTTGGACCTTCGGATATAGGATCTATTTCATGGCCTGCACTTGCTAGAAATTACCAGCAGATGGCAGCAGACACTGTATATTTAAACCCTCCACGCCAACCGACAAAATTGCATGTTCAGAAGGGTCACTACTGGATCAGGTAGGAACAAATAATTGGTGGTCTGAAAGGATCATGTTTATCTGATTTTTTACCCAGAAGCCATCAAAGGAATTCTGCTTACATTCTGGAAAAGTTAGGAAGACCAGGGTTTGCCTGTGGGACTGTGGGTGGGCATGGGAGAGGAGTTTGGGTGTTTTTGATCATTTACCCTCCTGGCAGGGTAGCCAAGGCCCTCAGCTGAGTGACTTCTGACCTTCGCCTTTAGTGGGCTTTATCTTGCTCTGTGTTCTGGATATCTCTCCTGTGGAAAGCTTAGTCCCGCTGTGTAACTCTGGGATGCCAGGGTGGCTTAGTTGGTCGAGCATCGACTTTGGCTCAGGTCATGAGTTCGAGCCCCACATCAGGCTCTGCGCTGACCGCTCAGAGCCTGGAGTCTGCTTCAGAGTCTATGTCTACTCAATTTATTTGGAAGTGAGACAGGTGACATTTCTCTTGCTCTTGGTTAGCTCTGTGATAACAGAATACTAGAGAGTATTTAGTTGACTGAATTGGAGAAACACGGATGAGGGCTGCAAGAGCTTTTAGAGATCAGTCAGTGCAGTGGCTCCCAAAGTGTGGCCCCTGACCAGCAGCCTTGGCCTGGGAGCTTGTGAGCAATGCACATTCTCAGGCCTTCCCCAGGCCTCCCGAAGCCAAGGCCCTGGGGAGCGCCTGCACCGTATGCGGTGCAACAAATTGTCCGGGTGACGCTGTTGCAGCTCAAGCTTCAGAACTGCAGCTTATCATTCCTTCCCTCTCAGCTGATTTTGTGGTTTAAGAAGTGAAACTCTACACAGATTGAGTGATTTAATCAGGGCTACAGAGCAAATACACCTTTGAAGGAGGTTCACACCTGGACCGGCAGGACTCCCGTCGGCCCCCATTTGCCACAGGCTGTGGCGATGAAATGTGGCTGAGGGTTCAGCATTAATAAAGGCAAGTGTCCTCGTGAGATGGAGGGCTGGGTGCTGGGAGGCTGGGGGATTTGAATTTGTATCAGCTGATGAGTTTTTCTCAACAGGGCACATTCCGAGCCTGGGTTGGATGACCACATGTTGGGATGATGGGAAGGGGCTCTGGGAAATGGATCGATGGTCTAGCTGGTATTTCACGCCCCCCATTCTCATGTCGAAGTTGAGAATGGAAGACCAGTCTTGAAGGCTTCTTGAGGAGACAAGGTGTTACTCTAAACTTGCGACTTGAGTGGGGCTCTGGAGGGCTAAAATGGGCAAGGAGGCTGGCTGGCTGGGGGTCTCAGGGGATAGGGAAGGATTTGGGGCAAGGTGGGCTCTTGAGTACTTTCCACCAACTTTACCCCAAAGGCTGGAGACTGGTTTGAAGGCAGATCTGGTGCTCTTGGATTGGGCAACTATTAAGAAACTACAGTTCAGGGACAGCCTCATCAGATGGCCAAACACCCTCCACATGTGTCTGGAGGAGCCACGTATGATGGCCCAGGTGGGGAGCAAAGTGAAATTATTTGACCAGTCCTCCTCAGACCTTAGGCACACTCGAGTCGTGTTAATGTACAGCTTCTCATGCAGCAGCAGGTCTGGGGTGAAGGCCACCGATTTATTTCTTACGAGCTTCCAGGTGACGCTGATGTCTCTGGTCCAGGGACCACATGTTGAGGGACAGGAGAGTTGCACTGAGTCTCCCCTAACCCCACCGCAGCCCACACCCACATTAAATTGGATGTAGAATTCGGCCTCAAAGTCCTCCTGGGCTTAGTGACATTTATCCCAGATTTTAGCACATGTCTCATTTTCGGATTCTCCCATCAAGTACACTCCTATCTGTCAGGCTTGGTTTGGGAAATGTGGGTAACATCCGGAGGGTGGGAGTGTAGCATAGTACTTAGGAGCATGGGCTAGGGGGACATATTCTTTGGGTTCCAATCCCAGTACTGCCTGTGACTACTCTGTGATGCTGGGTAAGTTCTCTCCGCCTCAGTTTCTTCACCTGTAAAATGAGGTCACCTGTAAAATGAGGTGCTTGCCCCATAGGGCTGTTTGAGAATAAAACGTGTTAGTATGTGTAGACCGCTTACAGCAGTGTCTTGGATGTATTAAGTTCTTTGGTGGTCAAGAGTCCGTCTTGTCAACAACGGCTGTAGTGTCCCTACCCTCATTGGCTCCTGGGGCTGAACCCGAAATTAACTTTTTCTAAACTGAGTAGTAAAGAGACCCAAGTAGTAAAGTAACTTTTTCTGAGTAGTAAAGAGACCCAAGTGCTTCCATACTCTGCACCTCTGAATCGATGTCTCTATGGCTCTATTTTTTTTATAATTTGAGAAGAAATAAGTTTGTGTCCTAAGGTTACTTTTACCAATAACTTGTCACGTGAGCAAACTTCTTTCACATCCTCCAAATTGCACACTTCTAAAACCACGTTAAGATGCATGTGAGCAAGAAGGTTGGGTTGCTTATTGAGGAAAAATATTTTTTTGTGTTGAGGCTTTAGGCAAAGCCTAGAGTTTGTTTTAGGCAAACTTTCCATGGAGGATCCATGGAGGGTGCCAGGTTCTGTGCTCTTGATGGCCCCATTGGGTCAGCCGGTAGGAAAAGGGAAGGCTTGTGTCCTTCCAAGTGGACCCTGGGTTGCCATTAATGGACGCCAGCTGTACTTGCCTCCCTGCCTGGCCACTTGCCTCTTTAAGCTCTTGGGGGCCGAGGGGCTTCAGAAATCTGGGCAGGTGAAGACAAGCAGTGTGTAGTCTCAGCTGAGGGAGGGGTGTGGCTGATGGCCTTTCTGTTCCCACACTTCCACGGTCACGGGTGACAGCTGAGCTGCTGGGGGCTGTGGTTTCTCCGTGTCATCCTGTGCTTGCTGACAAATAGCACTGCATCGTGTGGGGCCTGTGTGCAGAGAACCTGGGGGTTCACCCTGCTGAGAAACGGGGCTCCCGACACCAGGAGATCCTCATTCCTCCCTGGAAGTGCTGCCTTTGAGATATGTCTATCCTGGAGTTGGGTCTGAGAGGCCACAATCTGAGCAGACCTTCACCCACATGGCTTGTGTGCCCACCGAGAGCAGGAGGCAAGATGCCTCACTGCGGTGGCTGGTTCTACTCTATGTGGCCGGCAGCAGGGTGGGAAGATGCCTGGCTCTGAGCCATGACCCGGGACACACCGGTTTGGCATTCCTCAGCTGGCAAATGCCCAGGCTTTGCCGCAGCGTCCCCACCCCGGCACCCTGTCGTCCCCTTAGTCTCTAATGACGCACTCAAAACGGACTGGCCTGCAAGTACGTCATGGAAAAGTTGGCTCTGGGATTCTTTGTAGCTGAGCCAAAGATCTGAGCTCTAGAAATCCCTCCCAGAGATGCTTTCAGTAAGACACTAGTAGGGGCATGGGCCGCACAGCACGACCTGGCGAGACCTAGATAGGTTTGGCTTTATGGGCCTGGCCTTCTTGCCTCTCCGGCGTCAGCTGAGGGGTAACCTGCAGAGTCAGCCTGGGAACAATCCCTCACGTTGCCTCACTTCGTGTTTGGGATTCCACCTAATAGAGGAACTCTTTGTTTTCAAAGGATTCCACTTGAAGTCCCAATATTTGTTTGCTTCAGGGATTCGGGGCGGGAGCTAATTTTAATAGCAGCTGCCATGTGCTGGCCGTGTATGCACGTGGCTTCATTATAGACCGTCTGTGGCGAATGCTTGGCAGGCTCGTGAAGGGCCAGGAGCATGTCCGAGGAGGGCCTGGTGGGGCTGCAGTGGTGTCCGGGGCAGACTGGACATAGCAATGCGGACGGAGCCGGGTGCGACCGTTTTTGTCTTGGGCTGACTTTGAAGGTAGAAGTACTGAGTTCCTATCACTTTTCCGTTCAGAACCTGTGCCTCTTGAGGTTGTTTTCATCAACGCTGACCCACAGTGAGGTCAAGGCACAGAGGAGGGACACTACTTCTTGGTTTACTCATGTAGGAAAATCGAGTGATTCACAGCAAGATAGAACTCTATAGTTGGTTTCAGAGACTTATTTCCTTTTGTGCGGTTCGGGAATGAATCAGTTGGTTTTGAGATCACCTCTCTTTCTTCTTAGTAACTCTGGCCATATGAGTATGTTTGAATTAGTTAAATGTTCCTTGAGCATGTGACCTCAGCGACATTTGCTAGAATATAACTGAGGATGATGGATTATCCTGCCTGAGGCTGGGAATGGAAATTTGGGGATCATGCTTGTAAGTTAAAGCTGTTACAAAGCCTTATTGGCAGAGTTGTAGGACCATGGGAATCCACTCAGGTTAGGGTTGTTTTCTGCTGCAGCCTCTGAAGGGTGAGGAGCCATGCTTTGACCACCAAAGACTTCCAGAGTCGTGTTTCTCAAATTTTTATTGCATACGGATCATGTGGGGATCTTCTTAAGATGAATTTTCAGATTCAGTAGGCTGGGGGGTGGGGCCTGAGAATCTGCATTTCTAACAAGCTTCCTGGTGATGCCGATGCTGCCGGTGGGTGGGCCGCACTTTGAGTGGCAAGGTTCCAGAACAGTGATTCTGACAATACGGTGTTCCGACCAGCAGCAGCAGCACCAGGAAATCTGTTAGATGTGTAAATTCTTGGGCCCCATTCCAGACCCGTAGAATCAGAAATTCTGAAAGTGGGGCTCAGGGGCTGGGTTTTAACAGGGTTCACAGGTGATTCTGACGTCTGTTCAAGTTTGAAAACCACCATTATCCTGCAAAATGAATTGCACGTCACCCTTTAGTGTAACACACTCCAATATTTAACACTGCTTTACTGCTGGGAGGTCTCCCTTGAGTCTAGCCTCCCATCATTTAGTTTAATTACTCCAGATCTTTTAAGCCTTCTTGAAGTCGTCTATTAAAAGTCCTAATCATAGAATTTTAGGCCTAGAAGGAACTTTAAGATGTGTTCTGACTCCTTTTCCCCATGCTGCACCCTCCCCTGTGAACCTTGTCCACCTTTTGAGCTTTCAAAGGAGCTGATGGAAAGCATTAGAGTCAAAGTTAAGTTGAAGAGGTATCTACAACCCACTTGTTGTGATATTTTATCAGTGCCCATCACTTCACCTCTGTCGGAGGTTTGGATCATTCTACTTCCTTCAATTTGGAGTTTAAAGATATTTCTATACTGCCTTACAGCTTCAACTCCTATACTCGTGTTATTTAAAATTTTTTTCTAAAAAGGACAGCAGTGGGAAAGAATAATTAAACTCTATAGGGGCTTTTAAACAGTTTTATTGGATTTGAAATTAAACAGAGGCCTGGGGAGGTTGCTCTGGGGACAGTGAATGCACAGAAGCTAACAACTGTCAGGGGTTGCTATAGAAGATGGGAGCGTGGGGGCACAGGGAGCTTATCAGAAGGCAAGAGGCTTCAGAGTCAGGCAATAATCCTTGCTGCACGGAACTGTTCAAACTAGATTATATTCATAAACTCTGACTACGGGAGTGAAGGGTATAAACTCCTCTCTCTTTTAGGCTGTGAGTTTCTGATGAATGGGGACAGCCTAATGACTCTACGACTGAATGAAAGTAGGCAAATCCAGTCCAAACAGCAGTGCACCTCTATTGCCAGGAGGCTTTCTGGTGGAGGCACAGTTAAGCAGGAGGTACCCGGAGACCCTTGTACTTTCACCAGGGGAGCCAAATCAATTTTCCCATTTGGGCATTTGGAGCATCCTTTCCTAGTTGAGTGTCTTGATATTGAGGTGAGAAGTCTCTTTCCCCACCCAGTTCCTGAGAGTAGCTGGCTACAACAGCCATCTGCAAAGGGAAACTGGACACTCTTAGGAGTCTTGAGTCTGGTGCAAGATTTTCCAGTTTCCCACTGCCCGGGCCTGCCCAGCATCAGCCTCTGGTGTCCCACAGACATTTATATGTGGTCCTTGCAAATGCACACAGAAATCCCAAAGAGAATTCCATTTATTCTTAGTTTTCCTAGTGGAGAGTTTTCAAGTTGAGCAAAAAGACATATCTCCAGATAATTGTGGGAAAAAGGCCCAGACAAATGCATAACTACAAAGAACAATTAGCAGGAAACTCACAGTGGGAAAGAGCCTGGTCAACGTTCACTCCAAAGGACTTAAGATGTATGAATTTGGACAGACTGAACAACCCGCTGATTTTGACCTAAATAAATGACCCAATGGTAACAAGAGCTCTATCAAAGAAATTGGGCCACGGCCATCAATTGCTTAACCACTTTGCCTCCAACCCATGAATTTATAACATTAGAAAACTTTCAGAGTGGAGTGTGGGGTGTGAGGAAAGAAAGGTAAGGTGGCATTTTCATCTAAGTAGGGCATGTGCTGACTGAATCGGTGTTGAGGGTTCTTTCTAGTCTATGGCCTTACATAATTGGTTGGTTACATTCTCCAACCTGAAGACATCTCTGACAGAGTGAGAATATTTCAAGAATCTCAGAGAATTTAAGAGTCAACCTCCAGTTGTGCAGGGGTTGACCCTCATTTCTGGAAACCATTCAGGATCCTGGTTTTTCTTCTTTCCAGCACTTAATCCCTCTCCCATGCTCCACCCCCCACAACCTGCCCACCCCCCATCTCTTTTTGGACCTTTCCACAGCTCGTTAGGCAATTCAAATAATGGCTGGGCAAAGAGTATAGCATGAAAAAAAAATAATGAGTGAAACTAATATGTATAACATTGACTCATTAGTCCTGAATCTGGCATCGGTATGGGCAGGAAGAAATTGAGACTCTTGGCAAATGTGTTATTTTGGTTACTGATAACCGTCAATCAATGAATTGTTACTTGCCTATCAACACCTTGAGTAATGTTTCTTTGAGTTAGTTTTTTTTGTAATTATAAATGTTTTTACGATATGAAGAATGTGCCTTTAGTTTCACTTAGACAGACCATAAATTTGCCCCGAATGATCAGACAAGGTAATATCTGTACTGCTAGTCCCCCTGTGCCTAGCCAAATGGATCATTCTCCCCACTCCCAAACCCCTGATGAATCAAAACAGCAAAAACGTACCTGTCCTGCCGTGTCATACAGTCCAAGCAAATGTTGCTTGCCTCCCACTGTCACAGTCACTAGGGGAGAAGAGAAGAGGAGAGTCCATAAATGTGAGCTTCCATCAGGAGGCTTCACATGTCTCCATGCCAACATCTTCCTGGGCGGCAAGGATAAGCATATGCCTCACCCATGTATATTCTAAACCAAGCCGACAGCATGATTTGCAAGTGAAGGCAACCTTGGCCTGCAGTGAGAGCAGATGAGCTCAGCCAAGTCCAAATTTCTGAAGTGAGATGAATATCACTTGTGCCACTAGGACACTCTGTAGGCTACTCATTGATCCCCATTAGGTCCTGGAATATCAAGATCCTGCAGCAAAAGGATGCTGGACCCTTTCTTGGTTAGGGTATTTTTTCCTTTTTTTTTTTTTTTTTTGTTGGAGCCACCTTTCAGGATACAGAATTGTGTAAGCAACTTCTCCGTTTGAACTCTCTCTGCTTCTGTCTGTCCCTGAAATATTGATTAAGCCACGAAAGCACAGAATAGTAGCCCACTGACATAGTTTAGAGTCTATAAGGCAAAGCTAATAATGAAACGAGAAGGGCTTCACCTTCATTTTAAAAAGGTTTTTTTGGTTTGTTTTGTTTTTAAGTTGAATAGTCCAGTGCGTTAGACCAACTGATTTATTACGATTTTGAACCTTAGTTGCCAGAGGAGATGTTGCACGGGTTCGCTTTCACATACCTAAAGGGTGCATATAGAGGGAAAAGTGGGCAGTTTGATTTACCCAGCAGGTTCACTGCCTTGCCAAGCAATTGTGGCCAAAAGTGAGAAGTGATATAGGGACACCCACTACTCTGTACATGTCTGGAAATGAAATAAAGTCTCATCTTGAAACTCAACTCAGATTGAACACATGCAATGCAAAAGTAATACAATTCTCATGATGAATGAAAAGAGCCAATTTAAATTCCAGCCCCTCCCCCCCACCCCCCCCACCCCCGTTTAATCTCTTTTTAGAAAAAGAAAGTAAAGTATGTGGGAGAATGTGATTTTTTCCCCCCCTACTTGATCAAAAAATGTGCAAATGCAGGGAAAGATGATTTTTGGCTCCTTCTACCCTTAGCTGTATAGGAAAGACAGACAGACTGCATAGCAACCTTTATCACTGTATCTCCTATAGAGCCTGGCCAGATATTCCAGTCTGCTCAGAGTTGCTGATTCTGTTATGCTGTTACTTTTATTTGTTTTCAGGTTCCCGGACTACATGTATGCTAAGTACTTCTCAATGGCTCATTCTTTGAAAAGCACTTGTTTAAAAGCGCTGCCTCCCTAGACCCCAGGAATGATTTTTCTAATCTACCCAGATCAACATGAGTTCAGCTTGATAACATGGCTGTAGCCACTGCGATGAGCTTTCAAATTGTGTTTTTAAGCGGTGAACCCCGTTCCATGTAGCCCTGGTGCCGATGCTGACAGAAGAGGGGGCATTCAAACATTTTTATTTCCTTTCATATTTCCAGAGCTTTGTTCTGTTATATTTTCCTCTTCCTGCATGCATGGAGCCCAGTCAGATGTCCCTGAAATCTGCCTGCATGGTTTCTTTAATGACCAAGTCACTACCTAGTCATGGATCAGGAATGAATGGAACAAATCCAGCCATTACAACATGGAATTTCCTGCCTCTGGTGAGCCCAGTACATGCAGGTCAGGGCCAGCTGTTCTGGAGACCCTCTCGGAGCCTCCCACGACCTCCAGGCCCAGAGCCATCTGTGGAGTGAGGCCCAGATGCCTAGTTATCCTCATGGCCCCTTTGGGCCCTGCATATATTCCCAAGCAATGGCACTGACCTTTGTCATAGGGGCGCTGTTGGGGTTTCCCTCCAGGCTGCTTTTCCTCAGGCCCCACCCTTCTCTCTCTGGGTACCTTTGACTGCAGGGACTTGTACCAGGCCTGCGTGAGTGCCAGCCCAGTGAGTTTGGACTGTGGAATGAGAGTCTGGGCATAGTTTTCCCTTCTGTCTGTCCTTCTCTCACTCAAGGGTTGATTGGGTTCCTAGACCATGCTCAGTGTTGGGTGTGGAAAGACCAGATACAGTTCCTCCTGTCATGGGGCCTGGGGAGGAGGGGTTTAGTGGCAAAGCCTGGGCACCGCGCAATGTAGTAAATGCTATGTCAGAGGTAGCATGGAAGGGTATGGGAGCAGACAGCAGGGGTATTACTGTATCACTATGCATGTGTGCATGTGTGTGGGTGCTGGTGGCGTGTGGGAACGTGCAGGGGGCCCTACTGCATGTGTGTGCGTGTGTGTGTGATGTGTGCGTGCACACATCCCCACGCACCCTCTCTGCTGGAGCTTCATCAGAGAAGGCTTTCTGGAGGACATGTCTAAGCTGAGTCCCACGAATGGCCAAGAGTTGCCCAGGGTGCACTGGGGAGGGGCAAGGGGTGGTTCACCTGCTACCCAGGGTGCACTGGGGGAGATGGGGCCCCATAGGTGAGCATGGAGGGCTGTCCTGACTCACTAATTTAGACATTTTTGCTGAAGGCTTTGTTAAGCTATGAAATCCAGAGTTCTTTTCTCCAGAGAAAATGAAAGAGAAGGAACTGAAATAATTTCCTTGTGTTAAGGCAAAGTGGTGGGAGGAGAGAGGGTGGCATTTTTTGGGCGGAAGCCGTGTTGGCTTTCAGCTTTGCTGTGTAGGGACTGTCTAGTCTGTGTGTTTGGTCAGCCCTGGTAGAAAGAATCCTAAAGAAAGGGGCAGAGCCCCTGGAAGGCGCTGTTATTCTCTCTTTTCTGCCCTCCTATTCTCCTATTCTATCGGAAGGAAGATGAGTGGATCACACAGATGATTCTAGGGAAGACCGAGGGACAGATCCGAGCATTAATCATGCCTTGTGGAGATTGCAAATGGCTTTGTGAGTCCGTATCTCAGCGTAGTAGTGGATGCCTTATTGCTTGCTATCCTGTATCCTACAAAGTTCCTTGATTTGGAAACAAATCAGTCACAACAGCACAGAAGGAAGACATGCCCCAAAATGCTAATAGTAAATGTAGTGAGGCTGAAAGAGCAGGATCTTTTAAGTCAGGTGGTTCTGTGTTCGACACCTGTCTCTGCCATTCACTATCTGAGTGACCTTCGGAAAGCCACCTAACATCTCTGAGCCTCTCCTTTCTCATTTGTTAAAAATGGGAATAACATCACTTCCCAAAGAGAGCAAATTAAATGAGAAAATGCCTGGTACACAGGCTGGCCCATAGTGAGTGCTCCACAATTGTTACCTTCCCTCCTCGACAGATCTTTCCTGAAGCTTTAGTAATGACAAGAGCCAGTCTGCGCTGCTCTCCACTGTATACGCAGTGCATATTAACTGGCACAAAATTTCATGATATTTGTGAATTACTGGTCACTTTCTACCCCAGATGATAGCTGTTTAGATCTGTGTCTCGTATCTCCCACTGGATCGGAAGACCCTTGAGGACAGACTCTCCATGCTTCACATCCTGCAGAACACACAGCACAGTTGCTGGTATATGCAACAGATGCTTAACACACGGTATAGGAATGGAGCACCAGAGGTGACTCAGGCAAAAGAAAGGTCCTTCAAAATGTGCAGAGCTGCGCGCGGCTAGAAGCTCTCTGGCAAGACACTAATGCTGGGAAGCGCCTGCAGCCAGCAAATCTGCCTGGCAGACAACGTCAGGCTAAAATCCCAGACCACCTTCTATTCTTGGAGCTATTAGAGTTGTTTACTGAGCTTAGAGAGGCTTTCAAGAGAATGGGTCAAAGGACCTGCTAAGGGCTCAGATGGTTCTCTCAGTAGAGTGTGAAAAGTTGTCAGTGACCTGTTAAGTATGTAAAATGAAGGCTGTCTTCTCCAAATCCATTAAACTCTTTGCTTCCTTGTGTTCCTCTATGCAGATCAGAGTGGTTAATTTTGTGAGCTGGAAGAGGTGCTAATAAAGTCTAAGTCAGGGGTTTGCTCTCTGGAGGGTCGGCTAGCTTCACTCAGGCAGGCTCTGAGCCTTCTCCTCTTGACATTTAGTCACCTCCTGGCACCGAGTGGATGAGGAAGTGTTGGCCATTCCCTGTAAACCAGCTCAAACCGCCAGCCCAGCCCAGCACTAGGAATCTGATCCAACGTCCCTCCCCCTGCTACGTGGTGGACTGGAAGGTCTCATCTGCCAAGAGCAGTCTTTTGAAGTCAATGTGATGAATATACGATGAATCCAAAGGACTGGAATGGTGAAAATTCCAGGTCAGGAGGGAGCTTCCGTTCCTTTCCCAGCACATGCCCTGCTCTCTGCATCTCTCATGTTGAGCGTGCTCTCTTGGAGGAGGTAGGATGAGGCAGATCTGAAGAGGTGTGTGGATGTGATACCTTAAAGGTGCTGTTTCAGAGGAAGAAACACTAGAGGATATACATGGCAGGAAACAGAATTTTAGGCAAGTTAAAAACATGGCTCTCAGCTAAATATAGAATGAAGATATGTCAAAGTTTTATTAACTCATTGATGAGAGAACTAGTAAGATGATAAATCTTGTACAAGGAGCGTTTTGAAGAGCTGACATTTATAGGTACTTAAAAAGCAAAATGTTGACATGAGGTGACCAGCTTCACTAGGAGACTGGATGTTGTCCTATGGAAAAGATAACCTGGGGTGTTCTCTTTTCTACGGAACAGGAATTATTTGCATGTCTACCTGACAAGATTTACAAGTTAACATGCACCTTCAGACCATCTCAACTTTTAGTTAATAGAAGAATCAGACAAAGGTACATTCCCCTGGATTATTAATGCCTGGGGGGAGGGTGCTAACCACTGTCCCGGCATGACAGCAGAAGGACAGTTTCATGCTCTTGGCCTTATATCCAAGCTTCAGAGGAGTTCTGCTCATGTCTGAGTTCAAGTTCATACTTTGTGACTCATTTGGTGAGATGTGGGGCAAGCTGGTAGGGCTCTATCACCTGGAAATGAACAAATTGTGTTTACCCTAAAGGGGTATAAAAACTCTTTCTTGGGAATGCAAGCTGGTGCAGCCACTCTGGAAAACAGTATGGAGGTTCTTCAAAAAACTAAAAATAGAACTACCCTACAACCCAGCAATTGCACTACTAGGCATTTATCCACGGGATACAAGTGTGCTGTTTTGAAGGGACACATGCACCCCATGTTTATAGCAGCACTATCATCAATAGCCAAAGCATGGAAAGAGCCCAAAGGTCCATCAATGGATGAATGGGTAAAGAAGATGGGGTGTGTGTGTATATATATGTGTGCATACACACATATATATACACATACATACATACATACAATGGAGTATTACTCGGCAATCAAAAAGAATGAAATCTTGCCATTTGCAACTACGTGGATGGAACTGGAGGGTATTATGCTAAGTGAAATTAGTCAGAGAAAGACAAAAATCATATGACTTCACTCATATGAGGACTTTAAGAGACAAAACAGATGAACATAAGGGAAGGGAAACAAAAATAATCTAAAAACAGGGAGGGGGACAAAACAGAAGAGACTCATAAATATGGAGAACAAACTGAGGGTTACGGGAGGGGTTGTAGGGGGGGGGAATGGGCTAAATGGGTAAGAGGCATTAAGGAATCTACTCCTGAAATCATGGTTGCACCAGATGCTAACTAATTAGGATGTAAAATAAAAAAAACAAAAACAAAAACAAAACTCTTTCTAAGCTGTTCATAGCTAGGGGTAATCATCACAATGGCTTGTCTTGTGTCCAGGGGGCTGCAAGAAAGGGAGATTTAAATGAAAACTCTCGATTCTGACTCCCATCATGCTTGCTGACTGGACACCTTCAGCATCAGCCACTGACCTTTTCCCACTCTGAACCGCTCTGACCCTCATCCCCTGCTCTTCTTCTTTTCTGGAAGAATGTGTCTGGGACAGTGATCTACCTAGCTCCACTGGCTGCTCTCAGGCGCTGCTTACGTGCGTTTGTGACCTGGTTGAAGCCTCAAAGTGTGCATGTTCATTTTTTAAGGGACCAACTCAGAAGCATCTGAGATTTCCTTCAAGTTAAAATAAGTTAGAAAACTGTAACAATACATTTTCCTAAATATGAGTTGGTCGTGAATTCCTTCCTGGTGGGTTGCAAACTTCCATCATATATATTTCTCTTCATGTGGCTTGAAACCTTTCTCACCCATCTACGCTGGCCTATCCCAGCCAGCTCTACCCCCTTCTTTGCAAGGAATGCTTCTTGTTTGGTGAGCTGCAGACTCTCCCCACCCTCATTCCCTCCCATCCCCCCTGAAATAAAAGTTGCCTGGGGAAGTCTCTTACTTGATGTATAAGCCTGAGGTGTTGTTCCTGCAGAATATAGACTGTGCAGAAAACCAAACAGCCTTCCCGAGAATCTGTTAGGACTCTGAACTGAGGGCTCTTTTTGGGGTTAGGTCTGCAGGTATGTCCTACAATAATGAGAGTTCCATTGGAACAGGGTAACACATACCCGCTATACGTCTCCCATCTCTGGTCCTACTCCTTTCTCCTTTAGGTATTTAGGTATTATGAAGGGGATTTGGTTTGTAGTTGTTTTGGGTTGTACCTGCCCTGGATTTGAAGGCAGAAGAACTGGTTGGAACTGTGAATTCACTCTGAAGGAACTCTGGGGGAGCTCGAGCAAGCCGCAGCTTCCCGAAGTCTCGATTTTCTTCTCGGAAGTGTGAGGAGCAAAAGGGAGCGTGAGCATGATGATTTTGTAGAGCAAGACTTATGAAGATGTCAGGTGGCATCACTGAACAAATGACTTCTGAAATAACAGTACTTTTGAGAACAGAGCTTGTGGGAATGAAGCTGCCTCGGTTCTGGGTTGGGGTGTGTGTTCCGGAAAGGTCTGCCCCCCGCCAGTACTTGTTTGATGACGGAAGAGAAGGAGGAGGAGGGGGGGGAAGAGCTTGTTTAGTTCCAGGGCTTTTGGAACCGACTGGGGAGGCTCACATTAATAGTGTGTTCCCATCAAGGGTTTTCAAGGAATTTCAAAGAGCTGTGATTCCATGACGTCCACATCCTGGAATTTCAGAGTCCTGCTTGGCCTCGCTTTTCTTTCCACAGCATTCATTTGGTTGCCACATCCTGCCAATTCCACCTGCTAGGTACCTCAGGAATGGGACTCTTCTTTAGCCTTTTTGTAGCTGTTCCCGTGCAGTCCCTCATTCCCAGCCTTGTCAGTGGCCTCCTGATCCACATCCGGTTCTCCCAGGCTCATCTGCTGGTTTTCCTTCCTGCCATCAGAGTTCATGCAGCTGTGGCTCCTGAACAGCTCCAAGATCAACTTCAAACACCTTCCAAGAGTGTACAAAGTCCTTGTAGTCTGGCCCTGGCTTACCATTCCAGCTCTCTTTTATTTCTTACCCGCCAATGATCCAATACTCATGATGCCTTTACTTAGGCTCTTCCCCCTGGAATTCTGGGAAAAGAAATTCTGGAATGCTTTCCCCACACTTGTCAGTCTGGGAAACTCCCACAGTCATAAACACACTTCCATAATTTTTTCTTGATTCCCCCAAATAACATTAAGCTTCTTTCCATGCTCTTTTGCTCAGTGGGCCATAAAGCATTGTGTATTCTTTATTCGCACATCTCAGAGTCTAGCATGGACCTTCCATGTAACTCCATAAATACTGGTTGGGTAACTGAAAAGTGTATTATTACTATTTTAAAAAAATTTGAAATGTTTATTTATTTTTGAGAGAGAGAGAGAGAGAAAATGTGAGTGGGGGAGAGGCATAGAGAGAGGCAGACACAAAATCCGAAGCAGGCTCCAGGCTCCGAGCTGTCAGCACAGAGCCTGAAGCGGGGCTCAAACCCATGAACCATAAGATCATGACCTGAGCCGAAGTTGGACACTTAACCAACTCAGCCACCCAGGCGCCCCTGAAAAGCATATTAAACTCATCCCAAAATGAAGGTTCTCTCTGAGACACCTATTTTCTGCAGATGAATCTTCGGCATTTCCCAAAGAGTCACCATGAGTTTTTCAACACACTAGCAAGATGGGGTCACCAGCAATGTTGTCCTGCACGAGAGCTGGCCTACCTGTTGTAAGAGGATGCCTCGGCAATGGGGGTCCCCTGGGTGGGATCTGTGCTTGGGGCACTCTGCCACTTTTCCAGGCAACCATCATTAGCTACAGAATTGCCAGATTCTAGGCCACTGGGGCAGGACCACTGCCAAGGCGTCCTGAGGTTCACTAAGGCTGTGGAAGCCATTGTAGCCAGGCAGCTTGGCATTAGCCACAGAGTACAGGGGAGCCATCTTTTAATTAAGACTTTGAGAGGAAGTGACTGAATTATAAGTGAAGCCTGCACACAGGCTTGTGGTGGCAAACCAGAGCATGCTTTTTGCAGAATCCCCTATATAAAGAGATACTTTAAAAAATGCCAGATTCTTCATAAATTGCGAAAACCCCCTCACAATTATTAAGTTTCCACTGAGGTATGCCTAAGATGGAGGAGGAAACTTTTCAATTTTAGCCTTTTGACTCCGTGATCTAAATGTCTCATAGTAGCCACCAGGGGGAGCTAGTGAAAAAAAAACAGATTCCCCGGTTTCACACCCACCCCTAAGATTTTGAGGAATAGGTCCTGGGTGGGACCCACATATCTGCATTTTAAACCAGCTCTCCAGGAGAGTGATTCAGATCTGAGCCTCTGTTTCCTCATCTTTAAGATGAGACTAATAACTCGATTACTGTAGAGAATCCCATCCGCTTTAGACGGGCGTTGTGAAATTAGGTGAGGTAATATGTGGAAAAAACGTAAAACTTACAGAATGCTGGGCAGATATTATCTTTTTGGCCATACCTGACCCACAATCCAGGAAGGAGGGAGTTTGAAAGTAGCAACAGCACGCTCCCCTCCTTGTCTAGAAGTAGTCACTTTGGAAATGCAAACACCTGGTGACGATCAAAGTGGAATAGTGTGTTCCTGTCAAGAATTTTCAAAGAGTTATTAGGCTTATAAAAATTCTATCAGGTGCCAGCCATAACTAGTTAGAAAATGTGATGGAAAACATCCTTTCCACAATAACAGCAAAAACTATAAACTGCCTAGTAATGTGCAAGACCTTTCTGGAACAAAGCACTCTATTGAGCTACCTAAAAGATGGAAATGGAGAAACACTCATGGATTTGGGTGGGAAGCTCTGTATTATAAAGATAACATGTAGGCATCCTCTATTTAATAAGTGTAAAGTGATTCCAATGGGATTTTTGAATTGGGAACACAACAGAGTGATTACAGTAGTCATACAAAAAATTAAACTAGGGAGAATAGCAACTAATTTAAAAAATGACAGGATAGCCATATTAATATATGTTAACATGTATTTTAAAGTTATGAGAGAAGCATGACGCCAGCATAAGAATGAATGAAACAGAACAGGAATCTCAGCCACAGAGCTGTTGCTACATGTGCAAGGAGTTAGGATCTAAGTGGCAATGGAAAAAGATGAAGTATTCAATATATTGTGTTTAGACAGTTGGTTACTATTTGGAAATAAAAGAGCACGTGAAGAACACTATGAAGAAAATGATTGACATATTTAATTTTATTTCAGCATGCTCTCTTGACTTGAAACCTGCGTGTTCTTTTCTCAACAACAATACTGGATTTAAAAACATTTTTTTTAAAAGTTTCTTTTTTGAGCAATTTCTACACCTAAAAGTGGGGCTTGAGCTCATGACCCTGAGATTAAGAGTTGCAAGCTCTACCAACTGAGCCAGCCAGGCACCTCTGATGTATTTGAATTTAAAAAAAGAGGGGCGCCTGGGTGGCTCAGTCGGTTAAGCGTCCGACTTCGGCTCAGGTCACGATCTCATGGTCCGTGAGTTCGAGCCCCATGTCGGGCTCTGTGCTGACAGCTCAGAGCCTGGAGCCTGCTTCGGATTCTGTGTCTCCCTCTCTCTCTCTGCTCCTCCCCCATTCATGTTCTGTCTCTCTCTGTCTCAAAAATAAATAAACATTTAAAAAAAATAAAAAAAGAAAGAAAAGTAAGTGTACTGGGAAAAAATGGTCACAATATATAAAGTTTAGAGAAGGTTATCTTTGATACATAGGGTACATTCTAATCAATAAGAATAATAATTAATCCAAAAGAAAAGAAATAAAGACCCGGGCCAATAAATATTGGAGTGAGAAATATTCAAGTTAAACAAGATACAATTTCTGGATTATCAGACTGCCAAAGATGAACGGAATGGTACCCAGTATTGGTGGATACATGAGATGTGGACATTCATACACTGATGAAAGAAATGTAAGTTGGTTCATGTTTTCTGGTGAGTCATTTGTCAATATAGATCAAAAGCCTGAACATGGGTCTACCTCTGCAGCGTATCTCCCCAGCATATCTGTGCACAATAATACACACACACACACACACACACACACACACACACATTATGACAATTTATCACCAAAGATTTTATAATTGCTAACAGCTGGAAACAATCTAAATGTTCATTGACTGGGGATTCAGTTCAGTTATGGAGCAACCTGGCAATGCAACCTTTTAAAGAATATGGAGAAATGAGACAAAATATTGAGGATATAATGTCTAGATAGGAGGAGGTAAAATTCTGCATTGCATCTGTAAAAATATTTATAGAAAAGACTCTTCATGTTTTCCATACTTTGTTACCATGAACATGTAAGTCAGAAAAAAATGACATTTGGGTGCCTAACAGTTTCATCCTGTTGTGATTATCACTGTTCTATATGGATTAGATTAAATGTCATCTGGGTTGTTTCCCGTCACTTACATTCTACCATTTCTTCCAGGTTCACTCTATGATTTTGTCTTAGGCTTATGCAGATTTATTTTAGGCTGTGGGAGCAAGCTCATATTTTTACAAGAAGGCACCTGTGATATCCCTGTGGCAGCGGAAGGTTATAAACTATATTGTGGAGCCCCTCATCATCTTCAGAGAATTATGATGAGCCACTAATGCTCTATCCTTGCTTTTCAAAGGTACCAAGAAAATATTGTACATTTAAGGATGCTGGAATCTGCTGAAATGTATTAGTTGTAAAACACAACAAGTGTATGAGCTGTAAAGACAACAGCAGTAAATTGGTTCCAAATATAGCCCTTTACTGACAATGTCTAGGTGTAGTGAAATACACCAGCCCAGCAAACAGTTAGAGTGTGTGTTTCTGCTCTCAATAACTTCTCTACCAAAGAATTACTAGATAATTTGGAGAACATTAAGCAATTCTTCTGTTTTATACTTTTGTGCATGGTTGTTGCCCCAGATTATATTTACTCGTCTGCCTCTTTGTTATTCTGAAGCCTAGAGTTTTATGCGCTTGAGTTTTTTCCTCTATTTCATTTATTGTAGTCTAGTATCCCCAACAAAATAGGGGTTCTTTACAGTTTTATTTTTTACCTGTTAACAACTGTCCAGAAATATTAATACTTTCTGGTTAGTTATGATCAAAAGCGGATGTATGTGTGGCAATTTGAGATAAGGCAGTTCTTGGAAGCTTTCTGCAATAAATGTCTGTGAGATCATCTTGTAATTTTTAAGTATTTTCTCAGTTTGTATAAGGTAACGTCTACCACTTATATGTCCCCGTTCACATGTTTTTCCCCAACTATTTTTCCTCAAACGATCTAACAATAAAATGGAGTTTTGAAGGATGCTAGCCACTTCTGTTAAGGACACGTTCATAAATAGTAGAGGGATGCCCTCAGTGAGGCTACCATCAGGCTTTGTGATTTGCACTGTCACTCGAAGCTAGAAAGAAACCTTGTACAAGGCTTGGTGCCTCAGGGTACCTGGGTCAGCAGATTGGCCATCTAAGGCTTTGAATTCTTATTCTTGGTTTGCTGATGCTTTTCTGACCGTAAGTGAAAGACAAAGACACCGAAGGGGGATTCTAAATAAAAGATTGTAGCACCACATCCTAAATTCAGCTTCTCAGTATTTTTCATAGTCTACCAACAGCCTCGAAGATCTGCCCCATCCTCATTCTTCACCAGCACACCTTCTTTAAATACTTTACTTTTCTTTCTGCCAACACAGGAAAGCCCAGGGTTTGCCTGGCACTCTCCTTTGGGCTTTGGAGGGGAGGGACGCTGAATAGTCAAAGGTATTTTCTCTCTTCCATAGCAGTGGGGGTGGAGGCAGGAATGGGGGGAAAGGTGAAGATAATACACATTTTTAATTTAATATACTTTCTTGTATCCCTGACACATTTATAATGCAGATATTTGTTTTTACAGCTCAGGGGGTCACCTGCCAAGCTCTCGTATGGTACAAACCTCATGTCTTTCTCTTGGAAGCCATAGATACTCAGTAGTTGAAACTACTACATTGCCAAGGATACCAAGGGTAGTTGGAATTGCAGTTTCTAGTAGACCAGAAGGTTAAAGACTCAAGGGTTGAAAGAGGAATTAGAGATAAGATGATGGTCCTTCTGAGTCATCACTAATTGGTCAGAAGCAAAATGAGCCTGCCAGTGAAAGTCACGTGGACACAGGACCAGGTGATTGACAGATATAAGTGGGCGGGGAGGTATACTCCACAAAAGAAATGCAGGAAGGAGCTGGGTCGGACAGCAGCTAGACAGCTCACTCTCACCTGCCCCTTCACTGGTCTTCAGGAACTGCGGGGCCGGGGACATAATCACATCATTGGTCCAACTAAGAGCAAAGCCTCTGGAGATGCCTGCTAGTTTTCTCAGTGGGAATTCGAGGCCTGGAAGGAGCTTGTGCCAAAAACGAGGACTGTAAAAAGAGGAAATTATAAACAAGTAATCTTGAGGTTTGGAAAATGTTGTCTCACTCCCCTGGGTCATCACTGAGAGGAAATTGACCGCAAAATGTGAGAGCCTGAGTAAAGGGGGGGAGACAAGTGACTTGGGCAAATGAGACCATGAAAAGGGCTGATTTCCTCAGTAATTTATTTCAATATTTCAGTAGATTGTACCCGGCAGCATGGAGCATAATAAAAACCAATGTGCTTTTTTTGTATATGGGGATTTCTGAGCATCTTTTTGAAGTTCTGTGACCTGTTTTTTTAAAATTTTTAAATTAATGTTTGTTATTTATTTTTGAGAGAGACAGACAAGAGTGTGAGCGGGGGAAGGGCAGAGAGAGAGAGAGAGAGAGAGGGAGACACAGGCTCCAGGCTCCGGGCTGACAGCACAGAGCCGGACGCGGGGCTCCAACTCACGAACCATGAGATCATGACCTGAGCTGAAGTCGATGCTTAACCGACTGAGCCACCCAGGTGCCCCTCTGTGACCTATTTTAAGAAGTGTGCTTCTGGATCTGTGGCAGTGTCTATTATTGCTGTCTCTCTGTCTGTCTGTCCAGTGTAAGGGCCTGTGCAGTTGTGGCTTTAGGAGCAGCTGGTGATGTCAGACAAATTTCATTTCCCTGGGTGAGCTCCCCTCACCCTGTGGGGTTGTTTTTTTTTTTTTTTTTGGTCTCTGGCCTAGTAATTGGTATGTTCCTTTTCCCTGCTCCCTTATCAATACCTATGGATCTCTCCCCCCTCCCCCATTGACGTTCTATAAATGATTAATAACTGACTAGATTGTGAATTCTTTACAGACAAAGACAAACTTCTAGGGTCCAGCAGTGTCTTTATATTCAATAAATGGGTACTGGTTGAATGAATGGATAGCCTAAAACCCACCCCCCAGGAGGGTATACATTAAAATTTTAAAAAAAAATTTTTTTAACGTTTATTTTTGAGACAGAGAGAGACAGAGCATGAATGGGGGAGGGTCAGAGAGAGAGGGAGACACAGAATCCGAAACAGGCTCCGGGCTCTGAGCTGTCAGCACAGAGCCCGACGCGGGGCCTGAACTCACTGACCGAGAGATCATGACCTGAGCCGAAGTCGGCCGCTCAACCGACTGAGCCACCCAGGTGCCCCTAAAAGTTTTTTTTAATGTTTATTTATTTTTGAGAGAGAGACACAGCACAAGTGGGGAGGGGCAGAGAGAGAGGGAGACACAGAATCTGAAGTAGGCTCCAGGCTCTTAGCTGTCAGCACAGAGCCGGACGCAAGTCTTGAACCCACAAACCATGAAATCATGACCTGAGCTGAAGTCGGAGGCTTAACCGACTGAGCCACCCAGGGCGCCCCACATTTTAAAGATGATCATGCAACTGATAAAACTCTAATAGGGATCTCAAGAGCATCTGATAGGTTGGAGGGGAGTTTGTGGAGACTTGCAGCTTTCCTCACACTCAGGAAATCACAGCAGAGGTCCTGGTGATAATTTCTGGTGTGGGCGCCAGGAAACACAATAGTCGAATTGAAGCCGATCAATTCTAGAAAACAAGGAAAGCTATTGAGCCCAAGGCTTGGGCACACTCCAAGACAGACAACGATGGAGTGTTTGCCTAGTTCCCAGCATTGCCACTTGAGACAACCCTGATCTGGTCTTGCGTGACACAAAGGCAGGCCCTTGAGGTTGTCAATTTCAGGGCCCGGGGAGGGGGGGAGCAGCCCAAACCCTTGACCCCAGCCTCTGCCAGGGACCGGCCCCACCATCACTCCAATCGCCATGCTGCCTGGGAGCCCTGAGGGGGATGGCGCTGGTGCTGTGGACCCTGCTTCCAAATCTCACTCCCCAGCCAGGAAGCCGAGAGAAAAATAGCAAAGCGCATGTGCTAACTATGCTCCAGATAGTTTTTTGAAAATATAGAATTGGTGAGGGATGAATGAGCATTAACCATACTTCTTGAGACAGATTCACGCTTTAAAGCAAGAATCGTCCCATTGGCTGACCCTTCAACGGTCAGCAAAAGGTTTTCTCTTTTAGACTTTAGATCCAAAGATCAGGTCTTCTGGCTTTCCGTGACTGGCTGTGGTTAAATGATCCCGCGGAAGAGTGAGAAGAGAGCAGCCTTACAGACCAGTAAGTGCTGACCCACCTGAAATAGAGATGGCTGCAGGAAAGCAGAGGTTAGGCAAGAAGAGGGCAGTGGTCTAAACCAGTGAGAGAAAATACCGAACAAATCACTTACGAGACAGTCTAAAACCTACGTGCTTTTGAAGCATTCAGGTGAGTGTATTTTTAGCAGGTGAGGGAATTAGGAATTGGCACTTGCAGGCACATGACAGCCGGATGCTCATGATTAATGACAAACAAGTATCTATTGAATGTCCCTTTGCACGTCACCACCCTGAATTCTGAAGGGTTTTCACCTTGAGAATCACAGAGGCCTTGACCTTTTGTTCAAGTGTAAGGAAAGGCGAGAGGAATAAACAATATGCATAACAAATCTAGAGCTAGCAGCAGGGCTAGGAACATTGTCGAAAAATCCTGCCAATTCTTTTGAAGAGTTGTGGGAATTTCCTAATTTCTCTGTCAAATATGTCATGTTCACATTCCCGTTCTTAGGAGATGCTTCTTACCCCATCTTCGTGTCCCTGTTCTGATGCTGCTGCATTTCTGGGAAGAGGGCTGTCCGAGTGAGGAGTGACCGGAGGGCAGGAAATCCCAGGAGTGGGGGTGGAAGGGGCGGGAAGGTTTAGAGGACCACAGAGACCAGTTGAGTTCCAGGCTGGGGGTGAGGGGGTGTGGGGTTGTGTGGGGTGGGCAAGTGTGTGTGGGGTGGGGTGTGTGGAGTGTGGGGTGTGTGTGGGTGGGGGGGGAGTGTAGGGGGTGCGGTGTGTGTGAGGTAAGGGGGTGTGGAGGTGTGAGGGTGCATGGGTGTGGGGGTGTGGGGGTGTGGGGGGTGTGGGGGTGTGTATGTGGGGTGGAAGGGGTGGGAGGGTTTGGAGGACAAAGACCCTGGTGTGTGGGGGGGGAGTGGATAAAAAAACAGTTCTTTTATCACACCTGCATGCTAGAGGGTTATTGATTAGGAGGCAGTGATGTTTTTGTTAGGGTCAAAATCAGCTTTAGAAATATTCCTGGACTACTTCCCCAGGGCGAAAAAGTATTTTATATCATTCTTTGGACTAAACTGTTGGTATAAGGAAGGAATTGATTTGAGTGGATGTTTCTAGATACTGGAGACAGTTCTTTGATATGGTTTTAATTATATCTCAAATTCATATCTTGGCATATCCACAGATGCCTAATTATTTAGTGTAAAAATGGGAAGCAGAATAATGGTCCCCCAAAGATATCCACCTCCTGATTCCCAAAACCTGTGAATATGTTACCTCATGCGGCAAAAGGGACTTCGTTAATGCGATTAAATTAAGGATCTGAGTTGGGGAGATTTTCCTGGATTAGTTGGTGGGCCCGATGTAGTCGCATGTGTCCTCATAAGGGAAAGAGAGACGCAGGAGTGTCAAGATCAGACATGTCAGAATGGGAACAGAGGTTGGAGTGATATGAAGAGGTCCATAGAAGCTGGAAAAGGCAGGGAATGGGCTTGCCCCTAGAGCTGGTAGGAATACAGTCCTGTTGGCATGTTGATTGCAGCCTAGTGAGGTACATTTTGGACCATCGGAAATGTAAAATGAAAAGTTTGTAATTTGTCACAGCAGCAATAGAAAATGAATATAGTAAACTGTATATTGTAGAATATCTACTAGTTAAAATAAATGTTTGGAAGTCAATGATGTTTGGGGAGAGAGGATTTTCTTTGCCTCGGCTTAAAGTTTCCATGTGAAGGGTCTCAACTACTGTTGACACTCTTGGCGTGACCCCTCCGAGGAGAGGAGAGAATTAGGATGTTCTGATTGGTAAATCCGGGAGTGATAACTGGGTGTGCTCAGCCCTCCCATTTTCCCTTTGGGATCTGTCTGTTCAGAATTGTAAAAGTTCAGAGGTCTCTTTGGATACAGAGGTCTTGGTCTTCCAATGCTTTTTGTGATGGATTAGGAAGCCCACTGTTACCCACATGCCTACACCCATTCTGGTCTTTTTCTGTTGGATTCTTCCTTCTCTCTCTCAAGCAGGGAAACGAGGTCTTATGTATCAACTCCCCGGAAACACGACTCATCACATAGATAAGCTTTCTCTTTTCCTTGAATAACTTATTTGTCATTATTTAATTTATTTATTATGTCTTGCTTAGTTCCAGACAGTATTTAAGATGGCTTATAAATACATTATAATTAAAAATGAGGAGCAGAGGGAAAATGAAAGGAGGGTTGATTAGATGAAACTAGAATGAGGTTAGAATGCAAAATACATATCACGAGAGTCTCCTCTAATGCTGGCAGGGGTTGAGGATGGGGAAGCTCACAAATGTGACCCTGAACTTCTTATCAGTCAAAGTGAAGAGGGAGGCCTAACTAGTTAATGATTTATAGAATCATTACAGAAACAAAATGGAATTATTTATGGAATATGGCAGCAAAATTGGTTAGTCAACAGAAACACAACTATCCTGAGGACTGAAACTGTGGAACACTTTGTCCTGGGTCTTCATAATGGGAATGCTTATAGAATGTAGTGAACAGGATTCTAAACACTATGTTGAGTAAATATGGCTATATACTTCATGATCCATTTCTTACCTCAGTGTAAGTAAATGGTACAATGGTACAATAAAAAACACTTCTTTTCTTTACAGTGAATATTTATTGAGCATCTACTATGGGTCAGAGAAAGTGGTGCTGGGGCATAACAGGTGACCAAAACAGAATTGTCCTTGTCTTCAGGGAGCTTAGAGTCCGGAACGGGATCCAGAGACTGTAAAACTAACCCCACATTAGAAAGGTATAAAATGGGGCACTTAGAGAATGTAAAACACGGGACTCACTTTAGATTATGGGTCAGGGACAACCTCTTTGAGGAGGTGACTTTAAGCTGAGATCTTAGCAATAAGCAAAGTGATCAAGGCAAAAATATTTGTGTGTGTAGTGCGAAGAGATCAGGTGTGTGTGTGTGTGTGTGTGTGTGTGTGTGTGTGTGTGTTTGTGTGTGTATGTGTTTAAGGGAGAAAGAACAACATATACAGAAGCCCTGAGATGGAAAAGATGTGGAGGAAATGAAAGGTCCAGGTGGCCAATGTGCAGTAAATGAAGGGAGGGAACAGACAATGGCCTGGAGAGCTTGTGTATTTTGTAGCATGAGCAGTAGGAAGCCTTTGAAGGTTTTTGAGGAAGGAAGTGACATGTTCTTATCTATATTTTAAGAAGCTCAGTCTGGCTGCTTTGTGACAGCTGGCAAGAGAGAATTAGGAACCTATTGTAGTGGTCCAGGAAGATGACGATCCCTTAGCCCAGGCGATGGCAGCACAGACGTGGTGTGTCTGTGGTGGTGGGGGAAAAAGTATGCACCAATAGATGGACACTTCTCCCTATTTCTAAACTTTATTTAATCCTGTATCAATGTTAACTCTTTACCTGATCGACTATAGCATTTAAATTAGTTACAGGTGCAAATTGGACATGTTTCCTAGGAGACACTTCATCTCTAACAAGGTTCTACTTAGAGCAGTGGTTCTCAACCTTGGCTGTGCTCTGGACCAGTGCTAACAGAATCTCTGGGGCTGAGACCTAGGCATGGGTACATTAGAGACCTCTCCAAGCGATCACAATGTGTGGCCAAGATGAAGGGCCACTGACTTAGAGGATTAGATTGAAGATGAGGTGTAACAGTGAGATGAGAATTAAATTCAATATATAAGGCTGTAAACAAGGGGGAGAACAAATATTTCTACTAATGTGAGGTTTGAATGGAACCAACTATTCAGTTTTCTGGAACCAGCGCTACATGGGGAAAATTAAGTCGTGATCAACTGAGGAAACTGACATCCGTGCAAACACTTTAACGTTCAGTAGCTCTTGTTAAATTTATCAGAAGCCTCGAGCTTATACATAAAGGTGAATTCTTAGGCACTGCATGAATCAAAGTGTAGGCTAATTGGACATGAAAGGTTTCACCTCTAAATCGCTGCCAGAGGCCAGCAATTTTGAGCATATGGCGGCTGCTTAGTGGTAGTTTTTAACAGAAAAATCAGCCTGAATTCTGTTGCTAGGGGAAAATTTCCAGGGCCTCACACTTGTTAGCCCTCATGTATCAGAAATGATTCATGCATGCACTGAGTTGTGAGTTCCCGTCATCCTGCCAATTCTTCAGACGCTCTTAGCTCTGTAGGGACAGGGAGTGTGGTGGATGTGTCTTGTTTCTTCTGGCACCAATTTCATACCTTCCTCTGTTTTCTAAAAGTGCCCCGAGCTTCTCAGCATTATGCAGTGGGCTCTGACTGGTTGTAAGAGTGAGCTGTGATTACTATAAGCCTATCACATGTTCTATATCCCTTATCTTGTTAATTGGTTGGAAATTGGCATATAACCCAAGTCAGACCAATTGGGACCAATAAGTCTCAATTCCAGGTCCTTTATTTGAGCTATAGGGGAATGGACTTCCTTCTGGCTGGAAGTGAGTGGATAAGGACGTACCTCCAGGAGCTATTGGTAGCCATTTGTAACTATGAAAAGAAATCTGACAGCGGAACCAGGGTTGAGAAGGCAGGGCTGAAAGACGTTGTTTGAGTCGTGTTAAAGTCTTCATCTAAAGCTAGAACCACCCCTGTAACTTGTAATGATGCAGACACCATGTCCTTTATTCACTGTGGTTCCAACATGACAATAAATGTTTGTTGAATGAATGAATGGTAAACTGAGGAAAGAGAGCAATGTTAGGAGATAGAAATCAATATTGAATTTATGTAATTACAGAAGAAAAGATCATTTTCTAAGGGACCAAATCCCATCATTTTTCTGACTCTGAAATCTTCTTGGATTAGCAAAATATGGAATTTCCTTCTGATTACCTTACAACAACAAAGGGAACTGAAATGGAAAAGAGTAGTAATAAATAATAATCTGGCCATGGGGTGGATGGGAGGGGACAAATCCGTTTTCCTTAACACTAGTATCGAGGGAAATCTGACTCAGATTTAAGTCATGTAAGTTGATGAGTTCCCAAACCAAAGTATTTTAATTCCTTAGATTTAAAAATGGCTTACTTCATTTAATCACATTTACCTTGACATAAATTATCAAAATTCTGCCCACATATGAATTTGTAGAATCACTATATCATGAAAGAAAATATATTCATGTGTTTCAGTACACTAATCAAAAGATAAACATACCTGGTCAATGGTCCACATCATAATTTGTTACCTTATTGGGGGCTATAAGGATATTTTATATAAGGAATCTATCTCATCTCACCCTTAACACGTAGGTGAGAAGAAGGCAAAAGGAACAAGATCTCTATGATGATCAGTGGTCAGACCAGTGACCCCCTGATGATTTTTACCTGAGGACATAGTCAACTATGAGAAAGAGACGATTCACTTTTATAAATGAGAAAAAAGACAGTTTTGCATATGCCAGTAGAAACTTATACAGTCTTTTCCAGCACAAGATACAATGAAAATTTTCATAATTTCTTCCCTTCTCTATTTTTTCCCCCTACTCACTAGACCGCACTAGATCCTGGGCCTACAGGAAAGGAGGAAGTAGACAGGGAAAATGATAAACAGAGGATAGAGTCTGCCAAGGGGAAAAGGTTTTAATTTCCAATTTCGTGCTTTGGAAATCCAGATACATTTGGTGAACAGGGACCTGCCACTGGGGTTGCTGCTGTAGAACTATGTACTGCCCGTAGGACATACCCTTCCAAGTCTTCTGCTGAAGAGACTTGTTGAGGGTCTACAGAGCCACTGTAACCCTGAGTGTCTACACTGAGAAAACCTCAGTGTATTATTTCACTACAATCTACACAAACTTACTCTTTGATCTGCCTACTCCATTCTTCACTTCATGTAACAATAAAGGCCAAGATCTGTATGTCTCTTGGGAGCCTCCCTGATTGGCTCTACTTTCTGATCTTAGCTTTGTTCTGCATCGCCTTCCAATTCTGTCTCCAGACCTGTGACATGGATCTGGGTAGGAACACAGGGAGTAGTTAAAAGAAATTAATGAGTCTATTTCCACTAAGGACTGACTCTGAGATCTCTTACAAGGTGGTAAACGGATCGTGATCTGAAGTTTGTCAAGATGAATTTGCAACTTGGAATATAGTCTCCCCGCCCCCTCAATGTTTAGGTTTCTAGGCTAGCCACAATAGCACATACTACAGCTGAACTCTTATAAATGTATATAAAAACAGTAGTAGGAAGTATTCCTATTCTACACACTGTTAAACAGAAAAAAAATTGTTAAAACTGTATCTTGAAACTTAGTGGGCAAAGGAAAGCTAGGTGCAAGAAATAGGAGGAGGGAGCTAACAGGATTAATAATAGCTAACAGTCACTGCATACTTGCCATGTGGGCACTGTGCTAAGTGCTTTACGTGAATCATCTCATCTAATTTGTCACTTTAACAGTTAAGGAAAAAAAAAGCCTCAGGTTATATGATTTCTCCAAGAACACACTAGTAGTAAGAGTCAGATTTGGGTGTAGAATGGAAGCTAGTCTGGGGGTGCCTGGGTGGCTCAGTTGGTTGAGTGTCTGGCTCTTGATTTCAGCTCCAGTCATGATCCCAGGGTTGTGGGATTGAGCCCCATGCTGGGCTCAGCGCTGAGCATGGAGTCTGCTTAAGATTCTCTCTCTCCCTCTCTGTCTCTTAAAAAAAAAAGAATGTAGGCTTGACTTGTTTCAAAGTCCAGACTTTACCCACTATGTGGTTTTTGTAGAGATTCTGAAGAAAACTTCTGGAAACTTACCAGGCTCTTGATGTCACTGGCTTATTATTAAGGCAATTTTCCTAAACACTCAAGACTCTTGATTTTTAAAATTGCATGTCATGCTTTTAGTTTACACATGAGATGAGAGAGGAGAGCCTGAGACAGAAGTATTTTGAGGCCTAAGGTGTAAGGTGGGTGTTAGAGATGAGCAGAGAGGAGCAAAGACATGACAAGAAGGAAAGAGGAGTGAGTAGTTGAGAAGGTGATGGGAAACAGACATGGGGTTTGGCCCAATTCCCTTGATCGTTGCCAGGAGGGAGATGGGGTGTGGGGAGAGAAGGGAGAGGAACTCCAAAGCTGGGTCTTTGGAACACTGGGAGTCCTTGCACAAACTATGGAAACTTCTCTGGGTTTAGGAAAAGTCATCAAGCATCTAATAGTAACAGCAGCTGCACGGGTAACAGGTGACAAAACAAGAATTAGAATCCAAGTCTGTTCAAATTCAAAGCCTTAATCACTTCCTCTTTTTGACATTTCCAATGGTCTGAGCTACTGTGGGTGGCTGTGGACGTCTTCTATGACGTCCCTACCATTGGTGGTTATGGATTTTAGAAGTTTTCCAGATGCCTCAGTTTGTAAGCATTTCCCCACAAAGAGATCATAGTCCCAGATTTATACTGGTCTACACTTAGGTCAGATTTGGACTGTTTAAGACATATATATTTTTCTAAGCATAACCTGTATATTAATGCAGCCAATTGAGTATTCTGCCTTTCTTTTCAATGGAACAAAACAATCTTGCACTTTTTCCTACTCTTGAGTTCATACTGCGATCACTCAAAGGTAAGACAAAGTGATGCTGAGAAACACCACTGAAAGAGCTGCTTTACTACCTTAGTGCATACAGAACTATTTAGAACTAGATGGAAACACTTTGGGCTTAATATTTCCATAGACACGATTGAGGAAAATTTTGGTTTTTAGTTAGTCAGTGACTTGATATTACTGGTTATTTATCAATAATTGACACGATTCAATTTTGTTCTTTATGCATTCAATATTATGCTTTTCCAGGACCTGTTTAAAGGGGGTTGTTAAAACAAATATAAGATTTTTGTGAAGTGAGGAAATCAGGAAGAAAAAAATTAATGCAGGAAAAATTAAGTGAGGACAAAGATGCTATTACACAAAATGCACAGTCTAAGCTGGACTTGTGAGAAGTAGAACACAAATTTGGTCCTCTAATTTCTGCAGCCAGTATGAAGAAGGCCATGGGATGACTCACAATGTCCACGTGAGTCCATCTGATAGTTAAGGACACTGAGGTGCAGAGAGGGTCACCCAGCCAGTAAACCCTGGACATTGTATTTAAATTCATGCCAGTGTGGCTTCAAGCTCATGTGTTTTCAGTAAGCTGTGATGCTTTTATGTACACAAATACCCATGTGTGAGTGGACTCAATCAGAGACCAGTATAATGACATCAAAGGGAAAGCTTTGCTTCCTTGAAAACTCCCTTAATTGTTGAAAATTAATTAAAAAAAAAATTTTTTTTTAAGTTTATTTATTTTTGAGACAGAGAGAGACAGAGCATGAACGGGGGAGGGTCAGAGAGAGAGGGAGAAACAGAATCGGAAGCAGGCTCCAGGCTCTGAGCCATCAGCCCAGAGCCCGACGCGGGGCTCGAACTCACGGACCGCGAGATAGTGACCTGAGCCGAAGTCGGACGCTTAACCAACTGAGCCACCCAGGCGCCCCATGTTGAAAATTAATTTTTATGTAATACTCCTTGAAACTGGGATGTTAACACTTTTGTGCAATTCTTGTAAGGATTAGCGATAATGTGTAGACATACCACTAATATAATGCTTGAGATCTGACAGGTGTTCAAAGATGGGAGCCATTATCAATTTCCAAAGCGGCTTGTTTTTGACCAGGCCTTTCCCCAATAGTGTCACAAACTAAAACGCTAACATTTCTTGCCCTCTTGCAATGTGTGAACTGCCAAGCACTTTTTCTGAGCATACTGTATCTCACCTCTTCTTCCCCAAGAGCCCGTGAAGACAGAGCTCTATGGTTCCCACCTTAGAGATGATGAATGTGGAGATGCGGAGTTAATAGAATCATCTGTTTCAGAAATGAATGCAGTACATGTTGTGGGTGGGAATAGGTGCTGTTGACCAATCGATATTGGTCAGTTGTAGGAGTTCAACTGTAAAATATGTTAGCCATGATGCTATCCTTTTAGCAGCATATCAGAGATAGTGCCTTTTGCACAAGTGTGTCAATGACTGCTAGCTGTCTTGGAAAAGTCTATGACTCTGACAGCCTAATTCAAAAGAAGGCCACCATTTGAGAGTAGTCACTGTTGTTGTATTTGCCACATCACGTCCAAAGGAGTCATGAGTTAAGCCTTCCTCAGTTGCTGAGGAGTTGTTTGATGGCAATATTTTTCAGGCTATTCTTGCCATTTAGGTGAAATATGGTGGGTGGGTCACTGTGTGGGTCATTAGGTCAAATCCTTTGCTGGTGCATCAGAAATACCAAGTTATGCACAGGCATGTCACTGCAAAGAGCAGGAGAATAAAAGCAACTAGCTTTGGTGCTTATGGGTGGGTCACTGTAATTGACAGAACAGTTAATGATGCTGTCTGGGTACCTTGGGATATACAGAGGGAGAAATTCTTTTCTTTCTCTGGCTTTTAGAAGGGTTTGTTCAGGTAGAAAGTGGGGAGAGTCTGAAGGTGTATTTTATCACTTTTTTCCCCTGGGAGTTTTTCTTCAGTTAGTTTTTCGTTTAGTTCTCCATTTGGCCACCCTATCATTTTGAATACTTCTTTGCCCACAATATATATTCCAATGCCCCCTAGAATCCAGTGGGTTCCTTGTGTTTGGTGATATGGATGACACAGCGCATGCCTTCTATTGATTTGACTGCAAAACTCAATAGGCAATGAGTTAAATTCAAATGAGTTTGAATTATTTGGCAGAGTTTTTTATTTGTATAAAAATATTGCATGTAGCAAATAATTGTGGCCATTTAATTTTAAAACTCTGACTTACCTCTCTTGTATAACTATAAAACATAACTGCTTGTATAGGTCTGTTGACAGTTGTATTTGGTTTGGATAAGAGCTTATGGATTTTTCTCTCAAAATGGTGGTGGAGAATGGCTTATTTAAAGAGAATTATGGCAAAGAAACTTACGATGATTACTAATGTGTGCCTTTTCATCAGGACTCAGCTTCTGAAACTGGGTTTGAGTGACATGGCACAGAGAGAAAAGGTGTGCTTCTTCCTGCAATATCAACTTCCAATAAAACAGCCAAATGACAACACCTCATTTTCACACGAAAGCAAAGAAAGATATACGATGGGATAGAATGCCAATTTCAGAAGGGTATTAAAGACAAAACATGGAGCTCTAAAGAAATTTTCTGCTTGTCACTGCTATGTGCTTGCCCTACAGTGCTCTCTGCCTCTTGCTCCCGCTGTTTCCACCTTGCTCACCCTCCTCTGGGCTTACCCCCAAAGGATTTACTTGGCAGTCTTTTCTACCAAGAGATGACATTTGGTAGAAACCTTTGAGAGGCACCGTTGATTCCACCAGGACCTTTTAATTCTCTTGAGGGTAATTTTGGTCTTCAAAAATGGAATACTTATACCATTTATTCATTTATCTTCATACCATGGAGTCTCCTGACCAGAATATATATTAGCTTGACATTTGGCTACCGAATCAAGCAGCATCGACAGGGGCTGTGCTTCCTCAGACACCCTGCAGGGCGCAGGTTGACTCCCCAGGGTGCCCTGGGTGCCAGCCTGCGCTCTCTTCTTGTAAGTTCTTAACAACATAACTAACTGCTCTGCAAAGTTAACTGGATATTGATGCCCTTGTCATCGGCAAAGCCGCAGAAAACACATAAAGGTAGTTAATGCGAGTGTCTTTTGCTTGTATTTGCTTTTCTTTATATCAATAAATCCTTAACTTTCCCTTGAAGTCACCAAAAATGACTGGCAAGTCATTCTTCTGAATGTGTGCCCAGAGACGAAGAGAATACATATTTGTTTCAAATATAAAAATAAAGCCTGCAAATTGTTGCTGGGGCTAGAAAGCTCTTCCTCTCTACCTCTTTCTTTTTCTTTAGTGATTATGGCTGTATCTAAGACGTGGGAGGAGGCAAACAACTTTTGGTCCTTGCCTTCCCAGAAAGCTTCAAGGATGGGTGACCAGTACTATTGGGATGGCATTGCATTTTTGACTTGCTGTTTAAAATTAACATTTTTTTTTTTAAATGCAGACCTCCGATGACCATGGAATGAATGCATGTATGGTGTGGTCTCCCACTGTGTAAGAGCTGTCCCCAAGTAGCATTTGTGAGCCACTCTAGGGAACTGATACTAACTTCAAAGGAACTTTCCTGGGTAGTCTTTGATATCTGGGATTTATATTAGTCATTATTTCTCATGAGTGCTCTGGGAAGAAAGCAAGTGAAATATGGCAGAGGATTTGCCATGGGTTGAATTTGAAATCAAAAGCTTTTAGATACTTACTCTACCGTTGAACACATTCTTAACAAAATACAGTTTTCATCTCGTGGAACCCTTATCACAAATGAGAAAACAAATAAATAAAAAAAATCTTTATTTATTTTGAAAGAGAGAGAGTGAGGGTGAGGGGAGAGAGAGAGAGAGAAGGAGAGAGAATCCCAAGCAGACTCCACACTGTCAGCGCAGAGCCCTATGTGGGGCTCGATCCCACAAAGCCTGAGATCATGACCCGAGCCGATCAGACATTTAACCGACTGAGCCACACAGGTGCCTCTGGTCTTTTTTATTTTGATTTCTTTAAAGTAAACTCTACCCCCAATCTGGGCCTCAAACTCACAGCCCTGAGATCAAGAGTCACATGTTCTACCAACTGAGTCAGTCAGATGCCTCTTAAATAGCTTAGTTACATTAAATGAGTTGAAAATTTTCTTTCAAAAATCTAATTTCATGAAAATCCGGATACAACTTGATTTCATTATGTTCTTATTGGTTCTACAAAGCCAGGAGGTATTTATGCAGTATCCATTGTGAGGCTTAATCATAGGATTATAAGGTGGTCGTACAGTTTGTGGGCTTGGTGGTTTTTCTTGACATTTTGAGCTTGGCATTTATCATCTCCTCCTCCCTTACTGCTTCTGCCATGTATACAATGTAAACATTCCAGTATCTTTCTGTTTACTCACTATTTCTCTTCTGCTGCCCAGAGCCCTTCACATCTTCAGCCATATCATTTTTTTCCTCTGAGATCAATCAACCAGCAAGTATTTGTTATATTGTTGCTGTAACAGGCTTTGCAGGAATTAAGCTATAATTCCTAAAGGACTGTGGAAGATTTCTGTCCAAACTGCTCGACACAGCAACTAATAGAGTAATATTTCATGCCAAAGAGTACTTAATGGTTTTGATGGCAATAATAAATAAATACATTAGAAAAGGATGGGATCTTTACTTTCTTTCTTTTAAACACAAGAAAACTTAGACTATTCCAGAAAGAAAGTAGAGTCACATACTCATATTATTAAAACTTCTTAGGTTTTTGTTTGACCGTGAGTCACCTCCCAGGCTTTCCTTCTTCCTATTAACCAAATCCAAGTCCTTTGGGGTTTTCTCATGGGTCCTATTTTCAATATTATAAATTATTCACTTTTCTCATTCCACCATACTCACAGAGTATTTACTGTATGGAATCAAATATAAAATGCCATGACACTTTATAAAGGTAGTGCAGGTCAGGGCCATTGGTCCTGAGGATTAGAAATAGTGAGATTCAGATAGCCACAAAGGTCGCTATTTTAGTTTTTCAGAATTTTATCTCTGGTCTTTTAGCCTGGAGCTAACTTGCATGATGACACTTTCCACTGCCCTTATCCAGAAAATATCACAAATGGATTGGTAAAGAACCTTCTGTTTCCCTTCCTCTACTTGTCTTGAGAGAAGTCTGCTTTTGTGTATTTCTGTCCTGAAAGTGGACAGCCATGACCATCACAAATTACAGCCAAGACATCCTGACCTGTTTCTCTTAACCCCTGAAATGCAGAAGAAGCCCTTGACTGGTGTAGTAGGTAAGTCATATCAGGTTCCGACAGCTAAATTAGGGGTTCTGGGCAAAGCAACCTTCAGAAACAACTTGAGGCCATTTTAATTTCCCAAAAACATTAGTAAAAGTACTTGGACTGCTGGGGCATCTGGGTGGCTCAGTCAATTAAGCGTCTGACTCTTGATTGTGGCTCAGGTCATGATCTCACAGTTTGTGAGACTGAGCCCCATGTTGGGCTCTGTGCTGATAGTGTGGAGTCTGCTTGGGATTCTCTCTCCCCCCACCCCCTCTCTCTGCCCATACCCTGCTTGCATGCATGCTCTCTTTCAAAATAAACAAATAAACTTAAAAAAAGTATTTGGACTGCTGACTTCTAATGTTCTAGAATGACTTGGGACCACAAAGATTCTATGAGGCTCCCTTGAAGTTTCTTTGGTAATATGGGTCAAATTCGTTGGGTGAACTCTCATTTCAATTTCCACTTTAAAAATGATTTGTCATTCATTCAAATAAGTTGTGTTCAGCATTGTGTAATGATCTAGAAAGACCACAGGCTGAGTTTGGGCCCCTCATTTACCCAGCACTTCAGCCTACGGTGTGATAAGGCAGTGTGGTTTCATGGTTATGAGCATGGGATGGGATGTCAACTGCGTCACTTGCTCATACAGGACATGACTATGGGCAGGTTTCTTGATTGTGTTGCATTGTCCTCCTCTCCAAAAATGGAGAAATCACTGTCAACTCCCAGCATCACCACGAAAACGTGCTGATATTTATGAAAGTCCTCCTCATAGTTCCCGAAGTATGAATGGCACTCCATAAACTCCATGCTACTGTGTTATCACCCTAAGCACGACTAAAAGGACATAGCTTGAGACTTTCCCTGACCCTGATTTTTGGCAAACTAACTTTAGACCGTGCTGACGATGACTGTTGCTTTAACTATTTCCACAACTTCCTAAACGTGGCCCAGTCTAAACTCTATTTTTAACTATGCCTGAGCAAAACCAAGAAACAAGCAAACAAGAAAGCAAGCAGATTATGGGAGCTGTCTTTAATACTTCTAAGATGAATCTGACTTTAGCTTTCTCAATATACCTTAACTCTATATTCCCCCCACCCCCCCACCCTTCAGCTTTCACTTAGGAGTTATTAAGAAAAAAATTTTCCCATGAAAAATTTGCCATGTTAGGCCAATGATTTTCTGGTGGAAATCTAGGCCATTATCATGACTCTAAAGTGTGTTGAATATGGTCTGGATCTTGTCAATGCTTAGCAGTTATAGGACTAGCAGGACAGAGAAGGGTGGGAGAACAGCTAGTTTAAGTGGCAAGGAAAATTCCTCTCACACCTAAGCTGTACTTGCAAAAGAAGGAGAAGCATGTGAGAAATCCCTTGATCTCCCTGCGCTGAGATAGCAGGACTGGGTGTGATGCAGATGGTCCGATGAGACACATCAGTTAATTCAGCCTAACCTTCCAATTCAGTAGAACTTCACAATACAATCTGACTTACACAATGAATATCTAAATTTTCATCAGCGTTTCTCAATTATAGCTCTTGTTTTTTCTATATTCAGATACTATTGGGAAAACTGAACAAGACATTACCCTTTGGAGCCATAATTAAACCGAAACTTAACAAGAGTGGAATTGGAGTTTTTGACTAACAGCTAACAGAATGTCGTGTCACACACTACTCTCCTGCCCCTGGCCTAAGGGAAACCAGGAGGATTTCAGAAATCACACAGACTCTCAAGAGCAGATATGTTTTAGTGTTTAAAATTAAATTCTTCCAGCGATTGGTATTGATCTGACTGGTATTGGATGCCAGGGACTGATATTGAAACATTTATACTGTTTCAAGTGCTGTGTAGAACACTTTGGAACCTGAAGAAAGTTATCTTTTCATGTTTTGAAGTTTTTTTTCTCACGAGATAAACTGAGCTGGTTAATGTTTTGTCAAATCATGCTTTCTAGGCTATGTCATCTTGTTGCCTGCTAGCATCTAGCTCTATTTTTTCATAATAGAGAAACTCCGATTTTTTTCTCTTGCTATATTCTTTTATTTCAACCAGCAAACTATATCTCACGAAATATCCTCTCTTCTCAACTCAAGGCCCATAGACTGTGTGTGTGTGTGTGTGTGCGCACGCGTGTGCATGTGTGTGTGTGTGTGTGTGTGTGCGTGTTTCAGACTTCTTTCTACAGAGAGAGAATTTTGGAGCTTTCACTGCTTTTGCCTCTCTAGGGAACATTCCATGCCCCATACGGATGCTGGAAAGAATATCTCAAAAGGCATTCAGCTGGGTCATCTACCATCATTTTTGGTTCACATGGAGGGTTTTGTTGACAAGACTCTGTTTAAAGCAAAGGGACTATGCCAAGTGATTCATGACATCTGCAGCCTCTTCTAGTACATGCTGGCCACTTAAAAGACTTTCTGGAATCAGAGGAAAGAGAATGGATGTAGAAGGGGAGATTTGACATATGTAGAAAATTTCAGAAACCACTTACAGTCTTTGTGAGAGCTGCATTTAGCTTTTAGAACATTAAAATCATGAAATGTGTTTTTGAAGGAGAATTTCTTCCCTGTGTCCTATGTGCATATTTTTCCCCTGGGGAAATATTTATCCAAGCAAAAAAAAATATTTGTTAAAGAAAGTAATACATTTGCGTTTTGAAATTTCCTCTCTGGAAGAAAAGAATTCTAACTCCAGGTCTTTTGGATGGTTCTAGAGTAGGATCAGATAATTTAATCTTCTGACTGAAACACAGGTCCAGAATTAATAATCAGGAACAAGCACTCCCTTCTCTGTATCAGTTCCAACAACAGATTTATTTAACTCTAATACCAAGTGACCACTTCAATTTGAAAAACGTGTGTTGCAGCACAGGGGACAACTATTATTTTTTTTAAAAAAACTTTTTTTGAAGTAGATTTTATCCTAATTTTTTTTTGTTTTGAAAACTTTGAAACATACTGAAAAGTTGAAAGAATGATTAGAACACCCTACCCCCCGAACCTAGATTCAATGATGTCAACATTTTGGTGCATATGCATATGCTCTATAACTTCATGTATATGGAGTACAGATTTTCACTCTGAACCATTTGAAAGTGATTTGCAGACGTGTGGGTGACATTTTAGCCATAAGTACTTTAGCAGCATCAACGAAAAATAAGGACGTTCTCCCCCAAACCACAATACTATTATTATATGCAAGAAAATTAACCTTAAGTTATAATATAACCTAAATTATTGCATATTAAACATATGCATTGCATATTAATTGCCCACAACATGTCTTCAGTAGTTTCTTTCTTTTTTTTTTTAAAGTCAGGATCCAATCAGGTTAAAACATAGTATTTAATCTAGAGTAGTCTCCTTACCTTTTCCCTCTCTATGTTGCTTTTATTTTTTTGAAGAGTCCAGACCAGTTTTCTGGTGGAATGTATCATATTTTGAAACTACTAGTAGTCTTGATATGCCTTTGGATAATTTAGAATCACAAAAGAAGCAAGCAGCCTAAGAACTTAGTTTAATATATTAGTAAAGAGAGAGTTACCGAAGTGGTGAGTACTTTTATATTAATATAGAAGCCTCAGGAGATTTAGATTAGATGGAATAAATTTGGCAGGAAACATAGGAGTATTTTGGGATCACAATGTTTCCAAGTTTACTGGTTTTTAAATATTCCATAGTCAAAAGAAAGGGAACTGATGTCTTTCGCGGGTCATCATTCTTCAGTGGATACATTTAGTAAATGGCAGGGAATGCGTTTGCAGTTTGCAGGTGAAACTGACGTTAAAGAAAACAAAGTTTTGTGTAACATTGTAGACTGGGAACTGTGGGGACAGGAAAATTCACCTATCTTACCATAAGTACAAGTTTATATATGTTTTTTTTAAAAAAAAGACCTGAAAAGTCAAATGTGAGAAAGCTATCTTATTTTTATTATTTCAAAAAATATTTATTTTGAGAGAAAGAGTGCGGGCACATGCGGAGTGGGGGAGGGGCAGAGAGAGAGAGAGAGAGAGAGAGGGGGAGAGAGAGTATCCCAAGAAGACTCCTGTTGTCAGGGCAGAGCCTGATGCGGGGCTCGATCTCACAAATTGTGAGATCATGACCTGAGCAGAAATCAAGAGTCCTGTGCTCAACCAAGCGAGCCACCCAGATGCCCCAGAAAAACCATCTTATTATTTTTTTTTAATGTTTATTTATTTTGAAGGAGAGAGAGAGAGACAGAGCATGAGTGGGGGAGGGGCAGAGAGAGAGAGAGAGAGAGAGAGAGAGAGAGAGAGAGAGACAGAATCCGAAGCAGGCTCTAGGCTCTGAGCTCTCAGTACAGAGTCTGACACAGGGCTGGAACCCACAAGCCATGAGATCATGACCTGAGCCGAAGTCGGAAGCCTAACCAACAGAGCCACCCAGGCGCCCCCAAACCACCTTATTTTAATGGTCTATTTCATCGTTCAAATATGAAAGTATGTATAATTATATGTGTGTATGTGTATTGCATTTCCGTATTGTTTAGATCTGAACAACCAAAACACGGCATTACTGTTACTAATACCAATAAAACATATCTCTTATATATCAGGCATTTTATATTGAAGTGAAAGGGGGGGGGGTTTGTAAGTAATGTTGGCAATGTTCAAATAATCTTTGTAGTTTCCTTTTTTCATTTATCCATGGAATTATTAAGCATTTACAATGTACCAGGCAGGATACTTGAGGCAGGGATGCAAGGATGGACAAAAGAACACGGTGCCTCCTGTTGAGGGATCATAGTCTATTGGGAGGGGCCTGCAATGTAAAAACTGACAGCTGTATGAGATCTGGTATAATAAAGGGTGCTATGTACAAGGTGCTATGTGCCTGACCTAAAGCAGACACTCAAAATATTTTTGGTGAATGGGTGGATGAATGAAGGATCATAGAAGAGGAATCATCTAGTAGAACTGGAGAAGCAACGATTGTAAGAAGGAGGTGAGGTTTAAGCTGTGTTTTGAAGGATGTGCAGGAATTTTCCAAGTGGGCAAGGACGGTGGGATGTACCAGATGGCTTGTACAAACGTGGAAGCGAGAGTGTGGGGAACACATATTGTTCAGTCTGGCCCAGTGTCTGGGTCCACATGGGGTGGTGGGGGGGTGGGAGGAGTCGGAGCATGAACAATTAAGGACAGACAATTCTATGCTGGAAATGGTTGGGAGCCAGTGAATCATATTGAGTGGAATACTGACATGCTTGGATTTTTTGTGTTTGTTTGGAAAACCTTTCTGGTGGTGGTAGAGAGGATGAATTGAAGGAGAGAAGACAAGCTGATTAAGAGGAAAGAACAATGAATAAAGCACTGACAGGAGAAATAGGGATGAGGGCAGACTGAAGAGTGATTTTGCCAAGTAACCAGTTGTTACTCTAGCTGTCAAACTCTAGCTGTCCTGAATATGCATTCAGGAATCGAGAACTTTCATACATCTTTGTAAGGGCTAGAAATGAAAATTTCCCTCACGTTATTTCAGTCTTTAGTTACTACCCAGTTTCAGTTTAACTTTTATAAGCAAAGAGGTCACATTAGTATCTTCACTTTTTTCCCGTTCCTGATTATTTTTTCACAGCTTTTAAAATTGAGATATAATTCATATGCCATAAATATAATCCATCCATTTAATGTGTACAATCTGTGGTTTTTTAGTGCAATCACAGAGTCGTGCAACCACCCCCACAATCAATGTTAGATTATTTTAATCACTTCCAAAAGAAACCTTGTAACCGTTAGCAGTCCCTCCCCATTTACCCATTTCTCCAGTCCCTGGAAACCACTAAGTTACTCTCCGTCCCTAAGGATTTGCCTGTGCTGGGCACTCCATATAAACAAAATCCTACAATACGTTATCTTTTGTGACTGGCTATTACCTTCACTTTTGCTCATCGTCGTAGCCAGGAAATTGGGAGTGGACTAAAAAATGGAGAAATCGTTTGAGATTCTCCCTACCCCCAACAAGAATATCAAGTTCAGAGAAGGTACAGTTAGTTACTTAGAGCTCTGTAAGAGTCCAGATAGAGATAAAAAATACTTTTTCAGTAATGATGCTACTTCTAAATTATCATAAAAATATATAATAATATTTCCATGCATTTAATGCTTGTTAGATGCTTTATGTACTTCAGCTCATTTATTCCTTACAACGTATCTGTGAGGTCGGTATTTAACTCTTTTACAGGTGAGCAAACTAAGGATTGGGCAAGAGCTTGCTATTTCATATCTCACTTTGTATGAGCTCAAAAGCCATGTTTTTGATTACCATTTGAGAATACAAGGCATTCTAATTTTTTAATTCCCAGGTAACCTTTCCATTTCTTTTTTATATGCTACTTTTCATGATCTTCACATTTTCCTCAACTTGGAATGGCTCACCTATCCTTTGACTACTGGCCACTGACCTCACCTTTTAAAGCATTAAGAAAACTCATGATAGATGAATGGATAAAGAAGATGTCATACATACACACACACACACACACACACACACACACACAAACATACATACAATGGAATATTACTCACTCATAAAAAGAATATCTTGTCATTCATGACAACATGGATGGACCTAGAGGGTATTATGCTAAGTGAAATAAGTCAGATAGAGAAAGACTAGTGCCATACGATTTCACTTATATGTGGAAGCTAATAAAACAGATGAACAAACATAAAGTGGGAGATACAGGCTTCCAGTTATGGAATGAATAAGTCATGGGGATAAAAGGTATAGCATAGGGAATACAGTCAATTGTCTTGTAATAGTGTTGTATAGTGACAGGCAGTAGCTACACTTGTGGTGAACGTGGCATGATGTACAGATTTGTCCTGTCACTATGTTGTATACCTGAAACCAATGTAATGTTGTGTGTCAACTACACTTCAATTAAAAAAGAAAATAATAGCAACCAAAGATACTAAGATTTTTAAATAAACACAATGGGCATAGCGTATCAGAGAAGCATAAAATCTCCACAGAGGACTATGGAATAAATATTGCAACAAGCAATAAGAAAGAGAACTCATGAAAATATGTCTTTCCTAAGAGATGATAGGATGTAGAATCTCACTGTTTCCCCATCCTTAGATGGGGTTGGGGGAAAACGCCATTGTGAAAGTGGGTTGGGTTGATTCCTGATTAATCACTTAGCCAAATGGGTAAGACTCACTACTTGAAAGATAGAGGCATTTATATAATTATTATGACTACAGAAATCACATTTTGTTTATTATTTCTTCTCAGTGTTTTATGAGAAACATGATAATCTGATTTAATGTTAAACCAACTATGGTTTACTGTTTGGATATGGACTGTGCCATGGAGAGCTGCCCGTGGGGGGGTCAACTATGTGTCAGCTGTCAGTTCCATATTCTGGCAAACTTCCTTGAGGGAAGTGGCGCGAAGAAATAGACTGTGTTTATTTTCTTTCTTTCCCACTCTCCAGGTACCCTAATTCACCTTCCTCCCTTGTGCTGTTGTCTAAATCTTCCTTGGGATTATTGTATCAGCAAAGTGTAGTTTTGGGAGAGTAAGACAGCTTTTCCTATCCTGGATTTAAATTTAATAAGCCCTTGTGAAAATTAATCTTTTCAAGTATCAGAAGGGAAGAAAGTATGCCTGAATGCCCAAGAATGTAAGAATTTACTTGAGATTGTCAGTTAGGATTCTCTAGTCAAAGATGATTTGATGAAACCCACAGCGTGGGGGCGGCTTTACCAAGGAAAATAAAACGCAGGTCTAGAAGGGACCCCAGAAAGTTGTTTTCACGTGATTCACTGCTTAGGCATGTCAGTGTCCAAACCCCCAAGTCCCATGAGTCTGTTCTCTTTATGAAGAAATCTTCATATATGTATATTTCATAACTCCCATCCTCATTGTAGTCTCTTATGAACCAAACCGACTAACATCAATCTAAATTGAGTTACTCTATGGGACATTTTGTGTTGTTTACTCTTCTCTGAAAGGTGGAAACTGACCACAGTCAGGGAAAACACAGTCTAGTATGTCAGATGTTACAGAAGGACAAAGAAGTTGGATCAAGTCTCTCTCCCACATCAACAAAAACAACAAGAGCAAAAGCTACTGACATTTACTCAACACTGTTAAATATATTGACACATTGGCTCAGTTAATCTTCATATGTCCTAGATGAAGTAAGTCCCATTATATCTTCATTTTACATGTAAAGAAACTACAGACTAAGGGCACCTGGGTGGCTCAGTTGGTTGAGGGTCTGACTCTTGGTTTCAGCTCAGGTCATGATCTCATGTTTCGTGAGATTGAGCCCACACTGGGCTGTGTGCTGATAGCACAGAGACTACTTGGGATTCTCTCTCTCCTTCTCTCTCTCTGTCCCCTTCCCCACTCACACATACATGTTCTCTCTCTCTCTCTCTCTCTCTCTCAAAATAAATAAATAAAGTTTAATGGGGCATGTGAATGGCTCAGTTGGTTAAGTGTCCAACTCTTGATCTCAGCTCAAGTCTTGATCTCAGGGTCATGAGTTCAAGCCCTACTTTGGGCTGCATGCTGGATGTGAAGCCTACTTAAAAACAAAAAAACAAAAAAACAAAAAAACAAAATCAACTCCCCTCCCACCCCCAAACCACTACAAACTAGAGAGTTAAATGACTTGACCGAAATCAAAATTACCAGTGAATGACAGAACTGTGTGTCTAATTTAGGTATGTCTGATAAAAAGCACTTCTTCTTCTTCTTCTTCTTCTTCTTCTTCTTCTTCTTCTTCTTCTTCTTCTTCTTCTTCTTCAAAGATTTTATTTTTAAGTCATCTCTACACCCAACATGGGGCATGAACCCACAACCCTGAGATCAAGAGTAGCATGCTTCACTGACCAAGTCAGACAGGTGCTCCAAAAGCACATCTTCTTGACTATTCTACGTACGTATGCATCCATTCCTAACATGGCTATGCAAGATAATTATATGATAAAAGTTTGCAAAAGCATGGCTAGTTCTTTGCCCATATAGCCAGGAAAAATGACAGCTCAAGCATGGCATGTTATAAAGAGAGTGATTTTGATTTATTTGACTAGCTGTTAATGTCACCCAGCAAGATGGTTGGGTTCACTGAATTATGCAACTGGTCAATTTTCTGTGCTTTTTCATAAACATGCTCTAATATCCACTATAAAGGACCCATAAAATCACAGGAAAAAGGTAGAGATGGATACAAATAACTTTGGAATTAAGGAAGAGCCAACATATAAAAACAATTACAAAGCAACATATCCTTGTGGGGTGCCTGGGTGGCTCAATCGGTTAAGTATCCAACTTCGGCTCAGGTCATGATCACAGTTCGTGGGTTTGAGCCCCGCGTCGGGCTCTGTGCTGACAACTAAGAGCCAAGAGCCTGCTTTGAATTCTGTGTCTCCCATTCTCTCTTCCCATCCCCCATTCACACACACACACACACACACACACACACACACTATCTCTCTCTCTCTCTCTCTCTCTCTCTCTCTCTCTCAAAAATAAATAAAACATCAAAAAACAAACAAAAAAACCCCATACTATTGTAAATGTTCATTCATTCATTCAGAAGATATTTACTGAGTGCCAAGCATTCTTCTAAATGCTAGAAGTATGGCCCCTCATCTTACTAGACAAATGATATAAGAATGTGATGTGTGAGTGCACACATATGTGCATGCAGTATTCTAGGTGGTTATAAATGCAAGGTGAGTGGAGAGTAGTTCATTATTATACAGTGTGATTGAGAAAGACCTTGCTGATAAAGTAACATTTGAGTGGATTCCTGAGGGAAGTGAGCAAGCCAGTCACATGGTTATTGGGGCACAAGGACCAGACAGGGGGAACAGCAAGAACAATATCTCTAAAGGGGAAATGTGCATTCAAGGAATAGCAAAGAGACCAGAATGGATGGATGTGAGAGAATAAACCTTTTTTTTTTGGAAAATACCTCTAATATTTTTCTCTCATCCAAGTGCATCATCCTATACCTCCCATAAGATGTTAAATAATAATGGTAATATGGGAATGTTTGCCTTAATCCTGACTTCAGTGGAAATATTTTTCACCTTTCCCTATTAAGCATGATGATGGCTTTTAGACTAAGATAGATATATAAACAAAATCTCTGTGTGTTTAGTTGCCTATTGCTGCATAAGAAGACACACCAAAATTTAGAGACTTAAAATAATAATCACTTTATTATCTCATGCTTCTATGACTTAACTGGGCTTGGTTGGTCAGTTTTTCTGCTTTATCATACCTCAGCTTGCCTGGAGGCTTGACTAGGTTGGAGCTACCAAGGTGGCTCATGCACATGTGTATCAGTTGGTGCTACATTGTAAGGAGGCTCAGCTAGAACTATTGACCAGAGTGCCTTAGTTCTTCTTTTTTCCATATAGCTTGGGCTTCACCGCATTGACAATTGGGTTCTATGAGGAAGGAAATCCTAGGCTCCAATGTGTTAGAAAATCAATTTCTCTTCATGCCTTTGGGCAAGGCAGTCACAGGTCCAGCTGAGATCTGTGGGCTGGGGAATAAACTCTACCTCATGATGGTGGAGTGACATATTTATAGAAAGAGGGGAGGAATTGGCAATGGTTATCTTTGCAGGCTATCACACCATCAATTCCCTATTTTGCTGTTGTTATTAAATCAAATTTTAATATTAATTTTTATAATGCTTTGTCAATATTTGTGAAAATGACTATACTGTTCTCCTTAGACCTATTAATATGATGAATTTTATGAATAGATTTTCTAATATTGAAGTGTCCTTAAATACTTGGAATAAATATCTCTTGCACATGGCTTTATCTGTATGATTCTTCATGACTAGCTTCCACAATCTGAACTAGGTCTATGGAGGCTTGTAAAACCCTCAGTTTCTTCTCTTTTCTGCACACACTCCTTTACATACATGGTATATCATTTTTTCTCTTCTACATGTGTCTCTCACCTTAAAAAGTGTATTTTTGTTTGTGGTTTTTGAGACCTGTCACCACTGGGCTCTATCTCCTCAACTTCTTTCTCCCTCCTTCCTTTTTTCTTCAGTGAATTCTGCTGTTTGGGGCATCCTTTTAAAAATATTTTGGAATTTATGTCCTAGTTTTACTAGAAATATAGTTTATATATTTTTTTACCATTTTTTTTCCTTTTGGATGGTTTTCAGGAAGAGGAGAAAACTGGCATCATGGTCATGTCAGAAGCCCCAATATGTAAATATAAAACTTTTACAGAATATACAAACATTAAATTGATTTTTCCAAGCTCTCAATAGGCATTTTAGAGTTAAAATTGAGAAGTTAAAGATGTCATTATTTGTGGAAACAGGGATGAGATTATTACAAGTTAATTGTTTGTCTTCCTTTCTTTGGTAGCAAATACAACCCTCTTGTGGAAAGCTAGAGGCAACTTATATTGCTTCCATGGAAAATTTCTCTCCACCATCAACTTCCAACTGTATCTTAATTAGGTGTAAAAGTGATAACAATTGTTTAAGTGATAGTTGGATGCAGTTGGGGAAAATGCCTTTCCTTGAAGATCGACCTCCATCACTTCCCAAATTGTGATGGGTTGAGGGTGTGAGGAACAATCCTGGGAGCTGGCAAGAGGCTCCAGGATGGGGGTACAGGAAAACGGTGAGCCTTAGCTTAGAAGTCAGAGAATTCTAGGAAATCAAGAAAGAAACTAACACAGTCTTCCAAACAGCCAAATTCTGGATCCACCCTCGTAGGGACTAATTGTACTTATTAAGTACTCTGTGCATTTGGTATAAAGTAGGCCTGGATCCTTCACTAGGCAATAGGTTGTTTGAGGTATATTATCAAGAGTAAACAGCACAATTACAATTATGTCTTTAGAATAGAGTGTTTTAATATCCAAATGTTCTTATTGTGAGTCTTTTTAAGATCGTAAAAATGGATTTACATTCTTGATTAGAAATGATTCTTCTGGTACTACAGCTGGGTGATCTGGGCCGTGGAGACCCTCTCTCAGCTCCTCCTCACACCTGCTGCTGAGATAATGCCAACAGTCTTGAGGCATTTCCACCCATAAAAGGAACAGGCAGGCTGTATGTACAAGTTACAGTACATGAAGCAGATATCTCCGGTTCTGAGCCCTATTTCTGGCACTCACACATCCATATTGCTTATGAATGTGTGAAGGAACAAATCAGGATTAACTGCGTTCTTAGAGATGTAGTGCTGGGGATAGAAGACGTATTTGCTTTTATGCTATTGCTGTACTTTGTGGCTAGTGACATTTTATGTCATTCTACACTTGTGGTGCATTTAATAAATAAAGTGATTTATTACTAGTAGGAAACAGTAACATTTGATAGTGTTTTCCAACACACAAAATATGTTCATGAGCATTATACAATTTGTGATTTCTTGAGGATGTTTGGCTAATATAGATTAGTTGCCTTGGGACCACTACAATGCTGTGTTATTAAGAAGACAGGTTACTTCCTAGACACCTGGTTTCAATGCAAAATTATGTGTTAGAGAGAGTTATGGTGGTAATAAATTTGCTCAACAAGCTATTTTTAGCGGCTTTCCTGGTGGAATGAAATTGGACTATGAAATGGGACTATAGACATTTTTAAGGAGTTTTAAGTATAATACCATCTTTTCTTTCTTTTTAAAAATGTTTCTTTTTGGTAGAAAGGATGTGTGCATGTGTGCACGTATGCGAGTGGGGGAGGGGCAGAGAGAGAGGGAGACACAGAATCTGAAGCAGGCTCTAGGCTCCGAGCTGTCAGCACAGAGCCTGATGCAGGGCTTGAACTCACGAAGCATGAGATCATGACCTGGCCTGAAGTCTGATGCTTGACCAACTGAGCCAGCTAGCTGTCCCTAATACCATTTTTTTCTTAAAAACAAATATATTGAAGCTATCTTGTCGGGATGAACCATAATCTGGAAAAACAGAGTTACCTATGTAATGGCAATACATAAGGAATATGTTAATATATATCCTTCCGTCTTTTTTCTACCAAGAGAGTTGGGGTTTCTCTCCCTTTGTCTTCTACATCTGTTTCTGTCTCTGTCTCTATCTGTCTTTCTCTCTCTCTCTCACACACACACAGAGACACGCAGATTATCAACAATGAGTTGGATTGCACTTATTTCAGTCTTCCAGAGATGTCCATGAAGTTCAAGGTTGGAATGATCATATTGAAAACATTGCTGCCAGCCTTCAGTTGATAAAATTGGTATGAAAGTTAGCCTCTATGACTAATTCATAAGTTTCTCATGGAATTGCAGACAGTAACCTCCCTGGGAGGAAAACACTGATTCGTGGGTGATAGAATGAAGCTTTTGGGCAATAATCAACTCACTGAATGTGCTCCCCCATTCTGTGCACCTCTGTGGATCACCTAGGGTGATGGTAGAGTAGGGCATTTGATAAAAATGTCATGCGTAAATGCAGAACTTGGATGGAAATGAGAGAAAAGACATCCGTAACTCCAAGGAAGGGCATCTGTCGATGCTGGGAGTTCACTGCAGAGAGATGTGGTGGGGATCTAGAGATAGGCAGAACCATAAGATCTCTTTCTTAGACTAATAGGTCCTACTGTAGCAATAGTCTGCATGATTGATCACAATTTCCTATTTTTCCACTGTATGTAGCAGTATGGCTAACACTTGGAGGTGCCTCCAACATCTTCACAAATGGCTTTCAGCTCTGAATTCCAGGAGAAGCAAATTTAAGGTCCATTTATCTGCCCCCGAGCCCCAAATTTTGTTCTTACTCATTCTTAGCACTGGTCGTCAACAATGATAGGTGAGCTTAGAGCAGGAGGGGCTACTCCATGTCCTTCCTTCTCTCCTCCCTAGCTCTTTTTTTGTTCTCCAGATACACAGAGGTGAGGAGAGCAAGAAATAAACCCATTTTGAAGAACATGCGTTCCTCCGCCTTTGTTCTCTTGACCTTCAGACCCAACACAATACCAGGCTGCTCCCATTATGAAGTGGGTCCATTCATACCCAAATCATCTCAGATCCTTTGAAGGGGGAGATGCCAAAACCACTTTGGAAATTGTACAGCAATGTCATTTTTAAACCTGTCTAGTCTAACTCCTTCATTTACGTTTTAAGACAATCATCTTGGGCATCTGTGGAGACATGTGAAGCACTTCTCATCAGTAGGGCATCCACTGTGTTCCTCACCCTGGAAAAGGTGCTACCTTCTTTCTTTGGTGTTAGAAATATAATTAGCATTTATAAGCCAGTACCTACTATAAGCCCAAATGTGATGGAGGAAAGAGCCTTGCTTATTAGGAGAAGCAACTTGGCAGAGGGGAGAAAAGCAGCTATTTTAAGGAGGGTATTCACAGCACCGAGAGACAGCAGAGACGGAGGAGGAAAGCTTGGGGGATTTTACTGCTTCAAGAGACCAAGCACAACAATATAGATACTTAGAGATAGGCGTAAGGCTAGATTCTTTGGTAAAAAAATTCCACTTCTGCCTTTTGAATGCCTACATCTTTGGTCCTTGAGGGACAGTGTGCATGAAGGAGGAAGGAGTTTGGCAGCCTTCTGTAATTCAGGCCACACTTGGATGTTTTCTGAGAACATGTGGTTCTCATGAAAAGAGCCTACTCTGATTTAACGGAACAGAACTCCAGCCCCTACTTTCAAACAGCACCTTCCCTGGGGAGTGGGATGGAGTTACCCAGTCAGAGACTCCAGGGACCAGGCATTCCTGTGCTTGTCTTCATCCCTAGAATACAAGAAATATTATGTTTCTGAGACTTGATGTTCAAATGAGAGAAAAGCAGGAATTTGGGGAGTAACAGGGGAGGATCACCATCTGTCCTGAAGGGAGGATCCCAGTGGATCTTAGTGGAAAAAGTACCAAGAGTTTGGGGCTGAAAGAACCCTGTCCTGGGAGAATTATGGAGAAAAATTTTGCTCAGTTTTCTCTTTCCAAAGATTGGACAGACATTGCTCAGGGACAGACTTGCATTATTCCTTCTGAATCGCTGATTCATTCACCGAGGCAGAAATATGCAGTCTTTTCTGAGTTCTTTTACATCACGCTATAATTACCATATCTGAATTTCTATGATTCTCACATATACCATTAAAGTATTTCTAAAGTATTTTTTTCCCTAATAAAGGACTAAATTTAAATAGTATTAGCATGAAATTTGGCAGCTTGTCAAGTTCATATACCACTGCCTTTCTCTTAGAAGATGTACATTCCCTTTCATGTAGAAGTCACTGTATGGAGGTTCCGCAGAGGGGGAGGAAACCTTCATGCATGTACCAAAGAAAAGTTTGAAATCCTTTAAAGAAGAAGTAGGAGGGGCACCTGGGTGGCTCAGTCAGTTAAGCGTCTGACTTAGGCTCAGGTCACGATCTCATGGTTCGTGGATTCAAGCCCTGCATTGGGCTCTGTGCTGACAGCTTAGAGCCTGGAGCCTGCTTCAGATTCTGTGTCTTCCTCTTTCTCTGCCCCCCCCCCCTTCCTCTCTCTCTTAAAAATAAACATTAAGAAATTTTTTAAAAAGTAGAAGAACATGGGAAGACTAAATAAGAACGAAAACAATTTTCCTGAGGCTCTTTCTTGAGAATGTCATATATCTTTCAACAGCAGATTATTGATTTTAAGAACCTTGAAAACAAAAAAAAATGTGCATTAAACCCTCTGAAGTCACCATTTTCAGATACTTTGCTTAAAGGTTGTAGGGTGTCCACTTACAAAGAAATAGAAAAATAGTAACAACTTTTAACGGACAAATAGATCACTCTGCGGGCTGATCCTTCTCACCCTCAGTATGCTTTATTTGGTGCTTTTTCTCTGGGCTCTGAGTTAATTGTAGGGTTTGTGGGAGTAAGCAGACATTGGCTGAAAATTGGAGCTAAGTGTCACTGTCAGTAGAATAGAAACTCTTTTCCTCCTGTCACAGGGAACAGGCATTGAAACTGTTCATGAGGTGGTAAAAGATGGAAAAGCTGAGGCAGTGATGTCATCAGAAAGGAAAACCACAGAGAGTTTACTAGCTCCTTGTGACACTGAAAGCAAACAAAATGGGTTCTCAAATGTTGTGTAGATGCTTTGAAAGTCATGTTTCTGTTTGTTTCTGACTTCCTTCACTCCTTCACCACAGTAAGCTCTAACACTTGGACATCTAACCCTTGAAAGCTTGGAAATCATTTGAGGACCCACATACAGAACTAGGCGTGATGTGAAGTGATTTCTTTTCCTGTGTAGATTACTATAGTTAAGGTTAGTTGATGATGCAGTAGGGTCCGAAATAACTCATGATCTCTTGTAAGTATTCCAGGACTCCTATAGCTTAGAGCCTAAGATTCTCCCAAGATCCAGAAAAATCCACTGAGTGCTAGACTACCCTGGAATAGGATGTCTTTTGTGAAACTGAAATTCAATCTATGGTAATTGCTGAGGTTGCCAAATAGGATGTCTGGCTAAAGAAGCTTTTAATGTGTTAACTGGTAGGAACTAAATGAAGCATAAAAGTCATTCAGGATGATTTGTAGTCTATTGCATACTAAATCCTAGTAAGACTAGTGGATCTATTACAAGGAGAGGGTATTCAGTACTGTAAAACACAGCGATCTCTGGTAAACACAGGGAACCAAAGGTCTCCCGTAATACCAAAACATGTTTATTTAAACCTATGGAGCCGAGATTAATTTGGGGATTTGAAGAAATCTGGTATTTTGAAACTCTTAACACAATACAGATAATACAGATACAGATAATACATAATACAGATAATACAGATACAGATAATACATAATACAGATAAACCTGGGAATAACTTATTATTCCCAGGTTTATTAAAATGCTGGGAGAGAAATGTAGTACTCTCATATTGGTGACTTCAGTCCTTTACATTAGTCCGATTGACCTAACTTCATTTAAATAACAGGTGAAAAAGGAAACAAGATAGAAGACCTTGAAAAGATTTAGTTTAGACTTTTATATCCTGTTAGGACTGTACCTATTTTGGTGAGATCTCCATTCCTACCAAACCATTACAAAAGCTACTGTGTGTCAGCTATGGATTTGAAATGCAAGTTATTCGCGATTGATGTAAACTGAATTTGTGAGAAGCTACCCATGAAAAATGGGGAAATACAAGGTCAGGTCTCTCTGAAAGGAGCTGGAAAGAGCTGGGCGTATTATGTGAAAATTTCCTCCACTTTCAAATACATTAAGAGCCATCATTCTGAGGATGATACTACTAAGGATTTTTCCATCTTTGCTGAGCTTGAGTGAAAGTAGCTTCGATCTGCTGCCTGATGGATTCCGTTTATCTAAAAGGAAGGACTTGATAGGGAGAATTATTAAGAGGGTAAATGAACAGAATGAATAGCATTAAACCCCTACAGTAAAGTTTGTGCCTAATATTGACACTTAAGATTTAACATTAATCCTCTCTTTTGAAAAGTTCGGTTAAAAACATATTTACTGTTGAACATTCTTAAGGTTCGTATTTACCAGCTTGAACTATGGCAAGTGTCATGCAAAATTCATTTTTTGAATTGAATGTAGGGCTCACAGTACATGTGTATCCAACATGAGCAGAAAGGAGTCTTGGGGGGGTGGGGAGAGAGAGAGAGAAAGAGAGAGAGAGAGAGAGAGAGAGAGAGAGAGAGAGAGAGGGGCCATAGCCAGTTTTCTTCTAATAACTCTCACTTTGACAAGTATAAAATGCCTCTTTATTTTTTTAAAGGTCTATTTACTTATTTTGGGAAAGACAGAGTGTACACATGAGCAGGGAAGGGGCAGAGAGAGAGGGAGAGAGAGAATCCCAAGCAGGCTCCGTGTTGTCAGTGCAGAGCCCAATGTGGGGCTGGATCTCATGAACTGTGAGATCATTAAAAGGCCTCATTATTAATATATACGAACATGTTCATTGCATTTCTTGCAAGCATATCAGCTGAAAATTAGTATACTTTCTAGCTACTGATTACATTTTATAAGTATCAATCATAATTCCTAGGAGTTTTACACCCGTTACACATTTAGGAGATGATCGACTCACTGTTTTTCCTCATAACTAATCTCCTATCTGAAAAGAACGTTAAACAGCACATACTTTAAGGAATTAAGTTTTTCTTTTTTCCTCTAGTACATAACATCCTGAAAAACAGAGATAAAACAGAAATGCTTTATATAAATAGGAAAACAACTTTTTGCCTAGTTAAATCACTCAGAACTCACAAGATTGAAATTTGACCAGAACAAAATCTTTTGGATTTTTTTTCCCCAAGAAAAATAAAATTGCTTTATAAGTTCTAAACGAAGCCAATACAATATTTCTGAATGTATGTTTATGATGCTTAGGATACATCCTTTTAAGATGTGAGAAGATCAAATTTCAACACAGAAAATTATCCTGACTATTCACACAGAATGCTAACCTTAGTGTAAGTGCAGTGGTTAACACTGTGAGACTTTCAGGTGTCATTCATTCATTCATTCATTCAAGCAATCATTCAGTAGACATTTCTGAGTGTCTATTGTGTCCTAGGCTCATTCTCCAGCATTGAGACATAGAGTAAACAAGACAGAAGGAAGCTTGCCATTGTGAAGTGTACATTCTAGAGGGAGACAAGAAATGGACAATTAAATAAATGAGATAGTAACTACAGAGGAAATAAGTAGGTCTCGAAAGGAAGCCCAATTGAATCAGAGTGGTTTGGCCTCACTGAAGAGATAACCTTCGAGCTGATAGGTTGGAATCCTTTCTGCCCAGTGAAAGGAGACTTTCACTACCTAGAGATGATGTGAGGCCCAAAGAAGATAGCAAAATAACCCAGGGCTTGCTTGGCACATATTACATACTTAGCTGAATAGCATTAGTGAATTACTGTTTTTATTAATCAACTGTAGACATGATTGCAAAAGGATTTGGAGGCAATTTTGCTCCCTATGTTGCATTCTGCTCAGGCCTCACAGAACATCGTTTCTCCCCTGTTGGCGAGGAGAAGCACATTCTGAGGCTTGGCTTACGAATGTGTATTAGAACAGCTGGAGAAACTCCAAAGGAAGACTTGGTCCCCACTAGCAGCACTGTTTGTCAACTGGTTGACCCAGGAAGGGTGCCTGAGCCCCAGTTCTGAAATTTCTGCCTCCCCCATAATTGACATGCTATCTCTTTCGGGAACCAGATTCTAGCCCAAGAAGTAGCCTTTCTGGACTCTCAGTGATTGCAGTTTAGGAGGTTTTCCATTTTTGTTTTTTCTCCTTTTTCCCAAATGTAGGTCAAAGCATGAAGAACAGAAGGATTGGCCAAGGGGAAACAGATGTTTATGTTCATTTCATAATCGTAGGGCTGGGTGGATATGGAAGAACAATAAATAGTGTCCAAGACATGCAGAGCTGCACCAAAAACCACCCCAAGGGTCCCAGGCTCCTTCCTGTTTTTCAAGACCCCTTTGCTTCTTCCCACGAGAGGAGGTGTTCTCTAATTTTCCCTCCATGAGGCCACTGAACGTCTTCCAGGCTGATGGTTGTTTTACAGACAGCAGGCTCTACGAACAGAGGTTCACGGTTGTGGGGCCACGTCAGTCACAGCCCAGGCTTTTCTCCCAGCAGCTGGTGCTGGGGCGCCTCAGTTTGCTTAGTCAGCCCCCTTTCTGCTGTTTTACAATTTCTACTCATCTCCGTTCTGAGCTCGGAGGCTCCCCTCCTCACCCCAGCCCTCTCCCATCAGCCCTTCTGATTCTCAGCCTTGTACGTTCTCTTTCTTCCACGGTCTCTCCGAGCCCCAGACTGAATTCTGAGGGCATATCTTTGATGAGAACACTCTAGTCCTCATTTAGGAATTGGCTACTTGTTTCTGAGAGGCTCTAAGGGCCTCTTCTGTTTTACACAATTTTCCCTGTTAGAAACTCCCAAGTCAAGAAATTATATATGTGGATATCTATTTTTAAGTTGCTTTTTAATGATTGATGTATTATCATGGAGTTATGCCTCTTAAACTGGATTTATAGGCATCTTTACAGTATAAAGAAAGGTTTTCTGAACTTGCTAAATTACATTAGATTGAACTACATGAACTTAGGAAATCCAAAAGATTTCGAACTGTAAAATGGCAGTTTAATAGAGTCCATCTAATAAGAAACACTTAGGATGCTTGTTGAAATTTATATCGACAGCTCTTTCTCTCAGTGGGTCTCATACAGCAGACTAAAACTATGGCATGGACTAAAGAATCTGCATTTTCAACAAGCAGGTTTTTCTGATGAGCAGGTACGTTTGGGAAATACAGGTATGTCATCTGTAGCTGAATAAACACCTAATTAAATATGGTGCTTAGGGCAATTCATATTGTTCATGTGGGTCTACTGTATTTAAAAAAAATTTTTTTTGAACTTTATTTACTGTTTGGGGGGAAGGGGCAGAGAGAGAGGGAGAGAGAGAGAGTCCCAAGCCGGCTCTGCACTGTCAGCACAGAGCCTGAGGTGGGGCTCGAACCCACAAACCGGTGAGATCATGACCTGAGCCGAAACCGAGAGTCGCACGCTCAACCGACTGAGCCACCCAAGCGCCCCATGTATTTTTTTACTTAAAGTATTTTTTTTTTTTAATTTTGAGAGAGAGAGAGAGAGAGGGCATGCACAAGCAGGGGAGGGGCAGAGAGAGAGAGGGAGGGAGAGAGAATTCCAAGAAGGCTCCCTGATGTCCACACAGAGCCTGACGCAGGGCTCAAACTCAAGAACCATGAGATCGTGACCTGGGTTGAAATGAAATCAAGAGTCAGATGCTTAACTGATTGAGCCCCCCAGGCGCCCGGCCTATTGTAGTTGATGCGAGAAATGTCAGCTTTGTGATTATGGCAAAGATTACTAAGTGTCCATTAGCATCTGCTCACTTTTTCTTTGGGCATAAAGCTAACCTCTCTCGTAATAATGTGTGGCCGAGGGTTTGGCTTCTCTCCAATGAGATGTGAACAGAAGTGGCGCATTCCACTTGTGGATCTGGCCCACACCGCCACTCCTGGCCTTCACTCCTCCATATTCTGGGTACCAGCAGAGTCACAAGACAGAAAAAAGTTAATCCTTAATGGCCCCATGGAGCAGAACCATCTCATCAACCTGAACACTTGCCCAATCTGTTATCTGAGCAAGACACAGAATTCTCATAGTTTGAATCATTTGGTGTTTGGGTCTGTTTGTTACAGCATCCTAGTCTATTGAGTGTGATGTCATCATTACAAAAACCTAAAACAAATAGGGTGCTGTTGGCTGAGCTGTTAAGTGGCAGGTGGTAAGAAAACAGGATAGGCTGGAAAGACAGAGATCTAAGTTATCCTGTGGCAAAACTATTTTTGAAAAACTATTGTCTGTGAAGCCTGGAAGGTGAACAGTTCCTACAGAGCTTGTAGCATGTGAAGAAAAAATTGGGAAAAACCAGAACGTTCTTGTATGTTAATTGTTACTTACTGGGTTTAGCAAGGTGTTACAAGAAAGAAAAGAGCTGCATTGGTTGTTTTTTTTTAAGCAGAGTTTGATAGAACACAAATATTAATGGACTTACAGAGCCCCTCCAGTAAAATTGATTATTTTTGGATTCCACAAATAGAAGATACAATTCAAAAAGGATTTGGGGGCACCTGGGTGGCTCAGTCAGTTGAGTGTCTGACTTTGGCTCAGTTAATGATCTTCTGGTTCATGAGCTCGAGCCCCACATGGGGCTCGCTGCTGTCAGAGCGACATCTGCTTTGGATCCTCTACAGAGGGTGCAAACTTCTTTCACTGCCAGCACAGGGGGTCTTCCCAATGTACGCCCCTCCCCCTGCCCCTCCCCTGCTTGTGCTCTTTCAAAAATAAACGTTAAAAAAAAAAAGGATTTGAGCCATAATGTCGATTTCTCTGTTTAAGCAAGAGAATCAGCTATGTGTCAAAGATCAGGTCCCTTGCATCTAAGCCTGCTGCTTCATATGGCCTCCCAGTAGCTATTGTTAATTTGAGAAAAAAGGGCATTGGCTACCAGAAGCAGACAAATGAAGACTGTTTAAGAATTACATCTAAGAAAGACATACTTTGGTCTTGGATATGGTTACTGGTACACGGAAATTACCAGAAACCTGGTAAATTTTTGAAAGAGTTGTGTGTCCAAAGAAATGCCAAAGGTGGACTAGATATGTTTACAGCTGTGAAACAACACTGAGCCCCCCAAAACTGTACAAGCAAGAAGCAGGCTGTGAAAGTGTTACAGTCCCCAAGAAACACATGCGCCTAAAGGTCTAATTCAGATGTGTATCACAGAGGACGATGGATGAGGAAGAAGAACCTCCCAGACCTGAGCCAGGAAAAGCGGAGACTGAGGGATGAAGGAATTCCTCCTGGAGAATAGCATCAGGGTCAATTCAAGAAACTTCTTCCACTGCCAGCACAGGGAGTCTTCCCAATGTTTGCCATCAGGATTCTGTTATTGCTATGTGCCTCCCATTTTTTCCTTTTCTTTTTCCCTTTTTAAAAAATGTTTATTTTTGAGAGAGAGAGAGAGAGAGAGAGAGGAGAGAGAGACACAGAATCTGAAGCAGGCTCTAGGCTCTGAGCTGTTAGCACAGAGCCCGATGCGGGACTCAAACTCACAAATCGTGAGATCATGACCTGAGCTGAAGTCAGATGCTTAACCGACTGAGCCACCCAGGCACCCCCCCTCCCCCCGCCATTTTTTCCTTTTTTGAAGGGGTTTTGAATATTTTGGTTATTTCATCCCTGTTCCACCATTGTTTAAGGGGTGATTGTATAAATGGGACAGATACTGAATTTCCTATTGGACCACAAGGAGCCACATCTCCATCAAATGCAAAGAGCTGTGAAAAAAAAGAGTTGTGTATCATCCGCAAACACTGGGCTTTGACCTGGTGCAGTGACAGCGTGGGACTCTGGGCAGTCCTTCTTTGGAAAAGGGCAAGCTTGTTTTACGTGTGGGAAACAGTGTGAAAGGATATCTCTTGGATGGAGAGGCTGATACAAGTGGAGATAGCTGGTTCCTACCGAAATCTATTCTTTCCGCTCTTGGGCATGTAGGAAGGCTTCATAGCCCAGCCTCTTTCAGCCTGAAGTGTGACCTGGTGACTAAGTTACAAGGCCTATGGAGTGTGACTGGAAATGATGTCTGTCACTTCCAGTCTTGGCCCAGAAAACTTTCCACTGAGTCTGTCCATGTTCTTTCTCATTAGGCTGGTTGGATGCAGATAGCGATGAGATCCCAAGGGATGGCAGGGTCACAAGATGGATGGAGCCTGGGTGTCTAAATGACTAAACAGAGGAAAGCAGCCTCACTGACTTGAATTACTCGCCCAGGACCATCACATTAGCAAGAAACATCCTGCCACGGTGTTAATCCCTTACATTTTTGGGTTAGCATACCCTAACTAACAGTGGCTTTTAGACTGATGTTATTAGCTACCGAACTCTACACTGCCTGTGTTGTTTGTTTACTGCTTCATGACCTCCACTTCCTCCATTACAAGTTATTCAACTTTGGGAAAATTGGTTAGTGTCTCCATGCCTGGATTTCCTCATCAGTAAAATTGGGAAAATAATACACCTCCCAGGGTCATTGTGAGGAAGCAATAAGCTGATGTGTGAAAACATCCCAAATATGCCTGAACCATAGCAAAGACTATGGAAGCGCATAGCGACTGTTATTGTTGTTAATACATATACTAGTGGCATTTCAGTTTCATAAATAACACTACCACACTTCTTGTTGGGTCACACGTGGCCATAATGGGATTCATGCTCACCCTGGGAATGAAGAGTGCCAGAAATAAAAGCTGTATTTCACAACCAAGACGAAACCGAGCGAATACACAGGAATCAGGTCCTTTTGTTTCATGAAAATTGGACACTTCCAAGAAGCTGGTAGACTTCAGAGCTTTCAGGAACAGTGCCAGGCCACTCTGTGACTCACAGTTGGTCTCTACTGAATTCATGATGGAATTATCCTGACTGCGTGACGGCCAGAGAGTTAACTGTTGGGATTCTGCTGACTCACCTAAGGGGTGCCATGGATTTCTGTATGGGGGGAAGTCAATTTTCAGCATAATATCAGAAGCTGTACCCTTACACCGAGAGCCTCCATCATAGACCCTTGCAATCTTGTGGTCAGGATTGATGAGGGAGACTGTTTCTGTTGACTTTTCTTTCCTGCCCTTTCCCAAGAGGCCTTATATTTGTCACCCACCTTCATGCTGCCTTTGTAAAACAGGCTAAGTGTCTCCAAAACATAAACGTCCAATGTGCTGGGCCATCCCTGAGCCAAATTCGCTATTTGGCCCACACGAAGTGGGAGAAATGGCAGATTTTGGAAAAGCTATTCCAGAAATAAAATACCGTTTACCTGAAGCCCAACCTCAATGGGCAGGTAGGTAGTAAAATTTATGAAGGGTTTCCTAGCCTGGAAGTGAAGGGAGTGAGGCCAGGCTATGTGGAACGAAATGTCTTGGTCACAGGGAGCCTGTCCTCTGAAGCCTGGACTGGTCTCCCTCTTTGGCTTGTTGCCAGCTAAAACTGGAATGCGGGAGGGCTGGGAATGGCAGATGTGGTGTCCAATGCTGAGGGCATGGTTTTTCTTGGGTCACAGAAACTTAATTTTCTTTATCCCTCTTCTATCTTTTTTTATGCCAAAGAGCATGCGGCTCATAATTGACCATCTCTGCAGCATGCTTTGCCTTTCGGAGTGTAATTTGCACCCTTGAAGCCTCTGAATGTGCTTGCTTTCATAAGCATCTCAGTGTAGACTGTGGGAGGAACTGTCTGTATAATTCCTGCCACTGCGCCTTTGGTGTGGCCTCCAAGGGTCCAGAAAAAGCATCGGCTATACATTACATCACCTCAAAAAGAGACCTTGGGGGGTTGGATATCTATAAGACTTTGTGGGTTTTTTTTCTACGTTTATTTATTTATGTTGACAGAGAGGGAGACAGCACAAGTGAGCACAAGTGGGGGCAGAGAGAGAGAGAGAGAGAGAGAGAGAGAATCCCAGGCAGACTCTGTGCTGTCAGTGCAGAAACAAGCTTGGGGCTCAATCTCAGGAATTGTGAGATCATAACCTGAGCCGAAATCAAGAGTCGGCTGCTCAACTGACTTAGCCACCCAGGCGCCCCAAGACTTCATGTTTTTGAGCATCACTGCATTTAGAAGGAACAGAGTGAGTGATTCCACTGGTCCATTCATGTCTCCTCTTACACAAACTTCTTTTATATTTTCATCTAAGGTTAAAATCCTGGTAATTCATTTCATAGTCCCATGAGAGTTGTTTCAGGCTTCCTTTTGGCTTACAGAGAATGAATCTCATCTGTTCTCTAGAGACTCTCAGGTGTCTTCAGAAAAAACAAAAGAGAAACTCCTGAGTAAATATTCACAAATGGGCAGAACTATGTCACAAACCTTTATAGGTCTGGGGCTTTGCTTTTATTCACTTTCTATTATTTTATGTTATTCCTTCCTGCCCCTCTGTGGATTGGACATAGCTTCCCCTCTTGATCTGGCCATTAAGGCCAGGTGGTGATTGAGTCTACCTTGGACTGATCACCATTTAATTTGTGGAAAAATTAGACTGGACTTCCAGCTCTCTGTGAAAACAACTTTCTTTTACATCTTACTCAGCTGATAGAGCAATGAGATTTTCCCTTCTTTCCATAAATCATGTTAACTTCCTGCATAGGTGCCTGGATTTGGAAATAGTGACTTCAAAAATGAGTCTTGAAACACAGGTAGTTTTTGACAAACTCTAGGAGGGGTGGGCGACAGAAGAAAGAGCCACAGACAAAATCAATTCTAAGCCAGAGGATGATGGAAATGGTGAATGAGGTACACCGTGAACAGGCTTCAACCCGATCAGGCTTATTTGACACACCCATGTAGATAAACATACAACCCATGGACATAATCTAACTCAACATACAATCTAACTAAATGCAAAATGGAGGTGTTATCCCTATGTCATATGTTATGTGAAACATCACTTGATAATAATTTACCAGTGAGGGGGGCGGGGAGGGAGGGTGTGGTCTGTTGCAAAACTCAAAGTTCAAGATAAGATAAAGATATGAGGGAAGAAGAAATGTGATTGATCATTGTGTTTAGAGCTGTGAAAGCTCTAAATGTTGTTAGGAATTCTTGAGTCATCCTAGAAGGGAGTAGGAAGCAAGGCCCAGAGATATTTCTCAGGCTCACTTGTAGAAAGTATGATTGGTCCTACCTATCTTCATCCCACTGCTCCCAATTTTTAGTCCTAGCCCTTAGTTGAACTTGGGGTTACTCTGAAACATGTTCTATATATAAGAACTATAAGTCTTGGAGGGAGCCATCCAAAATTTAGGTAGGCTTTTAACTATAATGCATATGGAACAATTTTCAGCTCATCTGCTTCCAAATGAAATGTACACATTGCAGAGTTACATTATCCAACAGCTGTGACAATGGCCACTTAGGTCAAGAAAACTCAACGCTATGTTACAATTCCAGTAGAGATAAAATGATACTTAAAATGTGAACAAAATAGTTCAAAAATAGAATAAATGTAATTAATTTCCAAACATGTTCATTCCTAAAGATCGGACAAGCAGTTTATTCGTTTATTCAGCCACGTTTCAATGGGCCAGAAATTACCTAAGCACTGGAGGGACAAAGATGACTAAGACATACTAATTCATTTATGCAATAACTATCTATTGAGAATCTACTGTATGTTGGGCTCTGCTTTAAAAGCTGGAGACAGAGCAGTGAACAAGACAAAGTCCTTGCCCTCACGGAGTTTAAATTCCAGTATGGGATAAAAACAGCAACCAAATAAATGTAAGGGTGATGCCAGGTGGTGTGAAACGTTATGAATAAAGATGTAGCAGTATAAGTGGTTAAAGAGCGACTCTGTGTGTGTGTGTGTGTGTGTGTGTGTGTGTGTGTTTGTGTGTGAATGTGTTCAATAATGTGGTCAATCGAAGCTGAAGAGGATCTGGGGGAATAGTGTTAGGCTGGGGGAAGGGCAAGTGTGAGGTCTTCAAGGAAAGTAGGATATCGGTGTGTTTGAGGGATACCAAGATGGCTAATGTGGCTAGAGCAGAAATACTGAAGAGGAGAGTGTGGCGGTAACAGGGACCAAGTCAAGTCATGGAGTGCCTTGTAGACCATGATAACTGACGGGGTCTGAGTGTGAAGGGATTGGAGGATTTGGGCCATGGATAGCCCCCCTTCCGGCTGTGTGGGGAACTGACAAGAGGAGGGCAAGTTTGGAAGCAGGGAAGTGAGAGGTGAACACACTAGCTTAGATGAGAAATGAGGTGAGTTGGACAAGAGTGAAGCAATGTAGGTGGCGAGAAGTGATGGCACTTAAGATGTATTTTGAATGTTGCGCTGATCGGCAGTAGTAACAAAGTAATAACAGTATTAACAGAGTAATAACAAATGGTTTGAATGGAGAGGGTGGGGGGTATTGTCATAGGATGAAAGGAGTCAAGTGTAATACCAAAGTTTTTGTTCTAAGCAACTGGGTGGAAGGTAGTGGTCGTGTATTTGCACGGGGAAGACTAGGGGAGGAATAGATGGGAGGAGTTAAAGAATTTTGTTTTAACAGTTTGAGAAATTAGATGTTATTATATATTCAAATGGGCAGCTGGATTATATGAATCTGAGTCTCAGGGCCAGAGATATAAACTGGGGAGTCGGTGGCATATAAATAATATTCAAAACCATGAGACTAGATACAACCAACTTAGGCATGAGCAAAATAGGGAAGGGAACTGAGGGGCCGAACACTGAGGTGTGCCAACATATAATGGGGGGGAGGAGATGGGGCAGGCAGCAGAGAAGATGGACAGAGATTTGCCAAGCGAGGGGAATAAAAGCCAGGAGAACCTGTTACCCCAGAAACCAAGCAGAGAGATAGTAATTAGCCATAAAAAAAGCCTCCAAGCCATCTAGTAGATGATGACTGAGAACTGACTGTGGGATTTGGCAAGACACTACCCTCTCTCTCAGGAGCTCAGAGCACGGTGGGAGTGGGGAACACAAGGAAACAGACAAATTGCTCTGCATGGTTGAAGTCGTTCGTCTTCTACAAAGTAAACACCTTTCTGGAGATAGGTTGAAGATGGAACAAGGAGCTCTCCTTATGCAGTCAAGGAAAGATGCCTGGAGGAGACGTACATTTGGGTGGAGGGAAAATAACTAAGATTCAGAAAACGTAAAAAAAAATTTTTTTTCTATCTGGTTGTTAACTTTTTTTCATAAGGACTCATGCAAAACTGAGATTTCCCCTCCCAGTTTAATATCCTGCTACTATTACTCCATGCATATTTGTCAATTATCGATACATGTGATAACTGTATTATAAGACAATACATGCATTTAACACATCCTACTCCATTTGACGGATACCACTAGAATTATGGTTTTCTTTGTTGGAGTCTTAGTTACATTTTAATTTCCTTTCATAACTGTGTGCAAGTGTAGAAAACTTATTCTTTCTTTTTTTTTTTTTAAATAACTTTATTTATTTTTGAGACAGAGAGAGACAGAGCATGAGCAGGGGAGGGGCAGAGAGAGAGGGAGACACAGAATCCGAAGCAGGCTCCAGTCTCTGAGCTGTCAGCACAGAGCCCGACGTGGGGCTCGAACTCATAGACTGTGAGATCATGACCTGAGCTGAAGTTGGACACTCAACCGACTGAGCCACCCAGGCGCCCCGAGAACTTATTCTTAATAATAGTAGCTGCTAGGTACCTAACACTTATCATGTGTGAGGCACTGTTCTAAGAACTTCGCATGTATTATTTATTTTGCCTCACCAACACTCCTAATGCCTTTATGGTCCTTTTTTTGTCCATTTGTGATAAATTAAGGCACAGAAAGGTTAAATAACTTGTTCAAGGCCGCAAGGCAATGGCAGTGCCCATGTTGGAAGTGGGCTGTCTGGCTTCAACGCCCCCCATCCTGATTGGTATGCTTCATACCCTTCTTGTTATATGTCCACTTTCCTGGGATGGGCCACTGTTATGGAAAAATCTTCAAGGGACAGGCTCTCTTTGACTTGAACTGCGTTTTTCTTCTCTTTACTTTTTTTTGTGTTTTAAGTTTATTTTGAGAGAGCGAGAGAGACAGAGAGAGGGAGAGGGAGAGAGAGAGAACGCACACGAACAGGGAAGGGGCAGAGAGGCAGGGAGAGACAGAGGGAGAAAGAATTCCAATCAGGCTCTGCCCTGGCACACGGGACTCGGACTTACCAACCCTAAGATCATGACCTGAGCCGAAATCAAGAGTTGGACGCTTAACCAGCTAAGCCACCCAGGTGTCCCTTGAACTGCAGTATTTTAAAGACTCGGTAATTCAGTTGCTGCTTGTCCTTTCAGAATGGGCCAGTAGGACCCAGGGACAGGGTACTGGATACTTTTCCACATGGGGAAGACAGCATTAGTTCTTTGACAATTGACTGAAGGTTTTCATGTAACTGCATAAGGATTTACATTCAATTAGCTCATATATGGGAAGGGCAGTGGTAAAAGGAGCGTGTCTTTATGATGGGGAAGATTTCTTTATGAATGGAAACGTTCACTTCATTGTGACCCTAGATGTATGAGGCTCATGTCTTCATTTCCTTTATAACCTAACTGAAAGCCTGTGAGATGACTGTGTACCTAGAAAGGTACAGAGTGTAAATCAAAGTAACAGTGTTTGGGAATGTCTACTACGTGCAAAGTGTGGCTTTGGGTAAAGTGACTGTGATTTCCTGAGAGGTAAAATCATAGAGTAGCCAAAATCTTTAAGATGCTTCGATGTTCAACTGGGTGTTATACATAGGGGATGAGTCACTGGAATCTACTCCTGAAATCATTGTTGCACTATATGCTAACTAACTTGGATGTAAATTAAAAAAAAAAAAAAAGATGCTTTGATGCTCACATAACAGTAAGTATATACACAATTGAAATATAAAATAACTTGGTCCTAGTGGAAACTGGTGGTAGTTCAGCCTTTGCTTGATCTCTAATATTTTTTTATAGCTTGACTTTATCTCTACCATTGGTTTTGTCTTCTTTCTTCCTTATACTGGACTGATAATTAGTTCAAACAATAGATGGGGATCAGGATGTGTCATTTTCAAAAGCACTTAAGCCTCTCCCTTTAGTATATTTTGGGCCCTTCCTTTGATCTAAAAGTTGTTGAAATTAGGTACCAGCCAGTTTTTCTTTCCTGGCAGAAAGAAGGTGTCGAATAAAAAAACCTCTGCTAAGAAGTTCACATCTTAGTAACTTACTTAAGTCCCAGACCTCTTAATTTTATTAGTTTCTTTTTTCTCTGCATAAAAGTTTTCCTGTTCTCTTTATTCTGTTCTCATTAAAGTGTTCTTCTCTTGGCATAGTCATATTTTCAGAAAAACTTAAGGGAATCAGCATGAAAATTTGCTCTTAATTTTTACAAATTAGAAAAAACTTCTGGGAAGTGGATACTATTTTCACTGTGATTCTCTATCTGCTATGTAGTATTGTCGTAAATCATGTAAATATAGGCGAAGGGTGGGACTTAGGTGATTGTTTAGCTGTGGAAAAGAAGCTACTTCCTCTAGAAAGAGGATTTCAAATGGCCACATAGCAAAGCCAACATTCACACAGGTTTCCTGTGTCACTTCCCCCCCTGCTGAACCTGACCCAAAGCCAAGGTGAAGGAAGGGAAATTTTCCTCTTGTGAAATCTCAAATCTTTGATAACTCACCAACCTGATCACTCTGTTGAAAAAAGTTGTAAAATTAGGCTACTGTAAACTTGAAGAATTTCATGAACTTGCTTTTGAGAAACAATAAGATTTGTTTTGGAAATTAAGAGAAAAAGAAAATGGAAAAATTGAGATCAGTTATCACATTGACAAATACACCTACAGACTTTAGAACATTAAAAAAAAACACCAAACAATTAAGTTGTGGCTACAGTATTTTAACTGTCATGTCTTCAAATATTTTGTGTCCGATTTGATCCTTTCTGGATATACTTTAAAATGATTCAAATTTTATTTTTAATCTTCATTTTTACTTTAAAAACATATTCATTACAGATGTTTCTTTTAATTCAAGATACAGATTGCCTAATAGATATTTAAAATCTTTTAATACTCCCCCCATCTATAACCCTGGGAACATAAACGTACAATAGTACATCACCAAATGAATTCATTAGAAAAATGAGTGTTCTAATGTTTGTTAATCTTACCATTTCATTTATGAAATGGCATGAGGTAAATATATGAAAAGTGGCAAAAATACCTCTCTCACCAGTTGTGTGGTTAGTGGTAACTTTCTTTTTTCAATCAAATCGGACACAAAATATTTTAAGGCATGATAGTTAAAATACTGTAGCCACAACTTCATCGGTTTTGTTTTGTTTTTGTTTTTTTTTGAACGTTCTAAAGTTTGTAGGTGTACTTGTCAGTGTGCTAACTGATCTCAATTTTTCCATTTTCTTACTTTTTCTCTTAATTTCCAAAACAAATCTTGTTTCTCAAAAGCAAGTTCATGAAATTCTTCAAGTTTACAGTAGCCTACGTTTTTCTTTTCTTTTTCTTTCTTTCTTTCTTTCTTTCTTTCTTTCTTTCTTTCTTTCTTTCTTTCTTTCTTTCTTTTGGTGAAAAAGTTGTGTTGCGATTGCACTACATTTTAGAACGTTCACATAAAAAGTTATTAACTCTTCAGGCCAACGTTGAGTAAGATCTCCCGCCCCAAAGCCTGGAGGAGCAGTTCAGGGTAGTTTCCCAGTGTTACTCATTTGATTGAAGTGGGGGGGAAAGTTTTGGATACGAAGGGATGCACAAAGTGTCCTAAGAGTTGCAGCAAAGCCCTCGGCCGTGGGTTCCGCCCCGCTGTGGGGCCACCGCCGGGCCCGCGCCCATCAGTGCCCCTGGAAATCAAGCAGGCCCCTCTGCGGTTGGGGTGTCGCCGCCCGCATCTTCCCCGCGTGTGCAGGGACAGGCTCCCGCCCCTCCTCTTACCTGCATAGTGGTCGAACACAGTGGGCACATATTCCTCTGGGAAGGCGTCGTTGGCGTAGCTCATGAGCAGGCAGGTCTTCCCCACGGCGCCGTCGCCCACCACCACGCACTTCAACATCTTCTTCTCCTCCGTGCTCCTGCAGCCGCAGCCGCTGTCATCTCCCTCCTCGCAGTTCATCCTGGCGGCTCCAGCTGCTGTGACCCTGCAGCTGCTGTTCCTTCTCCTGCCTCTCCCAGAGCCCATGGAGCGCGGGAAGCGAGTGGCAGGCTCCAGATCACGCTGCCTTCCTTAGGTTGCCTTGGATTCCACAGACCTGTCCCAGGCGGCTGGCACCTGCCCTCGTGCTTACCATACTGGCCAAGAAAGGTGGCGCACGTTGGGGAGAACGATTACAAGCACGTGTCCCCTTTCCCTACAGTTTGAGTTAAGAAACCCTCATTTTCTCTGAATTCTAGGGGCTTCCTGGCAGTCTAGAAATTTCAACAGCCCAAGGGTTTCGCTGTGCTCTTCCAGACGGCCGCAGTTCTGCTAATCTACCCCCCCCCCCCCTTTTCCACTTTACATCTAACATGGAGGAAAGCTGGGCTTTTTAATGGAGTTTTCCCCTTGCTTCCTCCAGCTTGCGGAGTATCAGGAAATCATGGGTTTCCTGCTGCATTCCATATTAGGCTCAGTGGGCTGGGGAAGGCTGCAACAATGGGAGCTCTGTGTGTGTGTGTTTGTACTTGCGGGGAACGCCGCCAGGGCATGGAGCGGGGGAAAACACTAGGGGTCCCACTGCAGACTCAAGCTGTCAGACTTCCTGTTTCATCTGCTGCTGGGGAGGCTGTTTGCCTGGGGCTGGCTGGGAAGAAGCTGACGAAAGATGGAAACTGGAGAGCGCTGTCTGCCACAGAAACAGAGGGAATGGTTTAAGTGAGCAGAGAGAACCACACCAGCCGTTGTGGGATAACATATGACATCATCCCTCACTGAGTCACCAGTGAAAAGCTCTGCAAATTAAAAATGGACAGTTCTTCACGTACCTACAGGAGAAACCTCAAGCATTTCATCCCGGCAACAGAGAAGAAAACCTTCCAGAAGTGCATCGTTTCAGAGGGAAACGTTCTTATGGATCATAGCTATGATGTGAGCGATCAGGTTTATGAGCTGCCACATTTGAGCACAACGCTCCAGCGGGTATTCCAGACACAGACATCTTTATGGTTGTAGCACCTAAGAAATCAACCAGATGTGAGACGTTTGCATCTTCTTATTAGCGAATAAACACACATGTGCTTGGCTCACACTCTTGGAAACAAGAGTATATGGGAAGGCTTTATTGGTTTGCTTCGGGTCCCCAAATGCTGCTTTTGCTTGGAAGGTTCCCTCAGTGATTTACTCCTTTCCCCTTGGGTCAGCTTGGCTCTCTTCCATTATAAAGGAGCCATTGGCAGCTAATTTATTTGTCTATGGGGTTGCTCAGAATGAAGCCCCTTTGAAGCCCTGTGTTTGATTAATGTACTTGGTCTTAGAGAAGATGTGGAACTCTGCAAATGATTTTGACAAATAGATCAAGTACTTTTTTTTATGGGGGAATTGGTTTCTTTGAGATTCGTGAGCACTTATTTTCAAGCAATTTAGATCATCCAATTGATTTGGGGAGGTTTTTTTTGTTATTTTATGGAGGAGATGGGAGAGAAGTCTACTTTAATTGGTGGCTAACTATAATATATATAACGTAATAATATATCATATAGAATATGTAGCATCATAGTGTGTGTATATATATATATATATATATATATAATTTTACATACACATATATATGCTGCAGTGTAACAGATATAGCTGCAAATTTCTTCTGTTTTGGATTATAGTAACATTCGCCATAGTGTTCAGGATCCCGATAGTTTTTTTCCTAGGCTGTGTTGCCGTAACAAACAACTCCCAAACCTCAATTATTTAAAGTAACACGTGTATTTCTTGCTCGCATTGTTATCTATTTTGCATATTTTTGTCATGCTCATTCAGGGAGCTAGACTGGTGGAGCAGCCACATTGAGAACATTGATGATCACCTTGGCAGAGGAAGAAATTAATGTGGTCAAGTGGCATTGGCTCCTAAAACTTCCTTCTCAAGGTGACATTTCTGCTCGCATTTGTTGACCAAAGCGTATCACGCACCCTTGCTAGGTTCAACAGGGTCAGAAGTATAATCCTACCATGTGCCAGGAAGGAGGGAGCCAAATACTGGTGAACAGCCTGAAGAGTTTAGAGGTAGTTTTAGGTAAGAGAGATAGTTTGGTTGGTTGAGATTATGCTAGCAGCACAAAAGCTGAATTCTTTGTGTTGAGTGTCGTGAGGGAGCATTTGAAGGCACCTGTGACTGCATGTGATTTACATAATTTTATTTTCATTGGTCTACCGGAAACATCCGGCATATGGGATAATAAAAGGGCAACTTGAAAACTTATGTTTTTCTTCCAGAAAAAAAACCTCAAGTGTGAGGGTGGCCTCCAAACGAGTCTATGCAGGTAAATGAGTGATTGACAGTGTTAAGAACCCCAAACTGAAGATGAACAAGGGCACTTGAGCACACACTGTGCTGATGTGTGTTTGGCAGAACTTTGAAGGGGTTCTGACTTTGAGCTCGTCCCTGAGATCAGGCAGTAAATATGGCATGGAGTAAATATTCCCTTCAAATATGGAGTTCTCGAACAACGGCTGCCCAGCCTGCATTCTTACGCTACAGATAGGCCTGGGCCCACTGAACATGTGGCCTAAGAGAAAACTGAGAAGTTGGATTGGGTGAAATTTAGTCACATCTGTGTATAACCTAAACCTTATGCCATCAGACACAGATATTTAACTTCATGCCAATTGCTATGTGACTACAAATTGGGACATTTAAGAGACTGGAAGCTGCCAGTTGTGGTCCTTTATCTCTAACTCAAGGGATGGGTACATCTGTCAGATCCAATTGTATGCAAGGATGGGGCATGGCTATTGAGAATGTTGGCTGTGTTTCTCAAAACAAACTTGTTTCTTCACTGTTTGCTGTTCCCAAATTGAATATTTATTTAAAAAAAAATGTTTGAGACATCCTATGGAAAATGGCAAAAAAGTTAAAAATTTAATAGTCTGATGATTATATGGATCACACTGTGCATGTGAGAATAAATCTTTTTAAATATCGAAAGACTGACCTGAGCAAGAGTAACAGAATTTAAAGAAAGAAAAGACAATTTAAGCCTCGTTCTTCTAGGGTCCATGAGTCCACAGAACTGTGACTCCTTCCTTGTCCAGGTAGAATGGTCAAGAACATACTTTAATTCCAAAATTTGTAGTTATGAATTTACAAGTGGTATGAAAACCATTTGCTGACACGTTCTCAACCAGATGCCTGTGCTCTAAGGATCTTGGGCCGTTTGAATGATCGAGTGGTGGTTTCGTAGCCATTAATTATTGGTTTACCTCCAGCACCAAGTTCACACAAACTTACCAGTACGTGGTGAAATTTTGTTGGGCGATATTTCCTGCTTTTTCTGAGATCTCAATTTCTTGGCTCCCTCTTGTACTCCGGGCTTTGGCTTCACATGAATTTTCCCAAGTGCCAACAGAGCACTTTTGCCAAAATTTCTGACTCTTCTGATTGCTTTCAGTTTTAGTATGACTTTAATAAAACTGGCCAGAATTTTCTCCCCTGCCTATTTTTTTTTTCTTTTGTGCTTGAAACTACAAGTTGCACAGGGAAATAAGGCAATCGGAGCAGATATTCTTTTTTTTTTTTTTTTTTTAACATTTATTCACTTTTTGAGAGACAGAGAGTGTGAGCAGGACAGGAGCAGAGAGAGAGGGAGACACAGAATCTGGAGCAGTCTCCAGGCTCTGAACCGATGGCAAAGAGCCTGATGCGGGGCTCGAACTCACAAACTGTGAGATCGTGACCTGAGCCAAATGCTTAACTGACTGAGCCATCCAGGCGCCCCTATTGGATCAGATGTTCTGATTCTGGATTAGACTCTACGTAGGAGAATGTTTTGACTCCAGTCTCGGGAATGTGAGATGTGCTGTGGTTATGGTGATTCTGAGATGTCCAGCCCAGTCTCGAGTCACCCTCTGGTCCACAGGAAGCCCTCTCTAGAGCTAATGTGGAAATCAGGACTCTAGGGGTGGGCAGGTGGGAGACAGAAAGGGGCTGTGTAGTTCTTGGAGTTCTGACCCAAATCTCCCACAGGACCTAACCCTTAACATCAGTTGGAGCACTGCTAAAACTTAACAGATTGTCCTAGGACTGACCTGGACTGGAACAGCTGCTCCCAAGGAAGGTGAGTCATTATTATCAGGAACCCTCATGTAACTGTGCCTTTTTTTTTTTTTTTTGTCAGACCACCTGTACTCAGCCTCTGGCTATTGCCCGTGTCATAATCATATATCGTGTGATATGATATCATAATCATTTATCAGCCACATTTTCTTGGATATGATCTTTTTAGAGTTCTAGAAATGGCTTCCTTTTTTCTTGCTTGGAGGATTTTTCTTTTTTTGCCAAATCTCTTAATTCTGATAGAAGTAGTTACTTGTGAATCTCAGGCAGGTAGAGACTTCTTTCTGTCCCAGAAGAGGCTGATTTGGCCAGTAATGGTATAGGTGTGTGTGTGTGTGTGTGTGTGTGTGTGTGTGTGTGTTCTGTATTTCACTATTGCATACCCTAATTCTGAATACAAAGCTTTGTTCCAGGCTTATGGATGCTCTGATTATTAGAAAAAAAATTTGGCCTCCCTCCACGGAAGCCCAGAGGTTAGGAATCTTTCAAATTCCTACTAACTGGAAAATCTAGAGACAGTTAAGTTTGGAAAGAAATTTCCTTTTTGATTCCTGCTTTTCCAGATTGAAGAGGTATGTTTTAGAAGGTAGACAAGTTTAAGGTTGAGGTGGTGCTGAGTTGTCTCTCTGTTAAGGCTATGGAGCAGGAATAGCTTGTAGAAATAGCCATCTTGGAGCCAAACAAAGATCTTTTTTTTTTTTTAATTTCAATTAATTATTATTTATTTATTTTTTTTTTAATTTTTTTTAACGTTTATTTATTTTTGAGACAGAGAGAGACAGAGCGTGAATAGAGGAGGGGCAGAGAGAGAGGGAGACACAGAATCTGAAACAGGCTCCAGGCTCTGAGCTGTCAGCACAGAGCCCAACGCGGGGCTCGAACTCATGGACTGTGAGATCATGACCTGAGCCGAAGTTGGATGCTTAACTCACTGAGCCACCCAGATGCCCCTCAATTAATTTTTTTTTTTTATTTATTTATTTATTTTTGGGACAGAGAGAGACAGAGCATGAACGGGGGAGGGGCAGAGAGAGAGGGAGACACAGAATCGGAAACAGGCTCCAGGCTCCGAGCCATCAGCCCAGAGCCTGACGCAGGGCTCGAACTCACGGACCGCGAGATCGTGACCTGGCTGAAGTCGGACGCTTAACCGACTGCGCCACCCAGGCGCCCCTCAATTAATTATTTTTTAAAATTTTACTTAAATTCAAAGTAGTTAATATGTAGTGAAATAATAGTTTCAGGAATAGAATTCAGTGATTCATCACTTACATATAACACCTACTACTCATCCCAACAGGTGCCCTCCTTAATGCCCATCACCCACTTAGCCCATCCTCCCACCCAACACCCCTCTAGAAGCTCTCAATTTGTTCTCTGTATTTAAGAGTCTTTTATGGTTTGCCTCCCTCTGTGTTTTTATCTTATTTTTCCTTCTCTTCCCCTATGTTCATCTGTTTTGTTTCTTAAATTCCACATGAGTGAAATCATATAATATTTATCTTTTTCTGACTGACTTATTTCACTTACCATAATACATTCTAGTTCCAACCTCACTGTTGCAAATGGCAAGATTTCATTCTTTTTGATCACCAAGTAATATTCCTTGTAAATATAGATACCACATCTTTATGCATTCATCAGTCGATGGACATTTGGGCTCTTTCCACAGTTTGGCTATTGTTGATAGCACTGCCATAAACATTGGGGTACATGTGCCCCTTTGGATCAGCATTTTTGTATCCTTTGGATAAATAACTAGTAGTGCAATTTCTGGGTCATAGGGTAGTTCTAGTTTTAATTTTTTGAGACCCTCCATACTGTTTTCCAGAGTGGCTGCACCAGCTCGCATTCCCACCAACAGTGCAAAAGGGTTCCCCTTTTTCCGCATCTTTGTCAACATCTGTTGTTGCCTGAGTTGAAAATTATAGCCATTCTGACAGGTGTGAGGTGGTATCTCATTGTGGTTTTGATTTGGATTTCCTTGATGATGAGTGATGTTGAGCATTTTTTCATGTGTCTGTTAGCCATCTGGATGTCTTCTTTGAAAGAGTGGCTGTTTATGTCTTCTGCCCATTTCTTCACTGGATTATTTGTTTTTTGGGTGTTGAATTTGGTAAGTTCTTTATAGATTTTGGATACTAACCCATTGTCTGATATGTCATTTATAAATATCTTCTCTCATTCCGTCGTTTGCCTTTTAGTTTTGTTGAATGCTTCCTTTGCTGTGCAGAAGCTTTTTATCTTGATGAGGTTCCAATAGTTCATTTTTGCTTTTGTTCCCCTTGCCTCCGGAGACGCATTGAGTAAGAAGTTGCTGCGGCCGAGGTGGAAGAGGTTGTTGCCTGTTTTCTCCTCTAGGATTTTGATGGTTTCCTGTCTCACAGTTAGGTCTTTCATCCATTTTGAGTTTATTTTTGTGCATGATGTAAGAAAGTGGTCCAGGTTCATTCTTCTGCATGTTGCTGTCCAGTTTTCTCAACACCATTTGCTGAAGAGACTGTCTTTTTTCCTTTGGATATTCCTTCCTGCTTTGTCAAAGATTAATTGGCCATACATCTGTGGGTCCATTTCTGGGCTCTCTATTCTGTTCCATTGATCTATGTGTCCATTTTTGTGCCAGTACCATCCTGTCTTGATGATTACAGCTTTGTAATACAGCTTGAAGTCTGGGATTGTGATGCCTCTGGCTTTGGTTTTCTTTTTTCTAGATTGCTTTTGCTATTTGGGGTCTTTTATGGTTTCATTCAAATTTTAGAATTGTTTGTTCTAGCTCTGTGAAGAATGCTGGTGTTATTTTGATAGGCATTGCACTGAATGTGTAGATTGTTCTGGGTAACGTTGACATTTTAAGAACACTTGTTCTTCCAATCCAGGAGCATGGAATGTTTTTCCATTTCTTTGTGTTTTCTTCAATTTCTTTCATAAGCTTTCTATAGTTTTCAAGCATACAGATCTTCTACCTCTTCAAAGATCTTTGATGATTATTTCAATTTGTTAGTGATACAGGCCCAAGATGCCCAAGGTCATTGGATTGGTCATTGTCTGAGTGGGAAAGCATCGGTGTCACTGCCACAGGCTGAACTTTTGTGTGCTTAGGGCCCTGCCACATCTTATTGCCCTTTTACATGTGGGATCTATTGGGAAAAGTGAGAAAGATTCGTGTAAATCTTCACCTCTGCTAGAAAAACAACTCCAAATTTGCCCTCCACTTAGGATGCATTGTTATTACATGAAAAAGTAACACAAAGATTGAGGACTTGAAGGGCACCTCAACAACAGCAGGGTACATGGGACTCTGCTGTATACAAGGAGGTGTTTTGGTTGTTGTGACTGAATTAAACCCATAAATGAATCCTCCTGAGAGCCTGCAGGTTACCCATCAACTCCTTGTAGGTGAGACACTAAATGCAGAGGGAAATGTGATTCTACTCTGTGTATTTAGTGTGTCTGATCACACTTCCTGAACAGCTCCTTTGCTAATTAATTTGCATCTAGAAATCACCTGCATCAATAAAGAGAGACAGAAAGACTACCGGTGCTTAAATGAGACCTCAGCTCAGATCTCAGATTTGGTGTTTGTGCGTGATAGGGCCTGGGAGGAAAGATCTGGAAACCAAATCCCAGTAGGATAAGTGGAAGAGAGAGGAGAAAGAAGACAGCTTCAAACAAATCTGTGAAAACCCCCAGGACCAAGGAAGGAAGACAATGTCTTCTGTGATTGTTACCCCAGCAACCAGGGGCAGAAGAAGGTAGGCACAGTCATTATGTGAGAAGACACAGGGCTTTCAGGTTGAGTGCCCTGGAAAAGACTCCCTTCTTATTGTCAAGATGGAGAATTCTTGCAAAGTGTTTATCTTCTGGACAATTTTATGAAATTTTCTTTTTTGTGAATTTTCTATTCACTATTGTGCTGACTTTATTAAAAGCACTGTGGGTATTTTCAACAATGTTAGTGGGTTTTAATTTGCTTCAATTGTTTTCGATCATATTATGTTTGGAAATTATTTTGTACTTTACCTCACTTTTGGGAAAATTAAAAATTTTTAATCCATTTTGTGAGATGTATATCTCTTTTGTCTACTCTGAAAGTCTAAAGGTAACTTCTTTATACTGCAATTTTGATGATAAAATAATATAATCTTGACTGACTTTATAATGAGAAAATCGGTAATATGCTTAAAATGGTTTTGTTTTTGTAAATTTCACATATGTAAGCTTTTATCCAACCTTATTTTGTTCTTTTATATTGAAAAGAAGGTGATCCTTCAAAACTGCCCACATCTCTAAAGCATTCATGGCTAATTCCAATTAAAGCAAACGCTCAATACCGTCCTTTATTTGTTATCTCAAAAGTGGAGATTTCGTGATAATTGCTGCCCGTTCTGTAGATGCCCGAAGATTTATTTCTGTCTTACTTTTATTTTTTATTATGTCTCAAAATCTTTCAAGACTTCAATCTCGAGCCTGGAAGGGGCTTTTTATCATTATCAAATCCAACTTTTTCAACAATAAAGGAATTTTCTTCACAACATGGCTCAGAGGCTGTGCCCTTTTCATGAATGCTATTGTTCACTGTGTAAAACAGCAACTACTATTATTTACTATTTGAATACTTAGGGTGTAGCTGGCATTGTAGTGGACATTTGTTGCTTTTGCCAATCTAATGTCTCTTTCCTTTTTTGGTAATGGCACTCCAATTTTCCTTCTACCTTCTACCTTCAGTCCAAGTTGTTCAGCTTAGGCTAACCCCACCATCTAGTGTAGGAGTGGGTACACGATCCAGGTGTGGCAAATAAGAATGATCTCTGGGGCTTTCACTGATGGATGCTTTCTGGAAATAGGTGCTCTTCTCCTCTGGAATTTCTCTCACTAATCATCGCATAAGGATCACCAGGTGGAAAGATCCCACCTGATGCTGACAATAATGATGATGATAAAGTAGTTTATATTTTTAACTCATTTAATCCTCCTCCCAAATCTATGAGGTGAATATTATTATTTTCTCCATTTTTATGATAAAAAAGCAGAGGCAAAGTGAACTCAGCTGATTTGGTTAGTGGTGGATCCAGGATTCTAAATATGGCAGCCTGCTTCTAGAGCTCATGCTTTTTGCCATTATACTAAAGAAAAATATGGGTGAAAGAGAGAAAAACAGATTCCTGATCACATAACTTGAGCTCTTGGATGTAAACTATTCCTAGCATAGCTCTGAATTTCCCTTTTGAACGAGCCATTGCATTATGTTTTTGGTTTAAATTGACTTGGGATGGATTTCTATTACTTGCACTTGCAAGAGCCCTGACTAGGGCCTGAAAGCAGTGGGGAAGTCTTGGATAAACTGTCACATGATATTTCAGACAATGCATGTAGAGAAGACTTGTTTAACAAAGCTGTGAAATGCTGGAGTAGCATTCGGGGCACATGTGATTGTAATCTGAGTTAAAGTCGCTCTTCAAATTTGTGCCTTTTTACATGTTTACATTAAATACGGACTGAGTGTTTATTACCACCCCCCCCCCCCCCCCAATTTACAGGTAGAAACTCAATGTGATGGTATGAAGAAGTGGGGCCTTTAAGAGGTGATTAGGTCATGAGGGTGGAGCCCTCATAAGTGAGATTAGCACCTTATAAAAGAGGCCCCACAGAGTTCCCTTGACCCTTCTACCTTGTGAAGAGAGAAGACAGCAGTTCATGAACCAGGAAGCAGGTTTCCACCAGATACCAAATCTGCCGGTGCCTAAATCTTGGATTTCCCAATCTCCAGGACTGTGAGGAATACATTTCTGTTGTCCGTAACAGTCTATGGTATCCTGTAATAGCAGCCCAAATGGACTAAGATATATGGTTAAGAACTAGATGCAAGTCATGAAGCCCCCATTTGTGTAGACTCTGAGAGAATCCTCATCAAATAATAGCTCTTTGTCTTTTAAATGTCCCCCCTTCCCTCCCCAGAGAGACAGAGACAGAGCATGAGCAGGTGAGGGCAGAGAGAGAGGAAGACATAGAATCGGAAGCAGGCTCCAGACATTGAGCATGTCTGCACAGAGCCCGATGCAGGGCTTGAACCCACGGACCATGAGATCATGACCCGAGCTGAAGTCGGACGCTTAACCAACTGAGCCACCCAGGCGCCCCTAAATAAAGATGTATTAATAACATCTCTATAAATTTAATCATAGGTATATACAAGATCTAAGAAACAAAATGAGATCCAAATTAGTGTATGCTACAAAAGATTTACAGTTATGTAACCCAATATTCTAGGGAAGCTGGTTTTGGGTTTGGTTGACCTAGCACTTAATGTTGCCACTAGGATTCATTCTTGGCTTCCTACTTCTGGTGGGCTCTATCCTCAGGGCCTGTAAGTTGGCCTCTAGCATCTCCAGGACACTCTCCAGCCACAAGGGATATGAATTTGACTTCTTCAGCTACCTAGCCTGGTAGGGAAGAGAGTGTATACCTTGGTATTTCCTATACAAGGGGCCAAGCTTCTCTCTGACTTGGGTTAAGTAAGGTATGCTGATGGGCTTAAGCCAGTTGGGCTCCATACCTGGTTAGGAAGGAGAGTAAAAAAAATAGTAATAATAATATTACTACTTATAGTTGTAATGACAATAATCATAATGGCTAATAATCCAGTACATATTATATATTGGCATATGTTAGCATATTCCATCCTTACCACAACTGTATGAGATAAGTACCATTAAATTCTCATCTTGCAGATGAGGCCACCAAGACACAGAGAGATAAAGTTGGCACAGCTGAGAAGTGACAGAACTGTGATTCACACTGGCACTCTGGCCATAGAACCCACACTGTTTACCTGGATGTGTTTAGAATCATGGTGAGTCACAAACAAGGAGTGTCCTACACCCGATTTCCACCCTCCAATGATAATCTTTGGCTTTTCATTTAAGAGTTTGTAAAGCTGTAGTGATGTTCAGTGCTCTGCCCTCCAATCCAAGCCTCCTTTAGGTTGTTTGTGGTGATCCTGTAAACCATGTAGAGTAGCCTATCAGTCTCTGAACTCTCGCACTTTAGGTCATTATCAATACTTCCTTGTTCTTACTGAAGGTATTGATAAAGCACCATACCTCTTGGTGTATCATCTCTGCAGCTGTTTTCAATGATTCCTGAATCCAGATGACTGTTAAATACCCTTCTCCCCTGTATGTGTTCATGCCTATTGTTCGTATAACCACAGCAGGACCAGGACTGTGGGTAAAACTGGAAAACCACTTGGGTGTTATGATGATATCTTTAGCTACATGTTTCATGATTTGATATAGAACAGGAGCCATGTAACACTTTGTTTGGCTTAATTTTCGTTTTCTTTTTTCCAGTAGATAAATTTGGCACATAATAGGAAACATTTATTTCCTTCTACTCTGGATATAAAAGCTTATTGTCAGATAAGTTGCTGCCTTTGATACCAACTTAAAAAAAAAAAAAGAACTATGTACCGTTTTCCCCCTCTTTCTTTCCTCCAAAATATATTTTGGGCATAATACATATTTTAAAAAATTTAGATATCACATTCTCTATGCCATGAAAATGTAAGATACTGTTACTAGGCCAAGTCAACTTGATGAATAACCTAGTATCTTGGGAGAATAATTATATTCATTTCTAATGTTCTTTTCTTCAGTTAACATCTGTCTCCTGCACTTTTCTTAGTATTTCTTTTACCCAACTGGAACCAATACAATGCTTAATCCTAAATTATTCTGGATTGAAGATGTTTTTAAAAAAATGTTGAAATTTTCTCTATGTTGTTGGGAAAAGCTCCCTTAGAGTAAATGTAGGCCTTCAAAATCTGCTTGAGGAGATGGTATTTGTGAAGCCTGATTAGCTAACCTTCCATGGTTTTAGACCCTGAATATACTGAAATATGTTGAAAGAGGCAGACTCCATAAAATGGAGTGACAGCTCAATTGTCTTGATAAGCCTTTGTAGAAATATAGGTTTTCTGCTGTCTTTCCTTATGTCTTTCCTTAAGCTCAGAAATAATTCTACAATTGATGCTGGTATAACATAGCTCCTCTCACAGTTATGCTAGAAAAATCACACAAGCATTTTGAGAAATAGAGGGTTCTTCCATGAGGCAGTAGAGTAAGCCATTAAAACCAAGAAGGTAGGTTCTGCTCAGACACCACCATCCCCACCCCTCCCCCACCCAATGCCAGGGTAGATGTCATCATGGTGCAAGTTCTAGCTGACAACATGGCCATCAAAACCTTCTCAACCCAGTGCTCCAGCCATCTACCACAAACTGAGCAGCATGTGAAGTAAAATCCTTTTCCAGCCCTGCTCAACCTTTACCAGATTGAGCAAGTAACTCTTCCTGTGATCAAGGAGGAAGACGAAAAGAGACATTGATCTTTTTATATGTTAGGTGCTGTGCTGAGAAATTTTGCACACGCGGAAGTGCCTGGGTGGCTGAGTTGGTTAAACGTCCAACTTCAGCTCAGGTCATGATCTCGAGGTTTGCGGAGTTCGAGCCCCGCATTGGGCTCAGTGCTGACAGCTCAGAGCCTGGAGCCTGCTTTGGATTCTGTGTCTCCTTCTCTCTTTACCCCTCCCCTGCTCATGCTCTCTCTCTCTCTCTCTCTCAAAAGTAAATAAACATTACTGGACCTGACTGGAGGTTTCAAAGAGAAATCAGATTTTTGTCTTTGAAAGGAAGGAATACCAGCATAGTTTTTATGCTAATGTGAATGACCTAATAAAAAGGGGAAAAATGATACAGGAGATAGAGGGAGAATTGTTGGTGAGAAGGAAGGTGTTCACAAGCATTTGCAATGAGGGAAGAGATAAAAATATTTCTTCATGATGATCTGATAATGACAGCTTTATGTCATTGACATAAGTTTTCAAGTGGTTTGCTCAAATGGTACATATTACTGATAACAGAATCTTAAACAGTCTGATCCATTATTTGAAAGCTGGCATATCAAGATTTTAAATGTTGAAGGTAAAATGACAGAGTTTGCTCTAAGACTGACCTATAGTGAAAAGAGCTCCGTTGCTGAGAATTTGAATTTTTTCCCAGCACATGATAATATTCTTCACTAGTCCCAGGAAAAACTAATTATGTGTTATAGGGGTATATCTGAAAACCGTATCTAAATGCTATCTGAAGAAATGTTGTTAGAATTGGATGCTGTCAGAGTTAGTTGAGAGAACTGGATCAAGTTGCTAACCTTTCTGCTTTTGTGTGTGCTGTGTTCCTTGACTCAGCATCTGACAGAGCTTTAAAGGAATCTTTGGTGAAAAATCATCCTATAATTTTTTGGATCATCTCCTTAATTCAGTTATGAGCCATCTGAAGATCCATCCTAGATTGCCATTCCTGATGTTTACACTTCTATTTTGGAATTTTAAAATTTCTTAGAAATAGAAAATAGGAAAAAAACCCCTCTTATTTCCATGTGGATAGAAACTGATGTAAGTTGACATAGAGCTAGATGCTTTGGTGAAAAATTGCAAACAATTATACTACCTCTTGCTTACATGTAACCACTTTCATTTTTATTTTTAAACTGTATTTTTATTTTTTAATATTGGATTGAGTCTTTGCTTTTTTATTTTTAATTTTTAAAAAAATTTAAATTTTTTTAATTTTAGAGAAAGAGCATGAGCAGGGGAGAGGGGCATAGGGAGAAAGGGACAGAATCTGAAGTAGACTCCATGCACAGCACAGAGCCCGATGCGGGGCTTGATCCCATGGGGATCATGACTAGGACCATGACCTGAGCTGAAATCAAGAGTCAGACCCTCAACCAACTGAACCAACCAGGTGCCCTCACTTCTTCTTCTTCTTGTTTTTTTTTTTTTTTTGACCTAAAATTTGTAGCACTGTGTCAGCTGACTGCCCATTATGTGGTCTTCAGCTGTCAAAGGTTGGAGAAACCTTAGGCTATGTCATGCAGAAACATGTAGGCTTTGGAAAAATGTTTGAATTGTCTTCAAGGGCAATGGGAAGCTACTGGAACACATTAAACGGAGGAGTGAGATACTTACAAGTGTTTTTAATAAAGATCACCTAGTTCTTGTATTGGTTAGAGAGGTACAAATGTGGAATTAGGGAGATCAACAAAAGGCTGGTCTATGTGAGTGGTGATGGTGATTTAGACTGGAGTGGTGGCAAAGGAGACAGTAATACTTAATATTTATCGAGTACTTACTGTAAGAATCATATGGAGTAGATACTATTATTTGTCGCAATTTTATAGATGAGGAAACTGAGGCACAATGAGGCAACGTAACGTGTCCAAGGCTATACAGTTATGAGTTTGGAACTTGGATTTCAATCCAAGTATTCTGATTCCATCATTCATGATCTTAATTAGTAAGCTAACTTGCCTCTCTTGGATAGACATGAGGCAGTAGATGAAGATATTTAGAGGTGAGAGCTAGCAGGACTTGATAACTGATTGGCTGTTGGTAGAAGGTGGAAGATAAGATGGAAGATGCAGAGGTGACAACCATGTTTCTCCCTGAGCCAACTGGAAGATTCAACATTTATTAAAACGGAGAAAGAATGGAGGATACATAGATTTGGAGGAGAATGTCAAGTGTGCTGTTTGGCAGGTACAGGTTAAGATGCCTGTGAGACATCCAAGTGAAGATGTACAGTAGGCTGTGCTCCATGTGGAATGGCAGCTCAGGGGAGGTCCGGGCTGGAGATATCTGAGGACTGGTGGTTCATTGGAAACTATGGTTGTGCTCTGAGTTGACCCACAAGCAACACAGTATCTGATGCATAACATGGGCCAGCAATGCTGAAGGAATGGATTTGTAGAGCAGCCATGGATCTTTGGATTTGGAACGTACCATACATAGTACTGACTCACGAAGTCTGCTTTCTGGCTGTTAGATGGTTAAGAGTGTTCACTCAAAACATTCTCAGGTATTTCCCGTGAAGTGAGTGGGAAAGAAGGGCGCTCTGAAAAAATATCTATTTTGAACTTGTACATGAATACTTAAAACTATCTGTTTAATGAATAGCTCTAATGATCTACATTCTTAGTTTGTTAAGAGATAAACTTTTCTTTTTTAGTTCTAGAACTCACCAGCATGATTAACCAAGCTGGTGCGTATTGAAAACAATGACAAGTTTTCTCATCTTTCAAGTCTTAATAACCTCATATTTTAAGAGTTAAGTTTAAACATTCTAACATTTAAAATAACTATAAATTTAAAGAGAAGTTGCAAGAATAGTACAAAGATCTCCCACAAGTCCTTAATCCAGAATCACCAATTAGTAACATTTTTGCCCCATTTGCTTTATCATGACTTCTCCCTTTATACATATATAGTCTTTCCTGAATCTTTGAGACTATAGTGCAGACATCATACTCCTTTACTTCTAAATATTTAAACGTGTTTCCTGAGACTGAGCTCATTCTCACCGATAGCCACAGTATAATTATCAAATCCAGGAAATATATCATCTTTGTAATACCATTTTTTTATTTGCAGTCTGTATTCAAAGTTCTTCATAGCAATTTTCCCTCCAATAGAAGATCCAACCGAAGATCATGCATTTCTTTTAGTCATTATGTCTCTTTAAGTCTTCTTTAGTTTGGACAGTTACTCAGCCTTTGTCTTTCAAGATGGGATTTTTGAAGAATATACACTGATGTTTTGTAAAATACTCCTCACTTTGTGTTAATCTGATGTTCCCTAAGGATCAGATTCAGGTTATGTGTTTTTGGTAGGGATACTATAAAAGTTAGGGTTGTGTTCTGTGTACCATGTCAGGAGGCAAATGATGCCAGTTTACCTGATTATTGGTGGTGTTAACTTTGGTCTCTTGGTTAAAGTGGTATTTAACCACTTTAAGATTCCCTCATAATAAAATTATCAGTTGTTCCTTTATAATATCAAGTAATCTGAAAGAATTAAATGTTAAGGTGATAGTTACTAAATCCACAACTCAAAACTTGGTTTTCTAATTGCCACATCCCTAGGAGGGAGATGCCTTTAGGAATCTGGGAGCCAGCTAACTGAATCTGCCATGGGGATCCGTGTGAATTTGTTTAGTTTCTAACATGCAGCTTCTAATATTGTTAGAAATTAGCCCTCCTAATCACACCATAGGGCTAAGTTAGAAAGGGGTTGGTATGTGATCATATTCGTCATGTGGTTCCAGCCCATTCTGGTAGATAGAAGAAAACATCTGGTCTCCTACCTCCTCCCTACTGTGAGGCAAAGTAAGTAGTACTCTACTACCCAAAGTAGTACCTACTTTGCCTCACAACCCAGCACTAAAGAGAGGTTGCCAGACGATTATTCAAAATATACATCCGAATTATTTTACATAAACTACCATTGGATTATCTTCCCTCTTAAGGATTTCAATATTCCTAAATCCTGGAATTGGGTATTGGCTTTTTTCCTTGTCTTTTGTTTCCTGCACTTATCAACTTCAGGATGCCAAAACGAACCTTAAAACGCTAAGAATCTACTCATATAAATATGAAGAAATGTACACTGAAATTATTTTCATTTTATTCTTAAATGGTTATTCTCTCAAGCCGGCAATCATTAGTTTTAACACAAATTCTGTAACAACCATGAAAACATGAAAAAAAACTACATACTTGAGTAAGGCTTTATGCACATTTTATCCATTTTTATTTTATAAACTTCTAATGAGTCATCCAGTATGAATTTTGGCAGACTGGTGTAAAATAGTACAATTCCGTGATTTTTCAGACCCTGGTAACATTGGGTCACATTTTGCCTTTGTTCCACATCTGCTCAAAGCTTGTAACAAATTTATCAAAATTCCTGCTGTATAAGGACTGTTCTAACTGAAAGAGATTTTAGAGAATAATTCCTTTCAAGCACGAATATTTAAATAAGACATTTGTCTTTAATACCCTCCCATGAAAATTGGCTTCTTAGCCTTGTTTCCAGTTATTTAACACACCAATAAGTTCCACTGGGTTAAAAACAGTAAGGAAAAATTGGTTCCGTTCAATCATGTTGTTTCCATGATTGACCCCCCTAGGTAATGGAGTGGACCACAAAATAGAAAGGAAAGCATGTCTCATGCTGTTAAGTAGTGTATCAAATCTGGTAAAAATCAATTTCCTCATTTACCATTAATAAATTTAAAACTATGAAAATCCAAGTTGAAACAGGAATCTCTCCTCATTTCGTCAGGTATTGAGATTGGATACTTCAAAAATTTGCATTGCTAACATGAGCAACCTGTCTTAGCCCAATAAGAGACTGAATACTTTGAATGCACTTAGAATACTTTTCAACTAAAGTCAAAATTGCCAGAAAAGTTTTTTGTATCCTTCAGTACATTGTGCTTTATAATAAGTTATAAGAAATTTTATTGAATAGCATTTTTCAGACTGTCTTACAGTGTATTCAATTGCAGCGAGACACTTTTCCTGTAAAGGAATATTGAAAGACCCTAATAATTTTATTATGACATTCCTATCACCTTTTCTCCATGAAAAGAATACCAAACAATTTCAAATTGACCTCAAGCATTATTTAAAGCTAAGGCACAGAGGGTATATTAGGATAAAAGCTAAGATGCTATAATAAAGAAAGTGAAGAATACTGTAGCTTATAAGAGCATAGAAGCTTACTTCTCTTGTGCTGTAGTCTAATGAGTCTAGGCAGGGGGACAGTGGGCTCCATGGAGTGATTCAGGGAACCACATTCCTTTCATCTTGTTTCTCCTCTACATTCTCAGATGTTGTCTTTGTCTAGAAGTTAAAGCTAGGTTGTGGGCTAAGTCATGAAGCTAGGTTGCATTGGATGGGGGGGGGCAGGCAGTGGGGGAGAGGGAAAACGGGTGATGGGCATTGAGGAGGGCACTTGTTGGGATGAGCACTGGGTGTTGCATGTAAGCCAATTTGACAATAAGTTATATTTTTTTAAAAAAGGCAATGTTGTCTTTTGTTGAAGCTTGGTTGTGGGCACATGCATCTTCTGGTTCCTCAGGAAGGGAAGGGAGCATGTAGAAGTGCATGTCCAATGTCTTAAGATGAAGAAATGATATACAAATAGTTCATGTTCCTTAGTCACATGGTTACTAAGTGTAGGGGAGGCTGGGAAATGTAACCTAGCTGAGCAGTCATGTACCCAGTGAATATTGTGTTACTATGGAAGAACGGGTTGATAGTTAGCTCCACCAAGAGGCTGGATAATTTGCCGAGGGCCACATAGCTAGTAAGTGGAAGAGTAAGTGGGAGCCATACCCAGGCAATCTTGTTCTATAAATATTGCCCTTGAATATTATTTTAGTTTTTGTTGCCATCCCAAGTGTAGTTATTTTTTATGCTTCTGTGGGTTGGCTGAGTGGTTCTTCTGTTGCCTGGAGTCACTCATGTGAATACATTCAGCTGGCAGATTGGCTCAAGACTGGTTTCAACTGGAGCTGCAAGTGGGGCACCTTGCTTCTTCTTCTTGTAGCTTTTCCACATGACTAGCTTGGGCTTCCTGACAACACTGCATTCTCAAGGCAGCATTCCAACAGGGATTGTTCTAGGAACATAGAAATAGAAGCTACAAGGTCCCTGAAAGCCTAGCGTTAGAAACCACACATCCTTACTTCTACTGCATTCTTTTGGTAAAATCAAGTCAGAGGGCCAGTGTAGATTTAAGGAGAACCTCCATAGCTTTATGAAAATAGTGGGAAACTCTAACTGCAACGGGTGTATGGGATGAGAACTGTTGTGTCCATCTTTCTAAACAATTTACCACAAATACTAGGCAATTCTACTTCTAATGATCTAGATTGAAGAGCACCTGGGGAAATCTGAGAGATCCTCTGATCCAGGTCTGAAATTCATGTAAGAGATATAGATATACGGAATTTGTGGTCTCCTATTTTCATTCTGCCCTAAGGGACAATCAGGATAGGAAGCATACTAGGATGGAACTAAGAGATTATGAAAATATGTCTGGTTCTGAATGGGTGATACACACCATTAGCTTTCTATGGTGTAATGTATTACATTTTGGGGTGTGTTCAAGGAACTAGGAGGCTTGATGTGTGGATATACACAGAGGGCACTTGAGGTTGGGAATGACTTCATCTGGGGTAAAATCAGGAGATGTTCTCTGAATGAAAAGACCTGGATCCTGGGGCTATAATGTCTCTGAATTTAGAGGGACAGTCTGTGAGAAGTAGGGTATCTAAGCTCTGTAGGGCAAAGTAAAGGGGCCAGAGTTGCTTCAAGTAGGAGTCGGGGATCTATAAGGCAGTCGATAGTGGGAAATAAAGTTCACTGGGATGATGGGTGAGGGGATTAATTAGGGTTGGGAACATGGAAGAGAAGGAGATTGAACCAAACTAAAACTTCAGATGGAAACCTGAGATAATTAGTCCTGAAATCTTCAAGGGTAGTAAGTGCATCCCATTCATCCTCATATCCCTAGCCGGACTTGGTGTTAAACATGTGGTAGATACTCTTAAATGTTTATTTATTTATTTATTTATTTATTTATTTATTTATTTATTTAAATTTTTTTTTTTTAACGTTTATTTATTTTTGAGACCGAGAGAGACAGAGCATGAACGGGGGAGGGTCACAGAGAGAGGGAGACACAGAATCTGAAACAGGCTCCAGGCTCTGAGCTGTCAGCACAGAGCCCGACGCGGGGCTCGAACCCACGGACCGTGAGATCATGACCTGAGCCGAAGTCGGCCGCTTAACTAACCGAGCCACCCAGGCGCCCCTTAAATGTATATTTAAATGAAAAAATTTTAGACCCAAGCAGAAGTGAGAAAATTCCTAATAAAGTCAAGCAGTAGTGGATGCCAACAAAAAGGCCAGTAGTAGATGCTCAGAATTTGTGATTTTGAAAATCGACATGGGATTTGTCTCTGCCCATTTTGTGGGAAGGGGTTCTTAAAAGAGCCATGGTACTTTTGTGCCCTGGCCTCTGATTTGATGGGAAATACAATCCCTATATGCCTATAGTTGTAGGACATACTTTGACTTGCAATAAAAAACAAATTCATGAAATAGTGGAGAATTTTAAAGAGGTTTTCCTAAATTGTACAGCTAAATTCCCAAATCTTGAAGATGGATGATCCTAATTGTGCTAAATTGTTGATTTCCAACTAGTTCAACATTTTAAAGTCTCTTTCATTATGGCAATATTAAAAAGGCTTTTTCTTAACATTAATTCCGTAGTTCTTTTCTGTCCTTGGTTTCAAGCATGAAATCAAATCTAACTTGTAAATTTCTTTTTTTTTTTTTCACTGAGGTTTATCATTCTAGGCAAAGTAAAAATTTCCATGGGTTTTAGTCAGTAGCAATGCCAGCAACTGTTAGTTGTCTCTTAACTATAATTGTTAGTGTTTAAGATTTGTTGATTATATCCAAAATTTCTGTATGTTTGAGCTGAATTTGGACACATAGCCAAGAATGCAGCTCCTGAGTTTTTGAATAAAATATTTTTGGAGTTCCTATATGCTATCTTACAAGGGCATATGTCCAAATAAGAGTGAAAAACTTTCTACTTTTGGTTATGATATAGAAGACTAGGAAAAATATTTATTTATTCCCTTGATAACAACTAAAAACTCAGATACATTAAAATTATTCTTTTGTATGGGGCTAGGGAAGAAAGGTGAACACAGGAAGCCTTGAAGAACCTAATTCTATGTAAAAAGAAAGACATAGAGAAAGAAAGAAAGTAAGCCAGCAGACAGCCTTTTGTGGGTAACAGAGAAGTGTGGCAGCTTCCATACGTGAGGCAGGTCCCCACGCCAGGTTTGGGCAGATGGAGTTGCAGACCTGGTGTAGATGTAGAAATCTTGTAGGATGAGGAGAAATTGGCCAAGCTTTGGATGACTGTGTGGGCTGGTGGGATGGACTGAAATCTGGAAAAGCTCTAGAGACAAAAGCAAATTGCATGATCCAAAAATCCTCCCTTTCCCACTCTCCTTCAAGATTGTTGAGAAAACTACAGTGTGCAAGGAGCTGAAAAGCATAGAGAAATCATATTGTTTCACGTATTCTTTTTTTTTTTTTAATTTTTTTTTTTTTAACGTTTATTTATTTTTGAGACAGAGAGAGACAGAACATGAACGGGGGAGGGTCTGAGAGAGAGGGAGACACAGAATCTGAAACAGGCTCCAGGCTCTGAGCGGTCAGCACAGAGCCTGATGCGGGGCTCGAACTCACGGGCCACAAGATCATGACCTGAGCCGAAGTTGGCCGCTTAACCGACTGAGCCACCCAGGCGCCCCTTGTTTCACATATTCTTATAGGAGTGGGTTCCATGGTTCTACGAGAGTTAAATACGAGATCTGTGCATTTCACTGTATGTAAATGATAATTCAGTTAAAGAACCCAGAATCATGATAAGGAATTGAATGTTCCAGAGAAAAAGGAAACGGCATTGTAGCCCATGTTCTATAATGCCATGGATAAAATTTCTTCAAAATTAACCTGGGCTGGTAATTATTTCATTCAACGAAACTGTATTGAGTACCTGCTGTGTATGAGGCATGTCCTGGGAATTGGTGAACAGGGCAAAGATGAGCCTGGCTTGCATATGCTTTACATTTTATGCAAGGTAAAAGGATGTGTTTGTGTGCAGGAGGGAGAAGAAAACTATAAATAAATGATTTAACGGATACAATTATTTCAGATATATGCCATAAGGAAAACTGGCTGGGAGAAGGGATAAGAGGAGAAAAAGATCAGATCAAGGGGTGAAGGATGCCCTCCAAGTAGGTGATATTTGAGCTGAAAATTGAAATCACTATTTCCATGTCACTTAATATGTGTTATAGTATTATCTGGAAGGTTACATAGTAAACTGTTGCAATATTATAATCGTGTAATCTTGAATATTTAGGTTGTTTTCTATTCATCATGATAAACAATTGTGCATCTTTGTACTTATCCCTAATTAGTTTTAGAATAGATTTTTGGAATTGTTCCTTCTGATATACACTAATTGGCATTCCCAGTGTCAGTAACAATACAATAAACTACCTCAGTGTAACTTTTTCCTTTACAAAATCTACCTGGAAAAAATGATAGTCTTTCTATTGTTTTGTAGGCACATTCTGAAACAGGAAATGTGCTGTTTTCGTTTTTAGAAAATCAAATCCAAGACAAAAGTTTTTTTTTTGAAAAAAAAGAAGAAAGGTTATGGTCCAGTGGAAAAATCGTGGCTCACAGGTTGACCCATTATGCTTCCTTCTTCCTGTTTGGCCTATGTGTTACTGGAATCATTACGCGGTTGTATTATGAGGGGAAAGAATGAGAGTGAGGTGATGGGTAATAAGATGAAGGGAATAGATAAAGACAGAATCTAGGAACAGGGCAGGGGAGATTGAGCCTGATATAGGAGGCAGAATAGCTCCCAAAAGACATCCACATCCTAATTCCCTAATAGGTGTGGCAAAGGGGACTTTGCAGATGTGATTAAGTTATGGGACTTGAGGTAGAGATTATCCTGGATTATCCAGTGGGTTTAAAATAATCATAGGGACCTTTATATGAAAGAAGAAGGCAGGAGAATCAGAGTCAGAGAAGAAGTGACAACAGAATTAGAGCTCAGAGTGGTGTAGTTGCAGACCAGAAGGGGGGTAGCCCCTAGAAACCGGAAGAGGCAAGGAAACCGAGTCTCCCTTGGGGCCTCCAAACAGAATGCAGCACCTCCAACCCTCTGGTTTTAGCCAGGGGGGATCCATTTTGAATTTCTTACCTCCAGAACTTTAAGGTAATAAATTATTTTAAGTCACAATTTTAAGATTGTGGTAATTAGTTACAGCAGCACTAGGAAAGTTAGGCAGGTGCTGAATGTAAGGGTGGAATTAGAAAAATGAGTTTGATGTTTGGGTGGAGAGATGCTGATGGAGAAAGGTATGATATGTGAGAACTTCAGGGAGGGGCAGAGCAGAAAGAGAGTGACTCCAAGATGAGGTCATGGCCCCATACTAGGTTTTCTCAGCACTTTGTAATTTTCTGTCCTAGCACGGATTCATATATATGTGCAATTATTCATTTGATCCTTTCTTTCCCTCTAGAACGCAGACTGTATGAGGGCAAAAACTGCCTGTTTTGACCATCATAATCTCCTGAGCAGGGCTGTAATAACTAATAAGGAACAAATGAACATCATAAAGATTAACCTCCACGAGTGGATTGGGAGAAAGAGCCGCTGGGCAAATAGAAAATAGAAAATCCGATAAGGAGGGAGGCCTAACCTATAGTCAACTTCTTGTAGATGTAAACGGCATACTGACTGATGCAGATCTACAGGCATACTGATTGATTAAGAGCAGGTGGGAAGGGGCCCCTGGGTGGCTTAGTTGGTTAAATGTCTGACTTTGGCTTAGGTCATGATCTCACGGTTTGTGAATTTGAGCCCACCCCCTCCCCCCCCATCAGGCTCTGTGCTGACAGCTTGGAGCCTGGAACCTGCTGTGGATTCTGTCTCCTGCTCTCTCTGCCCCTCCCCCACTCACACTCTGTCTCTTTCAAAAATAAACATTAAAAGAAATTAAAAAGAGCAGGTGGGAAACTAGATTTCTTTGATTCAAATCCATGTAGCTATGCATACTGTCCCTAGCATATTTAAGTATGTCCCTAGGGTATTTAAATGATATACTTGTTAGATAAGCTGGGCTAAATACAGCAAAAGACTCCATCTATGCATGTATTTATCCATGATCCATCTATCCATCCATCCATCCACCTGGTCCAGGTCAGTGGTTAGAAACACAAGTGGTGGAACCAGGGTTCAGTCTCAGCTCTGCCAGTTACTATATGACCTTGAGCAAGTTACTTAAAACTCAGTTTTTTGATCTGTAAAGTAGGGACACTAATAGGGTTATTGTGAGGATGAGATGTAAATCAATTAGAGTAATTGCTGGTACATCGTCACTGATAATATTATCTATTATTATTCGTTGAATAAGATAAATTTTGCTTTAATGGAAAGAAGCAGAGACCAGGTCTGCCACTATTTAGCTGTGTGACTGTGGACAAACTTTGCATCTCTGGTCAGGAAATAGAATTGTCCTAAACCAGCGATTCTCCGTCTTTAATGTGCATATGAACTTCTTGTAAATCCTTTGAAAATGCTGACTGATTTCTTAGGTCTGGAGTGGAGGATGAGATTCTGCATTCCAACAGGCTCTCAGGAAATGCTGACTCAGGTGGTTCACGGACCACACTTCCAGTAGGAAGGAACCACACAACCTGTAAGCCTCCTTCTAGTTTCAGTATCTCTGCTGTTTCTATTACCAACCTTCTAGTTTCCCAGGCTATCTATATATCTTGCAGTTCCCTTTAACTTTTTCTTCCTTCTCATTGCCTAGTCCAATCTTTTTTTTTTTTTTTTTTTTTTTACTGATTCTGTTCATCTTTTAAAATGTCTCTTCTGTGTTCACTGAGCCTAAATTAGGATAGAATGATTTAGAAAATTGATGTAACTACGTGATTAATGTAGCCACTAAAATTGTTAAGAATATTAACATGGCAAAATTTATATAATTTAATATCATGAATATAAAAACATACATCATGTATGATTAAATCTATCCCCCCCCCCCCGTGCCCCCAGCATTCTACATACAGAGGAAAAAGGGCAGGAAGGAAATAACCCAAATGGGCTGAGTTTGGATGGTAGAAATATGGTTCTCTCTAGGTATGCATTATTTTTTTTCTATAGTTCCTTTAATGAACATGTAGTATTTGGAAAATGAAAACATTGTTTTCAAAGAATTGCTGGACCAGAGTCCTTCCAATTCAAAGGTATTTCTGGAACCTTTAGGGACTACAACAATCCCTTTATAGCTTTTCTTTCTCCTCATTCTTTATCTTTGGGCTTCACTGACAGAAAAGGCCGCACCCTCCCCACTCTTCATTTCAGCTCCTCTGTGAGTGGAAATCCATCCCTCCTACTACCCCTACCCTCCACCCCAGGTTCTGCCGGAAGGAAGAGATTAGCCTCTTTCCTAAACCATAACATGGTACAGAGCACCAGTCCCCACACTGGGGCGTGAGCCAGGTCTCACTTCCAATGGCTACCAGGGCCCAGGGCCAGAGTGCAGACACCATCCAGAATCTCTTGCCCTGACTCCTTTGGCCTCTGCTCCATGTAAAAGGACAGGGGAGGACGTGGAAGGACAAAGCCACGTGTTGCCCATCTGTGGCCGATGTCAGAAGTGACTTGGGATGCAGTGCCACAGCTGTGAAGCAAGTCAAGCAGCCAGCCACATCCACAGTCACTGAGTCTCCAAGGGGAAAAGAGCCATAGAGCCAGATGTTATTTCTAGAAAAAAAAATTGCTATGGAACTTGGCCCCTGAATAGTGCATCTGTCCAACTTATCTCCATTGGTCATAGATGATGAAAACTCTGCTAGGGAGCCTGGAAAAGAACAAGGAAGAAGCATAACTTGACTATGAAAAGAAAGTCATGAAATATGTTTTTGCCAAAACACTTATTTTGGAGTTTCTCCTATTTCTTAGCTTGAATTCATATTGAAATGTCCTCTCTGGCAGAAAAAAAGTCTGTCAATCAGTCGCTGATACACATTCTGCTTGATTCTACCTTTTATGTCCCAAGGGGTATGAGGAGGAGGCTTGGTTATACCTTAGAGGAGAGAAGGAAACCACTTGCATTGCCCTTGATTCTAGACTTTCTGGAAGAAACCTTCTATATTAAGCCACTGTGCTTTCCAGAACTGCTGGGTCTGGTTGGATGGGTTGTTTACTGCCCAAGGATGCCTGATTGAGGAACAAGCAGAGGCTAGACTGTAGCCTGTGTTCCACACACTAGGCTGTGCCCTGCACAGATCTGTGTCCAACTGGGAGGGGTATATTTTTATAGATAACACAAAGATGCTGTGCACTTCCCAAGCAGTGTATCCGCATATTTACCTCTGCGCGGACAGGATACTGTTTCCTAGTTAGCATAAAGCGTTACATGGGCATAGAGCCCAACCTGACGCCACCTCAGACCTTCAAACTGAGACCACCACCCTCTCAGTTGCTGAGCCAGCAACATCCACATCTCTATCCTGACTGCAAACCAGAGAGCTTATAGGACTCTGCCCAGGAATCTGAATTTGTTTCTCCATTCTGGTCAGGGAGATTTTGTGCTGAGATCAAGGCTCTGCACTTAAGAGAAAGATTCTTGTCTTATTTTCTGAGCCAAGTTGATATCTCAGAGACATGCCTGGTGTCTTGGTTCCTTTGGAGTTAAGGAGCTGTTTTGGTCTGGCCATTCATAGGCCAGGGATTTGAGCAGAGCTCTGCTCCCCAGCCTGCTTGCTGCTCCCAGTTTCCCCAGGGGTCCTTTCTCCTTAGATCTTAGAATATGACCTGTTCCAGAGTGAATCTCTTTATTGTTCCACTTGCCTGTATGGATGCTTCTGCCACATTGTGTTATGTTCCTATAGTTGACAGCTTGCCTGGACCACTTCATTCCTCTTTTGCCCTCAATCTTCTGGATATCGTATTCTGTTTCTTGGGCTGAACTTGTCCTTGAGGCCTGGCTCTCTCTATCGGGTGGGCCTGGTCGAATGTCTATTCTTTCCTAAGCTACCTCATCCTGTTTCAGGATACTTAGCCACTCTGAGATGTGGTACTTAGCTCCCATGCAGGGCCAACAATGTATGAGCAAATAATCACTTAAATGTTAAAATGAATACAACTTCCTACCAGGTGTGCCTGTCTAAAGTTCTACTGAAAGCATTTTCCTCTCCAGGAGGGACAGGGTGAGGGACGGTGACCAGTCAGTCACAAATACTTATGGCCATTAGTTAGTAATATCACTATCTTTCTTAACTATAGGAATCCAGGGTAGCAGGCAGGCACTGGAGGTCCAAGGAGAGCAGAACAGGAGATCTTGACAGAGATAACAAATCAGGGAGGCACTGAGGATAATTCTTCCCGTTTTTCTGCCCTTACCCGGTTCCAGTCCTGGGCTAGCAGATTACATCACTTTAGACTTTGATATAGTTTGGATGCTGAGAGAATATTGGGCAAAAATACTGTCCTTTAGCGTCAGTAGGAGAAAGAAACAGAAACAGGATTTGGCTATTATTTGGAAGTGGGAGGAAAAGCTAAGGAATGAGCCATAACTGCACCACGCGGCAATAGATTCTAATGTAAAATAAGGACCAGAAGTGATTAGTGTCAGAAATGAGTTAGGAATAAAGGTCAGGGAAAGGGTGCAGGATCACAGGTAAGACAAAGAGCAGTTAGACCTCTCATTGCTAACATTAAACTTTGAATGTAATGTACACAGATGCTCACGTGAACACTCACCTCTCTGAGACATGCTGGAGTACCTTACTTCCTCCATGTGAATAAGGGCAGTACAGGCTGATGGAAAGAGCCTAATATATAATTGATAGGTCACTAAGTGGGAATTGAACTTCTTGTGACTTTCTTAAAGCATATGGTTGCTTCATTGAAATGAACCACTCCTGGGAGGTGGTGATCCAGATGGCTGGAACGTAGCTTTGGTGTCAGCCAGAATGAGGCTTTCTCTAGTCCTAGTTCAATCATTTGCTAGTTGTCTATGCTTGAGCACTTAACCTAAGCCTCACTTTCCTCATCTGTGAAGTGGGTACAACAATAGTACCTGTGTTAGAAGGCACTGTGAAGATTGCATGGGATCATATGTTATTAAAAAGCATGATAGCTCCATCTAGAATGTCCATCAGGGAGTGTTTATGAATAGTACCTTCGTTTTGGAGGAATAGGAACTCCCTATTTCTCCACAAAACAATCTGCTATTCCTGTCAGCAGAGTTCTCAGATGTCTAAAGATGTCAGAGCACTTTTATTTTTGAATCTTCTGGTATATGAAGAGGTGAAATATAACAGTAGGTTTATAGTTTACATAACTGCATTTAACAAATCAATGCTGTTACACACACACACACACACACACACACACCCCGCATTATGCAACATGATTGTTTTATTCATATGATCCTTGTGGGTCTAGAAGTAACCCAAGTTTAAAGTTATGTGGGGAATGTCTTTCAGTTCTGTTTGGATCTTTCTTTCTTTTCTTCTCTTTCTTTTCTTCTTTCTTCTCTTCTCTTTTCTTTCTTTCTTCTTCTTATTATTTTTTCACTATTTTATTTTATTATTATTATTTTTTAATATATAACTTATTGTCAAGTTGGCTAACATACAGTGTGCTCTTGGTTTTGTGGGTAGGTTCCTATGATTCATCGCTTACATACAACACCCAGCGCTCACCCCAACAAGTGCCCTCCTCAATGCCCATCACCCATTTTCCCTCTCCCCAATCACCCACTCATCAACCGTCAGTTTGTTCTCTGTATTTAAGAGCCTTTTATAAGTTTGCTTCCTTCTCTGAAACTATTTTTTCCCCTTCTTTTCCCCCATGGACTTCTGTTAAGCTTCTCAAGTTCCACATAGGAGCAAAAACATATGATATCTGTCTTTCTCTGCCTGACTTATTTCACTTAGCATAATACCCTCCAGTTTCATCCACATTTTTGCAAATGGCATGATTTCATTCTTTCTCATTGCCAAGTAGTATTCCATTGTATATATAAACCACATCTTCTTTATCCATTCATCAGTTGATGGACATTTCAGCTCTTTCCATGACTTGGCTATTGTTGAAAGCACTGCTATAAACATTGGGGTACATGTGCTCTTATGAATCAGCACTCCTGTACCCTTTGGATAAATTCCTAGTAGTGCTATTGCTGGGTCATAGGGTAGTTCTATTTTTAATTCTTTGAGGAACCTCCACACTGTTTTCCAGAGCGGCTGCACAAATTTGCATCTGTTTGGGTCTTTCTATACCTGAATGTTTAACCTTACTGGAGGATAAGGTGAAAAGTCTAAATTTGGGGCTCAGGCTAATGGCCCTCCTAATCCCTTATGTGATAAGCCGCAGTGAAAGAGAAATCTGAGCTATACAGACCACTGTTCTGTTTGTTTCTGCTGGTAGAAATCAGAGCGTCTGCTGTTCTCTATCAATTCAACAAATACATGCGTGGTTTAGGCTCAACTTGTCTTTATTTCAGGAAAATCATAATGTGGGCCAACCACTGGACCAGGGATGAGCAGAATCGTCTTAAGGTTTGAATCCATCTACCAGTATCAGGAGACGTGGAGGAAGGTGTTTCTCTTCTCCAGGCTCTGGTGCCCTGTCATTCAAATGACAGGTCTGGGATTCCATCTTCCAAGGGTCTAGGCTCTAAGTTTCTGTGATACTGTGTGTGCATGGAGTTTGCACATGTGCATGGGGCTCACTTTCTTAAAGGCTGAAAGAATCAGAGTAAAAGATTTGACCTCGTAATTTTCAGACCAAGTTAATTATACAAGGCGATGTTAGTAGTTAATTGCTAAGTTAATTATACTGATTTCTCCTTCAAATAATAAAAGTTAATGGTTATTTTTAGACCTATTGGTATCTTTACAAGATTTAACATCAGGAAAAACAGTGAATCTGAAGATGAAAGGAATAAGGCATCACAACCGAAAGGGACAATTCTAGGGTAAAAACCACCAGATGGCTAACAGACACTTCAAAAGATGCTCAACATCACTCATCATCAGGGAAATACAAATCAAAACCATAATGAGATACCACCTCACACACGTCAGAATGTCTAAAATTAACAACGCAAGAGACAACAACTGTTGGCAAGGATGCGGAGAAAGGGGAACCCTCTTGTACTGTTGGTGGGAATGCAAACTGGAGCAGCCACTCTGGAGAACAGTATGGAGGTTCCTCAAAAAGTTAAAAATAGAACTACCCTATAATACAGTAATTGCACTACTAGGAATTTACCCAAAGTTTACAAAAATACAGATTCGAAGGCATACCTGTACCCCGATGTTTATAGCAGCACTATCAACAATAGCCAAACTATGGAAAGAATCCAAGTGCCTATCAACTGATGAATGGATAAAGAAGATGTGGTATATATACAATAGAATATCAGAAAGAATGAAATCTTGTCATTTGCAATGCTATGGATGGAGCTAGAGTATATTATCTTAAGTGAAATAAGTCAACCAGAGAAAGACAAATACCATATGATTTCACTCATATGTGGAATTAAGAAACCAAACAGATGAACATATGGGAAGAGGGAAAAAGAGAGGGGAAACAAACCATAGAGACCCTTAACTATAGAGAACAAACTGAGGATTGGTGGAGGGAGGTGGGTGGGGGATGGGCTAAATGGGCGATGGGTATTAAGGAGGGCACTTGTCATGTTGAGCACTGGGTGTTGTATGTAAACGAAGAATCACTAAATTCTACTCCTGAAAACAATATTATACTGTATGTTAGCTAACTAGAATTTAAATAAAAATTTGGAAAACAAAAAACAAACATAAAAAAAACAAAACAAAACAAAACCCCAACACCGTGTTCGTCAGATACAACTCCAGGACCCCATCAGATATTTTTTCATTCAGTTCTTACCTCATACATTTCCTCATTGGATTTCCTTTCACTTTATTATCTCCCTCTATAAGTATCTTTTGTCTGTCTACACTATTCCACTTTTATCTTTTAATTTTTTAAAATAAGTCCAGGCATTATGCTGTATACCTAAACTTACATACCGCAATAAGTTTACTTAATATCCATCACCTCACCTCATACAGAGAAACAAACATTTTTTCCTTGTGGTTGGAACTCCCAGGATCTACTCCTTTACATTTAAAAATTTTATAATGTAAGGTTTAAAGTAGCAGATGCTCAAATATTCTTGGGCAAAAAGAAAATCATATCTATGAAGCAACTACGACTTCTTATTTTTTCTCTCTGCCAACAGTGATCAGTTGGAAAGTAGGAAAATATTTTCCAGTAAATAACTCACATATTTGGACATGCCTAACTGTTTAGATGAGGGATGAGAAAATAAATGTATAACTTTATTTGAAGAGAAAGTTAAAAAATCTCTATCAGGTCTTTTGTGAAAGTGATTAAAGCATTTACAAATAGGAAAGATGTGTACTCAGAAGAAAACATTATAAAGAAAAAGTACAAAAATTTTGCTGTGATTTTAAAAGTTTGAGAGATAAAAGATATAGCAAAAGGCATTTAACAGAGTTCATTTACTTACTTGAATAAAAATATCTTTTGACTGGAGAAACAGATTTCTTTATAAAGTACTATTCACATAAGTTATTCAAAGACAATGGGAAATTTACTATAATTCCAGATCAAGACAGATCTTAGGGTGGGTTTTGGGTGTGCCAGTCATGGTTTTCAAATTTCACTCTTAAGAGTTATTCCTTTGGACTCTGAAGATCTTCTGTCCCTCCAAGGCCCCGAGGAAAAATACAAGTATTTCTGGAGGGTATGATTATTGTCCTTTATGTTGTTTTTGAAAGCAAGAGTAGTATCTGAGACTGGAGGAAGAGACGGAGGGGCTTAATCCCTTCTATTTCACAGATAGAGCAAGGCTGTGTTACCCAGAGCTGTGTGGAAAGTTAAAGGCTGAGAATCAGAACAATGACTTGTTAATTCACATTCTGAGGATTATCTTGATCAGAAGGGCAGGGAACTCATTCTTGGAAAGTGAATGCATAGATTCCAGGGGAAAGAGTAATGACCTCTAAATGCGTGGAATACTTGGCATCACCATTCATAGAGATTGCTTTTGTTCACAACAGAATCCAACCTACTGTCTCGAGAAGTCACTAAATGAATCTTAGGAACTAAAAACTCAGTTCGTGCCTTTGTCTAGGGGGGTCACTGGGTATCTTTCTCCACCTAGTGGCCGGTGCCTCCGGACCACAAAACTAAAAGACAATTGGTTATTGTGGCAATGAAATAAGTGAGGTTTCTTGTTTTGCAAGAAAACAAGGCTATCAAATCCTAGAACGAAGAAGATATTTAAGCATATGTTTGGAAAAGCCAGTGGGCGTATTAATGATTAGGTTGGCTTGCGTCAGGTTGGATCCCATTGTTCAGACGACGTGCTTTGCATTCCAGTGGAGAAAGAGCAGTTGGGAAAAGTTGCTGATCAAATAATGCACACAAGTGGAGTTAAAGCTTGAGGCCAATTTTATAATATGCAACGTTCACATTATAAAGCCCACTTTCCAAGGACAGAAAAAGATGAGATTTAAAGACTCTTTGATTGTTAATGTTATGTGACTTTTGGATACTCTGTCTCAGTTATGCTCTGGGCGTAGATAGGTACTCAGTAAAAGTCTTTCGTATCTAATTGAAATTGATAGATCCCTCTGTGCCTCAATTCTTAAATTGTTCTTGTCTCTACTTCTCCCACCTAAAATCATATTCCATTAAAAATAAATACATCTTTTAAAATATGCAACTAAGGAGCGTGTTTCAGTCGTTTTCATGTTGGTCTCTGCAGAATTTGACACTGTTGAGTGCTCCCTCCTGGAAACTTTGGTCTTCCTCTCTGCTCTGGTTTCCATGACAGCATCCTCTCCTGCTTGCCTCCTACTTCCCTGGCAGGATTATTATTTTTTTTGTTTGCTCTCCAGCATTACCCTCCTTTTGTGGTCTCTTAAATACTACTGTGGCCGAGGTTCTATTTTTAGCTCTCTTTTCTCCATCCCACTTGTCTGCCTCTGTGGTCACTCACCACTGTGTGAACTCTGATGCAGATGCTGGTGGTCTCCAGTCTCCATCTTCAGCTCCCCCCCTTCTCTCCTGAGCTCCGGACCAAAGTTCCTGTCTATCTGTTAGATATTTCCACCACCAAGTCCTGCAGGCACCTGGAAACCCTGGGAAGTCCTAACTGACCTCATTATTTTGTGCCCTTCTGCTATTTGCACTCTTGCCTACATTTTCCATCTGGATATATAACATTGCTATTTCAGTAGTCAGGATCCAGAGGGTGAATGGTGTTGTCTTCCTGACATCAAGCACTGACTTGATTCTGATTAAGAAAATTAATGTTAATAAAAAGAACTATGATTTATTAAGCAGTTAAGAATTTCTATACCCTGTTTAGTGTTTCATATATTGTACCAGATAAGTTCTGAACCCACGACATATTGCCTATATCAGCTTTATTTTATTTATATATATATATTTTTTAATTTTTTAAATGTTTATTTATTTTTGAGACACACAGAGAGAGAGACAGAGCATGAGTGGGGAGGGGCAGAGAGAGAGGGAGACACAGAATCTGAAGCAGACTCCAGGCTCTGAGTTGTCAGCACAGAGCCCGACACAGGGCTCAAACTCACAGAACGGTGAGATCATAACCTGAGCTGAAATCAGACGCTTACTCTACTGAGCCACCCAGGCACCCCTATATTACCTTGATGTTAGCGTGGCTATGGTGAAAAGTTCTGTGCTGGTTGCCATCACCCCACCTTAAGGACTTGCTCTAACTTTCCTGCCTCAGGGCTTCCTCTGAGACTGGGGAAGACTGTTAAACCAGTGAATAAGACAGCCAGGATGTGAGGGGAAGATAAAGCTCCTTAGCAAGTGAGGAGTGGGAGTTAGTGGAGAAATTTCTCAGCTTCCTATCCTTCAGAAGCACAATTTTGAGGGCCATTCTGTAAGATTCCTCCAAAGGAATCTTGCAGGATTCCTCCAAAGACCCCTTGTAGGATTGAGCCCAGGTTGCCCAGAATGGGAACCAGTCCAACAATATATTCTTAGTTGGCTTGACATTCCTCCTTTTCTTGCCCCACTCTCCCTGCTCCCTGGGGAGCACCTCTTAAACAAGCTCTCTGAACCTAGGTCTTGTCTTAGGCTCCACTTTTGGGAGAACTCAAATTGAAACACACACATTTAATCCTCACAATAGGTCTTCCTGTGAGATAATGCTATCCTTAGCCCCATTGTATAGATGAGGAAACTGACACATAGAGGTTAGTCAATTTACCCGGGGTTAGTCAGCCTGTTAGTCGAACAGCTGGGATTTGAACATAGGCGCTCTGACTCCCAAACCTTCTGTCTGCCAAAACAACGATCTGATGGGCAAGTGGGAGAATACCTGAGCAATTATACTTGATTGGCTCTGATATCCATATGTCATTGTCCCTTCAATGTCAAGAGATTTTTTTTTTTCTCAGCCTTTTCCAGTTTCGTGATGAGAATTCTCAGGAGATTTTTGGTTTGATGTTGAGTAGAATGGAAAGATTTGCAATTAAAGACCTGTACATCTAAAAAGAAAACAAAGTAGACTTGTATTTTTGGATAAATCTGAAGGACATTAATGTTTTACAAGGGAACTATGTGTGATTTCTGAAACTTTTGACACTTTGTTCACTGGAGGTTAATGCTTGGATGTTCTTTTGAATCTCTTTGCTTTTTGTTTCCATAAAATGAGTATGCAGCTTCACTGATAAAAGGCATTTTTAAATGTAGATAAAAATGTGATAATTTATACTAATACATGGTAAGAATTTTGGAAACATTAGTGGCTTCTCAAATAATCTTACTGACTCAGACAAAAGGAGAAATAAAATGTGAGAATTCGCTTTAATTTAGAGTAGCAGATGGATTTTGCAACATTTTTTGAAATTGCGAATAGGACAAGGGAAAGGAACCGTGTGTTTCCCTACATGCCTTAGATATGTGATCTCCTTTCACTTGCCATGAACACTGCCAATATTCTTGTCATTTTTCTTGTTTTACAGATGAGGGATTAAGTTTAAAGGATCTGACAAACTCCCTTCAAATCACACAGTTATGAAGTGGGAAAGCTGGGATTTACACCCGGTCTGAGTAGCTCTCCAAACCACACTCTTATTACCTTGCCTGGGCAATAGAATATAAGTCCAGGATGCAAGGATTTTGTAGTTGCACATTTAAAAAATGCATGTCTTTCCAGGTTACATGACATGTCACCTATAGGCAGATGGTATGGTATACAGAATATGCACAAGTACTGTGGACCTTAGATCAATGCAATGACTTCCCTTGGAATAGCTACCTCCAAATTTCCTCAGTGTTCCCAGGAGCAATCGAGAATTTTACATATAATATAAACTCAAAACTATTCTAATTTATAAAACTACAAGACTCGGCTAAATCACAACACCAAAAGGAATTAACTTGCATTGCTCTTTTACCAGAATAATGTCCGACACGGAATGTTATCTTTTATACCAGGGATGGGCACACTGGCCAAATCCAGCCTGCCACCTGTTTTTGGTGTCTATGAACTAAGAGTTTTTACATTATTAGATTTTTTTTAAGTTTATTTATTTTCAGAGAAAAGAGACAGTACAAGTGGGGGAGGGACAGAGAAAGAGGGAGAGAGAGAGAGAATCCCAAGCAGGCTTCATGCTGCCAGCACAGAGCCTGACGTCGGGCTCGAACCCACGAAGCCATGAGATCATGACCTGAGCTGAAACCAAGAGTTGGACGCTTAAACTGACTGAGCCACCTAGGCACCCACATTATTAAATATTTTTTTAAAAAAGTAAAGGGAAAAAAATACTTCATGACATAAAAGTTATATGAAATTTAAGATTTAGTGTGTATAAATAAAGTTTTATCAGAAAACAGCCATGCTCATTCATTTGCATATTGTTTATAGCTGCTTTTGCACAACATCTGCGTTGAACAGTTGTGACAAAGACTATATGTCTCTCAAAGCCTAAAATATTTACTATCTGGTATTTTACAGAAAAAGTTTGCTGCCCCTTATTCTATACTATTTGGTGGCTAGAGGTGAAACTTTGAGCATTGGTTGTCTTTGGCTTTGTTTTTAAAAAATCATTAAAATCCAATGCAAATACAATATATGCTCAAATACTAATGTGCATGTATGCTTTGTTTATACATGCTAGATTTTCTTTGTTACTTTCAAGATAATGCTGTCATGAAACATTTATCTTCCAGTGTTGGTTCTAATAATAAAGAGACACAGGGATGTGAGAAGCAAATTCATACTGGGACTGAGCCATTCCTTAAAAAGCAATTTTGCTGGTAGGAGTCATATTACCAGTAGTAATAATGGTGACCTAGGGGCTGACAGTTTAGAAATCACTTTTGGACACCAACTCACATTTAATATTGATTTAACTTAATTTTGTGAGATATTATTACTTCCTCTTTTGTTTACACATAAGGAAAATGTGAGATTAGTTGACTTGTCCAAGATCCACAAATCAGTAAGTGTCAGAATCCACACCCAAACACAATGGTTACTTCTTTTGGGGGGGGGGGGGAAGAGGAGGAGTAGCTTCATTATTAAAAGGAAATATTTATGATTTTACATCCATGAGCAATAAGAATATTTTGGTATCAGAAAAACGATGGGGCACTTGGGTGGCTCAGTTGGTTAAGCGTCAGACTCTTGAATTCAGCTCAGGTCAAGGTCCCAGGGTCGTGGGATCAAGCTCTGAGCTGAGACTGGAGCCTGCTTAGGATTCTCTCTCTCTCTCTCTCTCTCTCTGCTCCCCCCACCCCCACTCATGCATGCCTGCTCTCTCTCTTTCCCTCAAATAAAAAAAAAGTGATGGGAATTTACTTAAAATAACAGATTTTGGAATTTTGATTTTATTTTTGGATGGTTTTACTATTTACAGTGTTCTTTGAAGCAACATCCTTTTATCACCATAATTGCCCATATTTCTTTTATGCCAGTTAAATTGTCAGCACCGAAATAGATTTTGCAAGTAGTGACATATGTGAGTGCATACTGAAATTATTTTTACTTACATGAGGAAAATATGCTCATTTGATTATAGAAAAATGCCATTTCAGTATTTTTCTGAATGAAAACCAATATTTTAAATGAAAAAAATATATTAAAAAGAAAAAAAATCAAGTTCCCAAGACATACGATTGAATTTAACAGGGTCCTGATAAAATGGCTTATTTGGATTTGTAGTTTACATAAACTCATTTTATTTATTTTTTGCATATTCAGAAATATTAATACAGAACAGATGCAAGCACTATGTCAGGTTTTGGTGATTGGAGGTTATCCTATACCTTTATTAAGTTCATGATCTATGGAAAGATTAGCACATGAAGCGATAATTACGATGTAACTCAGGATGATAGGTACCATCATGGAAATCTGTATAAAAGTACTATGGGTACTAATTAATTCTTATTGGAAAATGGGAATATTGTCAGAGGGTAGGTGGAAGGATTGGGTGAATGGATGGTTCCATCTAAATAGAGAATATAGAAGAGAATATAGAAGGGAAGTTTGGGGTAATAGAAAGTGAAAGACTGGATGAGAGGATTGGGGTGAGGAGACGTAAGTGACTTTGGTTTGGATATGTTGAACCACTAACAGTTTAGTGAGAGCTAATATAAGAATACAAATGGTTGCAATATTTTGTGAAAAGGGCTGTGATCAACAGCATGGGGTACCAAAGGAGAACCAAAGATGGGCACTGATTTTGACCAAATGAGGAAGTACAGAAGAGCTTCCTGAAGGAATTCACCTTTAAGCAGATACTTAAAGAGCAAGAATTATCTGGATAAGATTGGCAGGTCAGGGCCACCATAGGTGGCTGTGTAAATACTACACTACTCCAGGGGATGCTGGTCACATCGACTCAGGTGTGAATGGATTTCCCTGGAGTTTTTCAGTGCACAACCCATGCAACCATATATGCTGGTCCTATATAGCAATAGGTTTTGGATGTTCTAGGTAGAAAGGGATGAAAGAGGGACAGTGTTCTAGGAAGAGTAGGCCACAAGGGCTCTGAAATAGGAGAAAACATGATATGGTCAAGGAGTAAAAAATGGATTTTAGTTTCTGTTGTAGACTGAAAGAATGGGGTGGAAAGGTAGGGGAGAAATGACCAGAAATAAAGTTCCAGTGCTAAGTATGGACTAATCATCCAGATAGTTGAAATCAGATAGGATGTTGGCACTAGAGATGGAGAGAAATGAATATCTCAGGAACAGATTTAAGAAACAAGCTTGAAATGCTTATAGGAAATTCTAGAAAATTGATGCCTAATAATAAAATAAGAATAGCAAACACATTGTGTTTATTATATTTCAGGTACTGTTCTAAAAACTTTACATATATCACATATAAAAAACAAGCTTTACATATAATCTGAACAATAATCCTATGAAGTAGACATTATGATTTCTCCCCGACCCCCAATATTATAGCTAAAACTGTAGCAAAGAGAGACGTTAGGTGACTTCCCCAAGACCACACAGCCCAGGCATTCTGGCTCAAGTCCATACGCTTAACCGCCACACTCCTCTGCCATTCAATAAAAAGTGAAAATAATGGAATTGACTGGAAGTCAGACATGAGAGGGCAGTAGATGTACATTTGGAAATCATCAGCAGAGAGAAAGGGAAGACTCAGAGAGAGTGGTGCCCTGCAACTCAAGGGAAAAGTTTCACAGACAAGGACCAGTGGACAATGTCAAGGGCAGCAGAATGTTCTACTGAAGAAGTTACCAGTCTCCACAGGCTTTAGTAATAGAGGGTCATGAATGACCCCGGTAGAAGCAATTTTAGAAGAATGATAGGGGTAGAAGCTAGAAGATTCCAGGTTGAAAAGTGGATGGGTACTAGAAATAATGGAGGGAGCCACGACAGATGTTGATGGAAGTGGAGAGGGGGTATTAAGAGAGGAAGAAGTTTAATCAAGGTGTGTGTGTGGGAATCTATTATCTATCAATCATCTCTATCTATCTCTGTATCTATCTCTCTATCATCATCATCTATCTATCTATCATCATCATCCACCAATCTATCAATCAACTATCTCATGTTAGGTTATTGGAAAGTAGGAACTTTTTCCCCATGAGTAGTCACTGATGTTTAGGAAATCTGTGTTTTTAGGAAAATGCTTTTGTTCCACAAATTTTAACTGTTGACATACGAAGAAAAGAGATTTATAAAACTAGAGCTGGTGATTCTGTTAGTCTAGAAAGGTCTATGTTAAGGTTTTAAAAATTCCCTCAATCTTTCCCAGTGACAATCAAAACCAAAGAGATACCTTCTGTGGCTGTGAAAGTGTTCAGTTGTGAAGTATCAATATTGAATATTTGTAAAAGTATCTATGAAGAAGAATTTACTTAGCAAAACTCCCTGAAGTCTTATTTATTTTTTAAATATATACTTTTAATGTGGCCCTTTCCTTCCTAGTTTGCATTTTATTTGATGCTCTTATTTCTATCCTCTGCATCCTTACTGTGCTCTTTATGGGGCCTGTTCTTCCCTGCGTTCCTTGTAATTTAGTCTTCATTTTTAAATGCCTTCGTCTTTTCTTTTCTTTCTTTATTTTCCTGTGTGCTGTCAGTTCCTGTTGCACATCCTCCTGTTATCTATTATCATTTCCTCTTGTCCGGCCACCATCTGTTCTCTGAGTTTTGGTATTTCTCCTTTAGAGTTTCAATTGCTGCATAGAAGTTTAAAACCCTCGGTTGGGATGTTAGATTGCACTTTTCATCTGCTTTGTGCCAGTATTTTCCTGGTGTTTTCAGGGTCTTACAGAGTCTGTAAGAAAGCTATTTTACTCTTTTTCATCTTTTAATTTTTCTCGTAGGACCTTGTGTGAATGTAGAGCATAGTACTTTGTTGTTACTCAGATTTCAATTTTTTTTTAAGTTTATGTATTTATTCTGAGAGAGAGAGTGCAGGAGAGGGGCAGAGAGAGGGGGAGAGAACGAGTTCCAGACAGGCTGTGTAATGCCAGCCAGCACAGAGCCCGATGTGGGGCTCAAACTCACCAACTGAGAGATCATGACCTGAGCCGAAATCAAGAGTCGGCCATTTAACTGAGCCACCCAGGGGCCCCTGTTACTTATATTTTAATGAGACATATTTTTGTGATGTTTATAGGAGGTTCTTATGGAGGCATATGGCCAGGTTAGGTCTCTGGGCTTCATGGCTCAAGGGCATCCTCTTCCACTCCCCTAGAGGAAAAACTTAAAGTATGGCCTTCCGGTGTGGTTCCCTCAATTAAAATTATTATTATTTTACTCAAGTGTAATTAACATTTATTTAGGTCTTTGACTTAATTTTTACTTCTTTGATCAGTGCACATATTTTGTTAATGTCGTACCTATTATAAATAGTTCCGTTTTTAGTTCGATTTCCAGGGGTGCCTGGGTGGCTCAGTTGGTTAAGCCTTTGACTCTTGATTTCTGCTCAGGTCGTGATCTCAGTTTGTGAGTTGGAGCCCCATTTCCAGCTCTGTGCTGACAGTGTGGAACCTGCCTGGGATCCTCTTTCTCTCCCTCTCTCTGCCCCTCCCCTGCTTGCTCTCTATCTCTCACTCAAAGTAAAGATAAACTTAAAAATTATTAAAAATTCAATTTCCAATTTTTAATTGTGAAGAGTGTGTTCAAATACAATTGACTTTTGAATATGGACCTTGTATCTTAAGATCTTGCTAAACTCACTCATTAGTTTTAGGCTTTTTTTTTTTTTTTTTTTTTCAGATTCAGTGGGATTTTCCACAATGACTGTCACATTGTCTGAGAATAGACACAATCTGTATAGCTTTATTGCTTTCTTGCTTTATTGAATTGATTAGGAATTACTTCTTTTGTGTTCACATTTTGCATGTGAAGTTTAGGTGTTGATCCACACTTGAGGGGGATTTATATGCAGATCACAGGCTTCCTTTCCTCAAGGCTCCCTTCTCTTTGTGATTTTAATGTTAAAGTTTTAGCCCCTGTAGTGCCCAGACTCCAAACTCTTTTCTCCATAGTCCATTAAGACCCATATATTTCTTGTACGGGTCTAATCCTCTGCTTATGGGAAACTGAAAAGCAATCTCAGGAAAAGAGCTGGGTGAATTCGATAAAGCTCACTACCTGTACCTTCTTTCCCACATGCATCAAAACACGGCCTGTGCTTATTCCCCCTCAATCCCTGCAGTTACTTTAAAATATCTTGTCCAGGTTTTGTAATTTTTTTGGTGGGATGATTAGTTTGATATCAGCTACTCCATTGTGACTGATATTGGAAGCTTTTAAGTGTACTTTTAAGTGAAAGAAAAAAAGGAAAATAGAAAAGCTGATATTAAGGATTTGTTTATACAGATGAATTGCAGCCTTTTCCCTTTCTATATGACTCGGGTTCATGTATAATTATTTAAAAGGGCTTGGGAACGCAGCCAGGTTGAGGAGTGGCTGCTTTGGTATCTGCAGCCTTGATATTGTTTGTTGCCATTGCGCAGTGGTTACCATTTCCAAAATGGAAACCCATAGTATGAATATGCACGTGAGATGCACCAAATGTTCCAGCCTTCTCTTGCCATTTCCACTGTGCCAGCAAGTGTTTTCCTTCCCCCTAACCAAGCTCCTTGAAATATGGATCCAGGCATATATAACACTTGCTGATTTGTTTCACACCTTCCTTTGATAGACTCAGCATTCACCCTCTCAATTTGATTTCAGACTAGTTTATACCTTTCTTTACTAAATTATAGTGTTACCTCCCATGCTCTGGGCCCCATGTGGACTATACATTTCTTAAAAAAAAAGGACTTTGTCATTTATATATTTTGTGCCGACCTCAGATCATGACAGAATCTGTTGGTTCACAGCTGTTCCATAAATATGCTTACCGGCTAAATTACAGTTTTATATAACATTATCTTTTAGTTGCTATAACTAGAGTTTCCCAAGGTTATTTTTTCAGATGTTATTGGTGTTCAATCTAAAATTAACTCCTTCAGTAAACAATATGAAGCATAAGAGCTGCTCCAAGGAAACCACAAATATCGTCGATATCTATCGCCTATGTAGTGCTACAGAACAGACATTACCAACATTTTTCTATGACCCTTAACTTCAGGGATTTATACAAAAGTGAAATAGGATGTACATTAAATTTCAGGAACTCACAATGCTAAGCTCTCTCAGAAACAGAGTTAGTGAAGGGTGCCTGGGTGGGTCAGTCGGTTAAGCATCCAACTTCAGCTCAGGTCATGATCTCACAGATGGTAGGTTTGAGCCCCGTGTCAGGTTCTGTGCTGACAGCCTAGAGCCTGGAGCCAGTTTCGGATTCTATGTCTCCCTCTCTCTCTGCCCTTCACCTGCTCACACTCTGTCTCTGTCTGTCTCAAAAATAAATAAATATTTAAAAATTAAAACAACAACAACAACAAAATGGTACAGTATGTGTGCTGTAAGTTCTTGCAGAATTGCTGGGCACTTGGGTTATGTTGTGTCATGGCTGAAAGAATGCGAGCGGTCATTCTGCTATGCCCAGGAGTCCTCATTTGTGATCCATTAATCTTTTGCCATTGGCCCTCTTGTGAGCAGATTAATTGTAGTAGAAAAGTATGGACATTTTATAACGAGACTCAATTTGTTCTAAAAATGAAGACCATGAATGAATGTTTCTCTTCTTGTGTTTCCTGATAGGACTTCAAATTGAGAGACAAAAATAAATGTTAGAAATATCTAGACATTGGCCTTAGAAATTGAAAATGATCACAAGCTCTTTGAATTACATCTGTTAGCACCGAGGCCTGTTCCTTATTCTCACCATGCTGAGACTTCCTTTTTTGTCAGAGATTAATGTTCTCTCCTTATTCAGACAAAAGATTAAAGAGGACATATAAATATGAAACATATGCTTTTCATTAATCAAAGTTTTAATTCATCTTCCTGATAGACATCAAAAGATATAAATTGCTGTGTGAGAGGTAGAATTATACAATGCAACTAATATGAAGTGGGTAGTTTTATTCGAATTATGTAAAAGTATTTGATGTATTTCTTTCTTCTCATGGTAGATGAGGACTTGAGTGATGGCTGATGATACTTGGTCAATAAGAATCATTTGCTTTCTTTTCATAGAAGCCTAACCTTTCCTTCTCTTGGGAACAAGGGTGTTTGGCTGGGAGTAAACAAGGGTGTTTAGCTGCGGGAGGGGAAAAAGGTATGCCAGGGGAAGGAAAATGGAGCTAATTGATTGTGATAATACAGTTAGAATTGCAGTGCTGGAAATGATATTAGAGATGATCTATTCACGATCCTTGTGTTACAGGTGAGAAAAACTGATATTTCAAGCAGAAGAGGACTTGCATGAGGTTGGCTGAACAGGAACATAGCCAGGAAAGGTGCTCTTTATCACGCCATAATGCTCACGACCCACACTCAGTACTCACACCGCTCTTCAAGAGTGGGGAGTCCCCCAGTCCCACAGAATATAAAGGATGGGTTAAAGGGGGTAATTCCTGCCTAGGGTGTTCCATGAGCCAGGGAAACAAGAACATTCATATTTAGTTTTTAAAGATCTTTATGACAAAGTAAAGTAGGGTCAAATGAGCACTGTAAAGGAGCTTCATTCTCACGCAGGCTGTCTGCAAGCTCCCTTCTAGCTCCCTGTTCTCACACCTCGTGAGCCAGATCCCTTCTGCTAAACCAGCAGCACAGCTCAGGGGAGACTGCTCAGAAGGGAAAGTGAAGGGAAATGCAACACCAGTTCTAACACTGCTGAATTTTGCTGCCTAGCGTCGGGTGGTTTTGACCTTGTAAATAAAGGCAAAGTGGTTTAAATGTCGAAATGTCTCATATTTAAAAAACCTGTGGAAATTATAACAATGACACCAGGTCAAACCAGAAATGGTTGAAAAATATTTAAATAACACCAAAGAAATCTGTTCTTACTCCACCCTTCCTTTTTTGCCCCATGGTACCACTGGCATCCGATTAATGAGATTCCAGCTCTTTTCTATGTGTATGCAAACAAAAAAATTAGGACTTTACTTTGTTTTTATAAACATGAAGCTGCATTTTGCACACCCGATTTTTTTTTTTTTTTAAGTAGGCTCCATGCCCACCGTAGCACTTGAACTCACGACTCTGAGATCAAGACCTGAGATGAGACAGTCAGTCACTTAACCAACTGAACCACTTAGGTGCCCCTGAACACTTGATTTTTAACCTCAGTAATATTTCTTGGATTGTACCACATATTACATACTATTCCGTAGTATGGTTATTCTATTATTCATTATAACATTTCTGTGTTGAAGAACGTAAAAGTCTATCAACCGATGAATGGATAAAGGAGATGTGGTATATGTATATAATCGAATATCACTCAGCCATCAAAAAGAATGAAATCTTGCCATTTGCAACAATGTGGATAGAGCCAGAACGTATTATGCTAAGAAAAAAAAAATCAGAGAGAGACAAATACCATATGATTTCACTCCTATGTGGAATTTAAGAAACAAAACAGATGAACACATGGGAAGGGAGGGCAAGAGGAGAGAGGGAAACAAACCACAAAAGACTATTGACTATAGAGAACAAGCTGAGGGTTGATGGAGGGAAGTGGGTGGGAGATGGGCTTAATGGCTGATGGGTACTAGGGAGGGCACGTGTTGTGATGAGCACTGGGTGTTGAATGTAAGTGACGAATCACTGAGTTTTACTCCTGAAACCAATATAGCACTGTATGTTGACTAACTAAAATGAAAACAAAACAAAACATAAAAGTTGCCTCTGGTGTTTTACTTACCAGTAATACTGGAATGAATATTTTACACCCATCCATGTGAACATGCGCGATCATTGCCTTATGCCAAATCTATACAGGTTGTATTTTTTGTTAATGAATTTAGGCATTGAAAATTTTTTTAGGTTTCGTCAGTTCATCTTGAGGATTTGATATAGAGGTGAGAACCAAGGCAAAAGGATAGATCTATGTAGAAGTCCTGAGTGTTCTCAGTAGCAAAAATCTACAGGGATAAAGAAACTAAAGTAATTAGCTTCTCTTGCTCATTTTGGTGTTCACTCAAAGTGGCTCTGAACCAGAGGCATTCAAGATCACATTCAGACTTGCTGATCTGCTAGAAGGACTTACAGGATTCAGCAAAAGCTACTATGCTCACAGTTATGGTTTGTTTCAGTGAAAGGATACGGATTAAAATCAACAAAGGCAAAGGGTGACTGGGTGAAGTCCAGGAGAAACCAGATGTAAGCTTGCAGGTGTCCTCTCCAGTCGAGTCACATGGGTATGCCTAACTCTCCCAGCAATGATGTGTGACAACATGTATGAAGTGTTGCCAACCAGAGGGGCTTACCTGAGCCTTGGTGTCCAGGGTTTTTAGCTTTATAATGTTTCATATTGGTTTTATAGGCATGCAGCACCCATGTGATTAAACTTAGCTACTTAGTTCCAACTCCCCAGAGGTCAAACTGGCACAAATGGCTCAGGATCTCAGGCATACAAAAACAGGCATTTACTGTGAGTCACATCATTAGCTAGCATAAACCATCTGGTCAAATTGACACAGCCTGGCCCACGGCCTTGGGAATATAGGACACTTTTATCCAGCAGGGTATTCCAAGGGCTCAGAAGTTGTCTCCTAGGAGCTGGCTAAAGGCCAGTTCTCCTAGATCAGACCTTTCTTTGGAATGTGCAGGGCTTGAGCAACCAGGCCTGAGTTAACCCTTTCCTGCATGGTCTCCTTGTACTTTATTGGGGGTGATTCTGTGGTCATATGTCTTGAGCCACTCAAAGAGAAGGAGATATTAGGGCTACTTGGAATATATTTGATCATTTATGTGAGGACTGAGTAATTTCTCTTGCTTCATAAAATGGAGCCATAATGCATGTAGTGGAACCAGTATCTGACTAGGCTGACATGACTTGATTTGAGTCCTAGTCTAAGCAAGTCCTGAATTTGAGTCTGAGAGATTCATCATTCCAATAAAGATTAGGGGTTTATGTATGGAAGCAAAGTAAGGGATGAAACGGCAGTGATGGAAGTTTGAAAAAAAGATGTGCTTTGGGGGTATTAGTCTTGGTCTGGAGAGAGAGAAATGACATTAACAAATGTTCAATGTCCGACACCAATAAATGTTTATTCAAAAAACACAAACATTCGCTGTATACCCACTACACGCAGGTACCATGGTGTTCAAGTTAGGGACAAGACTAATAACTGGCAGAGTTTCAAGGGACCAGATATTTACCATTATAAAACTTTGGCAACTTTATCAGTGACCCAGTTCTGAAGAGAGTGAAGCCCAGGGATCAGAATACAATTTGTAGGTTACATTGAGATAGCAGGCAGAGAATTCAGAAACTGTAAATCCTACTCTTAAAGGAAAAAAAAAAGAATCTAGCCATGAGGTGGTACACCATAAAGTAGGAACTTAGATAAGGAATAATAAGAAGACAGGGTAAGGATTCGATGACAGGGAGCCTGGGTCACAAGTCATGAAATAAATTACTGGCGAACTGAAGTTTTCTGTTAGTATGGAACCAGAAGTAAAGCTTGAGGCCCCACTCTTATATTCCCTGTATAGGAAACAGATTGGTCTCAGAGTCTGGGAGGGACAGTGACTCCATTTGTAGATTGGAGCTATTCAGTGGCCAGATGTGAAGAGCTTTATACCACTCTGACATCCGTGGGTAGTGACTTTGCTTTTGTTTTATGAAAAAGAAACTAATGCTTTATTTATTAAGTGACTAAAAATTAAATGGTAGACAGGAAGATAAAGATTTGGTTGACTTATGGAAGAAAGGAGGCGGGTGATGTGAGCTGAGGGGTGATCAAACAAACCAACAGGAGGAGTTTCCTTAAGTGTGGTAATTTTGTTAAAGAGAGAACCATCACTCAGCAGACGGCAGGCACTGCCAATCCTATTCTGGTCCATTCTCAGAAAGAGCCATTCCTTCTGTTATGGGTTGAGTTGTGTCCCCCCTCCCCCCACCGCCCCACCCCCATTGAAAAATGAAGAAAGATGTATTAGAGTCCTAACCCCTAGTGTCACAGAATGTGACCTTATTTGGAAATAGTGTCTTCACAGAGGTAATCAAGTTAAAATGAGGTCATTAGGGTGGCCCCTAACCCAATGTGACTGGTGTCCTTATACAAAAGGGAAATTTGACACAGAGCCAGACATGCACAGAAGATGAGGTGAAGACAGAGGGAGAAGACAGCTTTCCACAAGACTTTAGATCCTTTCGGCCTGGAGTGGATCTGCCCTCACAGCCCTCAGAAGGAACCAACATTTCCGACACCTTGATTTTGAACTTCGGGATTCCAGAAATGTGAGACAATACACTTCTGCCCAGTCTTTGGTAGTTGTTTTGACAACCCTCCCAAACTAGTGTACCTCCCATATCTGCCTCTTACTGCATTTCTTGTCCTTGACCTCTAACTCCAAGGGGACAGATCTTTCTATCTTTAATCTTCTTATCTATCAGGCCCCTTTAAAATAAATGTATTGCAATGGGTCAACAAGATGTCATATTAACTAAATAATTGGATAGGTGGCAGGTAGAATATAGCCTAAGGGTCAGTGAAGAAGAAAAATAAAGAATACATTAAGTAGACCAGAGACCATCACGAAAACACAGAACCATTCAAGGCTCTTCAATTTCAAGTAGATTGGTGGTGGGGATAATAACAAAGAGGGAGAGAGAGAAGTGATTTTAAAATCTTTGTCCTGGGGTAGTTTGTTCCTTCATTGAATAAATGACTAAAACAATCCTCTATTATATTAACACTACGTTACTGATAAGTTTTGACACGTAGTGATTTTATTTTTGTTGTCAATCTGAAATAATATTCATGAATAGTTTTCCTTCTTATTTACAGTAGTTATTGCTTTATATAGTTCACTTAGAAAAATTTATGGTGGTTTGTTCTTTTTGTCAACATAATTCTCTCTCTTTGTGCTACTTAAGTCTTTGTGTGTAATTGGTATGGGTCCCTTGGTTACTTTTTGTTTCTGTATACCTGATAAATATACATCATTCTCTTGTTTTTGACATGAAGTGCTCCCAGTTCGATCTCTATAGAGTCTGGTAGGCGTTCATGTCTTGTGGCACTGCCTGGCTGACACAAGATCTCATTGTTTTCCCACTGCCTCTGGCTCTATGAATCATTGTGGCACATGAAAAATTATAATCACCAGCCTTGACTTCATCCAGTGTTCTTCCTTCCTTCAAGGTTTTACACCGAGGACGGTACCTCTCCAGATGAAATACGCTGTCTCAGGCTCCTTCCTCCACCTTCTTAGTTTGTTGTTCCCTTGAAGTTACGGCCTCCTGATATGTGTGGGTAGAAATGTAGTAGTGTTTGAGCAATCTGGGAAGTGATGGCTTAGAATGGATTACTGACAGAGGAGAGGGATTGTGGCTAGTTTTCCGTGAGCGTGGACTCTGAATTTCAGACCTGAGGGTAACAAAGGTACAATGGAGGTGATTTTTGCGCCCCCTCTATGCATTTTTCCTTTTCCAGGTATCCAATTCAATTTTTTCCCCCCGAGAAATATTCCTTCTCTAGTTGCCCAGAGCTGATATGGGGGTGGGGATAGGGAAGCAATTGGTTTACTGGAGCATATTCCCCCAAGGTGATGCCTTCTCAGAAACTTGAGAAAGTTTCCATTGAGAAAGTGGCTAAGGTGTAGCTTTGTATGTCCTTACTCTCCCTGCTGGTAGAACCTGGCAATAAGGGATGCTGTTTCGAAAAGGCTATGGTTTTGAAAAGGCTCCTGACCTAGTCCTAGTCCTGGCATGGCAAATCAGAGGATTGCATGCTCCCCCGGTAACAGTGATTCATTTAAGGATGGGAGGTGACCCAGGCAGAGCCAATGAGCCATAATGGTCCCAGACTGAGAAACATAAGAATGTTCTTTTGCCTTTGAACTCAGGGGAATATGACCCTGGAGCTGCTAGGGACTGTGCCATGAAGCCTGCGAGGTATTCAATTTAGCCAACATAAGAAAGGACAGACAAAACATGAAGGGGAGCTGAGTCTTTTTTTATTTTTATTTTTTTTTATTTTATTTTTTTTTAATTTTTTTTTTCAACGTTTTTTATTTATTTTTGGGACAGAGAGAGACAGAGCATGAACGGGGGAGGGGCAGAGAGAGAGGGAGACACAGAATCGGAAACAGGCTCCAGGCTCCGAGCCATCAGCCCAGAGCCTGACGCGGGGCTCGAACTCACGGACCGCGAGATCGTGACCTGGCTGAAGTCGGACGCTTAACCGACTGCGCCACCCAGGCGCCCCCTGAGTCTTAATCATAGTATACAAACTTCTACGTTAATCTCTGCCTGAACTTTTATGCTAATTTGAGTTGGACTTCTATCATTTGGAAACAATTAAGCATTGGCCAGTATGGTGGGAGAGATATGTATTGTCCCTCTACCTTCTTTTTGCTCTTGTTACCTATGCCTCTGGTAGCAAAGGGTAACCCACAGGCCAACAATCACTTCTCATTTCTACTTTTAACAGCTGGACAGTTAATTGAAATTCCTTCTTGGTTCTTAGAATACATTCACAGTAAGCTCTGGTTTTCTCTTCCTGGTCCTTATAAATGTTTAGTGGGAGACTGAGAGAGAGTTAATGAAGGACTCTTAGATATACTTTCAACCAGAATGGTGATGCTGATGACTGAGGCCTATCATATTCTCATTTGGCACTCTTTCCCAATCGTCTCATGCTCATCCCTTTTTAATTAGGCTTTTTAAGTCTGGCTTCATGCAGCAGAGAATCCAGGTGAGAATAGTTTAATGTAATTTTATGTCTTAAAATTTTTCCTCATGAAGTGAGGATTAGAGGTAGGCAGTGTAGAGATGGAAGGGTACTCTATGATGTCATCAGGGAACTGACTTCTATCTTTCCGTTCCAATATCTCAGGTATGGATCTCTAGTCTTAAGATCTCAGGGCCTTGACACAGAATTCCAGATAGGGAGTAAAAAGATGAAGGAACAAACATGTGCAGTTGAATGAATCCTTTAGGAAAGCCTTCTTGGAAGCCCTACCAAGTAACTTCCACCCACTTCTCATTGGCTAAAACTGCCACATGGCCACCTGTAGCTGCAAAGGAAGCTGGAAAGTATAAGTTTTTAACTGGGGACATAGGTGCTCCAAATCATAATGGCATTCTTTTAGTAAGAAGAAAGAGAAGAATGGGTATAGGGTAGATAGCTTTATAAGTTTCCTTTATAAGAATAGATATTGATTGGATAGTTACTGAAAGTCTCATCTATGGAACCCTTAAGGCAACAATCCTTTTCTTATATACTCACTCCTTTGTATCTCTTCCTGTAGTTTTTGGTTATTATAAATATTCTCTTTTCGTTGTTTTTGACAGCCTTGTGTCTCTTTCCTACAGTGCTCTGTTCTTTGAGGTCTCTGAGGCCACCAGTACTCATATGTTGAAGGACACTAGTAGGTTGCATATTACTCTTGTTCAGGATAGTGTTTTACATATTTAAGCCATGGCTGGACCAGGGGTGTGCCGATCTATCTCTGGTGTCCCCAGGAGTTGGTTGTTGAATTTTCAGGAATTTTCTAAGCCAGCTATTAAATACAGTCATCATTAAAAAGTAAATGATGGGGCGCCTGGGTGGCGCAGTCGGTTAAGCGTCCGACTTCAGCCAGGTCACGATCTCGCAGTCCGTGAGTTCGAGCCCCGCGTCAGGCTCTGGGCTGATGGCTCGGAGCCTGGAGCCTGTTTCCGATTCTGTGTCTCCCTCTCTCTCTGCCCCTCCCCCGTTCATGCTCTGTCTCTCTCTGTCCCAAAAATAAATAAAAAAACGTTGAAAAAAAATTTTAAAAAGTAAATGATGAAAATTTACACTGAAATAAATTTTATTAAAATCAAAGGAAAAAGTACCCACACTCATCACTTCTTAATTATTTCACTCTGTAGTTATTATCTATGCTCTGAAGTTATTTATGTTTATTTTATCTGCATGGTAATTTAGATAAGAGTGTGCTACTGTGCATCTCTTCCCAATTCTGTAGCCGATGACATCATGTTGGTAGCTGGAAGGGGCCACGGTGTAAGTATTTATACCATGGAAATCAGCAAACACTACAGCTTAGGGCTTGAGTTATTGTTTTGTTGCTTGTCTATCTAGACCTAAGAAAGGGATAGAGAAAATAATGCAGATTAGACCCAAGTGTGAAGTTTCTGGTTGTTTCATTATGAATGGCACAAAAAAGTGAGGAAATATCCTTCCAGTATTAGAAAATTATTATCTGATTCAGCAAAGAAGTTGTTCACATAAATGACAAACTAGTGAAGTTTCAAATATCTTAACTGTTTCACATCTGTCTTACTCACTAAAAGTAACCAAAACATCAACCAACTTTCAAGCCAGAACTATACCCAGAGAGTCAGTTGCTAAACATTTACCAGCATATCCTGCCTGGAACCCAATGGGGAAGAAAGTCATGTTCTTGGTCTCTAGGCTAGAGTTGGTTTATGTTGGAAAGAAACACCCAAGAATTTGGTTTTCTTTCTTGTGGTGCAGGAGTCAACACAGCATCAGAAGAACCCATTCTCTAGCTTCTGCCTGCCTCTGATGCTCGAATTGCCTAGGTTCACAGACTCACTTCAATAATATTCCTTACTTGGTGAGTGGTTTTCTTAAATCTAGTTATCCTTATTTACTGCTTTATATAATATATGGATGACCAATTGCATATGGCCTCCCATGCACTGTGCTGCAGGCTTTTTGGACAATCCCTAGTGCCCACACACTGTCCTGGGAGGAGGCTGGGACCTGCAGAACTTCTCCTCACTAAATTTAGAGATGCCCAGAGAGCAAGCATGCAAATTTGTTTCACATTCACCATATCAAGCCGTATCCTTATTGCAGTGTACCTGGGTGCTCCAGCTTCTCCAAGATTTATCACTCTAGGGAAACGTATTCAAAATAAGCTGAAATTTGTAGTTAACTATTTTAAAGATAAGAGAGGCAACGGGAATCTTTAGAATACTGGGTAGAAAAAAACTGGACGTGGTCCATCAGCTCAGTAAAATAATTTTAATGAATCACTTTTTCTTGCCAGCCATGACATTGTTGGCTACTAAGCTGGCGATATTTTTCAAATAAGTAGAGAAAAATCTCATTAATTTACATGCTACTGGTGTGTAATTTGAACAAAGGCTGGTTTGGAGTTTTTCTTTATACTCTTTGTGATCAATAAAGACTACTAAATGGATAGTCAAACAAGAAGAGAGAAACAAGAGTACAAAAATTTTCAAGTACTTTCACAGAACACTTGTAAATGGTTTTGTTTGCTAGTGTTGCTAATTAACTAACCATTAATGCAGATCTTGTAGGATTTCACTTGGCAGAGCTCTGTCAGTCATCAGATATGTTCAACTTACTCAAAAAGAATGTAATTACATAACCTTAAAAATCACCCATGATTAGAATTTTTCACTGGTGCAGATGGACATTTTTTTTCAAGTAGACTCAATTAGATATCATGGTATAGATGTAGGCACAATTCTAAAATATTACACAATAACTTGCATATATGCCCATTGAAATATATTTCTTACTATTATCAAAATATTGGTATTTTTCTTCCTTTGAGAGTCATCATCCTCTCATATCTTTGTGTAGTTGTGAGTGTGTGCATGTGTGTATGTATGTATGTATGCTAGAAATCCTTGGATCTCCTCCTCTTTCCTTTGCTAGATCACTGCTTTTCTGGGTTTTGTCTTCCTACCTACCACTCTTCACTCTTCCCTGGACTGGCTGTCTTTGCTAAAAGTTACATACAGCAACAAATAGTCCACAGTTCCTTCGAGACAAATATTGTTTCCGTGTCAAGAGCCATCATGGAGAGGGTTGGTGGAGAACACAGCAGAGGTAGTAAACACATGGCAGCGTTCACTTCTCTTCTTTGTGCTTTTCCTCATTTTTCAGGACTTCACTAAGCAAAGTTGTCTAAACAACAAGAAATTAATTAAAGGAAGACTTTTACAACTTTCTTCAATGTGTTACCTTTCTCATGGCTCAACAGAAATGGATCCACGAAATTAAACCTTTGTCAAATAGGCACTTTGTGAGCCATCATCATTTCCCTATAACATTTTGTAACTTTATTATTGGCTTCTCAGGTTTATCTTCTCTTCCTATTTATGTTTATTTATCTATTTTGAGAAAAAGAGAAAAAGCATGAGTGGTGGAAGGGCAGAGGGAGGGAGAGAGAATCCCAAGCAGGCTCTGTGCTATCAGTGCAAAGCCTGACATGGGGCTCGACCTCATGGACTGCGAGATCATGACCTGAGCCAAAATCAAGAGTCTGACACTGAACCGACCGAGCCACCCAGGCACCCCTACCTTCTCTTCTAATTTCCTTGAGGTGAATCTCTGTTCATCTTTTGGAAAACCTCTCCACAGGGCCAGGTACAGCCTCAGGATCCATTTCTTGGACCCAATAGTACATTTCTCAAAGATTGAGCAATGTAGTCTAGAAATATGCCTTAAGGGCTCTGGGAGGACAGTGTAGGATGGCTTTTGAAAGTACTCCAGTCATGGTGGGGGGGGGGGGGGACTTGAGTCCTCAGGGGTTTTTTTCCCTTCAAATTTCTCCCCTAACATAAGCTGCAGATATGCCCTTTATGCTATTCTCTCTCTCACTGTCCACCCCCTTCCCACACACATATACTGCAACACATACCTTCTAAAGACACATATAAATTCTCGGATCAGAGCTGTATAGTGTATGTAGTGTAGTATAAACTCACAAGAGGGAAGAATATTCCCAACTACATTATAATTTGGGAGGCTACTTATCTCAAAGTATAGATTTCACCCTATTAGGCAGACATCATTCATTCATCTTCATACAGTCCTCTCCATTCCCTCTAAAGTGTGCCCTGTCAGTCCCACTGAGGATAAAAGACAACCAAATGATATATACTTCTTAAAAGAAAGCATTCAGTGACACAGAGCCCCAACTTATAAGAGCTTCATTAAACTTTCGGATGACTTATCAACCACTTCTTTAGATTCTGGCTGTGCTGGAGAAGTTTAGTTTTTCCATTTGCCCCATTCTTACCAATCAAGAAATTTCCTACTCATTCTTTGTGCCCACATCCTGGAAACTTCTCCCCAATTCCAAAAACAATTGGTCACTCACTCCTTTGCTCACATGTGACTTTATACATATGTCGTCCACAGTCCTGGTCACCTGATAATTATTTCTTTATATATTGGTCTAGATCGTGCTGTCCAATATGGTAGTCACTAACCACATGTGGCTATTTAAATTTAAATTGAGTCAAATTAAATACAATTAAATTTTATTTCATCAGTTGCAGGAATAATATTCTAAGTGCTCCATAGCCATATCTAGCCAAATGCTACAATATTGGTCAATGAAGGTATAGAGCACTTGCATAATCACAGAAAGTTCTATTGGATAGTGCTGGTCTGTGAACTTTCATATTACTGACAACTATATTCCCTGTCCTAGAGTAGTGCCTATAGTAGGTGCTCATCAAATGCTCTCTAGATGGATGAATGAATGATTAAGAATTCCTTTATGTTGGCTCTGCAGTTTTAAACACATTCTTTTGCAAATCTTCAATTTCCTTTTTTCTTTATTGAAATGGAGAGTTAAGAGTTTGATTCTGAAGTTTGTTTTTTTTTTTTTTTAATTTTTTAACGTTTATTTATTTTTGAGACAGAGAGAGACAGAGCATGAACGGGGGAGGGTCAGAGAGAGGGAGACACAGAATCCGAAACAGGCTCCGGGCTCTGAGCTGTCAGCACAGAGCCTGACGCAGGGCTCGAACTCAGGGACCGTGAGATCATGACCTGAGCTGAAGTCGGCCGCTTAACCGACTGAGCCACCCAGGCGCCCCTGATTCTGAAGTTTTAAGAGTCCAGTATAAGTGACTTTTCAACGGGGAAGGTGATTTAAGGAAGATACATAGAGACAGGAACAAAAACATCAGGTTCAAAGAAATCTGGAGTGGCTGGTACATGAGATAGTAACTATTATTGGGCACACACTTTACATACATTACCTCCATTAATTTTCAGGGAATATTATTATCTCCATTTTATGAATGGGAAAACAGAGGCACAGAGAGGTTAAATAACTTGATAAAGTAACTCAGTAAAAGACAGAGCCAAGATTCAAGCTCAGGCAGTCTGACTTCAAAGCCTGGGCTTTAAATCAATAAGTAAGACCACCTCTTCTCACAAGTAGGAAAGGCTCAGGAATTAGATTGGAGAGGAAGGGAGCCAAATCATGACGGGGTTTTCAGGGCCCCCTGAGGAGTTAAACTTTATCCTGTAGCTCTGGAAAAAAAATGTTAAGAAAGAAAATTGCTTCGGATGTTTATTTTAGAAATATCATTGTAGTTAATAGGAGGGAGGATGGACTTAGGGGGAATATGTACCACCAAAAGACTTACTACAAAAAACTGGAAAAGAAACAGTGAGGGTAGTATGCAAGGGGGAGGGTGAAAAGGAGTTCGTTTGAAAGAGGTGTAGGACTTAGAAGTGACAATATTGGAAATTTTTGATATGAGGGTGAGGAAAAGAAAGGGTTGGGCATGACTGGCCAGCTTTCTGGACTGGTTCTTTTTTAAAGTTTATTTATGTATTTTGAGAGGGGTGGGGGGCAAAGCGAGAGCACAAGCAGGGGCGGGGTGAGAGAAGGAGAGAGAATCCCAAGCAGGCTCTGTGTTGTCAGCGCAGGACTCAAATCCACGAACCGTGAGATCATGACCTGACCTGAAATCAAGAGCCAGATTCTTTTTTTTTTTTTTAATTTTTTTTTTTTAACGTTTGTTTATTTTTGAGACAGAGAGAGACAGAGCATGAACGGGGGAGGAGCAGAGAGAGAGGGAGACACAGAATCTGAAACAGGCTCCAGGCTCCGAGCTGTCAGCGCAGAGCCCGACGCGGGGCTCGAACCCACGGACCGTGAGATCATGACCTGAGCCGAAGTCGGACGCTCAACTGACCGAGCCACCCAGGCGCCCCAAGAGCCAGATTCTTAACTGACGGAGCCACCCACGTGTCCCCTGGCCTGGTTCTTCGTGCATGGGGAGACATTTTACGGGCATTAGCAACACTTGAGGAAGAGCAAGTATGGGTGGGGAGTGAAGAGACATGAGGTGTTGGGTATAATTTTTAAATGCGTAGATTTGGAGGTGTTTGTGGGATATTTAGTCGGGGATGACCAGTGAGTGGTTGCAAATTCATATCTGGAGCTTGGGAGAGAAGTGTTCGGAAGAGAAATTGCTGTTTATCAGAGAAAACTTGGTAGTTGAAACTGAAGGAAAAACAACCTCGTGAGGCCAAAAAAAAAAAAAAAAAAAAGAAAATATGGAAAGAGGAGTACGTGGTACGTTAAGTTTTAAGGAGCATGTAGAAGAGATGGGGAAGGAATGTTAGAGAGAGGAGGAAAACCAAGAGTTGTAGGACAACTGGTGCGCGTCTCAACCCCCAAACACTCCCTCTGATAAGGTGTTACCTGTGCCTGGAAGCCCAGCACCGTATCTAGTCTGTGACTTAAACAAATCATATAATCTCTCTGGAACTTAACTGCATGTTTGGAAAACATCAGATCAGTAATTCTTAAATTCCTTTTGTGGGCCACAGGACCCTTTTCTCAAATAAAATAGTTTGTGTAGCTTCAGTCTCTTAAGCAGAAAGTAGGTATAGCTGCTTTGGTTGAAGTCAGGTCATACATCACCAGATCCTGTGCTCTCACATAGCATGGTCTCTACCTCAACAGCTGTTTGTAATTAAGCTTAAGTCTTTGCTTAGAGACCCAAGTCCTGAAAACTCACTTAAATAGAGGAAATGTATTTTGGCCAACAGTATTGGTCAACTTTGATGATAGTGATGTTCTTCTGTGGCAGGCACTTTTGGTTGCCCATCTAATAGGCTTTTCCTTGCGAATTCCATTTCTTATTTCGCCCTGGCCCTCAACTTTTCATTGTTGATAGAGCTCTGATTTTGTGTTACTGTTTTCTTTGGATTGCTTACGAAAAGTAAACTGTATTCCAGCTCCAAGGGAAATTGATAATTGGTCTAATTGTGACGGTGTTATTCCCTTTTCCAGTGATTTGGTTAGAAATGCGTAGGGTGTGTATCTCAGTCTCAGCCTGTAGAACTGAGGGTGATTGAGCTGAGCACTTTCTTGGAAAGGTTTTTCTCGTTAATAAAAAGAGCTGAATGAAGAAAACACCCCTATTGTTAGCTGGATGTTGTTACCTACCTGCGATGTCTGAAATGCTCTAGCCATCTTATGACCATAAGGGGATGGTCTGTTCATGCAGACTGAGCATGCAGAACAGAGAGGAGGAAAGAACCTGGAGGCTTAAAATATTCTAAGAGGATCTGGGGTGGCTCAGTCGGTTGAGCATTGGGCTCTTGATTTTGGCTCAGGCCATGATCTCACAGTTTGTGAGATCGAGTCCTGTATGGGGCTCTGTGCTAATAGCATGGAACTTGCTTAGGATTCTTTCCCTCTCTCTCTCTCTCTCTCTCTCTGCCCAACACCCTCTTGTACTCTCTTCACCTCTCTCTCTCTCAATATAAAAATAAATAAACGTTTGAAAAAAATATTCTGAAACTGAGGTAATTGACTGAATTTTTATTTTTATTGTTTACCTCCATTAGTTGGATCTTCCATTACTTGCAGCTAAAAGGATTATAATGGGTTCACTGGCCCTTCTGGCATAAAGGTGATAATCTTCAAAACTTATTCATTCTTTTACACATTCAATAAATATTAATTGAACAGACATATGCAAAGCATTGCTTAGGTGCTGAAGATACAGTAGAGAAGAGCGCAGATATGGAACTGACATCATGGAAAGCTGTAAAAACAAAGAGAAACTTAGTGTGGCTGGAGCATAGTGACCAAATTATGCATGGTGTTATAAGCCAGGTTGAGGATTTATCATCTTATTCTAAGAGGGGTAGAAAGCATGAAAGAATTGAAAATGAAGGAAACATAATCAGATTTGCATTTTATTTTTTTTTTTTATTTTATTTTTTTTTTTTTTAATTTTTTTTTTTTTTCAACATTTTTTATTTTATTTTTGGGACAGAGAGAGACAGAGCATGAACGGGGGAGGGGCAGAGAGAGAGGGAGACACAGAATCGGAAACAGGCTCCAGGCTCCGAGCCATCAGCCCAGAGCCTGACGCGGGGCTCGAACTCACGCACCGCGAGATCGTGACCTGGCTGAAGTCGGACGCTTAACCGACTGCGCCACCCAGGCGCCCCGAGATTTGCATTTTAAAAAGACATGCTGGCTTCTGTGTAGAAATTGCACTGAAGAAAGTCTGGAGTAGAAGCAGGAAGGATGGTTATTTGCAGAAGTCCCGTGAGAGATGAAGTTCACTTGAACTAGGGTTATAGCCTTAGAAATGGAGTTACATATGTGATTTCAGGAAATAACTTTTTGGTGGAATCATGAGGATGTGCTGATCAATTGGATCTGGGTAATAAGGAAGAGATCATTGTCAAAGTTGTCTCCCAAGTTTCTGGCATTGCCTGGATAATGGTACAACTTTTTGAGATGGGAACACTGGAGAAGGAAGAGACTGAGGTAGCATAAGAGATAAAAGTTCAATTAAAAAAATGTTTATTTATTTTGAGAGAGAGAGAGAGAGCAGGAGAGGGACAGAGAGAGAGGAGAGAGGGCATCCCAAGCAGACTCTGCACTGTCAGTGCAGAGCCCGACATGACATGGGCAGGGCTCCAACTCACAAACCATGAGATCATGAGCTGAGCCAAAATCAAGAGCAAGACGCTTCACTGATTGAGCCACCCCGGTGCCCCAGGAGTTCAGTTTTGGACGTGTTAAGTATGAGACAGCTGTGAGACATTCAAGTGGAATTTTTAAGAAGGATAGTGGAGATGTAAACCTGCATCCTCAAAAAGGTTGTGTCTCAGGAGAGAAAGAATGTACATCATCTGATATTCCGTTAGTCGTGATAGATTTGTGTAATCACACTCTCTGTGCCTGACAACCGAGCACATGCAACTACAACGTGTCTGCTCACGGGGTCTTTAACCAGAAGATGGTTAACCATAAAGAGGAGCAAAGTTAACAGGGAATTGAGTCCATGCTCTCAGTGTTATCATGTTAGTCTTCTAATAATGTGAACTGACCTGCATTTGTATGTCAGACACTCCTATTGACACAACTCCCAAAATATGTCCCAAACCGTTTCTTTTGCCCGCCTTCACCGATACAGACCTAATCTGGACCCCTATGGGTTATAGTGTTTCATCCGGACCAATGCCATAGGCTTCTAATATCTCCTTGTGAAGATAGATGTTCACAAGGCAGTTGGGTGGATGGTTCTGGGGTCAGGAAAGAATCTGGGATTGATGATATAAATTTAGAGTCCTTGGAACGAGGTAGGAATCAGTAGACAAGCAATCAAGGCAGGGACTATTCTAAGGATGAAGAGAATATGCAAAAGTGCAAAAGCATAAGATAGTATTGGTTTAGGGAACTAAAAGTTAAAAAAGGAAAGTAATGTTAATCAAGTGTAATTAGTCACTGAGATAAACACTTATACTGTAGAGAGAATTAGTAATCTGTTTAAGGTTACTTAGTTTGTTCTTTTAAAATACTATGGTACATTGTTATTTAATCAGTGTGGCTTAAAATACGTATGGCTTTGTCACATAGTTTGGGTGGATGGGAAAGATTCATGCTTATAAGTGAGGCTGTTCTAGGGCAAGTATATGGTCAGTCTTGTGTGCTACACAAGGTATTGAGATTCAGTGCTGTAACTCAGTTTGGTCGAACTCAGGGCAGAGGAGGCTTGGATGATGATGAGAAAAGCACATTAGTTCAAATTCAACAAATAGTTATTCAGAACCTGTTGTATACGTTCTGGGTGATATAGAATGAGGTCAGACTTGGCTCTGACCTTTGAGACGATCATCTGGGAGAGAAATGAGATATACAAGCGAATAACTACATCACAAGGTAGAATGTGACACTAGAGGGCTTTAAAGTCAGGGAATGCAAAAGTCAGGGAATGGGGGGGGTGAGGGGGAAATGAGGGAGTTCCAGGGAAGGGGGGTGGGGGGGGATGAAAGACAAACCTTTTGCAAATTTGCAACTGAATTTGTTGCCTATACAAAAGTAGAGAAAAAGGCTGGTGCCACATGGCACGTGGTGAGATCAGGAAGGGATGAGTGAGTGAGTCACTCCAAGAAATGCAACAAATAAAGATCCGGATTTAAAAACAGATAAATTAGAGTAAGGTTAACTATGTTACCAAATAGTATTTGGCCTTATAAAAGAATTCACCCTAGAAGACATAAGCAGCACTGTCCCCAAAGACAAGGGAGGGTTTTCTTTAAAACATTTTCTTTCTAGGGGTTCCTGGGGGTGCCTGGGTGGCTCAGTTGGTTAAGTGTCTGGCTTTGGCTCAGGTCAAGATGTCATAGTTTGTGAGTTCCAGCCCCGCGTCAGGCTCTGTGCTGACAGCTCAGAGCCTGGAGCCTGCTTTGGAGTCTGGGTCTCCCTCTCTCTCTGCCCCTCCCCACCTGTGCTTTGTCTCTCTCTCTTTGTCTCAAAAGTAAATGAACATTAAAAAAATTTTTTAAGACATTTTCTTTCTACAACTCTCCACTTTCTCCAGCTCTCCAGCTCTCACACAAAGCAAAGTTCTCCTGTTAACTCCACACACAGCATACACCCACCAGCAAGTTTTCTTCTTTGGTGCACAGGGCTATGCTCCTATAGCTCATTTCCTGAACCTGTAACTGTATCAACCCAAAGGCAACTAGGACGCACATAGAGCAGAATAAAATTGTAGGTAATAAAAAGAGATTAATAGCCTGAGCAGGTAGTTGGGCGGCTGCTTTGAGGGAAGCTGATCACTTTGCCTTATAGGATAAGGTCATTGTGATAATGTTGGTCAAAATCTGCCCTGGGGGAAGCAAACTGCTTTCATCTGCACTGCTGTTGGTTGGCAAACCATTAGACTGATTTTTGTGTTTGTTTGTCTGTTAATTCTCCATTAAATCTGGATAATACTATAAGCATAAAGCAGCAAGCTTAAAATTATAAAAAAAATTTGAATTTTGTCTGAAATCATGGTAATATAGTGCACAGGAGGAAAAAAAAAAAGCCAAATTGAGTTCGTCAAAGCTAGCCATTTTTGCTAGAAAAAATTTGGGAGATTCATCAGGTACAACAAAAAAGTTATATTTTGATAGTCTGAGATTCAGAACAAATGAGGGGAAAAAGAAAGTCTAAAGATCTTAATACTCATTTAATAACCAGTTCAGTGTCTAAAACATTTACAGAATTAAGACTTCCATTGTGAAGTTGTGTGGTTTTGGGGAATATAGATTTCTGTCTCCTCCTGGCCCCTGTTTGCCGTGAACTTCCTTGATTGCAGGTACATTGTATGGTGTGTGGGTCTGTGTTTAAAGCTTTTGCTAAATTGGATTTTTTCGTACCAATCTTACAGGAGGATTTGTGGAATCCTTTCCAGATATGATATTACATTATTGTAAAAGCTTTATTCCTCTTATCTTTGTGGGCAGAAGGTCAGAATGGACTGCACATGAGGATTAAAATCAGCCTGTGCCAGAGCAGAATAAACCAGGATGGATTACCCAAAACACTTTAACAAATGCTGGAGGTCCTGGCTTGCCTTTATCTTTCACCTCTGAGATTTTAGAAAATGTTTCAAGAACATCATTCGGAGGAAAGCAGAAGTCACAAGTATAAAATTCTAGCAGCAACGAAGGCTGAACTTAGGTAAAACATTGATTTCAGTTTTAGGAACCACTTAAATGCTTACAAAATAATAGTAGAAATAATCTTAGCTCTTTCTGCACTGAGGAGAGAGGGTACCCCAAGACTCTGCCTTATGCTCCTCTCCCCCACTCCTTAAAGGGGCTGATTCCCCTTCTCGAGTTTCCTTTGTAACCTGCAAGTGAGGGTCCGGGAAGTGTCCAGCTGCACTTGTGAACTTACCTCACATCCTGGGGCGGTCTGCCTGCCCGCCACGCTCTAATTGGAAGTTCTAGAACTGTCTCTCATCCCATGTGGCTGAAATATAGATCAATCCCTTTGTTACAAAATTGTTAATGCTAAAGCTCTTGTGGGAAAGTATTAACTTATTAACTCAAGAGTATATTAATAGCGTGGCCTAGGGTTAATATAATACCTTTTCCTCTGCAATATTGCAACTTAAGAACTGTATTGGCCTGCCAGTGACCCTGGAGAATTAGCAAGAGCACCTCTTGCCACTTCCATTGGAAGAGACAGATGTTTTCTGTGCAATTAAAGTTATAATTAATTAAGGTGCTAGTTAGAGACTTTAAAAAAATGAAGCTGAAGTTACAATGAGCCGCGTCTTTAAAAAAAATTTTTTTTAATCTTTATTTTTGAGAGAGAGAGAGAGAGAGAGAGACAGGCAGAACAGGAGTAGGGGAGGGGCAGAGAGAGAGGGAGACAGAAGCTGAAGCAGCCTCCAGGCTCTGAACTGTCAACACAGAGCCCAATGCGGGGCTTGAACCTACCACCCCTGAGGTCATGACCTGAGCTGAAGTTGGACGCTTAACCATCTGAGTCACCCAGGCACCCCTAAATGCATCTTTTTAAAAATGTTTATTTTTTTATTTTGAGAGAGAGAGAGAGCGGGTGTGTGAGAGTGAGTGTGAGTGGGGGAGGAGTGGAGGGACAGGGAGAGAAAGAATCTTAAGCAGGCTCCACTCTCAGCATGGACCCGGGGCTCCATCTCACGGGCTATGAGATCGTGACTGTGAGATCATGACCTGAGCCAATATCAAGAGTTCAATGCTTAACCCACTGAGCCACCCAGGTGCCTTGAACAGCATCTGACTTTTACTGTGCTTAGAATAATTTACATAGGTGAGAGAAATAAACCTCTATGTGAGAGCTGTTGGGGGAGAGGGAAAGAAAAGAGAAGAAAATGGACATCTGTCCTGTTCTTCTGGACACATAAATCAGGGAAGCCAGAGAAACTGGTCCATTATTGAGCAAAGAACATTAACGAATCTTAGAACATCAATGAAAGGCCCAAGCCAAGCCACAGGGAGGAGAGAGCTAAAGTGTTCTGCAAATTAAAGATGGGATTGAATTTCCAGAGGATTCCAGAGGGAGGGGGCCTTGGGAAGCAGAGATGCATGAAGTCTTCAGGGAATATCTAATGTTCAAGATTTTTTAACTTTTTTTTGGTCATGCAATACATGCTATTATTCAACTTAATGCCTTGTGCTTTGGGTAGAAATCAAAGTGGCAAAGGGGTGGTGGTCTTTCTCTGACACAGAACTGGGAAGACAGAGTAAGTGTGACTAGAAGGGACAAAGGTAGCTTCTTTTCCATTTCCCCTCTCTCAGTCCTGCCTCTTGTCAGGGGGAAGCCCCTGGGAGGATGGGTAAAGTGGCCCACTTCTCCCTGCATTGGGGATGGTGGTCGGAAAGCATCTTCCTAACTTCAGAGGGGATCTGCCTTACACCCAGCTGTAGCTGACTGCTTGCTAGGCATTTTCAAAGGGAATTCTAGAAATGGTAGGGAAGAACATTCTTAGAGAATAATCTTTGGAGCCAACCTGACCTGGATTTGACTCTTGGATTTGACTATATATAAAATCTGATGAATATGGACAAATTTTAAGACTTTTTAAAAACGTTTGACTCCTCACCTATGAATTAGTGTTGTACTGAATTACATAATACTTGCCAAGCAAGTGACACTGAGCCTGGTACATGACAGATATGCAATACATGGTACGTTATATTCAGGTCAGCAGTTTGAGTTTCTATAATGAAACCTCAGGATGCATTAAAGCTGAGGCCAGAGGACTCACGGAGGAGGCTCACCTATTTCTCCTCTCCTCTCTTTTTTACCTTCCTTCTTGGAATGATCATCTATTCTGTGCTGAGATGGTGTAAGAATTAAGTCAGGAGGTAGTTCTAGGTGGGTAAGGAATTACTAGCAGAGAGAAAAGAGGAAAGAAAATGCAAAGGTGAGTGCTTAGCAGCAGAGAAGAATTTCCTTGGTTTTCTGGTCAAGGCAACATTTCCTGTGCTCACTTGGCTGACAGAGAGGGATGCTCTCCTCCTCTCCTCTACCTGACTGCATCCCAATCCCTCCGTACCCTCAGGGCACTTCTGGATAACTTTGTCTCCTGCATGGTGCTTTTCAAACAGATGTTTTCCATAGTTGTCATTACCAAGCTTTAGGGTTGGATGGAGGTGGGATGAGGGACTGGCCCATCCTGGTTGTTGGGTCCCACTGCAGCTGGCTGATTATAGGTTGGCCTGGAATTTAATATACAGATCGTATCAGGAGGGAAAATGGCTTCCCATAGTCTTTTCTGTCTATGGTGCCTGGCCCTCTTCTGCTCTCAGCTGCCTTTTTTTTTTTTTTTTTTTTTTTTAACCACCTGTAGGTCCTGACTTCTATCTTCACAGGGGTTTCTCATGGATTTTGGTCTTCTGAGTTCTGTTAATTTCTTCCAGTGCATCTCCAAGTCTCAGTTCAAGGGTAAGAAAGACAACATCTTACATGTGTCATTCTTTCCCCTAACTCTTTTTGGAAATGTCCTCTTTTTACATTTTTAATTTTGCTCGGGTGTTAGCCTATTAGAAAATTTAATTTTGTAATAGGCCTTTTGAATCTGAATAAGTCTACTCAGTATTGTGGAACCTTGGTTATACTGATTAGGTAGGAAGGGAGGGTGACTTTGAATTCAGATAAGGAGAAACTCCATTAGGTGGTCATTCCATACTTTGGAGAGATATGTTTTAACTTGTTAAATGAATAATTTAAAAAATGGTTGCAAATTGTCCCACAATCCAATTTGAGAAAATGGAAGTGTCCGGCTTATCACTAAACTCTGTAGGATGGGTATTATCAAAATCATACAATAGAGGTATTATGTCTTTTTATCCTAAGACCACAACAAAATATTCTAGACTCAAGAGAGAATGAGAGCAAATTTGCAACATGCAAATAAGCTGTGTTGAGTAGTGGCGGAGGTGAAGAATGTAGGACATTTGGTTGATTTCCCTTCCTTTCTTGAAGGGAAGATTTGATCATCTGAAGGCACTGTGTGAAGGAAAACCTCGTAACCGCAAATCATGTCTTTACGAGAAACAATGAAAAACCTATTCAAACTGGCTTACTTGCTACATCAGCTTCTCTGGGCTGTGGAACTTCAAAATGTAATTACTGGCCAAGCAAAGACAATGAATTAAAAAAAAAAAATCCATACCACCAAGACAAGCACACTCCCCAGTGTTTCTTTGGTTGTGTGTAATCCCCATCACCTTCTCACTAGAAACAATCCTTTGGGTTTTCTAAAGTTTTATTAATATTATAGTAAATAAAATATCCCTAGGGAAGGATTATTTTCCCTTAATGAGTAATAACAATTGTTCTGTACTGACCTTTTGTGGCCACATTTCTCCAAAGAATTGATGATCCCTGTACTTCTGTCATACTTTTTTTGTTTATATTTGTGATTTTATTCTGAGTCTGGGATATTTTCAATTGAGATTATTACATATGCCATATCTATACCATTCCAGTGAATCTGTGAGACTAGAGAAAATAACATTAAATGTTAGCCTGGCAATAGCTGTGTTGTCTTGGTCAGGTTGATTGTATTTCCATTTCTTCATCTGTATAATGGGAATAATAACACTTAATGCATGGAGTTTTTAGAAGGCACAAAAGAGACTATAAATATGGAAGTAGTTTTTATAGCATGATGGAAAATATAGTTATAAGTTGTTTCAATTATTCATGAAAGGATAATCATTATCATTTGAGGAACATGTTACTATCATCTACTGAAAACTCTCAGTTTTAGAGCATTTCTGCCTGGACTCAATGGAATCATTGTATCAAAATACATATTGGTAAAAGTCTTTGTTTCTACTTTGAACTTCCAAGTCAGATTCCTTTTCATTGCTCAGAGGTATATCCCACCAATGCAGGGTCTGATTGAAGAGAAACTCTGATACCACCCCACATACCCCACATGCATCATTGTTATATCAGTCCTTTAGTATGTACAGATATGAGAAGATTTTTCGTCATAAGTACCAAAATTCATGCCAACAGTTTATTTACTTTTGTGAGATTTATCCAATCTAGTTGATTGATTAGTCATCAAGACTCCAACTTGGGCCTTAGACTTATGTCCACTAACCATTTGGTAAACTGTTATTTTATCACATCCTTGGGTTCTGCATTCATGGTTTGTGTGGTTCAAGTGGTCCCCTCATGTAGCATATTTGCCCATATCTGTGGTCACTATATGAAGAAAGCACACCAAAGACTCAAGATAGTCATCTGCCTAGAAGGTTAAATTTGCTTCATTCCTTGAATTTGTTTTCAGGACAAATGGCCTTTCAAAGATGCCTATGCCAGTACCATTTGCTTTATTTTGTTTGATTGACCTCCCCCAAGTTCAAACAACTTTCAAGTAGTTTGTTTAATGAATTTTATTGCTATTACTTAGGTTTGTGAACCTCTAGAACTTATAACAATGCTCTTTTAAGGTTTATTTATTTATTTTGAGGGAGAGAGACAGATGGTGAGTGGGGGAAGGCAGAGGGAGGGAGAGAGAATCCCAAGGAGGGACTCCTGTCAGCGTGGAGTCCAACACCCGACTTGGTCTCATGAACCTTGAGATCATGACCTGAGCCAGAGTCAAGAAGCAGACACTTAACCAATTTAAGCCACCCAGGCACCCCAACAATGCTCTTTTAAAATGATGTAGGACCCATCTTTCTGACATGGTGTAAGTCACTCTATACCTGAGTGCTGCAAGATTCACAATATCCTAGACATACTGCCTGGCCTAATAGTTATATGAACCTCTAAAGAAAGTCATAATTAACTGGAAAATGAGATATTTCATGGTGCCTTCATACCCTTCCATAGTTTTCTTTCTTCAGTATTGCAACTTTATACAACAGCTTCTCTCTTCGACCTACCTGTAGAAAGTGTTTACAGATAAATTCCATGTCTTCCCATTTGAATTAAACTTCAAGTTTCAAGTTGGTGAAGTATGAATGTTTAAAGTCTATTCCTTAAAGCAAAATATCTCAAAGAGATAATTTCCTAGAAAAGATACACCTCAAACAGACACTTACAATTCATTTTCATGTGAAGAGAGCCAGGAATTATTTCAATTTTAGGTAATCTTATTCTGAATCCCTAGAATTACATACGATTTTCCAGGCTCTTGTTATATGTTTTTGCCTCCACAGATTCTTCAGGATCATTTCAAATGTAAGTTGGTGGCCCACTTACCTTTGTGAAACCACACCTTTGTAAACTTAATATTTCCCTCCAGTCTTCTTAGACAAGAGAGCCTAACATTTGTTGAGTACTAGGTGCTAGGTACTGTGCTAGGTGCATTACCTACATTATCTAATTCAATCTGTAAAGAAATATTATGAGGAAATGCATTATTGTCTTTTTTATACAAATGAAAAACACACAGAAAAGGGAGGCTTAGCAACTTGTCCCAGAAGAGTAATAAACAAAATAGTATATGGCAGAACTTGGATTTGTATTTAGATATTCGACTCTGAAGTTCGTGATTTTTCTCTATACCAGGAGTGGTAAGAATGTTTTAAAGAAATCTTCAAGTTATAGTAAATTACTTCAGAGTCCATAAATCTAATATGTATGTTGGTATGTTTAATTATAGCCTGCCAACTAGCAAGTAAAGATTTGAGGTATCTCAGAATCCCAGTGCGTCTAGTGACCACAGCTGTAGAACCCAAACATGGACATAGTCTACCATTTGTCTATACTGCTTAGTCAACATGGATATGATCCCCTCACATGACTTTGGGAGCAAAGATCTCGCCCTGGGGCTTTTCCCTCTGCTAACATCTAGTGCAAGGGTATCATTGCTAACAAATGCAAAATGAATTTGAAAAACTCTAAGTTACCATGAAATTCAGTGCTGTCCTGCTGGTATGACTTTAAATCCCCATGTGACCTAAACATATAATCGTGTAATCAGCATGAGATGAAGCCAGTGGTCTAGTTATAGACAGCTTTAGCAAGCAGCACCCGGGGCCTGATATTGGCAATGGTCCACCCTTCCTTTCTCTTGGAAGGAATAAGAATCATGAAGGCTGAACAATGACAGGATTGGGTCTTTTCATGCTGACTCAGATTTTACCCAGAAGAGGATTTTAATTCCTCAGATGAACTGAGACTTGGGAAATGGAAGCTTTTCTTGTGGCTCTAAGTTAGTAAGATGGAATATAGATAAAATAACCCGGATAATATGTGGCTCTATAAATACTTCTACCTTTGCTTGAATGTGGAGGAAGTGGTCACATAAAGTGTAGTAACTTCTTTTATGCAGGGGAAATTGTATATGTGTATAGCTGGCAAAGAGGGAGATGCATCAATCCATAGATCCATTGATCCATCATTTATTCACTGATCAATTAATTGATTGATCCATCCATCCATCCATCTGTCCTTCTATGTGTAAAGTAGATAATGAGATTTAAGTTATTTTTCTTCTGTGGTCAATGTAACAACTATAATAGTAAAATGGAATCAGTGCTACTAATATCTGGGTTAAGACCTCAATACTTGCAATGACTCCAATAAGGAATTCTCCTGGTCTCAGTTTCTTTTGGGCTTATATATCTTCATCAGAGAACAATGGTATCTGTGTCCTCACAACTCTCAAAGAGTCAGGAATCAGAGTTTCTCTTTTAACTTTTATTATTTTTCCCACACGTAAAACCAAAGGGTGAATTGGATGGTTGTAATCCTTGTAAACAGCAGAGGATCCTTGTAAACAGCAGAGGATAAGTGGAAAGAACTGAGTTTTATTTTTTAATTTTTCTTAACATTCATTTATTTTTGAGACAGAGACAGAGCACGAGGAATGTGGGGGCAGAAAGAGAGGGAGACACAGAATCGGAAGCAGGCTTCAGGCTCTCAGCTGTCAGCACAGAGCCTGACGCGGGGCTCGAACACACGAGCTGTGAGATCAAGACCTGAGCTGAAGTGGGACACTCAACTGACTGAGCCACCCAGGCGCCCCATGAAAGCACTGATTTTTAAATTTGACCTATGTTTGAATCCTGGCTTCATTCCTTTCTAGTTATGTAACTTCTCTGTGCCTTAGGGTTTTTTCCTGTAAAATGAGAGTGTAATATTATTTCATCTGGTTGATGGGAATATTAAATTAGAATAACAAAAGAGCTTAGCACATTGTAGATAAACAAGGGATTTTTTTTGTTCTCTTTCTATGACTATAGGGACTAATTGAGATACTAAAAGTTAGCTATTATTCTTGCTCTTGATTTTAATGGTTCAGCTGAAACTGTTAAAGTTGTATAATATTACATGAATCAATAGACAATTGCACTGCAATAAGCCATGGTTAGGAGAGAAATATCTCACATAGCTGCTGTGGAAATTAAGTCAATTAAGACATTTTAAAGTGATTTGTTGATTCTTCTATTCAAAATATATTTCCTAAGAGGGGATATGCAAACTGGGTGTGCAAACCCAGATGAGTCTCCTATCCTCAGGAAGCTTACAGTCCAGAGTGGGGAGACCATTATTATTCAAAGAAACACACTGAAGAAAGAATTTTCTAGCCTTTTCCCTTGGGAGAATTTATCCACATTGTTTCCTAAGAGATACTGAATATGGTAGGCTGGGTGGTGAATTGGGGGTAGTCCATGTGAAGTGAAGAGCTTTTGATACAGGAAATTGAAGTTCAGTCAAGATCTTTAAAAAAAAAATTTTTTTTTAATGTTTATTTCTTTTTGAGACAGAGAGAGACAGAGTGTGAGTAGGGGAGGGGCAGAGAGAGAGGGAGACACAGAATCTGAAGCAGGCTTCAGGCTCTGAGCACAGAGCCCGACGTGGGGCTTGAACCCACAAACCAGGAGACTGTGACCCGAGCTGAAGTCAGATGCTTAGCTGACTGAGCCAGCCAGGCGACCCTGAAGTTCAGTCAAGATCTTGTTCGCTCCAGTTTATCATGAAGGTAGATGCCTCTGAGCTGATAAAAGAAAGCAGCCAAGAACTGAGGCTTGGGGAGACTCTGCCTCCTTATCAGCTGCCATGGTTTCTTTGCTTATAGTGTCTTGCTTCTCTCTATGGGATTTTTGCCTTATAACATTTGCGTTCCATGACCTACCATGGTCCTGACAAGATATCACGGCCTGGTTCCAGCTTCTGCTCACTAGCCACCTCATTATCTTCATAACACCTAATTACAATTTCTAAGAGCAGCAACTTGGGTTATCTCTATTTTTTGGTCCAAGTCACCCCAGAGTCCCTGACCAGCATGTGGGTGCTGATTTCAAGTCAGGTGCACATTTTTTGTCTTATCAGTTGTGGCCAGGGCTACTGGACTGACTCCCAGCAGGACTGGTGAGTAGGGGAGGCCCTGGGGTGTCCATTGTGCTTCATCAAGACTAACCATAAAGCCTGGGTTAAATATTTGTCCAGACTATCTGATCTGTATCCTCACTAAACAACCTTCTGTTAACTTACATGTCTTTTCAGGTACCTGGCCTTGGGAATACAAAGCTGTGAGTGAGTTATGAATGGAATGGTGGCTGGAATGTAATGGTCACTCCACTGGCAATCAGCACGTGGATATTTGATCTGTAGTTTCATCTCTTGATGGTCAGTGACCGCCAATCTGACCAGCTTTATGTGTAATGACAAAACTGAAGGTGTAACACCTGTTAAAATGGCTCGAATAAAAAATACAAGAAATAACAAGTGCTGGCAAGGATGTGGAGCAAAAGGAACCCTAGTGCACTGTTGGTGGAAATGCAAATTGGTGCAGCCACTCTGGAAAACAGTATGGGGGTTCAAAAAGGTAAATGCACCCCTATGTTTATTGCAGCTTTATTTGCAATTGCCAAGATGTGGAAGCAGCCCAAATGTGCACCGACAGATGAATGGATAGAGAAGATGTGGTGTGTCACACACACACACACACACACACACACACACACACACACCCATCCACAATGGAATATTATTCAGCCATCAAAAAGAATGAAATCTTGCCATTTGTAACACATGGATGGACCTAGAGGGTGTCATGCTAAGTGAAATAAGTCAGAGAAAGACAAACACCATATGGCTTCACTCATATGTGGAATTTGAGAAACCAAACAAACTGAAAAAGAGACAAACAGACTTGTAAATACAGAGAGCAGACTGGTGGTTCCCAGAGGGGAGGTGGGAGAGGGGATGGATGAAGTAGGTGAAGGGGATTAAGAGTGCACTTATCTCGATGAGCACTGAGAAATGTATGGAAGTGTTGAATCATTATATTGTATACTTGAAACTATATCACACTGTGTGTTAATTTTACCTGAATAAAATTTTTTTAAAAAGAAACACTTGAATGTATAAAGTGGAAGACAATGCATTGGGTGGTAACTTCTCCCAGAACCACATTTGTTGCTGGAATAGTAACTCTTAAACCTCACAGTATTGGAGTATGGTCACACAATTTCAGTTCAGATTTGAGAATTAATTTGTTGGGGTGTAATGTTTGAAATTACTTCTTTATAAATGGATAAAATATAGAAAATAAAAATAGTTATACCCCTGATGAGAAATAGCCAATATTTACATTTTATGTACATCCCTCCCAAAAGGGGATAAGAAAGTGTGCAACAGATATGTACTGCTACATTTGTAAAAATGGGATTATGCCGTTCATACTTTTGTAGTCTGTTCACGTTATAGTATTTCTCAAATTTATTTCCGTTTCTTTAAATGGTCTTCTCTATCTTTAATGGCTAATAGCATCCTTCTGTAGGAACAAAGCTTGTACCACCTAAGTTGTTGGAAAATTAAATGTAATTCTTGTTGTTACAAATAATATTGGAATGAACTATTTTAGCTCAATATTTGACAGTTTCCACAAGGACTCCTTTGGGGTACCGAGTACATTTGGTTGATGCCCCGCCCAGACTCCCTTTACTAGACTAGTGCATCTTCCCCCCAACTGCTGCATTTTGGCTGCTAATGACTCACAGCTGCTCCCTTTCACCAGCTAGGTAACAGCTCTCAGCTAACAGGAACCTGCTTGTCAAAAGGTTACAACTCCAGGGTTGGGAGCAGCTGCAGCCAAAACCTGACTAATATGAGGATCCGTAAGACCAGCCTTCTTGATTCAAAGTATGGGGCAATTTAGGTTCCAGAGCTAGACTTGATTCTTGCTTGACTCTTTTCTCTTCCAGAACTGCACTCCTCACTTCCTTAAGTGTTTCCCTGAAGAGTACTTCCTCAATACATTATATGTACTTGCATCTGAAACTCTGGCTCTGTTCCCAGGGAACATGACCTGAGAAAATGATGAATACCTACATGATGTGTATAAGAAAGAGGGCATACATAAAGGAGCACTGATTTAAAAAAATTTTTTTTTCATGTTTATTTATATTTGAAAGAGAGAGAGAGAGAGACAGAGAGCGAGTTGGGGAGGGGCAGAGAGAGAGAGGGAGAGGGAGACAGAATTCCAAGCAGGCTCCATGCTGTCAGCACAGAGCCCTATGTGGGGCTCAAACTCATGAAATGTGAGATCATGACCTGAGCCCTAATCGAGAGTCAGACACTTAAACATCTGAGTCACCAAGGCGCCCCAAGGAGCACTGGTTTTTAAAATGACATCTTTATTGAGAATAAAATTCATACACACACACACACACACACACACACACCATACAATCCATCCTTTTAAAAGGACCAAAGCAGGGATACCTGGGTGGCTTAGCTGGTTAAGTGTCTGACTCTTGATTTTGGCTCCAACACTTCCCAAGATGGAACCCTGAGTCAGACTCTGTGCTGAACATGGAGCCTCCTTGAGATTCTGTCTCCCTCCCCCGCTTGCATGCACACTTTCTCTAAAACAACAACAACAGCAACAACAAAATTATAAGGAAAAAAGGAACAAAGCAAGAGTGCACAAGTAGTCACAGATGTCTGTGCACATCAGCACAATTGGAGATTTCATCACCTCAGAAAGAAACCTCTTATACTTTAGCTGCACCCTCTACCCAATCGTCCTCTTCAGCCCCAAGTGAGCACTAATCTACTTTCAGCTCTGCAGATTTTCTGGATTTGGGTAGTTCATATAAATGGAATAATATGATAGGTGGTCTTCCGTGGCCAGCTTCTATCGCTTAACTTCATGTTTTCTGTTTTCAAGGTTCGTCCATGTTCATATTAAAGTTTCATCAATTGCCCAGTATTGATCTTCATAGCTATGCTTTCCTCATTCTAATCCAGATTCATGCAGTGCATTTACACATTTAGGGTTGCTATGGCTTCTTGGCAAATCTGTTTTACATTATGGAATGCTCTTCAAAGTTATGTGTTTTTTAAAACAAATTTTAAAAAAATTTTTAAATGTTTATTCTTGAGGAGGGGGAGCTGAGAGAGAGAGAGAGAGAGAGAGAGAAAGAGACAGAGAGAATCCAAAGCAGGCTCCAGGCTCTGAGCTGTCAGCACAGAGCCCGACGCAGGGCTCGAACTCACAAACAGGGAGATCATGACCTGAGCCGAAGTTGGATGCTTAACCAACTGAGCCACCCAGATGCCCCTCAGATTTACATACTTTAAAAGTTATGATATATTATTATTGAATTTAAAAGCTCTTATGTGTTCTGTGTATGTATTGCAAATATTGTTTTCTGGTATCTGGCTTGTCTATTTCATTTTCTTGATAATATCTTATTTTTAAAGTTTTTGTTTTAATTCCAGTTAACATACTTGATAGTATCTTTTGATGAGAAGTTTTAATATGATCAAGAAAAAGACTTTTGCTTGATCATATATATATTTTAGAAAGAGTTCATGAGTTTCTACAAAACACTTGCTGGGGTTATAAGTGAAATTGTGTTGCATTGCTATAATGGATATAATTGACATCTTAACGTTATTTCCAACACCTGCATATGATACATTGCTCCATTTATTTAGGTATTCTTTAATCTCAGCATTATTTTAAGTTCTCATTATAGTCCTCTCCTATGTCTTTTGTTAAATAGATTCTTAATTTCTTTTTTTGATGCCATTGTAAGTGATATTAAAATTTTTTTCCCCAATGGCTTGCTGCTAGTATATTCATCTTATTTTTGTGTATTGACTTTCAACCCAGAGAGCTTACTGAGTTTATTTAGGATTTTAGGACTTCCTACCTAAGCCGTCATATAATCTGTGAACAGAGACTGCTTTACTTCTTTCTTCCCAAACTTTATGATTTGTATTTACTATTTATGCCTTTTTGCTCTGGTTAGGACCTCCAGAAAATGTTGAATAGATGTGGTGAGAGTGGACATCCTTGTCTTGTTCTTGATCTTGGGAGAAACTATTCAATATTTCACAATTACACATGATGTTAGCTACTTTAGATTCCCTTTATTAAGTTAAAAAGACTCCTTTCTGTTTCTAGTTGCAGAAACTACACACATTTATTACACACATGGATGTTAAATGCTTTTTTTCTGATTGATTTAAATGGTCAAGTGGTTTTCCTCCTTATTCTTTTAGCATAATGAATCACATCAGTTGATTTTGAAACTTTAAAACAAACTTACATTTCTAGGGTAAATTTCACTTGGTCATGCAATATTTTCCTTTCTATGTTTTGCTGAATTTCATTTGCTAGTATCGTCTTATGGAGTTTTGTCATTGTGTTCCTAAAGAATTTTGGTATTGATAAAGCTTAAAAAAGACAAATTTGAGGTCACAAATACGTAATGCCTGCAACTAATGATTTGAAAAGCCATGAGGAAAGTGTTGTAAGTTTTGAAAATTTGTATGTGTTTATACAAAACAAAGGCTACACATCCTCTATTGCAAATTGTCACATAGATTAAATTCACAACGAATAAAACTAGTATTTGATGGTTTTTTTCTTTCTTTTATGTAGCAAAGTCATTCTCTGCCCAGATAACAGAGATTTCTTTTATTAATAAGTTGTTCTTACTCTGTGCTTTTTGAATATTCTTAAATTACTTTGAAAAAAGGATTACTTTTTTTAAGTTAAAAATAATAATAGTTATGTTTACTTATTTAAAAATATTGCATGTAACTATTTCTTGTCTTTGGGTATTAATGACTTATATGTTCTTATCTTTTCTGACAGGTCTGATTTTACCTTTCTCAAAATCAACCCTCAAATATGTAATAAAATTATTAGGATGGCCTTTATGTTTAAATAATCTTTGAGTTTCCTGGAGAGACCACTAGGAAACTCGAAGATTTCCTTCCCCTTTATCCATATAAAAGAAAGTGTATAGAAATAATTATTTCTTAGCTCTAAGTTTTAATTAATTAAAAACTGTTTTGAGAGTTCTTTTGTTTAGCAAACATAGGATAAAAGAATGATACATGGAATCAACTCCAAAGAGAATTTCAGCTTTCCTAGGGTATTTATGTTGATATAAATAGACTGTGTATCTTTCATACTAAAATAAACATCATCATGTTCATGTACAAAGGGTGACAATATCTACAGAAATATTTTGTTTCTAGGTTTTTAAAACTTTTTTTTTAACGTTTATTTATTTTTCAGAGACAGAGTGTGAGTGGGGAAGGGGAGAGAGAAGGAGACATGGAATCCAAAGCAGGTTCCAGGCTCTGAGCTGTCAGCACAGAGCCTGATGCGGGGCTTAAACTCACGAACCACGAGATGAGCTGAAGTCAGACGCTTAACCGACTGAGCCACCCAGGTGCCCTTTTTCTAGGTTTTATTACTCTTGTCAATCAGAGACAGTCATAATACAGTTTTATGAGATAAATTAAAGACCGAAGGGGTTGTCAATTTTCACTTTTCTTAATATATAATCTTTCTCCCAGCACAATCAGTGACTAAATCTTTATAAAAACGATTATGTATTTTAGCTTAGTAGAAGGTCCCATTCACCTCCATTCTGATATTGTTGGTTATTATAATAAATTAACAGACCATTTGGTTTCATCCACAGGGGTTTCTACCGCTTCTTTATATCCACCTAACTGCCTCTGATATGGCTAAGAACTGGAAGGTGTCTTCTGGAAGGAACACTAAAAGAATCTGAGTAAGCGACTGTGTTCTTTCTCTCTCTCCTTCCCTTTCTCCCTCCCTGTGAGGATACTCGCTCTTGGAAAACTGTACCCATGTTGGGAGGAAGCTGGGCCATTGTATAGGTGTCCTGGCCAACATCTTCAGCTAAGATCTCAGGGCCTGGCCCACATTAACCATTGGGCAAGTGAATGAGCAAGCTTTCAGATGGTTCCAATCCCCCTCCTTCAAGTTGTCCCAGTTAATGCCGGTAATGTGGAGATGAGCTGTCTTCACCAAGTCCTACTCAGATTTCAGATTCATGAGAAAACTAGATGTCATTCTGAAATTTGGGAATAATTTTTATGCTATCATAGTAACTGGAATTGATTACACAACTCGGTAATAGGAACAGATAAAATAGGGAATACATTTGTAGGTATCACTGAAATCACCACCACCGACAGGTAACCGAGTCAAGATTTCCAGAACTATTTGGGTTCAGAAACAGAAAACAACATAAACAGGTCGCTTCCCTCCCAGATCGTTGGCATAAGACTCCCAGATTCCAAGAGCCACTGCTTGCCATTAGTTTTTTTGAACATTTTTATTTTTTATCCTCTTTTTTAATTATCACACCTTTGTAGGAAACTCTCTTCTTTAGTTACAGTACTTCAAAACTTGTTACCCTTGACAATTGTCAGATATGTGAGCACTTCTTCAAATACTGCAGAGTTATCCTGGGATTGGCTATTTGCTACTGGGAATCCATAAAGTGAATCATCTATAAGTTGATTGCAAAATTGAACATCTAGGAGAAGACGTGGGAATTAGAACTTCTGGATAGATTTACCCTAATTATATCTTGTGGAGGAAATAGTGGGGAGGGGGTTCCTCTTGTTCACCAGTGTTTGAATATAGCATACACCTGCAATGCTGATTGACCTAAGCCAAGTAGACTCCTCTCCGGGAATTAGTGCATTGAGGTTAAGGCTATCTACACTATTTGATGGAGACTGAGAGATGGAGGCTGTCAAAGGAATTTTGGGTGCAATTGAGAAAAGAGAGGGAGCTCCAGGGGAATACATTTCAGAGAAGAAGCAAACAAATGTCCACTCTGTATCTACTGAGTATTTACCCTGTGTCCGGCACTGTGGTGATAAATGCTGCTGTTCATTTGGCAGCCCTACTGGTTCTCTTCCTGTTTTATAGGTAGAATCTAGCACAAAAAAGAATGCAGGCAGGGTAGGAAGGGAATATTCTTTTTTTTTTTTTTTTTCCTCCGAGTGTGCTGAAGAGGACATGTTGCTAGCATTATCCTGAATATTGAAAAGGAATAAGCTTGTTTGTAATTTAGAATAGAGTCTTTCACTTGATTTTTTGTTTCCGTGGGCAGCTACCTTATGTTAGGTGTTTGTCCCTTGGGAAGCCACCTCTCCTCTAATTAAGCAGTGCTTTCTGTTTCCTTCCATATGGAATACAGTTTAAAGGAGAATGGGTTTTGAGCATTCCTGAACAAAGTGAGAGTTTTTGAACACGACATATAGAAAAATATTTTTTAAAACTTGTAGGTGATTCCAGCTTTTTAATCCCTGATTTTATTTGAGCCTGATTCACCTCACTGCACATAAGACAAAGTGATTTGAAAAGTTATTAATAGATTACAAGGCTCTATTGTATTAATAAATATAATCTCACTTCTCTGGAAAATTTATTTTAAATACTCTTTTCTAGGTTGCATAGGTCCTAAAATGAAAATATCGTAATTTCTTCATTTTGGCCAATTTATCCGTATTTTGAATGTAAAGCATAAAAGTAAATGTCATATGGTATCTAATCATTTATAAGAAGAGTAATTTTCTTTACATGATTCTTATTAAGTATTTTGTAAGATACTTTCGAATACCTGCTGCATAGTTTACACAGAAAATTTAAGAGGCATCTATAGCAAATCACAAAATAAATAGGAATCTTACCACTGAAGTTTTAATTTTGTGGACCTTGTTACGGGCTGAATTGTGCCCCCTCAAAATGGGTATGTTGAAATCATAACATCCAGGACCTAAGACTATGACTGTATTTAGAGATAGGGCCTTGGGGCGCCTGGGTGGCGCAGTCGGTTAAGCGTCCGACTTCAGCCAGGTCACGATCTCGCGGTCCGTGAGTTCGAGCCCCGCGTCAGGCTCTGGGCTGATGGCTCGGAGCCTGGAGCCTGTTTCCGATTCTGTGTCTCCCTCTCTCTCTGCCCCTCCCCCGTTCATGCTCTGTCTCTCTCTGTCCCAAAAATAAATAAAAAACGTTGAAAAAAAATTAAAAAAAAAAAAGAGATAGGGCCTTGAAAAAGGTGATGAAGTTCAAGTGGGGTTTTTAAGGTGGGCTCTAACCCAGTCTGACTAGTATCTACACAGAGACACCAGGCACACAGGGCAAAAACCATGTGAAGATACAAGAAGAAAATGGCCGTCTGCCAGCCAAGCATAGGGGCCTCAGAAGAAACCGAACCTGCTGACTGACACCTTGATCTTGGACTTCCAGCCTCCAGAATTATGAGCCAATAAAATTCTGTTATGTAAGCCATTCAGTCTGTGGCATTTTATTATGACAGCCTGATCCAAGGAATATACTCTTCTATGAATGTGTATCTAGAGTCAGGTTACTTTCTTGTGAATTTACTGAGGTCAGGGAATAAGCTGGATTCATCTATGGTTCTTTATCATCTAACTAGACTCTGGCCCAGAGTAGCTGCATGAGAAGTGCTTGTTGAGTTGAATTGAATCGAATAAACACAAACTGTTTTGATCGTGGCAGTGGCAGAGCAGCTGGCTGCCAGCCTGGCTCTTTCTGGCCTCCACCTGAAGTCTTCCGACTGTTGTTTGCTTCTTCCTAAGTGAGAATGGCTGTTTTTGTTCTTTCTGATTATAAAGACAAGTGTAAAAACATATGCATATAGAAGTGTGTGTTCAGTGTAAAAATAGCCTGGTAATGCATTAAAGTATAAAAAAGAAAGTGAAATTCACTCAGAATTCCCCCTACCCAAAGCAACCACTAATTTAAACTTTGATGAATATATATTTCTCAAGGCTTTTTTTTTTTCCTCAGGGGTAGGGATCATACCAATATGGTTATCAATTGATCTCTAACAAATAAATGATATGATTATATAGCATTTGTTGTTTTGCAAAATACTTTTTCCATATAATTTGAATATCTTTCATACTGGGAAATAAATATAGATTTAGAGCAGCAATTTCAAGTGGCTGACTTATATTTCACTTAAGGAATATGTAATAACGTAGTTAAGCCTAGTCCCTACTACGGAGAGTTAGAGTGTTTTAAGTGTTTTCCTCATATGAATAGTGCTGTAAGGCTTTAGTCTTTTTGTTGTGGCTCTTATCTCATCATCCCTCTTCCTACTTGCTGAAGATGGGAAAGATACAAAAGAGCATAGTCTGCAACCCATGTGGGCAATATAGACACAGAGGTAATGGAGATGACTTAAGAGGAAATCCTTGCAGAATTCCCTTGGTTGGGATGTCTCCATCTGCAACCAAAGCCTCTCCTGTGAACTCCAGACTCAATGCATCAAATTGTCTCCCTGACATCTCCACTTTGGATATAACAACCTCAAAATGTCCACAACACAACTCTCGATTTTTCTCCTGGAATGTATCTTTCACTGACAGACCTTCCCCATTCCAGGCAATAGCACCATTGTTCACCAAGTTGCTGATGTCAGGAAGAGAGTAGTTAGTCCTGATTCCTCCCTTGGTCTTTACTTTCCACATCCATATTATCAATGAGTCTCTGTTGACTTTGTCTCCCAACTCCCCTCCATCCTGCCCTCTTCCTGTCTCCACTGTTCATTTTTTGGCACACTCTCACCTCTTGCCTGGATTATGAAAACAGCCTTCTTGCTGGTCTCATGCTCTTCTCTCCTGCTTCTTCCTGACACAGAATGATATTACCACACACCACGTATAAATGTCTCAGTGGCTATCCTTTATACTTTGTGATGAGAAGTTCTAACTCCGTGCCTTGGTCTACAAACTGAATGCAATTGCATTTATTTATTTATGTCCAACTTCACTTTTCATTCCTCTCCTCCTTATCACTCCTTTCCAGCCCCACTTTCTTATGGTTTCTGTAAAGCCTCCAACTTGTCCTCACCTGAGGCCGGATACAAGGGTCATTCCTTCTGCATGGACTGCTCTTTCTTCTACCTTGTTGGGCTTAGCTCCTTTCTATCCCCTAATCTGCAGTTTAAATGTGATCTCTACAGACAGACTTCCTCTGGGCATTTAATCTAAAGTGTGTTCCCCCTCCCCTTGACTTTTTTGTCTGGTTTCAGTCTCTCGCTTTTTCTTTTCTTAGATTTTTTTTGTTTGGCTTGCAAATAGTTTTTCTTGCTTGTTGTTTGTCTCCTCTACTGAAAGCCATGCTTGGGCACCAGTGCTAAAGACATTTGACCTGTAGGCTTAAGTCTACTCAGAGGTGGACACAGTCTTAGGACATAAGAATATAAGTATGTTCCCACCAGATGCGGTCCTGCTGCCCTAAGCCCAGTTGCAGTGAATCTGGAATGAGTAGTAGGGGCTTGCAGCCTAGAGAGCTGTAACTTTCATCCCATCCTCTGTCCCCCAGTGCCTATTCCAGCCTATTCCATATGATGGGGCTTCGGCTTCCAGTTTGGGTTTGAATTTTCGTTGCCAGCTCAGACTGATGGTACCTTGACGATAGCCATACCAGCCCCTCTCCCCGAAACTGGACTTGTTTCCAAATTCATCCCAAGCCATTGGCTGAGATGCTGCCTCTGATCAGTCAGAGTGTCCTTCTCTACTAGTCTTTCTACCACTCCCTCTTTGTTTCACCCACCTGACTAAAAATATTGCTACTGTCTAGAGCTTTTCCCAAGTTTCACTCCCAGGTATAAATGACAGCCTACACTGGAATCAAGCTCACCCCTGCCCCTTTAGATGTTGGGACTTGGACTGATTACTGTTCAGTTTCATTGAAGCCAACATATGGGGGATAAAGTTTTGGAGCCAAATAGCTCTGAGCTTTAATTCTGGTTCTGACACTTATTAACTGTGTGATGCGAGGCAAGTTATTGATTTCTCTGAGTGTCAGTTTCACCATCTTTAATGTGGGGATAAATAATATCTATCTTTAAAAGTTTTGAGGATTAGTGATTACCTATGACAAATAGCTGATGTAGAACCTAATATACAGTTGGCACTCAAGCCCATCCTGCCCTTTCCTAGTTTCTTCCTCCCATCCTCCTAGACCATGATGCAGATTGTGGCCTAGAGTTGCATGGCTATTTCAGGCTGTTCTTTCTCTCCTGATCTGAGCTGAGCTGACTTCTTTAACTTCCTGAGTTTCTGTTTTCTTTTTGGCCCATATCCTTTAAACAAAAAACTCTCTTTTAACTGTCTCTGGTTTACACATCTGAGCCACTTTGATCTATTTCTTTCTAGAATAAGGGACATTTGTTCACTTTGTAAGTAAGATGCATGCTATATATATATATATATATTCCCCCCCCCCCCAAAGACTCCTATAGTCCTTTCCAGAGAAGATGCTGGCCTGATCTCCCCAAAGATGGTGTACAGGGTGGATGGCTTTTTATTACAGTCACATGCAAGGGATGTTCTTATAATAAGCGACATTTCTTGCCCAATTTTAAGGCTCTAACATTGCTTTATACTGCAAATGGAATATAATATAATGGCCCTCTATGATAAGAATCTTTTTTTGCAATGACTTTTTAAATGCACAGTCTATTTTTTCAAGGTTACAATTAGAATTACATGTCCATAGGACTTTTCTGGAAGGCATAAAGCTGTTCTCTGGAGCCCAGCCCCCTCAGACACCTTGGCATGAATAATTTGAAGAATGGCTGGGATCCCATATGTTTCTTCATTCCTTGTAGACAGCGCTGACATTTGGGAATGTATTCTTAGGGTTTGCTTCTTTGAACATGTTTGGTTCAATTAGCCTACTGGAGCTGAGGTGGCATAAACTGTTTTTTAAAGAAGTGATGCCACATTCAGAGCAGGATGTTTGAGACACAACAGATGGGCTTGTGATCAGGCTAGATTGCCATTTATCAAATTTAGAGTAAACTTAGTGGATCTACAGCACCTGACCCAGTTCCTTAAGAAGCAGAAGCTCAAGAAATGGTGATTAGAAGAAAGGACGAATGCTAAACAACTAATGGCTGGAACTCTGTTGACGCCTTGGGGAAAGGAGAACATTTAAATGAGTTGGAGATTATTTAACCTTAGAATGTCAGATGTACTGCAGAGTGAGTAAACTGTCGCTAATTTTCTTTCCTGAGATTAAAAGGTCAGAACTGCTTTATGTGATAGTAACTGCCATTTACTGAGGACTTACTAAAATGGGTGTCTATTTGTGCTTGTTTCCCCAGCATCTGTATTTCTTTTAAGGTACTGCGTCTGTCTCGATAGCAAGATGACCAAACATGGTCTTGCCCAGTGCACACCCCAGGCTGAGCCAGTTCCTATACTACATCGCCTCTGCAACCTTTCCTGGTGCGGGCACAGACATGTAGACAGGTGACACAGGTAGGGCCCGTTTAGGGGCTTCCTCTGGACTGGTATGTAGATATTGAGAAGAAAGGTTTCTGTTTGAACTGGGATTGCTAAACTCAGAATTGATGAATTTAGGCACTAGCATGTGGGTAAATGTTTATGGCTGACTCTGGTTAACTTTAAAAAATGCATATATATATATATATATCCATATCCATATATATATGCACACATACTTAAATTTATTATACATCCTGTTGATGTAAAATGTGTGTAGCATGTAATTTGCAAGTAATATTAAAATATTCAGCACCAGCCCATTGATTCTTACAGGATACTCTCAAGGATTTTTGCCTAACTCTTGACTCTGTGGATGACCTGTAATGGTCATTGATGATAATGTAGTTCCAACATGAATATTGGTTGGTATTCTCATTTATCTTGATGATAAAGAAAAAAATAGATATAAGCTAGAATTTACATATTTGCCAATGATGCGAATGGCTATTTTGTGGAGGGTGGAGGAAGCCAATGGATACATTTTTTCCTGTTCTTTAGGTCAAAAGCTTAGTCACGTTATAGATACTGATCTATTTACTGCTAAGTAACCCTACATTTGCTGAGGATGCAGGCTGAGGAAGCAGCCTCACAGTCGGACAGAACTGGACTTGACTCCCACCTTGGAGCAAGAGCCTTTTAACATCCCACAGTTTATCAGAAAAATGAGAACAAAGAAAAACAGGCATGCAGACATCTTCTGGATTATTCTGATGATTAAATGAGACAGCATTTAATAACCGAAATACTTCACCTGTAAAACAGAGGCGATACCCTCTGGGTGCAGCTATTTTAAGAAATGGAAGTAATAAAGCCCTGTAAATAAACAGGGCCTTTCACATTTCATAACTGTTTGGTGGCAACAAAACCTCAGCTCCATCTAGCTGGAGCAAAAAAAGAAAATTGAGAAAAATCCCTGGGCAGAATCCTTTCTGTTGGTCCCTCCCCGCAGGGCTTCCCCTGGGGAGTAACCTTCATTCTGTAGGCTGGCCTTCTCTAGCCAGTCGGGGAAATGTCCAACCAGCGGCAGCCCTGTGTTCTGTGGGGCTGCTGGAACCAGCTTGCACCTGCTAGGGCAACTTTAAAATTTTCAAGGGTCTGGTGAGTGGGTTGTGAAACACAGTCAGTAATAAAGATTCAATTATATTAACTTGCAATGAAATAAATTACATTAAAAATGAGCACAATACACCAACTTCATCACTTCCTAAATTATGTTACTACATTTTACTGTTATCTGTATTCTTGACATTATTTATGACTGTAATATCTATAAGGTGGAAATTCTGTATCATGGTGTGCTATGCGCATCAATTTCCAACCTCGTGTTTGGTGATGTCACATTGGAAACTTGAAGTCAGCTATGGAAATCAGCTAATGCACAAATCAGGGTTCAATTTATCGTTTTGTTGATTATAGAAACTTAATAAAGTGATGGAGAAAGTGCAGATTATAAATAATTCAGATTAAACTTAAAAGTGTTTATGTCTGTAGCTATCACATTATAAATAGCAACAAAACATTTGAGGAATTATTCTTCTTGTAGTCATAATCACATGAATTATGAATAATTTTCCCCATTCCTTCAAATTCCTCTTCATCTACATTATGCTTTTTGTGTGTGTGCAGGTGATAGGTTTTTGATGTAATCAAACCTGCTTTACCTTGTTATTTATAATTCCCTGCGCTTCCAAAATAATTTAGAAGCCTATTTTGCATAATTGTTACATGCTTATCTTAGTAGCATATTTGGAATTTATGGTGGTGTACGGTGTGAAGTGTGGGTAGAAATTAAAATGTTTAATTCTACACTAAAATGTTCCCAACAACATTGAATAATTAACGAATCAATTTGTTCTGTAGCCTGCATGTTCTAGGCACTGAATCAGAGCTAAAGAAACATATATGCAGAAGACTTGATCTCTGACCTTAAGGAGTTCACGGTGTAGTGAGGGAGACAGGTAGATAAAACCAATAATATAAAGTGATTTAATTTCACTGAGTTTCACTTTCTCTGTTTCCTTGTGGACCTCTAGGGCATGTGAGAATCATTTCACTGTGTTCAAGTGCACATGCCCACCAAGGTCTGGGGAATTTCTCTATGCTAATTAAGATTACAGTTCTCTAGTCACTCAACTCAGCAATCTCTTCCCTAGGGTCCTGTTGCCTCCCTGGAATTCTACCCAGGAAATGGAGCAGATCTTCTCTGTCTGGACTCCCGTAAACTTATCGTTTATTTTTTAATTTTTTACTTCCCTTGGAAATCCAGGGCTCTGTCCGCATTGTAGTAGAGAAAGGACTGTTTTACTCTTTGGTTTCTCTCCAGCTTGTTTCACTTCTCTTAGCACAGAGGAATTTTTCTCATCTAGGCTGGAAGTGAGAATATATAAGAAAACTGGTTCTTGTTAGTTATTTCCCAAATCTTTTGGGAGTCATATAGTACAGTGGATCAACAGAAGGGTTAAGAATTTGGGCTTTGAAAACAGAATACCTGGGTACATAATCCTGGCTGTATCACCTATCAGTTTTGAGACCTTGTGCAAGTGGCTTAACTCCTCCGTGCCTCAGTTTCATTTTCGGTTCAATGGGAACAATGTAGACACCTACTGTAGTGCTTGGTACATAAATGCTCAACAAATATTCATTGGAGTCAATGAAATTCTAATTTATTCTATTAGAATTAAAGGAGATTAAATGAAAACTAAATACATGTACTTAGAACGGTACCTAGCACCTGGTAAGAATACACATAGCCTTGTTTATAACGTTTTGCTTATTGCATTTCTGTTTTTCCAATGCCTACACTTTTGAAATTCAAAAGCCAGAACAGGTGAGCTGTTGTGAGGAGTGACAGTGTAATGGCAGCAAGAGACTATCGGTAAATATGGAGATTTGGGAAGAGAGCCCTTATTAATGTTTCAAAAATATGTCCTCATATGCAGGGGTTCCTCATCTGGTTTCTCCAATCCTGGTCTTGTTTTCTCTCCAGAGCATCTTTTTCAAAACAACTGCAGTATAACTGACATATAACATTATATTAGTTTCTGTTCATACAACATAACGATTCGAATTTGTGCATGTTGTGAAATGATCACCATAAGTCGTCTAGTTAACATCCAGCACCATATGGAGTTATAGACATTTTCTTTGGTGATGAGTGTCCAAAGCATCTTGCACACCCATTAAATACAGGTTCCTTTTCCTAGAATACCATGTCCCTTATTTACTCAAAACATGTCTTTTCTAGCTACAGAATAAGCCCAAGCTCCTTAAGCTGGTCCAATGAGTCCCTAACTGTGCCTCCAATCCTATCTCCCATTTCTCTTTATTAAGTCTGAATTATCTACTTTTTGTCACACATCATAAGCTTTGCTATTATTATGCTTTTCCTTTTTTCTAGTTCTCTCTCCTAGAAAGCCTACCTCTTCTTTCCACCAAGGGACCCATCAAGGATGAAATCCAGCCCATAATCATCTCACCAACTGGTGTCCCCGCTTTAGTTCTGTGACTGTCCACAGGAGACATCTTTTCCTAATTCTCACCAAGATGCCAAAGTAGCTAGTAGCAGCCCTGGTGAGGACGTATCTAGGGTTTCAACTGTATTTGTAATCTTTTCTTTCCAACAGCGAGACATCCGCTGCAGTAAAGAAAGCATATGGTGGCATGAGGAGAAGACACAGAAAGGGCTCTTTTTCAAGTCTTGGAAGTCAAAGACACCTTTTGGAGGAAATGATGTCTAATCTGTGATCTGAAGGAATATGCCTGGTGACACAGGACATAGGTGAAGGAGGTAAGTACAAGGAATAGAAGGGGCTCTAGGGAACCAAGATGGATGAGGATGTGGGGTCGCAATAGGAAGTGATAGGTCGAGAATAACTATGCAAGCAGGAGTCAGACAGGGATGGCTAGAAAAAGGCCAGCTAAGGGCTTTGGACTTTCACCTGAGGGTAGAGGGGAACTTTGAAGGGTGACACAAATAGATTTATGCTTTAAGAAGTACAGGGTGAAAATGGACTGGCGTAGAGTTCAGAGATGGATCTGGAGAGGCGCAGGACAGGAAAAGACCGGAAGAAGCGGGGCAAGTTCAGAGGACTGTCGTAGCAGTGCAATTGCAAGATGAATTCTGGCACCGTCTGCACCATCACCTAGGCTTTCCTGACTAATGCACATTAGGAACTTGCTTTAGGTACAAGAAATTAAGGGTACGATAACTCTCAACCCTGGCTGCACCCTGACCTTAAGGAGTACCAGCAGTGATCATGGGCGCTGGATACTTTTAAGAGATGCACAGGAGGAGAATGAGCAGCACTGAAGGTGGGGGATAAGGATAAAGAAGAATTCAAGTTAGTAACTTGGACAACTCGGGAGGGGTGGGGGAGGAGCTGGAGGTGGTATTCCTGAGATAGGAAACACTGGAGGGGGGGGACATTTTGGATATGTTGAATCAGGGATCCCTGTGGAATTGCCATGCAGAGAGAGTTAGCACATAGGTATACGTGTCTAGAGTTGCAGGAACGATATCTGTGTCTTGGAATTCAGAAATTTGTGGATTTCTATATATTTGTAGCTCCCTGATCAGAGTTAGGGGTGGCGATCCTTGTGATCAAACACATTAATATCTATGCAGCAAAACTTGTCAATATTCACAGCAAGTGGGATAAAGGAAGAATACAGATAGCCTCATGATAATTCATGTCAGGCTTTTCTGGCAAATACATTTGTGACAAATTTGTGGGAAAAAAAAAGTCCAGGATTTCAAAGTTTTCAGTTTCAGAAATGTGGATACAAGACTATCCACCTCTACGATCTCATTTAATTCTTTTTTTTTTTTTTTAAATTTTTTTTTCAACGTTTTTTATTTATTTTTGGGACAGAGAGAGACAGAGCATGAACGGGGGAGGGGCAGAGAGAGAGGGAGACACAGAATCGGAAACAGGCTCCAGGCTCCGAGCCATCAGCCCAGAGCCTGACGCGGGGCTCGAACTCACGGACCGCGAGATCGTGACCTGGCTGAAGTCGGACGCTTAACCGACTGCGCCACCCAGGCGCCCCAAATTCTTGAATCAACCAGATGAAGTAGGCCCTATTACTATTCTATTTTTACAGATAAAGAAATTCAGGCACAGATAGGTTAATTAAAATGCTGAGGTCACAAAATCAGTATTCAAACCAGTCAGTCTAAGGTAAGAGAATGTTTCAAGAACAGAGGAGTGGTAACAGGACCAAATGTTACAGGCAGGTACAGTAAAATTAAAAACAACATTGCCTCACTGGATTTGGCAATGTTAAAGATGGCCTTTGGGAAAGCAGTGTGAGGGAAATAGTGGGGTGGAGGCCAACCCATGGTGGGTAAAGGCGTGGAAAGGAGGCAAGGACGTGGAGACACTTATTACAGACCACTCTTCTGAGAAACTGACATGAAGGGATGGGAGAGACAGAACAAAAGCTAGAGGGAACAACAAGTTAAGAAAGCATTCTTAAAATTTTTTTAATGTTTATTTTTGAGAGAGACAGAGGCGGGGGGGGGGGGGTAGAGTGTGAGTGGGGGAGGGGCAGAGAGAGAAGGAGACACAGAATCCAAAGTAGGCTCCAGGCTCTGAGCTGTCAGCACAGAATCCTATGTGGGGCTCCATCTTATGGACCGTGAGATCATGGCCTGAGCTGAAGTCAGATGCCTAACGGACTAAGGCACCCACGTGCCCCAAGAAAGCATTCTTAAAGCATATGAAATATTGAAGAGCAAGGAATAAGAAGGCAATTAGTAACATGAGATCCTCCAGAGGCACTAGTGAGTAGGACGCAGAGCACTGGTAGAGGGATGGTGCAGGAAATCACTTCCTATTCACCTCGAAGAAAGAAGAAAAGGAAGAGAGGCAAAGCAGGAAGTCTAAGGATTGACAGCATGATATGTTCTTTGAGTCATCTGAGACTGTGAGGTGAGAGGGTGACATCTTAGGTGTGAAGACAGAGGAGAAGCTTTGAAAAAGCTACTGCAGAGAATGGAAGGGACGGTTGACAAGGAATGTGTAGAACGACTGGGCTGCATTGAGAAAGTAAGGGGTTCGGAGGGCTTGAATTTATGATGCATCCGTTTTGGAGATTTTGAAATTGTCTCCTGAGACGTTCAGTAGGTACAAGTATGGAGAAACTCAAAGTTGGATATAGTAGAGCTGGGTCTTGGCTGGGTAGGTGTAACTGAAGGTCTGATCTTTGGGAGTTGACAATCTTGGCTTGACATCTAAATCCCAGAGATCCCTACAGAGTGCAGCGTTGCTCTAGGACAGTGGTTCTCAACCTTGATGCACAGTGAAATCACCTCAGGAACTTTGAAACTGCTGATGTCTGAGCCTCATGCTCAGAAATTCTGATTTACTTGGTCTAAGGGCTGTGTCCTGAAAGTTGGGATGTTTATAAACTCGCAGGTGATTCTAATTTGTAGTCAAGGAATTATTGTTTCCCTAATTTCCTGTACCTAAAGCAAGTTCATAACCTGTATCAGTCAGGATAGACTAGGTTAGGGTACAGTAACAAACAATGCCAGAATCTGTGGGTTTTAATTAACGAAAGCTTAAATTCCTGTTTGTAGGATGTCACCAAGGGTCTAGGTGACTCTTTTGGGCAGCTGTTTTCCTTGTGTTGCTTGGCATTCCATTGTCAGTGAGTCAGGGGAAGAGGAGCATTGAGGACTGAGTTCTGGCTCTTACTTGCTTTTACCAGGAAGTAACACACATCACCTCCATTCACATTTCATTGACCAGAAGTAGTTTATGGCCACAACAAACTTCAAGAAGGTGGCAAAGGCAACTGGATATTGGTGAACATTAGTAATGATCACCACCTAGAACTTTTACTATAAATGAAAGCAGAAGGAGAGAAAAACATTTATTTACTTTATAAACCCCATATGGCACTCGTTCCACGCTGGATATCGTTTTAGTGGTTTTCAAATAGGAACTCATCTCACCCTTATAACAGCCCTATTAAGTAGATCATTTTTATCCCCATTTTATAGAAGGGGAGATTGAGGCTACATAACTTTCCCAAGGTCATATAGCTAGCATGAGGCAAGATTAAATTCCAGGTAGTCTGGGTCCAGAGTCTAAGCAATGTCTCTCTATACAATATTCTGCTGTCTATTCTGCTTTATCTCAACTTAGATTGGGGAGGGGGCGGGAGAAAAGGAGAAGGAGGGAGGTTATAAGTGTAAGCACTTTGTGAATGCAAAGGAATCGAGTAGTAATGTGTGAATATTTAGAGCTGGAGCAGGGCTCTGAGGGCAAGCAGAGAGTGATGCTTGGGAAATGGGTCTGGGAGGAGGAAACAGTTCTGACAGATAACTCCTGATAATGAGACCAACCCTGGAGGCCAAGGTGGAAAGCAGGGTCTGGCCCCTTTCTTTCTTCTTTGCTCCTGTTCATCCATCAGAGGTACCCCTTCAGCATCCTCAGATTTCACCTTAAACCCATGCTGGGGTTATCTCGGAAACAAAAATTGGAGATGGGGAGAAAAATCATTCCCCTAGAGAGTAGTGGGTAGGTTATTTTCACATAAGGGATCCAACATTAAGTCAGACTGGACCTATTTCTAACACATTTCTGAGAGTTTACATGTAATTACACTACTGTGAAACTACATTAAAAAATCTTCAAAGGAGGGGTGCTTGATCAAAGAATCCTTCAGTGAGCCAGTAGTAATTACAAGCCATCACCTCCTAATACATCAGATTTCTAAGTCTTCACTTTCATGTTGGATGCTGTTACACTAGAATACACCTGCAGCTCAGCTGGCGTCCACTCGCTTCAGAGCTGTGACTTAGGTGTCAGCACACACCGCTGGGTATTGGAACCCCTGGTTCTCACAGACAACACCACTCTAATAACAGGGCGTCAAGAAAGGACACATGATTCCCCTTGAAGATGGGATCTTTGCGATGAAACAAACAAAAAGAAGCCCTTTGTGTGACATTGAAGACTTTTGGTTCCTATTGCTCACCTGTTAAATCCTGCAGTTTGGTTACAACATACGGACGGTGTCTGCAAAACACTTTTAAAATGCTGTATTGGCACCTTGCTGCAATCTGCTGGCACATTCCTTAGGGCTAGTCAGTCCATACGGCGCCACTCCGCTTTGCTCAACTGTATTTTGATTAGGAGCTGTTGCAAGTTGTTGCCAGGGGTTTCTTCTCTCTCCAGTGCTGTGAAATCAGCGGTGGCAAGAGAGATCACTGGAAGTTGCTTGTTGTTACAGCTCTTAGCCAACACCAGATTATTTCCCATTATTTACAAGGAGCTCTTGCTATAGGGTCAGAAGGCTTGATTCTAGGCTCAGCGCAGCCTCTAAAGCACTGTGTCACCTTGGACCAGGCATTTCATCTCTCTGGGTCGTGGTTTCTTCCTCTGTAAAATAAAAACTTAAACTAGAAGATTAAGACAAGTGTGGAAACCAGAGTCTTGACACTTTCTCGAATTTTTTGTACAATGATTAAAATAATCCAGAAGTTATAATGCTATACACTTAAGGACAAAGAAGAAAAGATAAATGTCACTTTAATTAAGTCTGCAGATGGAAATAAATGGGGAAGTTCTACCAGTAATTGTGTGACTGCGTCTTAATGGAGTCCAAAAGAGTTTCCTCTTTGGGAAGTGTGAGCTAATACACCCACAGAGGAGTAATTAGGAACAGAGATATTTATACTAGATGGGAAATGCTGGGAAACAGAGATTTATATCAATACCCAGAGGCGAGATGTGGGCAGCTGATGATGTGCAAAAGAACATATAGATCTGAAGTCTTGAAGTATTTCCTGTTAATGATGTTGATGGATTTATCATATCATGTTAGAGTCTAGGATTGCAATCTATGAATTATATATATAAAACATATATAAACACTATATCTATATCTATATCTATATCTATACCTATATCTATATCTATATCTATATCTATATCTATATCTATATCTATATCTTAGCCTGTCTATTACCACCCCAGTCTGTGAATGGCTCATTAGTCTAGGACCATGCTGTGTCCCTACACCAGCTTAGCTTCCACAAACACAGGTTATGTAAGACCCATCAGGGGGGGAATCCAATTGTGTGTTTAAAAATGCCTTTCCACTTCTCCCGCTCTTACACACTCCCAGTCAACTGCAGGGAGGGAGCTGTAACCTCAACCACAAATCTGAACCCTGCCGGTGGCAGGCGGATTAGAGGGATCCAGCGTGTGCCTGAGTTCCTTGCTATTTAACTAAATACACCCTAATGCATTTAGAAGACGTTCTAACTGTAGGGGAATTAACTTGCACCACCAGCAGTACTTGAGTAGAAAGCTAAAATAGCCCTGTGTTATTCCACAGAGTCTCTTGATTTTTTGCAGAAGGAATCCTAGCAGAGCAAACTGCTCTTTGCTTTGCGTCAACCTTCTGCGTTTGCTCAGCTGCCCCGCCCAAGCTTTGGGACATGGGTGAAAATTTCAGAGAGGACAGGGAAGAAAGGACCCGAGGCTAAAACCTGGATTCTGATTGTGTGTTTATGCGTCTCTTGGCCAAAGGCAAAGGCCCTACACCGGGGTGCTCTGGAGAGAGAGTGGTCGTAACCCGAGGCCAGTGATTAACAATCTAGGGGTTTTCAAACAAAGTCAGACACCTTCCCTCTGTCCTCCCTGACCCAAGCCGAAGCTAAGCAGATCTCCCGGACCTCAGCCTGAGGATTCCTGCTGCTTCAGGGCAACTTAGCCTCCATCATTTCTAACAGCGGTTCTCTAACATACCATGACCCCAGCAAAAAGGGACGCCCCCACACAACCGTCCTTTTGCTGTCACTACTCAACGCTTCGCCTGGACACCAACTTCTCAGCGTGCTGCAGCCGCATTTTTGTCCCGTGTCCTTGACCCTGCTTAGCAATCTCCCTTTCTAGACAGGCCAGTGGAGCCTCTGGAAGGGAAGCCTTAGTGCTTCTGAAACTTGAGCGAGCATGCATCACCTTACCCGGAGGGCTTGTTAAAACAGGTTGTTGGCCCCAAGTGTGCCTAGTTACCTAGCTTTGAGGTAGAGCCCGGTAATTTGCATTTCTAACGAGTTCTTAGGAGATGCTGCTAGTCTAGGACTCCTGTGAGAACCACTGCTTTAAATAAAAGAAGGTGCCACGGCGTGGGCTCCCCCTTTCCTTTCCATCCCTCCGCGCTCCATTCGCACTTATGCCATTTTCCCTTCTCCGTGGTAGCTTCCGGCTTTGGGACTGTGTATGCTAACGGTTCCACTTCTGTCCCCGGTTCTGAGCTGATGGAGGGTTGTTAAAAAAGATTCCTGCCTGCCTCTCTCCTGCACCCCCGCCCCCCGCGCTGTTTCCTTCCACCACCTTCACTGTTTTTCCACCACAAATCCTGTCCGCTGCGCTCCCCCTCTCTCGCGTGTGAATTTATCCACCCCCGTTTCCCACTCCTTGAATTAAGTGTAACCTTTCCCGCAACTTAGCCCTGGTGGCGGGCTCGCCGCTCGCCTCCTGCGCTCTGGGGCTCCCCGGCACGGAGGCTCCTCCGCGCGCCAGGTGCGGTGGGAGGCGCAGGGGCCATTCCCGCGCCCGCTCTGCGCTCAGACCCTGGCTGGCCCCGGCTCCTGGGCGTGGGGCAGGGCGGGTGCTGACAGCTCCTCCGCTGAGCTTCGGGCGCGGAAGCCCGGAGGGGGGCGGTAGCAGCGTCAGGTGGCTGCTCTGCGTCCCCGCGCGCCGCCCTGTCAGTCCCTGCTCCGCGCTCAGCCTCAGCTGGAGCGGGAGCTGATCTACACCTTCGCCCCGACAGCTGCGTCCTCGGGAGCAGCCGGGGCTCGGGACCCCGGCGGGAGAAGCTGAGATGTGACCCCCTCCGACTGCCCATTGCTCGTCTGGCATCCTGCCTGCTTCTTCCTTTCCCGCTCCACGGCCCCATTGGACAGCGAACGTGTGTCTGGATCTCTGGGGAGAGAGGAGCGGCTACCGGGCGCACAGCCCGGCAGAAGTTGGGCTCAGCTGGGCAGCCTTGATCCAGCTGCGCGCGAGGGGTGGGCCAGGGCGGGAGGAAAGGAAGGCTCAGTAAAGGGGTCCGCATCTGGGCTGAGAGGGACTGGGAGCCAGAGCTAGGGGTGACTCTTCCCGCTCCCCGGCCTCGGGGCGCGGGGCAGCGGGAGAAATGCTGAGTCCGCGCCCAGGCGACCGCCGCCGCGGCAGCAGCAGCCTCAGCAGCAGCTTCAGCATCAGCACCGGCGGGACAGCGACAGCGGGGGCGGCGCAGGCGCACTGTGCCCCGCGGAGCCTGCAGTTCCCGAGCCCCGTGTGCGGCACCGCCACAGTCTGGGCAGCGGCGGCCGGGGGAGCGCTACTACCATGAACTGCCTGGTCCTCCTCCCCAGAGCTGCTCATCCAGGTCGGGCTGGAGACACAGTCAGGAGACCCTGTCGCCGCCGCCGCGCCCCCTCTTCTTTCGGCTCGATCTTCTCCTCCACCTTTACCTCCTCTTCCTCCACCTTCTCTTCCTGCATCCCCCCCTCCCCCGCCGCGGATCCTGGCCGCTGCTCTCCAGACCCAGGATGCCGGGGGGCAAGAGAGGGCTGGTGGCACCGCAGAACACATTTTTGGAGAACATCGTCAGGCGCTCCAGTGGTAAGAAGAGTTGCAGTTCAGAACACCCCCACCTCCATCCTGCCCACGCGCGCCCCCCATCCTCCCCATCCCATCCCTCTCCCAAGGGGGAGGGGGATGCAGACAGCCCTACCTGGTGGCTTCAGTTACTAGTTGGACCGGATTTGGGGTCGGGAGGGGAATAAGGCAGTGAAGGAAAGTTAGTTGCATCCCCTCCCCACGACAGACTCTCCTCCCTCCCACCTGTCCAGAGCCCAGAAGGGAAGGGGGAGCTGGGAGATTGTAGGTTCATCTGGAGAATAAAGTTGAGTTTTCCTTTGATGAGGGATATCTTTCTTGTTCATCCTTTCCCCACATTTTCTCCCCCTCAAGGAGGCTTCAGGGACTGATCAAATTCTTAGAGTTAATCTCAGTGGGAAGGTTTCCCTCGAGTTGGGAATGGCTGTGAAAGTGGCTACTTAATGAGGTTTAAGTCTCTGGAATGGCTTTTGGGCCCAATGAGCACTGCTGAAAGGAACCTTGTGCTAGGGAGAGGAGTTGGAGTTGAACCTAACAGAGTCAGTACTTGAAAAATGGGAAGCCAATTACTATGGTTAAGTTTGTGTTGAAAGTTTCTTTATTTTAATTTTTTTTCCATTGTGCATTGCTCTTTATTAATCTATTTGATATATTTCACTTGACTTAAACAGGGGAAATGTGAAAGGGAAGCAATAGCTACTGTGCTTTTAAAGAACTGGAGTAAGAATCTTAAAAAATGCCATTCTACTTTGCTACTGATTGTAAGGTTTTCTTGCCTTAAAGTGTCTTTAAAATGCCATCCATTTATAAAGTCATTTCCTTCAAGATATTCTGAATGGAGATCAATATATAGTTCACATTTTAAGACCTTATAAACTTTGCATGTTACTGAAATCTACATCTTTCATGTTGTTTTAATTCTTTTATATAATTTCCAATTTTATAAGCAAGATATGTAAAGTGTCCTTCAAAGTTTTTTTCCTTCGGAGGCTTGTTATTTTATTTTGAGATCATTTATTGGGAGACTTATGAGAAAGATATTGCTGCATATTGATTACAGTAGAGCTTGGGCCAAAGCAATGGAAATACTCTATGCAGTTCCAAAATTCATTGTTTATTCATTCATTGAAACAATATTTACTTGGGTGCCATATACAACAGACACTCTGTGGGGTCCTTTGGATAAAAGAAATGATTAAGACACTTCTGCTCCTAAGAAGCTCTCTGCCTAGTGTGTAAGACAGAGTCACACTAAAATAATAATAAATAATTAAATACAATTATGCTTTCCCTGAATTGGTTGACTAGATTATACTAATTCATAGATTAGGATCTCTTCAAAAACGAAGCTTGCAAATAGTTCCCCTGATTTTTGGGACCGTGTATATTTAAGTGTCCCGAGGTATTTTTCATAAATCTCTGATGTGGTATTTGGTTTTAATTTGAAGCTTGTGACTTTATTTCTTCCACATTGGTCAACATCTGATATTATACAAGTCTAGAGCAGACTTTTTGGGTTGAAAAAAAATAGCTAACAGTCTTGGTCTAATTTTTAAAACAATCTATAATATTTTTGGCCATTCCAGTGTGATTTGAAATATGTTTTTTATTTTTTATGATAATATAAAATACAAATTCATAATGGTAGGCAACTTCCACGTTTATACATACCTTCATGTATTCCTGTTAAATGCAGACCTAGAATACAAGGGGGTGTCACTATTAAAACAACCAGTTTGGGAACTTTAAAGTCTATTGGGATCAACTATTTCAGATACATACATTTTATTTCAGCTTTCTCATCCTCTTGGATTATTTCAATTCCATGCAATCTGGTCCGTGAGGGGACTTGTCAGAGAATGCCTGAAAAAATAAAACCCATAGGCTCTCTGTTCCTCTGCACGATGATCTGAAAGAAGATGAGAATTCCTTGACTGCAGTTTACTAGTATAACATCTTTGGTTGAAAGTTCTTCTACAGAGTGGAGCGATGAGCCAGCTTTGAGAATATGTTTGATTTCAGATATAGTAGGAAATTAAGGCTTACCTTAACATGGCTTGGAAATATCTGCTTCTGCTGCCTCTATTTTATATCTACCATCCAAATCGATGAGTGTTTGATTGTTTTGACACTTTGTGTTCATAATTGCTTCATTGGCTTAATGTTTCTTTCAGTGGATAACAACCCCAAGCGCAAATGAAAATTTATCTGTTCTGGCATTTAAAATGCCACTTCTAATTGCTTATGGCTAGCTTTTAATACCACTGCTTGAAACCTCCGAGCTTTGCTTGCCATGTATTGGACCGGTGAGGTAAATATGTGCATGTGCAGGTAGTAAAAACTAGAAAGTCTCAGTACTACTTTTACAGGAAGAGCCCCAGAAATTGAGAATTACAGTATTCAATTGGTCTGCACATTCATGTGGGAGTAGCCCACAGTTGTTGTCATTTCTATATGATTTGGCAGAGAAATAGAAAAATTCATTCTGAGAAATTGTTTAATTGAAACTAACAGAGGAAATTCCCTTCAGGATTCTCACAGATGGATGAAGTTTGTCACAGTGAAGATTTCATTATTCACTAACTTTTAACAACATTGAAAGTGAAGTGTTGGCAGAGCTTTAGTGGAACAGACAGAAATCGAAGAGAGTTGCCTACTTACCCTTACCCCACGAAATGCTTCTCTTTCTGATACATCACCATTTTCTTCTTATGAAAAGATCAGGTCTTTTACTGAGAGTTGGATGAGATAGACACGTATACAGAGAGATGTACACAGATACACCACAGACAGGCATCCATCCAGATACGAAGATGGATGTACAGGAAAAAAACCCCCAACCTCTCTCTCTTACACACAAAGAGCAAAAGAGAGATATACAGAAAGAGAGACACAGAGAGGGGGAATATCAGATTTGGAAGAGTAATGGACACAAAGAGAAAACATCAGGCACTAATTTGTCCACGGATATAACTAATGAACTGAAATTGCAGCCAATTAGACATCCATCAGAGAACTTCATGTTGTGGAACAAAAGAGCACAAAGTGTGGTCTATTTGGATGTAGCTTTTAAACCAGAGGACTTCCTAATAAAGTTCCTAAGTTCTCATTTGCAATTTCCCACAATAACAGTGCTTCATTCTGTGTCTTAGAGTAGCACTATCTCCTATTTGCTGTTACTTTACACCTCTTGAGATTGGATTTTTATTTTCCTTCTTTGGTTGACTCAGTCTGTGATGGGGAAGCATTTCAAAGTGTTACTGGTGATTCAAAGTCTATAAAATAAAATAATGAGGGCCACTGAGTAGGATGGATACAAACATGCTTTATGGCCAAATCCCACAATAGTAGAAGTAGGAAATTCCTCTTTTTAATTTTAAGATAAAAGACAAGATAAGTTTTAGATAAATAAAAGGAATTATAATAATTCTTAACATTTGATTCTAGCAGATATAGAGAACACATTATTAGTAGTCTAAGAAGTTGCAAAGGTCAGAAGTATAAGTGTAATAGCAAGGTTTAGATACAGTTTTGGCTAGGAGGTTCAAAATAAGTTGCTAGGAATGGAAAGTTTGGGAACTATGGGATGAGTTCATTACATGTATGACAGGTCTTGTAGACAGCCCCGGCCCAAAGTGCTTCTTGACTGAACCCGTGTCTGGCACATTATTAGGCTGTCTTTCCTTGTTTAAATTGTAATTATTTGTGCAAACTCTTTATCAGTATACATTGGGCTGTAGGGAGCAGAAAACTTGTGGGTAGAGGGTAAATACCTGAAAGAAAACAAGAGTATCTTAAGAATTATAGGTGAAATTTTAGATTCAAATGAAACAAAACATTTCCAAGACCTTCAATCTGATTATGTCTTTGGGCAGCACATTTTATTCATATGTTGTCTTTGGTTCCTTAGCAAATAGGCAGAAATGATTAGTTTCCATGACTGTGAACTAGGTTGCCATTTTGATATATTATATATACCAAATTTAATGTCTTTTTATTAGAATCTAATTATTGTTCTTTAATATTTTAAACATTATTAAAATCTATGAATGTTTTTCTCTTTAGAGGAAAAAAAAAGGGGCTCAGGAAAGAAGAAAACAGGAAAGGTAGTATTTTATCAACCACTTCAATATACTCGATTTTCCATTATTGCTTGAGATATCAGTGTTGTACAAGCACTTTCTTGGCTTAGTCATCTCAAAGGAAAATCCAAAATTATTTTTTTTCCCTATAATTAATATTTGTGAAAACCGAGATCTTAAAGGAGAACCTATAGGAGAAAAAATAGAGAACTAGTGATTTAAAAATAAAACAGAAAAAGACATCATACCTTTTTAGTAGCATCCAATGTAAAAGAAATGATGAAAAACATGATTTTTTGGGGGGGCATAAAGTTCCTGATATTTTTTCTTGAACGATTTTCTTTGACATCTAAACGGCTATTGAGGAAATACTGATAGAACTGTGTTGTGTTTGGTTTCCTCAGGTATTACAGTGTATCATTTTTACTTTGAAAATATCACTGAGGTTGAAATTATACTGACCACTCCCTAAATTATATTTATAAGTAAGCCAGTGGATTTGTCTCTTGCTCTAGAGCCCACAGTGTGTTATGTAATGAGTAGCAATACTTTGCTGACCAGAACTTTGCTTATGCCAGGTCACTCTTGTCTTCACTAGAAATCGCCCTCTTTGTCTGTCTTTTGGGTGGTTCCAGAAGTAGGGTGTGTGAGAACTCCATGTACTTGGCCATCCTTTAACTGCCCTCCTGAAAGAACAATGTAAGACACTATTTTTTAATAAAAGACAGCAGCTAGGAATATTTTAATTGACGGTGACTGAGTTGACTTCCAACAAGAAATCCTTTAGCTTAGTCAATATTTGTCTTTTACTTTCATTGTTAATAACGGCTGTTTGCGAGCATGGAGGAAGAGTGCTTCTGTGTTCTCCAGTGTCCGGCCTAGGAAAAAGGTTGTATTGTTCTCCAAAGCTCTGTAGATAGTATTTACCACAAGAGGTCACTATCGGTTCTGTCACAGGTGAACCAAGTAGTATATAACTTCCTTTTTCCATTTTTGTGATTTTTCCCTCCAGTTGGATTGGAGGTTAAAATCAACATAATTAATTGTTACTCTTGGAAGAAAAAAATCTAAAATATTAGACATATAGGGAAGCAAAATGAAGAAAGATACTCATTTTTTTTAATTATTGCAGTCTTATTTTAGTTGCTAAAATTAATTTATTTTATGACTAAATAAATTGGATATTAATAAAGAGTTTACGTAAAGAAATACATTTAAATACATTTGAGACTAATATAATACTTCAGCAGATGAACAAAATTTTATTGTAATAAACCATTTCACCATGGTGGTAATATATATGAGATACAAAGTTTTGCAGAAAAATGCCATATAAATAATGTCCATATATATTTCTATTTCAACAACATTTTTCCTCTGTGAGATATCTTTATATAATTCATATTAAATCAGTGAAGTAAGATCAGTTCTTGACAGCGCTTTGATTTTATTGAAAGGTAGTTCACAGATTTACAGTTATTTTCCTAGGATATTATATGATTCTAATATTTTCATGTTATCCAAACTTTTAAAATAAAACACAGAGCTAAAACAAACATTCTCTGAAATTTTCCAAACTTATTGAATTTTCCTCAGAATAGGGTTGGAGATAATATTACTTTAAGAGGTTTTGTTTCTTGTCAATCAGGAAGTCTGAATCTTGGTTTCAGGAATTTCTTTTTCTTTTTCATAGGATTAGAAACCAAATATTGGGAGATACTTCAAAATGTCCCAAACAAAATTAGTTTTAAATGGAAAAATTAAAGATAGTAGTTTTGAGATACATTATGTTTTCATATGGAAAAGTAGAAAAATTAATTAAAGAGCAATAAAAAAATTAGAAAGGAAGAGTGATTAGAAGCTATTTGAAATTTATTGAAATGGATTTCTTTCTCGGGGTCTGTTCCCATTAGAGAAATATACATACTAAATATGAAGTTCTTTTACTTGAGATATGAGCTTAGGTGCACAGTTATAGCAGTCCCTGGAGGTAATGACATATAACTAGAAAGTCATGAACATGTTGCTATATGAACTAAGCTCCTTAAAGATATGGGTCATACCTCACTCGTATTTCTATATCTTCCACTATGAAGAGTACATAGCACCAAGTACTAGTTGAATAAATGTCTTTTGATTTTGTCTCCTAAATTAAACAAGTCCATAATTGTTTTTTCCCCCAAAAGAATGCTGATTAAATCTATTAAGTAAGCTTGTATAAGTAATTGCATAGTTTCAAGTGTCTAGTCAATGGGTAGATCTGAAAGCAGAAATGGCATCGTACAGGGCAACTCACACGGGACTTGTTTGCCTCTTGTGCAAGCACAAGAGGCAAACATATAAGTGTTCTCATGCTCATCTCCTATTCCAGATAAAAATTTTTCTACTGCTCTTGTTCTACCCTCTAAGAGTTTAAAAGCTAGACTCTTTTATATAAGAAAGAACCATAGAGAAATTTGTAGATTCTGATTAATTTTGTTAAGAAACAATTTTGCAGTTAGGAGATGGCAAGTTTTATCCTTGGGAACCCATCCTTACCAGTTTAAGTATCTTCTGAGTGAGTTTTGCCCTGTGGTTCTGTGTAGTATCCCACAGAAGAGAGGAAATGGATTTTGGCTTTTTAGAGATGGCAGGGCCAGCCTCAGATCACCAAGTTTAACTGAAAATCAGACAACTCACTTGGATTGAGGGGAGGAGTTAACTTTTATCCTGATCTTTTCTGTAAGCCTTTTCTGTCTGCCGGCATATTTTTTATTTGGGGCAATTAAAGCACAATGAGTTTATTTTCATATATTTACAGCATTGAGAGAATAGAAGAATTCTTCAACCAGGGTTAAGTGGCTCCAGAATAAAGTCCCCTACAAACAGCTCCCATCCTTTTGCTTGACATTCATATTCTTTTTGGTTAATAATTCATTACTGAAACAAAAATTTATTGATTGTCTCCTACGTGCTAGGCATGGATCTAAGTTCTGGGGATACATAATACACACAATGATAGAAATAATGATTTTTTTTTTTCTGTGAGGGGCTAGCATTATAACTTGCTTATTCTTCCCTAGTTTTCTCCTCTGTAACATACAATAATAAGAGTACCTAGCTCATGGTATTGGAGTGAGAATTAAATGAGGTAATATATACAAAGTACTGAGAATAGTATCTGGCACACAACAAATACTATGTCAGTATCCGTGCGTTTAGTTACTACTATCATTTGGATGTTTGAATCTTTGAATGCACCATCTGTAGTTGATGTCTTTAATTCTTGGTCACCATTTTCCTTTGCACTTCTTTCAAATGATTTCTGTCTGTAATGTTGAAACGTCCTAGAAGATTACAAATGAGTCTTCTTGTGAATCCAAAGCCCTTTTATTTTTCTGTATTTTTCTGACTTTGCGGGGTTCGACACTATGCTCCGCTACCCTCTCTGACACTTGTTTCACTTTTGTCTTTCATGACTTTGCGCTTTCTCCTGCCCTTTTTCCTGGATTCTCTTTCTAGTCCCTTTCTATTGCTTTCCTGTTCCCTCTCTCCTCTTTTCCCTGCCCTGTCCCTTGTCTTTCCCTCCCGTCTCCTGAAGACTGAATAGTCTTCCAGGTTCAAACTTCAACCATCTTTCTTACACACATGCACCCTCCTTTTCAGAGCAAGCTTGTCCTCTGTCATAATTTAAACTTTATCCTCCCTGTGCCCCAGTCTTGTGTTTCTAGTGGCCTCTTCTTATACTTCTTGTACTTCTCACAAGTAATCTAAACCTCAAATGTTGCCAGAATTGAATTTATCATCAGTTTTAGCTTCAAACAGACTTACGTGCTTTGCTGTTTCCCCATCTCTGTCAAAGGTGTCTCTAATATTTTATTCTTTAGGCAGGATCAGACCTATAAATTAATACAGAACAAACTGATGGTGGTCAGAGGGAAGGAGGATAGAAAGATGGTCAGAATGGGTAAAGGTAAGTGGGAGATACAGGCTTCTGCTTATGGAATGAGTAAGTCATGGGAATAAAAGTTACAACATAGGGAATATAGTCAATGACATTGTAATAGCATTACATGGTGACAGAATGTGGCCACACTTGTGATCATAGCATAACTTATAGAGAGGTTGAATCACTATGTTGTACACCTGAAACTAACACAACATTGTGTGTTGCAGCTAGACTCAAATAAAAACTTTTTTGTTGTTGTTGTTAATTTTAGTCTTTTAGTCTAGAAACCCGAGGGTCTTCTTTGACTTCCAGGTCAGTATAATATTAGTCTTGCTTTCTAACCAGATTAGTTATTGTTTTTAGTTATTACTACTAAATTACTAAATATTGTTTTTAGTTATTATTACTACACAGCCCTTGTGTGCAAAGTACGTAAATTCATGCCAGTTAACTATACTGATTTATCTCAGGGCATGAAACATGTCCACAACTGACATCATATGAAGCCAATGTATGTAGATATGATGAACCAAAGAAAGACTTACAGGTGGAAAGAAGAGTTGCTTCATTAACTGCGCTCAGGAACAAAATGTCTTATCTCTGTGTGAGGAATGAAAGGTATGATACATTCTCCTCATTCATTTCTAAAGCAGTCTTTCTCTCTCCTAGAGCAACCATAGTCAAAGTAACATGCAATCTTTCTGAGACTCTGTGGGGGTCTTTCTTTCTTTCTTTCTTTCTTTCTTTCTTTCTTTCCTTAATGTTTATTTTTGAGAGAGAGACAGAGTGCAAGTGAGGGAGGGGCAGAGAGGGAGGGAGACACAGAATCCGAAGCAGGCTCTAGGCTATGAGCTGTCAGCACAGAGCCCCGAAGCGGGGCTCGAACTGACAGGCTATGAGATCATAACCTGAGCTGAAGTTGGAAGCTTAACCGACTGAGCCACCCAGGCGTTATGGGGACATTTCTAAGGCTCAGGGAACAGTGCTTTCCACAGAGCAAAGGCTTTCCATCTTGATGACAGAGACTCTTGTCCTGGTAACAGGAGCCCTTACCCATGGTGAAACACTGGGCCTCTCTAGGATTAGAAGTCTTACCTGGCAAGTTGGTGGAAAGACTCAGCAAAGCCATAAATGTAGCGCTTCTTGTACTGTACCTTGTCATGGTAAGGGCTTAATAAATATTCACCTTTTCCTATTTTCTTTAGATACGGTACGGCAGGGAAGATTTTCTTCCTTCCTTTTTTAACCTGAAGAAAACAAAATATTAAGTAGTTGAGATTTTAAGTCATAAATTGATGAATCTAAGCTTAAAGCATTTGGACTCACTTGACCAAGGGCCTACTTCTTTGGGAGGAAAAAAAACCCAAAACCCCAAACAAACAAATAAACAAACACTACTCTTCCCTCCAACAAAAAACTACTATTTAGAGCCAAAGAAACATCAGTACTTTTTAGTTCAGTAACTGGCAGTGCTTGCAGAGGCCAAAGAAGAAGGCAGAAATGTCAGGCTTTTTGTAACTGGCCCAGTGAAATCTGGCCAAAGGAGAGAATTGAATTGAATTTGTGATCTGTATCTTTTCCTTGCACAATTAGCTCCTATTGCATAGATAGTAGGAAAGAAAATAGAACAAAGCTTTAGAAAATTAATTAGATTGTAAATGCATTCAGAAAAGCCTCACTTCTGTATTTCTACCAGGTGTGCAGGTTACACTCATCTTTTAATTGGAATTCTTCATTAGTTATCTAGCCATTAGTGTTGATTGCCTTAAAAGGTTAACTTCAAAGAAAATATATAATCCCTTTAGAACAGATGCAGTTCGTTTGCAAAAACAAGGTTTGTTTATTTGCAGGATTTAAAAGTGATGCTTAACCATTAAATATGTAACACTTTTCCCCCCTGATAAATACATTTTGACTGATTTAGCTTTTGTCCAAGATTATGTAACTAGTGACTGCTTATGGCTTTAGGTATTTTAAGAAATTTCATTGTAATAAACTTCCGTAAAAATTCATCATTATTTATATCAGGGTTAAGGTTTTCTGTTGTATTCTGAAATATGAGTCATACAGGTCATTACTGCAGTTACCTTTTGCTTCTAATAATTCTGACCAGTATACTTTTTAGAAACCCATCTTCTCATGAACGAAATACTGACTATTAAAAGTAGAAATTTTGAATTGTTGGGAATTCTTTCGTGTGTCAGTGTGCAGAAATATTTTCTATAACAAAATTGCTATTATTCCTGCCATTAAAATTTTAGAAATATGTGTTAAACAATCTCAAGTATTCTGAGCCACTTTGGCTAGATGGAAAAATGATGAAGTTAATGCCATCAAAGAAACATAGAAACCTAAAAATGTACCTTTGATCTTGAAGGAGATGAAAAGTGGAGGCATATTTTTATCTTTGATGACAGCTGAACAAGTTTGAATAAATTAACAGATATTTTTTGCATATTTCAAACTCCACAGTGATGGTCTGCTTAACGTTGCCAATATTATTATATAGTAATTAGTCTCATTGTGGAATGTACAAAGTGTATGTGTCTACACACACACATATGCACACATTCCCTTGCTATAGAGCTGTAGGGTAAAGGTGTATTTGTAAGAACAGGAAAGAGACCAGCTTTATATTCTGTTATTACATAGTGGAAGTGAGCAATGCATCTCCCAGAAATCAATGTTGTGGATGTGGATATGACATATAAGTTATTTATGCTTTTGTTTAGCCATCTGTGCCAGGATGGTATTTAATCCAAATAACATGTGCTGTATGTGCTTTGGGGATTGTTCTGCTGTTACTGTTCTATGAAACTTAAATGTATCTATAGATATCACTCACCCAGAAGACAAGTTTAAAAAGTAATATACACTCCATGATTTAAATTTTCAAGTTTCCAGGGTGCAGGGAAATCTGCTAGGAACCTCTGATTTTTTTTTTTTTTTTCAGAATTGTCAGTTCTTTGAAGAAAAATACCCAGCACGGTCCTTATCTATATTCATGACAATGTCCAACCTTGCTCTAATTATTGTTTGTTGATTATATGACTTAAAATTTTTTTAATGTTAATTTTTGAAAAAGAGAGAGAGAGAGAGAGACAGAGTGCAAGTGGGGGGCGGGCAGAGAGAGAGGGAGACACAGGATCCAAAGCAGGCTCCAGGCTCTGAGCCTTCAGCACAGACCCTGATATGTGTCTCGAACTCACAAACCATGAGATCTTGACCTCAGCCGAAGTAGGATGCTTAACTGACTGAGCCACCCAGGTGCTCCTGATTATATGACTTTAAATAGAAATCAGAATTTTTATATTTGATTTGATCATTCAACAAACACTTGTGGGGATTCAGTGATGAACAAACAGACATGGTCTCTGACTTCAGGGGACTTGAAGTCTGGTAGGGGAGAAAGGTATTCGACAAACCCATGTCAAATATATAATTACAAATTGTGGTAAGCACTGTGAAGAAAAGGAAAGGATGCTGTGACTAAGTAGACAGGGATTCATTTCAATTGGGAGACGGTGTTAGGGAAGGCCTTTCTAAGACAGTAGTGTAAAGTGGAGACCAAAGTAAGCGATAGCTAGATGATAAGTGGGCAGAAAAAATATTTCAGGTGAAGAGAAAACAGGTGAACAGTCCTAAGGAGAGACAGAGAAAATGTGGGGCCAAGTTTGTGAAGTTCAAAGGCTAGTGTGGTTGGATTGCAGTGAGCACAAAAAACTGAAGTCAGGGCTTAGCTCTTCAGGGCAAGGTGTTTGCATTGTATTCCAACTGCAGTGGACAGATCTCCACTCAGGTCATAAGGATTATTTTTGTAACAACAAGTTAGGTCAGAAGGAGGAGGAGTCATAGGGGCGCCTGGGTGGCTCAGTCGGTTAAGCATCCGACTTGGGCTCAGGTCACGATCTCGCGATATGTGAGTTCGAGCCCCGCATCGGGCTCTGTGCTGACTGCTCAGAGCCTGGAGCCCGTTTCAGGTTCTGTGTCTCCCTCTCTCTCTGACCCTCCCCCATTCATGCTCTGTCTCTCTCTGTCTCAAAAACAAATAAATGTTAAAAAAAAAAAATCAAAAAAAAAAAAAAGAAGGAGGAGGAGTCATAGTAGGGGACCAGCTAGGAGACTGTTGGACTAGACCAGGCAAGAGATAATGGTGGCTTGGGCTGGTCTGGGAGCAGTAGAGTCAGAGAGAAGTAGATGCATCGGACGTGCATGTTTCACTGGTAGAATTATTAGGGTTTAGTGGTGAATTGGATGGCATAAATGAAGAGGTGTGAAGGATGCCTTTCTGGGTTTTGCCTTGAGCATCTGAGTATAGATAGAGGTAGGGAAGTTTTCCCTGAGAGCCAGCTTTGGAGTGAAACTCTGGACATCACCTGCATCATGGCTTTATCTAGCTCCCTTTCATTCCCTTGAAGTGAAGACAAATGAAGGCAAGGGGGGCTTAGTTCAGTGTGACCGTGTACGGAGGGGACTTCTGTACTCTACTTACAGAAGTTCAGAAAAGAATATCACAGGCTGGATAATTAGCTTGGTAGGTCTGGTTGTCCTTGTGGATTAGAAACAGGTAGCTTCAGATTTTCATAAGAGGCTGATTTAGACCAGAAACCAAGTACATTTTTGAATAAAACCAAAATCCCAAACCAAAACTTAAATTTATAGTGAACATTTGACAAGAAGCATTGTTGAAATGCCCTCTTTAGCCAATCTCTTTTGGAAAACGTTAGCAATTACTACGTGGATTTTATTGTGTTGCTTTTAAGCTTCAAGTTACCCTCTTTGGTCATTGATTTTCAGAATGTGCATTCTTTAGCTCTTTGATTCAGACGATTTGGAGGGTGGAGTGGAAGTTGAAGCTATGAGCAGCTGTGATCAAGCCCTTCTCCACAGAGGCCCCTGGGATCTGGAGAGCAGCTTGAAATAGCTCTCAGCTAGCTTTCTGGGCTTCCACCTGCACAGAACCTCTGTCAGAGGGGCTCTGTCCTGGGTAGTAAGGCTTTCAGGATAACAGCCCCAGTTTATGGGTGGTGTGCTTCTCCAAAGTAAGGACTAAATGAATACAGTCAGAGGGAAAATCCTGTCGGTTGCCTTCAGAGGCAACCCTATACCTTGGAAAAACTATACCTTAGTGAAAGCGTTTTGTTCAGTGTTTGTGGATTATTTTTGTGAAGTGCTTTTCCTTTCTCAGCCCCACTTGATGTCTTCGCTCTTCCTCAGTACTCTGGAATTCGTGTGTCTCCTCACTTCCTAAAATGTATGAAAACTTCTCAGTGCTAGGGCTCTGAGGGTCATCTTGCAAAGAAAGCTGAGGGGACGAGGAGGGAGGGAGAGAGAAATAGAAAGAGAGAGACCAAGAGGGAGAGATATTTAACCTCCCAAAAGGTTACACTTTTTGTAACACCCAAAAGGTGTTTCACTTTGTTAATGTCTGTGGAATTTGTGGACCACAGAAGGGTATAGTTTTCTTAAAAACATAACAAACAAACAAACAAACAAACAAGCAAACAAAAACCTGTATTATCATGTCAGATACAGGTAGTGATGGAGCAGCTCATAGGAAAACACTGCTTTTCTGGAATTGCTACGATTCTGGAATTGTAGAAAGGGAAGGAATATCTCCCATACTTTTATATTGTTGTTATTGATCAAATATAACTTCTTTTCTTTGGGAAATTTCTATCGGTCAAGACTATTGACCTCATAGTTTGTATATGATGATCTCCTTTAGAAATGGCATTAATATGCAGTAACATAGAATGTGGTTATTTTCCTATTATCTGAAGAAATGGTGCTGTAACAAGGAAGTGCGTCCTTTATGTTCAAACAAAGCAAAACAAAAGCTTAGATAGCAGTTCAAAAATACACTGTGATAGGATAGAAAGCCTTAGTCAGCGAGGCCTGGCTGTGCGTTTGTCCCCCACCAGACACTATTTTCCCGTGTGCACTGGGTCCTTTCACTTTCCTGGTCTGCTTTCCCACCCATGAAAGGAAGGAAAGCAAGTGTAAGATGAGTGCATTCGTGGGCTTGAAGATCACCTGATGATCTGGTTAGAATGCAGGTTCTGATTCATCAGGTCTGTGGTGGGTCCTGGAGTCTGCATTGCTAGCAAACTTCCAGGTGGTTCTGGTCCACACTTTGAGTAGCAAAGTACTAGGTCAGTTTCCCAAAGCTAGCTGCGCATGGGACTTGCTTTCAGTGGCTGTATTTTTGTGTTTCATCTTTAGGGAGTCTATTCAGTGTGTCCGCATTAGAACTTAGCAATCTTTATTTTTGATATTTTTGACACTCATGACAGGATTCTATGGCAGCCGCCAGTATTTGGGAATTATTGCAGTAGCCATTCTGGCTCCATTAGAACCACCTCAGAAGATTTAAAAACAAATACCGGTGCCTGGATCGCACCCAGACCTATTAAAACAGAATCTTTGAGGGGTGAGGCCTGGAAGGAGTAACTCCTGGGGCCCCTTCCAATTCTCCTCAATCTTCATCCCCATTAAATATGGAATCAAAATTGAGAGCAACTCATAATGATTCCTACTGGGCCATTGTGAATCAAGGTCTTGTGATTTATTTTTTGACCTCCTTCTAACCCTTCAGGGAAGAGTGCTTGTTTTATTTCATGTCTATCTCTGAGAAAACACTGAATGGTCTTTAAAAGAATAGGAGATGTTTCAAGGCTTAGCCTCTTGCAGAGATTCTCTTGAGAATCTGCTCATGTGTAGAATTACAGTTTCTGAAATGCTGTACTAGACTGCTACCATCCAGTAGAGATAATGACCTGATTCTTAGGCCCCTCATGCAGGAACATAGTGCATATTTGAATCATTTGGACAAGAAATGCATGCAAACATCTTCAAGGACTGAAACAGTCTGGATCCCAAGAAGGTTGAATTTTCCAGAATTCATGGCTCTTGGTATGCCAAGAGTTGTGAGGACAAATCAGAACTGGTTTCCCTAGCAAGATTGGTTGATAAATATCTTAATCTGTTTGAGCTACTCTAACAAGATGTCTTAAATCTGCTGGCTTCTGAACAACAGAAATTTATTTCTCACAGTTCTGGAGGCTGGAAGTCCGAGATCAAGCATGGCTGGGTTCTAGTGAGAACTCTCTTCCTGGTGGCAGACAGCTGGCTTCTTATTGTATCCTCACAACGTGGAGAACAGCAGAGAAGGCAGACTATCTTGTGTCTCTTAGAAGGGCACTAATCCCATTCATGAGAGACTTCACCCTCATGACCTTCTTGAATCCTAACCACATCCCTAGGGTTCTACCTCCTAATGCCTTCACATGAGGGCTAGGGTTTCGACATATGAATTTTGGAAGGACACAAACATTCAGTCCAGAACAATGAGGATGGTGGTGGTCACCAAGAATTCTGGGCAATTAACTTAATAGCTTTGTGTTTCCAAAACTTCTTAACTGGTCTCACTTTCAAGATTTGCAACTCATCTCCTTTGCAGAGAAGTTATCTCTTGGTTGCCAGGTTGCTTTCCCCACCATTAAAAAAAAAAAAAAATATATATATATATTTTTTTTTTTTTAATTTTTTTTAATGTTTATTTATTTTTGAGAGAGAGGGACAGAGACAGAATGTGAGCAGGGGAGGGGCGGAGAGAGAGGGAGACACAGAATCGGAAGCGCGGAGCCCGGCGCAGGGCTCGACCTCACAGACTGTGAGGTCATGACCTGAGCTGAAGTCGGACGCTCAACCGACTGAGCCACCCAGGTGCCCCCTAAAATATATTTTTTTAAATGTTTATTTATTTTGAGGGAGAGAGAAACAGAGCATGAATGGGAGAGGAGCAGAGAAAGAGAGAGACAGAGCAGGTTCCAGGCTTTGAGCTGTCAACACAGAGCCTGATGCAGGGCTTGAACCCACAAACCGTGAGATCATGACCTGAGCCAAAGTCAGATGCTTAACCAACTGAGTCACCCAGGCACCCCACTCCACCACGTTTTAAAGCCAAAAGAAATTAAAAATTTTCAGGAAACAATTTTAATTAATTTGTTATCCTGTTATTAATATTTGTTAATAGTACCAGATTTCACATTCACTAAAACAATAATTTTTATGAGTATAGGAAATGGAACAGTTGTGTGAATGTTTCAGATTCACAAATTATATTTCAGTTAACAAATAGACAAATATCCCAAGGAAGATCCTGGACAGTCTATTTAGTATTTATCAGTTTTCATCTAATTTAACCTTTGACATGAAAAGGAAATCTGTTTCCCCTTCTTTTGTCCCCACCCCTCTCCTCCTAATATTTTATTTTGTAGTTTAGTGTATTTAGTGTATTTCAGTGATAAATACAATTTTATAGGTTCTGGTTTGCAGGGTCACTATTTAAATATCTGTGTCCTTTTTCTAGTTCATTGCTTGTACACACATATACAGAACTCACACATAGGATGATCTGTCTGCATATATGACACAATTGTACAAGAATCTTGTACATAATAAATAATAACAATTATTAGTTAATAAAGACTTTTTGCTCCAATAGTTGGTTTATAAAGATTTTTCTTTCATTACTCTATTTCATCTCCATAAACTACCCAGAGTGGTAGGTATTGCTGTCTCCAGCTTGTGTGTGAGGAAACCAATAACCTAATAAAAACTCCCCAGGTTTTCTAGAGTAGCTCCCTTGGGAGTATTGAGAAGGGATCCGAGTGTTGGCAGAAAGTTTGGGAACAGGGCTCTTTGTGGTAATTTGATTGTTATGAATATTTACCAGTTGATAACTTGTTATATGAAGTACCTAGCACTGTGGCTATTTTCTCAATTACAGTTTTATAAAACATTCAGAAATGAGAAAAGCAGTTCTTATGCTTGTCCTCCATAAACCCAGAGCACATATCGCTAATGTGCAATTGTTAAGACCTTGAGGTAAGGGCTAGTGAACACAGAGTTACTTCACGCTCTGATGGTCTAAATGGATAATATCAAACTTGAAGCATAAAGATGAATGGACACCATATTTCCTAGACTATTTGTTAATCTTTAAGTTGTTTAAAAAAACTCTTCTGAGTTGTTAGGTTTGATTGAATCTGTAAGTGAATACTCAAATGTGTAGCTGGTAAATATCTGAATAGTCCATATTCTATGTTTATTGGTTAAAATCAAGTATATATTATAAAAAATGGGATCGAATCCAATTTCTGTGGAGTTTTGTTTTTCCTCTGAACAACTCTGCTTTCAAGCTAATATGACAATTAATCCTCCCTCCTGTGAGTTGATTTAGGACTTCATTCTTAGACTTCCTACTTTTCTATTTCAGCAAAAGAAAAAAAAAGACACAATTCTACCTAAAAAAGTTTGAATCTGCAAATATCTCAGTCAAGAATTAGAATGTAGAGAACCTCTGTTGTAGTCACTGCTCCTGAAGAATCTGGTCTCGATGAGTCTCTGACTCATCACAGAAAGGAGTTGTTTTCCAGATTAGAGAAAATGGGTACGATAATCTGTAGATAACAGGTAGATGATCTGTCCCAATGCCTAGCACAGAGTTTGGGCTCTGCTAAAGGTTGCTTTGATTTTGTTATTCCGTGGAGTTACTAGAGTATAAGTGAAGTAATATATCAACAATAAATGAATGATCATAGCTAGGCCCTTCTGAGCTGGAGTCTTAATTTTCTCATTATTGAAAATGGTATGATGGGAGAAGTTTAATATTTTTAATAGCAGAGTTAACTAGGAACAGTTAGAGCTCCTAATCCAAAGCCTAACAAATGTCTTGAAAACAAGTCTGTTTATGACAGAGGGAGGTCTGCAAGACTTTGGGGCTGTTTAGGGTGTTGTGAAATAGAACTCTTACTTCAGGGTATAAAATTGATTTAATGGGTCCTGACTAGCACACCAAAAAATTGAGATAGAGTTAAAAAAGAGGACCTCTCGTGGTAAGTGTTTTCTGAGAAATTGTTTTTTAGTTATGTGTTTGTGTAGGTGCATGTGTGCACCTGTGTAAACATGTTCTGAGATACTATGTAAAATTAATTTCTTACTATGAGCTTCAACTTAAAAAAAGTTTGAAAAACACTGGTTTGATTAGTTTCTTGGGGAGAGAAAGCCTCCCTCAGCAGGACTTTTCATGTTTATGGTAGTTCGTTTTTCGAACCTTTGGTTTCTGTTTCCTGGGATACAGGCAATTATTTCAATCAATAAATAATTACTATACTGAAACTTTTGTGGGCACAGTAGGCACAAAATTTAGAATCCTGAGGACTATATTATCCAAGAAGTTAAAAAGTAGCATATGTAAAGTATTTAGAGAGGCAGTGCATACTAAATTTCATGATATCAATTATATAAAGAAATCTCACATGAATACATTAATTCCTGTGTTTATTGATATAGTCAACCAACAAGCAAACATCTACTATGTGCCAGGCACCATGTTAGGTACAGGGGGATAAAATGGGACCAAAATGGATATAGGCTTTGTCCTTGTAGAGCTTACAGCCTAACAGGCAGATATGTATTCATCGTATCATAACACAAATAGGTATAAAATTGTAACTGTGATAAGGGCTGTGAGGAAGAGGTGCATTATGTCTGCACTATTAGGGATGACGTGGTCAGAAGGTCAGGGAAAGATTTACTGAGGTCATGACAGTTGAGTTAAGATCTAACTAACTGCAGGTATCAATCATATAAGTAAGGAAAAGACTGGTGTTTAGGCAAAGAGAATGACAAGTTAAAAGACCCTATGATGGGAGAGAACTTGAAGCTTACAAAAACATAAGAAAAATCAGTGTAGAGGACATGAATCAATTTGAATTTTGGAAAGACCTCTTTGGCTTCAGTATGGACAATCCATTGAAAAAATCTCAGGGTTGGTGTAAAACAATTAGGTAGCTGTTGGAGTGATCTAGGGGAGAGATAATGGAAGCTTGGATTTGGGAGATGATAGCGAGGATCCAGAGAAATGGAGAGATTTGAAAATTTGAAGACATAAAATTAATAGGATTTGGTCATGGATTAAGGACAAGGATAATGAGAAGGATGTTGAAAGATGGCTCCAAGATTTCTGCCTTACATAATTGCATGGATGGTGATCCCATTGTCTAAGATAGGAAACACTGGGAAAGCACCTGATTTGGGGGAATGAAAGGTCATGGACCTATTATATTGAGGTCCACTAAAGATATCTAAGAGGATATCTATGTCAACTTGGATATCAAGATCTAGAATTTATATAAAAGAGGTCTGGTTTGAAGATATAAACTAATGAGTTACGGAATCTATGGAGACAGGTGAAGTATAAGAGGAACTGATGTGGAGAAACTCTAGTATCTACTTACTGGATAAAGAATGTTGAGCCTGCAAAGGAAATGGGGGACTATTCAGAGAACCAGGGGACAGTCATTTTATGAAAGCTAAAGATTGAAAAATTTTAAGGAGTGAGTGGTTACCAGGGCTTCTGAATTGTCAAGTGAGATGAATAAAAAGCATCCTTTGGATTTGGTAACGTGTAGAGGCTGTTGGTGATCTTGTTTGTCCTGGAGTGGTAAGGAAAGAACTAGATAGGAGTGAGTTGTATGAATAGGAGCTGAGAAGATGGAACCAAGGGGAACATACAACTTTTTTGGGAAGTTTGTCCAGTGAGAGGTTGGAGACAGATATGGTGGTAGTCAGAGGGGGATGTAGACTAAGTGGTACTCATAGAATTTGTCTGGTTCTGAAAGGTTTTGGTAGGTAAAGGGATGGGGGAAAAGTGTTTCAAGTGGACAATAGGCATCATGAGTGAGTATATTTTGGGGCCATAATGAGAAAACTGACTTAATTGTAATAGTATAGACTTTAGGAGTAAATGATAAATATGTTTGTATAGGTAGAGAGGGTATAGCTGGATTTTAGAAGGGTTTCTAAATCTGAGAGGCAATTTGATGATGTAAGCACTTGGGAGTTTATATTTGGATGAGGAGTAGTAGGATGATGGAGGCAGGAATTCAGGGGGGGGAGTGAACATTAGTGTGAAAAGTAAGATCAGTTGAGTCAGGGAGACCATGTAGCTGAATGGACTGCCACTGTTGCCTCATCATGAAGTGGACAGCATATGGATTAGCGAGAGTAAACTGATTAGACCCCAGCCTGGGCTAAGAGGAGAAAAGTTAATTTTTGGTGATCATATTGTATTTATTTATACTTGATGCTATACACAAATGAAAATGTCATATATTTATAGAAGAATTTATTTATACTTTATGAAGCATTTTTGTAGGAATAAGCTCATTTTAATCTCTACTATAACCACCCTATGTATCGAGGAAAGGTATTACGATTCTCATAGCTAAGGTTCATTTCAAATGCCACAGTTTCCCTAAAACTTCTGAATCTTTGGTCCTTCTTCTTCCATGTGTTTTCTTTTAAATTTTAGGGAATTAATTTATTAGTGGTAACACACACAAATTTTAAGTGTACAGTTCAATTAGTTTTGACAAATGTGTATACTTGTGTAGCTTTTACCTCTATGAAGATAGAGAACAATGACCTCCCCCAGAAAGTTCTTTTTGACTCTTTCCTATCAGTCTCCCTCCCATTCCCTTTAGCAATCATTGTGCTGATCCCTATCACCATAGATTAGCCTTGCCTGTATTAAATTTCATATGAATAAAATGATAGCTTCTAGCTATCATTATAATGTTTATCAGACTCACCCATGCTGTTGCATGTGTGAGTAGTTTGTTCCATTTTAGACCTGAGTGGCTTTTCTTGTAGGACTATGTCACAATTTTTAATCCATTCTCTTGCTGATGGACATTTACCTTGTTTTCAGTTTTTGACTGCTATGAATAAATCTGATGTGAACATTTTCCTTACAAGTCTTTTTGTTAACATATGTTTTTGTTTCACTTGAGGAAATGCCTAAGAATGAAATTTCTTGGTCATGGTTAAATATTTAACTCTACAAGAAACTATTTTTCAAAGTGATTGTTCTATTTTCTATTCTCATTAGTATTTTATGAAGAGTTCCAGTTGTCTCACACTCTCATCAACATTTTGTCCTATTAGCCTTTACAGCCACTCTAGTGGTTGAGTGATGCATCATTGTGCTTTTAATTTGTATTTCCCTGCTGCTTGATGATGGTGAGCATCTTATTCTTGTGGTTATTGGTCATTGTTTATCTTCTTTAGTGAAATGTCTGTTCGAGTTATGTGCCCATGTTGTTCACTGGGTCATTTGTCCTTTTGTAGGATTTTTTTTGGTACGTCCTGGATAGGAGTTCTTTCTCAGATATCTGTATTGTAAATATTTTCTTAGTCTATGGATTTCCTTTCCTTTTTTTTTTTTGGAAAATGTCCTTGAATGAGCACTTGATTTTAATTTGATGTTGTCTAATGTATTTATTAACACTTTCTTTTACAGTGATTGCTATAGGAGTCTTATCTGAGAAATTCTTGTCTTCCTTAAAGTTGCAAATATTTTTTTCCTGTGTTTTCCTTTTAGTTTTCACCTTTGTATTTACGTCTATCACCCACTTTAAATTGGTGTGTGTGTGTGTGTGTGTGTGTGTGTGTGTGGTGTGACGTAGCAGTGATGGTTCAACTTTTGTTCATGTGGACATACAGTTGTTTTAGCCGAGTTCATTGAAGAGACTTTTCTTTACCCATTAAACTGCTTTGGCATCTATGCAAAAAACCAGTGGACCATTTTTGTGAGGGTCTATCTCTGAACTTTTTAATTTGCTTTATTGGTTGTATGTTTTCCCAGCTTGGTTCTTCCTTTTCAGATTTTATTTTGGATTATTTTTGGTAATTCATATTTTCATAATATTTTATGATTACTTTGTCAACTACTGTTTTCACTGGGATTATATTGAATCTATAGATCAATTTGCAGAGAGTTGATGTCTGAAAAAATATCCAGTCTTTCAATTCATGAACATGGCGTAGCTCTCCATTTGTTTAAGTGTCCTTTAATTTAACTAAGGAGAATTTTTTTAGTGTTCATTCTAGAGGCCTTGCACATCTTTCGTTAAATTTATTTCTAAGTATTTGGTATCCTTCTAAGTGAAATTGTTTTTCACTTTGCAATTGTCTAATACTAGTATATAGAAACAAAATTAACTGTTATATTAACTTTATTTCCTGCAACCTTACTAAATACACGTATTACTATTTTTTTAATGTTTATTTCTGAGGGAGTTGGAGAGAGAGAATGAGAGCACAAACAGAGAAGGGGCAGAGAGAGAGGAAGATACAGAATCCAAAGCAGGGTCCAGGTTCTGAGCTGTCAGCACAGAACCTGATACCAAGCTCGAACTCACAAACTATGAAATCATGACCTGAACTGAAGTTGGATGCTTAACCGACTAGCCACCCAGGAGCCTCACTGAATTCACTTATTAATTTTAGATGTTCCTTTAAATATTCCTTAGGACTTTCTCTGTAAACAATCATGCCACCTGCAAATAGAAAGTCATTATATCTTCCTTTCCAATATTTGTATCTTTTGTGTTTTTTCCCTTTTACTTTTTTTTTTTTTTTTTTTTGCCTTATTTCACTAGTTGGGCCACCAATAAAATGTTGAGTGTAAGCATTGAGAATATACATCCCTGACATTTTCCTGATCTTAAGGGGGGAGTTATTCAGTATTCCACCCTTAAGAATAATGTTAGCTCTAGATTTTTTAGTAGGTATCATCTGTCAGTTTGAGGAAGTTTCCTTCTTTTCCAAGGTTGCTCAGAGATTTTAATCATGAACGAGTGTGAGTTTTGTCAAATGCTTTTTTTTTGCATCTATTGAGAAACAATCATATGATTTTTTCTTTTATTCTATTGATGTGATGGATTACATTGATTGATTTCATAATGATAAATCAACCTTACATTCATGAGACAAACCCTACTTGGTTATTATATATATATTGCTGAATTCTATTTGCCAATATTTTCTTCTGGAGTTTTGCAACCACATTCCTAAGATCTGTTTGTCAGTAACCTTTTTTTAACAGCCATTGTCAGATTTTGGTGTTATGATAATGCTGACCTCATAAAACAAGTTAAGATACAGGATACAAGAGTGTTGATTCATAGGAGCACTTGTACCCCAATGTTTATAGCAGCACTTTCAACAATAGCCAAATTATGGAAAGAGCCTAAATGTCCACCAACTGACAAATGGATAAAGAGGATGTGGTTTGTATATACAATGGAATACTACTTGGCAATGAGAAAGAATGAAATCTGGCCATTTGTAGCAACGTGGGTGAAACTGGAGGGTGTTATGCTAAGTGAAATAAGTCAGGCAGAGAAAGACAGATACCATATGTTTTTACTCATATGTGGATCCTGAGAAACTTAACAGAAGACCAGGGGGAGGTGAAGGGGGGAAAAAAGTTACAGAGAGACGGAGGCAAACCATAAGAGACTCTTAAATACTGAGAACAAGCTGAAGGTTGATGGGAGGTGGGGGAGAGGGGAAAGTGGGTGATGGGCATTGAGGAGGGCACCTGTTGGGATGAGCACTGGGTGTTGTATAGAAACCAATTTGACAATAAACTATATTTAATAAAAAAATTAAAAAAGTTAAGAAATATTTCCTCATATACTTTCTGACAGAGCGTGTAATATTTGTATTATGTCTTATTTAAATATTTGAAGGGGGCCCCTGTGGGGCTCAGTCAGTTAAACGTCCGACTTAAGCTCAGGTCATTGTCTCCCCGTTTGTGAGTTCGAGCCACACGTTGGGCTCTGTGCTGACAGCTCAGAGCCTCGAGCCTGCTTTAAATTCTGTGTCTCCTCTCTCTCTCTGCCCCTCCCCTACTCACACTCTGTCTCTCTCTCAAAAATAAATAAAAAAATTAAATATTTGAAGGATTTCACTGAGTCTGGAGCCTTCTGGGCTAGTTTGTTTTTTTTTAATAGCAAGTATTAAGATTTTCCATTTCTTTTTGTGCTTTTTAAGGTGTTTTTCTTATTCAGAAATTTTGTTCATCAAAGTTTTAAAATTAATTGGCAAAAAATTGTTTGCACTATACCTTTATTATCATTTCTATCTGTAATATATCCAGTGATGTCTTCTCTTTTATTCTTAATGTTGGTAACTTGTGTTTTCACTCTCTCGTTCTCTTTTTTTTTAATTATCAGACTTGTTAGGGGCTTATCATTTTTACTAATGTTTCCAAAGAATTAATTTTGACTTTGTCAAGGTTCACTTTCCTTTTTTAAAAAAAAAATTTTTAACGTTTATTTATTTTTGAGACAGAGAGAGACAGAGCATGAACGGGGGAGGGTCAGAGAGAGAGGGAGACACGGAATCTGAAACAGGCCCCGGGCTCCGAGCTGTCAGCACAGAGCCCGACGTGAGGCTCGAACTCACAGACTGTGAGATCATGGCCCAAGCTGAAGTCGGACGCTCAACCAACTGAGCCACCCAGTTGCCTCAAGTTTCACTTTTCTTTGAATACTTTCTATTTTATTGATCTGCATTCTGATCTTTGTTTCCTCATACTTAATTTGGGTGTAATAGCTTTTTTAATTTCTTCATATAAAAGTTTAGATAACTGATTTTAAAACTTTCATCTGTTAAAAATATAAACGTTTAAAATGAGAAATTTCTCCCTAAGTATTGCTTCAAGTGTATCCCACAAACTTTGATGTGTTGTTACTTCATTAACGTCCAGTTAAAAATATCCTCTAAATTTCTTTTGATTTCTTCTTTGACCCATTTCTTCTTCTAGACCCAGTCTAGAAAGGAATTGGGTAATATCCAATAGTGTAGATTTTTTTAGATAACTAAAAAAAACCCACCTCGTTCCTAATTTAATTGCTTTGAGGTGAGACTATATACTCTGTGATTTCCATATTTTGAAATTTATTGACTTCATTTTTGTGACTCAAAATCAGATCTGTCTGGGTAAAAGTTACACGTGCACTAGAGAAAAATGTGTATTCTGTAGCATTCTGTAGAGTATTCTATGAATGTCAGTTAGCTAGAGTTAGTTGATAGTGTTGATAGTGTTTAAATATTCTATATCCTCAATCATTTTTACATCTGGTTGTTCTGCCAGTTGATGTGGGAGAGAGTAAACATTCCATTTTTATTGTGAAATTGTTGAATTCTCCTTTTTTGTTATGTCATTTTTATCCTTCATGTATTTTGAAGCTCTTTCATTACTTTTATATACAATTGAGACTGTTATGTCTTCCTAATGAATTGACCCTTTTGCTATAATTAATTGTTCCTTTTAATCTCTATTATTCTTGTCTTTTGCATTAATATAGCCACATTGGGTTTCTTATGCTTAGTGTTTGTATAGTGTATGTTCCCCACACTTTCACTTTCAACTTGTCTATGTCTTTATTATTTATTTTTTTAAGTTTATCTTTTTTTTGTTTTGAGAGAGAGCAAGAGAGAGAGAGAGAGAGAGAGTGAGTGCATGTGGGGGAGGGACAGAGAGAGAGGGAGAAGAGAGAGAATCCTAAGCAGGCTCTACACTGTCAGTGGGGAGCTCAGTGCAGGGCTTAAACCCATAAACTATGAGATCATGTCCCAAGCTGAAGTCAATGTTTAACTGAGCCACCCAGGTGCCCCGAAGCTTAAAGTCTTAAAATCATAAGTTAATTTCTCTTTTTAGTATGCTATTTTTTTTTTAAAGGAAATACTTTTTTTATTGCTTTAAATCTTTTGGAATAATTTTTGTCTGTAAAGAAAGTTGGGAAAATTGTATACAGAGTTCCTCTGTATGCTTCACTCAATGTCCCTAAATGTTAACATGTTTCATAACCATTTTAACATTACCAAAGTGAGGAAATTAACACAAATAAAATGCAATTACATATTCTAAAGATCCTGTTCAAGTTTAGTATGCTATTTTGAATATGAGTTCGAAAGAGATTTCTTTGGTAGATATTTTGAATTTTTGAATTATAGTATTCCCTTAAAAATGTACTCTTTTTATTTTAGTTATTTATTTTTCAATGTTTATTTTTGAGAGAGAGAGAGAGCATGAGCATGAGCTGGGGGGTGGGGAGGCAGAGAGAGAGAGGGAGAGAGAGACATAGAGAATCTCAAGCAGGCTCCACATAGTCAGAGACCAACACAGTGCTCGATCTCACAAACCCTGAGATCATGACCTGAGCTGAAATCCAGAGTCAGATGCTTAACTGCCTGAGCCACCCAGATGCCCCTAAAATTTACTCTTTTAAAATATTTATTTTAAAAATAATATTTTAGGGGTGCCTGGGTGGCTCAGTCGGTGTAGCATCTGACTTCAGCTCAGGTCATGATCTCACAGCTTGTGAGTTCTAGTTCCGTGTCAGGCTGTGCTGACAGCTCGGAGCCTGGAGCTGCTTTGGATTCTGTGTTTCCCTCTCTTTCTCTGCTGCTCCCCTACTCTCACTCTGTGTCTTTCTCTCAAAAATGAATAATAAACATTAAAAAATATTTTATTTCTATATTTTAATATCATTCTAATTTTGTTTCACGATAATGTTAACATATTTATCATCTGATTTACAAAATTGCTAAAGGTGCTGCCTAAAACTGTTAGATTTTCAATCAAGGTTGATACCAAAAGATATTATTTTTGTATTAATTTTTATACCTAATGCAAAACCACTTCTCTATGTAAAATAGATCAGAGATGTTCCTTTTATTTAGAATAATGATAGTTTCCAAATTCTGTGTAAAATGTGGTTGAAAAGAATATCTTTGAATAATTTTATTTAAAAAAAGACTCTTCTCTTATTTTAAATTAGACTTCTCAAGATCAATCTCATGGACAAAATTATATGTCAAAATTATAATAGAATTTTTGGAGGAGTCATACAAGTTTGCTTCAATATTATCAAGTTCATTTTCTTAGTCTGTGGAGAAGTGACTGTAGCCCTCGTCTTACATTAATCTGTGTAATTATTATAGTCACTAACTTTTATTTAATATTAATCATACTTGTTCTTCATAGCTTAGAATATACTTGAATGCAAAGAGGTATTATAAACTGGCTTCTCTTCAATGGGGTTTTTGTTTGTATGCAAATCTTGTACTTATTGCAGATCTCATTTGATAATCACGCTGAAATGACTATGTCAATCTCCAGAATAGGTTTTGTTATTTGTACCATAACAAACCATTGTTGCGTTGGTCTATCTATGAATTTGTCTTTTCATTTCCTTGAAAGAAGTACATTGTTAAATGCAGATAAAAAACTTCCTTTTCCTTCTTTCTTCTTTAGAATCGAGTTTCTTACTGGGAAACGCCCAGATTGTGGATTGGCCAGTAGTTTATAGTAATGACGGTTTTTGCAAACTCTCTGGCTATCATCGAGCTGACGTCATGCAGAAAAGCAGCACTTGCAGGTAGGTCCTAGAAGAGCTCAGGAATCTTCTCTGAAGTGTAACTAAATGTTGACTGTGATTCATGGCTACACTTGCAGGAGTCCCCCGCTTGTCCCTGGTTTTCCTTCCTGAGGTTTTGTTTCCCATGGTTTCGTGCTTCCCATGGTGTATTACCCCCAGTTAACTACTTTCAGAAGCAGATGCTCCTCCTTCTGATGCAATGTCACGTCCAGAGTAGCCTAACACTACCTCCAGATGCCAATGTCATTCTCCTCACTTCATCTCATTATATAGGCATTTTCTCATCTCACATCATCACAAGAAGGGTGAGTACAATATAATAAGGTGGTTTGGGAGAGAGATAGACCACGTTCACATAACTTTTATTACAGTATATTGTTATAATCGTTCTATTCCATTATTACTGTTGTTGATCTCTCCCTGTGCCTAATTTATAAGTTAAACTTTATCATAGGTATGTATGTCTAGGGAAAAAACCGTTTATACAGTGTTAGGTACTATCTGCAATTCCAGGCATCCACAGGGGTTGGGGGAGGGGTTTGGGAGAGGGTCTTGGAACATATCCTCCCCAGATAAGGGGAAGCTCCTGTCTTAGACTCACTGTGATGTTGTGGTTTATAATAGGAAATATATATTTGGTATCTGACACAGTTCCTGGCACAGGTCTTTTAAAACTCTCGGAATTTTCTGTGATCAGAGAAATAAAAGTGTCTTTTGTTATGTTAATGGCGACTTTCGGAAGGCCCTTAAGTAACCTTAGTGTGGAGGCTGTTGCCATGGGAACCATCTAGGTGCTAGGAGGGTGGAAACTTTCAGTACTCCTGCTCCTCAACTTCTCAGCCTCTAGGGAAGGGATGGCCCAGAGGCTGAATTAATTGCCAATGGCCAGGGATGTAATCAGTCTGGACTGTGTAGTGTAGCAGCCACAAGCACACAAAAGGACAGGGTTGGTGAGCGTGTGGAGGGCCTGGTAGAGCATCGCACCTGGATGGCACTGTTTTTCCACCATACCTTGCCTGTGCATCTATCTCTTTGGTCTGGCTGTTCCTGAGTTATATCCTTTTATAGTAAACCAGTGATCTAGTAAAGAAAAGATTTCTCTGAGCTCTGTGTGCTGCTCTAGCAAATTAAACAAACCCATGAAGGTTGCGGAAACGTCCAGTCTGTAGCCGGTAGGTCAGAAATACAGGTACCAACCTGTGCTTTCAATTGGTGTCTGGAGTTGGGGGGTGGAGGGTGGTCTTGTAGGACTGAATCTTATGCTGTATCTCCAGGTAGTGTCGGAATTGAGTTGAATTGTGGGACAGCTATAACTGAACCAACATGAGTTTGCTCCTTGGTGAGTCAGAAACTACCTGATGGAGTTGTCATGCAAACAAAACTTTATTCGCAGCAAATAAGGAGATACAGGGGAATGGCTTCCAAAGCCTCCCCAGAGCAAGGGTGAATGGATTCCTTTCATTTAGGATTAGGATGAGTATTTAGACAGGGAAGCCTTGTCATTGTATGTAGAAGCGGGCATAACATCGTGCATGCCTGTCCACACGTTATATGTTATGTAGATGAGCCTTGTGGTCCTCCTTGGGTGGAGATTTTATACTATAATGAGATAAATGTAGTTGTCGGACATTCTAGAGGTCACTTCATGGTCCATCTGTGCAGGTGTGAGTCTGAGGTTAAGCTCAAATGCTCTAGGCCGTCCCGGCTGTTGGAGGTCTTGTCAGGGCAGTGGCTGTCACTAGTAGGGTGGTTTCACTTTCCATTTATTTGCTGGAGTTAAGAGATAAGCTGGAAAGAAAAGCTTAAGGAAAAATGGGGGACAAAGTTCGGTGCATATAAGCAGGTGGGCAGTAAAGGTCAGGTCTTGGTGTCCCAAGAATTGTTTGTTGGTGTGGAGACTTGTTGCCACCCATCCTCCCCCATTGGTGCTAGAATCTGTCTACACTCACAAACAAAAACTGTAGGACAGTACAAAAGCAGGAAACTGTATTAGAATATTAAGGAGACTAAATTGTTAATGCAAATATATAATTTAAGAGCCACTAGGGAGAACTTGTGCAAAGAAAAAGATGTTCCCATATCTGTAAATCTACTAATTCTTTCAAGAAATAGTTTTTGAATACTTACAATGAGCCATGAATTATTCTCAGGTGCTGAGTGATCAAAGGAGCATCCTGTATCAGGCAACCACTGATGGCATCAGCACTTCTTGAGCTGCTAAAACTGTCTTGAACAGAGTAGAGTAAACGGCCCCCAACCGAGTAGGACAAAATTCAGGAACATTTAAAGAACATCGAGGGGCACCGAGCCTGGAACCCGCTTCGGATTCTGCGTCTCCCTCTTTCTCTGCCCTGCTCACTCTCTGTCTCTCAAAAATAAGTAAACATGAAAAAAAAATTAAAGAACGTCAAAATGAAGTTTTTACATCTTGAGTAAATCACATCTGCTTGGTAATGTTGATACATTGTAACTTGCTATTTTGTTTGGCTTATGTAAAACAAAATCTGGCATTTATATTATTTATAACAATTCTTTCTAAAATATGCCATATTTGTGAGTTTAAAGAGAGTATTATGAAAAAAAAGGTCATATAAAAGAAAGGAAATTCTATAAAGGGAACCAATTTAGATCCTAAAACTTTTTCACAGTATTTCAGTAAGGCCAGATGGGATGTTTTTTACTGGAGATAATTTCTCTTCAAAGTTCTCACTTAACTAAGCACCAAAATCATGTTACTTTGGAACTGTAAGGGATTTGAATTATTGTCTACTCCACATCCTTTGTTTTTCACAAAAGAAAACTGAGGGAGGGTTATGTTAAGGGACTGGCCCGGGGAAATACAGGGATTTCTTTATCTTTTTTTCCTGTATATTTGTGCTAAAAACATATACAATACACTATCTATCTATCTCTATCTATCTATCTATCTATCTATCTATCTATCTATCTATCTATCTATCTATATTCTGCATCTTCAAGGAAGCCAGGGATTCATCTTATACCAGTGAGTGTAAACCTGACTACATGTAGGAATCATTTGGAGGGATTTTGTGTAACATAGATTCCCAGACCTCACCTCTGGGAATCACCTACTGAATCAGCATCACCTGAGGTGGGAGGTAGGAACAGGTACCAGTACCTTTAACCATCGGCTCAGATGATTCTGAGTTTAGCCAGGTTTGAGAAATAATCTGTTCAAACTTCTTCCTTCACTTATCTTGTCCCTACAATCTTTTTTCTCTCTAAAGTTATTTTCACATTCGGTCTTCACTCCCAGGTCTGAAATTGGTAAGCAAAAGTGATGGAAAACTGTGCTCCCCTTCCCCCCCACTGAGAGACTGCCTTTGGTAGCACTGATGTCTTCGTGCCTTTTTCATCCACTGGATGAGTATGAGTTCCTAAGCTGCCATTGCACTAAAGTGTGTGTTTTAAGCTCTGGGAGGTTGAGGTCTGTATTGAGCTTCTCTGTTCCCTTATGTCTCAGCAGGCTTGTTAGGAAAAGGTTAGTTTTATGGTAGACGTTACTTGTGGAACAGGCTCTATAGAGAGTTCCAGGGACTGTAGATGCTCTCATGCCCATTTCCTCTTTTTGGACTGTGGACATCCCATCATTATGTCATGCCTGTTTCAGATGCCATTTTCTACCTGAAGTTATTTATGATTCCCTCAGTGAGATGTGGTTTTGCTCCTCTGACTCCCTTTTGGTTCATTATTTGGCATCATCATCTGGCCTTCAACTAGCTTTCCTTATCCCTTGGGGTTTCATTGCTATTGCTTTTGTCATTTTAGAGACATACTGCTCTTCGTATCTGAATATATTGTAAAGTCCTGTACCCATCTGTCTTTGATTCCACGTATCTGCCTCCACTTTTATCCTGTTTTCTTTGGCATGTGAGGTCTGTCCTACAAAAGGGTTTATTAAAACAAATGCTTGCAGCATATTCTCTCCCGTAGAAGAATAGCTTTTTAACTCCTGCCACCAGTGTCAGATTATAAGTGCCTTTAAGGTAGGCATTTTATCTCCTTCACTTTTGTACGCACTAAGGACACAGCTCAGTGTTTTGCATTTGTCTTTGCTGAATTAGATGGCTCACTTTGCAACAAACCCTAACCCAGGTCTCATGTGCTTCTGTGCTCCCAAGAGTTATGGTATTCGAGGTGGTAAGAGAGCAGAGGGCTTTGGATTGGGTTATGCTTTTTCACTGTGGGAAGAAGTATGCAAACCTTCCCCCAGCTCTTCTTTCTTCACTGTTGTTAGAGATGGCATTTTCAAAATGATAATATTCTCTTTTAGAAAAGAACTTAAAAAAAATTTTTTTTAATGTTTACTCACTTTTTTTTTTTGAGAGAGAGAGAGGGAGAGCAACAGACACCCAGGCACCCCTTAAATAAATTTCTTTTTTAAAAAAAATTTGTTTTGAGAGATAGAGAGAGACCAAGCAGGGGACGGGCAGAGAGAGAATCCCAATCAGTCTTATGCTGTCAGTGCAGAGCCTCAGGTGGGGCTCGATCCCACGAACCCTGAGATCATGACCTGAGCCGAGATTAAGACACGGACGCTTAACGGACTGAACCACCCAGGGGCCCCTCAAAGTAATATTCTTATGTAAACAATTATTACTTGATTGCATGAAACACCCCGTGTGTTTTGCTAACCTAGAAATCGCAACCAGTTTAATGCCTTCGTGGAACAATGAAGACTAGCATCTGATATATGAGCAGATGATATTTGAGCCTTATCAGGTTTTCTTATAGGCATAGTTGATTTTAATGTACTCTGCTTCTAAACCTCTTTGTCCCTTTAAAAAATTAAACTCTACTTTTTTTATGTTTACTGCAGCATTTTTTAGAAGAATGAAGTCCTGGAAATAGTTAAAATGTCCAGTCGTAAGTTTGTTAAAAAATATTATGGCAAAGCCAAACTTTCTAAATCATATGTTGGAAGGATAAGACACTGAAAGAAGCTAACAACATATTTTTTAAGTAAAAAAAAATGAACTGACCAACCAATCAACCAACAACAACAAAAAGGTTACAGAACAGTATCTGTATTATGACTCTGATTTTTTTTACATATGGCTTTTTTCTATTTCCAGTATAAATCTATAAAAGCCTTTGAATATTACACACAAGGAAACAAGAAGGAAAGACAAAAAGTATATACACATTTAGAAACACATTGTTAATGCTAAAAGTTATTATAGAGTTTGGAATCACTGAATTCCAGTTGGAGATAACTAACTTGATACTGAGGATAGCCTTGCAAATATTTCAAAGAATTTTACTGAGTTTCATAATGACAAATGTTAGGCAAATGTAACAGAATAAGAAACTACAAGTCAGTGGGCATCCGTTTGTGAAGAAAATATACATCATTTTATATGCTGAAACAATAAATCATCTTTTTATACAGCTTTCACTAGATGGATTAAAGTATTTTAAAATAATCAAACATGAATTGTTTGAGAAAATGAAAAACTGTTCATTGTGATTTTGCAATATCAAGAAGCTAATATTTAGTTCTTCTGCTTTCTTGTTTCTCTTTGTCCTTCTCAGTCTCCCATTAGACCAGGTGCAACAAATTAACTACTAAACTAAACATACTCCTCAGTTTCTTCCCATAGTATTGTGATCCTTCTGGGCAAAGTCTCCCTTTTATTTTATTTCTTTTTCTTGTCTTTGATTTCCTTTCCCCTTCATTCCACCCCCTTCCTTTTCCATAGCTATTCATTGTAGCATGTTTATTGTGTGTCTTTCGGATCCATCTTCTGTTTGTTTATTAAATAAGTATATTCTTGAAGTGATGTTACTTTGTGTGTGTTTGTTTTTAAAATCTACATAAGTCATACCATGCAGTAAGATTGATAGTTTCTTACTGTTTCACTCAACCTTTTGTTATTGAGAGGTTTTTATGTTGCCATATGACAATCTCTTTCATTATGTCTGACGCTGTATAGTGCCCAAATGTCTTCACAGCCTTCTGTTTTATTATCTATTCTAGCAGTCGTGAACTCAAACTTCTGACATTTTGCTACATTCAACAACAAATATCTTCGTACACATCTTCTTGTGGCCCCATGTGAGAAATTGTTTGTCTCCACACCCAGAAGTAGTGTTGCCGGAGAGTAGAATGTATGCTGAATTTGTAAATTAACTGCTGCCAGGTGGCTGTCCAGACTACCTTTCTGTTTCCTCTCTCAGCAGCCATGAAGGAGTATTACCATTTTCCTAAATCCTTGTACTTCACAGTAGCATCTACATTTCTATTTTTAAACATGATGTGTGGTGGGGCGCCTGGATGGCTCAGTCTGTTAAGCGTCCGACTCTTGATTTCAACTCAGGTCATGATCTCACTGTTTGGGAGTTCGAGCCCCAAGTAGGGCTCCGCACTGACAGAGCAGAGCCTGCTTGGGATTCTCTCTTTCTCTCTCTCTGCCCCTCACCTGCTCACGTTCTCTCTCTCTCTCTCTCAAAGTAAATAAATAAACTTAAAAAAAATGTGATATGTCCTATGTACCATCTCATTTTGTTTTGGCTAAAATTTCAAAAAACATTCTTATGATACTTGAGGATTACCAGGAATTTCAAATCTAGTCCATTTCATTGTCTAATAATTGCATTTCCAAGCCTTTGGGCTATTTTGCTATTTATTGAAGGACACAAAACATACTGCATATTTAAAGGTGATTGTAGGTTTTGGGGGAATGGCATTTAGTAGCATCTGATCTTATCTCATGACCCCCAGGAAGCCCTGACATTGGTTGAAGGCATCAAAACATACTATCATAAGTAGGGTAGAAATCACTTTAGCATTTTACCTTTGATTAACCTGAGATTTTTAAAAAATCCCTCTGTACTTGTTTGTTTTTATTTTTATTTTTTAAATGTTTATTTGAGTCAGGGGAGTGGGTGAGGAGAGGGACAGAGAAGGCGAGTGAGAATCCCAAGGGGGCTCTGCACTGTCAGCACAGAGCTTAATGTGGGGCTCAGACTTCCCAACCATGAGATCATGACCTGAGCTGAAATCAAGAGTCAGATGCTTAAGCGACGGAGCCACCCAGGCGCTCCAGAGCTGTGCTGTTTTTAGAGAGGTGAGAAGAGCAATCATACAGGTATGGAGGATTAGAGTAGATACTTTCAAATACATTTTTTTTCTGGAAGGCTCATTAATAATCCATTACCCAAGCCATCAAATTAGACAATGAAACAATTAAGAGGCACTTTATTGGATGTACTTCACAAGGAGTTTCATTAGCACAGGGTCCTTTCAGCCAGCCAGAGCACAGTACGCATGAGGGATGCCGCTCCGTGTGGTGACATTTGGCTGAGGGCTCTGATTCACACGGTGGCACTGAGGGAAAGTGTTGGAGAGCAGAGGTGCCTCAGGGACGTCACACTCCAAAGGTTAGATGTCCAGTGCCATCCCTAGTTTCCATTAGTTACACACCATGGATCTACCACTATGACTCTATCTAAATCTTCTTAAACTCCTATAAATTAATGGGTTGTGAAAACTTTTGGTTATGATTCACTGTATAAAGTAACTCCTTGATTTATTTTAAAATTACCTCTTTCAGATTTTGAAAGCTGTGTTATTTGTTTCTAAAATTTCCTCCTTACTCCCTCTCTCTCAGGCTTCTTTTTGATTCTTTGACTATTTGAGCTCATTCTCCCATTAACTTTTGTGATAATTTTATTCTTGTGGCTGATTCCGAGCTAGAGACCACATTTACCCACTGCATTAAGTCAATCTGTGTGGTTTCTGTGATGAAGCTACCCTAGGTTGTGAATTACGGGCTATAAATAATATTATCCTTTTTGTGGTGACTGAATATGGCATTTTAGTCCAGGAACATCGTTGACCATTAGCAGATTAAGATAGATTGGCAGAACTCATGAATAGGTTATATATATTTTTTGTTTGTGAGGTTCCTGTCTCTCCTGGAAATCTGTCAACACTTATAGCCATTCTTGCTGGTAGGTATCATAATAAGGCTTGTTGTGAGCTTTTGCTGGTAGAATAAAGGACCCAAGAATAAGTAAATCCTGCTGTAAAGCAAACCTACCTGACCTTAGAAATTTGCTAGGGCAGGAAAGACATGAAAGGTATACTGCTGAATGCTCAGGCCTGCTGGATATAGCCTAGGCCAGACCTCAGGAAAACTCCCTAGCCTAAGACCAAATTTTATCACCGGTTTATCGTGTGGCAAGAAAAGTGGCAAGATTATTCAGGAGCAGGTCCTGAATGGATTTATATTTCACCCTCATCGGCTCACAAAGAAAGAAGACACACAAAATGATGTATGTATCCCTTTAAGATACAGTGACACTGCCCATTAGCAAGCATGGCCCAACCCCTGTTCTACAATTATAGAGGAGCTAGAGAGTAGTGGGGTTGGGGCTAGGGCTGGAGGAGCTTTCTTCTAACCCCACCCATAGGGAGCATTTCCAGTAATAATTCAGGCAGTGTATAGCACATTATAATTTGCAACTGCACGTGCATTATCCTTTTAAAGCCCTCACCCTCTGAGGTATATGAACATTATCATCATTTTACTGATGAGGAAACTGAGAGTCCAAGCAATTATATGATTTGCCCCTGAATTATGCAGTTTGTAAATGGTGCAGTGGTCTTGTTATATCGTGATCACTCAATATTATAACGGAGACAGATAGCATCTGTGCATCTAATTTTCTTTTCAATAAGATAACAGTGCACTTGTAGTAGTCATGTATAATTACTGTAAGGGAAGCTTGGCATTCTGTCTGAGAGAGCAGCTTGAAGTTCTGAAATGTTTTTCTGTATTCCCATTATATATTCCTGGAGGATATATGCAAGAAATGTGTAAAATTATGATATAGGTATATAGTTTCAAAAGCCTGAGGATTACCATTTCTGAATCTTGGTTTCCTTCAGATTCCATTAACCATTCAAAGACTGCATTGAGCTTTAGTCATCCGGAGTCAGGCTGCTGGAAACCTTGATAAAGACACTCAACATTTATGTGTAAAATAGCCAAGCAAATAAACAAATGTGCCATATTCCTGTAGACTTTGTGGAAGCACTGATTTAGTCAGTTTGGGCAACTTCAGATGGAAATATGTCCTTTCATTGGAAGAATGGATAATACATTTCAGACATTCCTTATAGTTTGTTTTGAAATATTTTTTATTAGTTAATTGCTGAATTTTACCACTTCAAATATGTGTTCTGTCACTGGAAATATGTGGTTTAATAAACATAAAATGAAAAATGTGAGTGAAACAATATAACAAAATAGAAGACTAACTTTAAGAAAGTATTCAGAATGTAATAATCTAAGATTTTTTTTTCTTCAAGTGCCTTTATTATGACAGGCAATTTTACCACTAAAAGGGCTAAATTAGTGAAGAATACATTATAGAGTTTTCTGACTTTATTTAGAAAGTTGTGGAGCGCCTGGGTGGCTCAGTTGGTTAAGCGTCCGACTTCAGCTCAGGTCATGATCTCACGGTCCGTGGGTTCGAGCCCCATGTCAGGCTCTGTGCTGACAGCTCAGAGCCTGGAGCCTGTTTCAGATTCTGTGTCTCCCTCTTTCTCTGACCCTCCCCTGTTCATGCTCTCTCTCTCTCTGTCTCAAAAATAAATAAATGTTAAAAAGTTGCTTGTTTTCATCTTTAGAATTTTCACTGAATCAGACTTGTGTTGTATTTGTTATTACGTGGTATTATCACATCAATTTCCAAGAATTTTGGAATTTTGAGTTGTCACTTATTTTTAAATACTATTAGAGTTAATTTTTCAAAATTTTTATCTTAATTGCTTGTTATATTATAGACACTTTCTTTTTTAAATGTTTTTCTGTTGGCCAATTGCAGATATTGTGTTTTATTTTATTGAACCATAGAGCTCTGACATTTACTAACAAGAGTTAAATGGTTTTTTCTTTCTTTATAAGACCATAAACATTTAGTTACCTTAATTATTTTAACTTTTTTTCTGTTTTTTAAATGTTTTCTTTCATTCTTTTTTTTAAATGTTTATCTATTTATTTTGCATGTGCGTGTGCATAAGTGGGGGAGGGGCAGAAAGAAGGGGAGAGAGAGATTCCCAAGCAGGATCCCCAAGCCTGATGTAGGGCTTGATCTCATGACTGTGAGATCATGATATGAACCAAAGTCAGGAGTCAGACACTTAACTGACTGATCCACTCAGGCAACCCAATGTTGTTGTTGTTTTTCTTTTTTTTCTCTATTAAGGAGTTTTTAGATTAAAAATCACAGTCAATTAAAAAAAATCTGGTTGATTTAAAAAGTTCACCCTATAAAAAATATTAACAGTATTAAACTAGTGTCTTAATTTCTGGAGGGGAAGGAGGGTGTCTTTGTGCTCTTTAATTCTAGTTTCACAGTAATGCCTTCAAGAGATTTTCACAAAATTCTCATAAGGCAGAGTTTAGTCTTTGGTGGAAGCAATGGCTTTTCAATGCTGTCTTACAGGTAGGCTCTGAGAGCTTTCTGTGTGAGTCTGACATCGAGATTATGGAGTTAGAATCTGCCATTTTATTCTGAGATTCTCTTGCTTAACTTACTTTTATGATGACAATGAAAATTCTTTTTTGAAAATGTAGAATGCGGACTGGGCAGTCTTTGGTAAACCTCATCCATTTCCTTTCATTTCTTAGTTTCTAGAATTCTAGTTGCCTAGGTTAGTATTATCATAAGATGGGCCATCACTCTGTAATTTCTGGTTCTGATACGGCATTCCTATAGGATCTTCTAGTTTTTCTGGATCTTGCTATCCAACTATGCTTTTCATGTTATAAATTTTCTAGATTGATACATTCAGGGCCAGATTTCCCATGAAGATCATGAATCTTAACCTTCAGGGGCCCTCACTTGAGTGGAAGTCTTTCAAAGCTCTGTACCTAATTTTGTTTTATAATTTTATGTTATTTTTTCTTTAAAGAGGGTCCCTAAAATTGTATAAGCTTTAGTCTCTATCACACTTGGATCAGCCTCTGGCCAATATGCTAAGTCATTGAAAATGGATGAAAAACAATAACAAAGATATACATGGACCTTCAAAAAACTTATTCAAGGTATCTGGAAGTGCCACATATTCTTTCCTGGTGGACTAAATGATCTGGACAACTATGCTAACTAGTAGGACTGTGTATCTAGAACCAGATGCACAGCTAAAGATCGTGAAAGCATCAGAGTAGAGTTTTAGAGGCTTGTAGTCCTTGACTGAGTTCTATTTTGTAGATTTTCAGACTTTTGGTGAAATTCGCTTAGAAAAGTGGATAATTTCAAACATTAAGAAATTTTTGTGGCATGTAAAATCTCACTTTTTAATTTATGTTTTGTATGTTCCCCATAACCATGGCAACAGTGTGTCTTCTTCAATTTCTCACCATTATTTTCCTCCCATGAGCCATACCTGCACCTATCTTTAAATTTTAACGTTTATTCATTTTTTGAGAGACAGAGAGAGACAGAGCGTGAGTGGGGGTGGAGCAGAGACAGAGGGAGACACAGAATCTAAAGCAATCTCCAGGCTCTGAACTGACAGCACAGAACCCGATGCAGGGTTCAAACTCCGTAAGATCATGACCTGAGCCAAAGTTGGACACTTAACTGACTGAGCCCCCAGGGCCCCCCATACCTGCACCTATCTTTTTTTTTTTTAATTAAATATAATTTATTGTCAAATTGGTTTCCATACAAAACCCAGTGCTCATCCCAACAGGTGCCCTCATCAATGCACATCACCCACTTTCCCCTCTCCCCCACCTCCCATCAACCCTCAGTTTGTTCTCAGTACCTAAGAGTCTCTTATGGTTTGCCTCCCTCCCTCTCTGTAACTTTTTTTTCCCCTTCCCCTCCCCCCTGGTCTTCTGTTAAGTTTCTCAGGATCCACATATGAGTAAAAACATATGGTATCTGTCTTTCTCTGCCTGACTTATTCCACTTAGCATAATACCTTCCAGTTCCATCCATGTTGCTACAAATGACCAGATTTCATTCTTTCTCATTGCCAAGTAGTATTCCATTGTATATACAAACCACATCTTTATCCATTTGTCAGTTGGTGGACATTTAGGCTCTTTCCATAATTTGGCTATTGTTGAAAGTGCTGCTATAAACATTGGGGTACATGTGCCCCTATGCATCAGCACTCCTGTATCCCTTGGGTAAATTCCTAGCAGTGCTATTGCTGGGTCATAGGGTAGATCTATTTTTAGTTTTTTGAGGAACCTTCACGCTTCTCCAGAGTGGCTTTACCAGTTTGCATTCCCACCAACATTGCAAGAGGGTTCCCGTTTCTCCACATCCTTGCCAGCATCTATGGTCTCCTGATTTGTTCATTTTATCCACTCTGACCAGCATGAGGTGGTATCTCAGTGTGGTTTTGATTTGGATTTCCCCAATGAGGAGTGATGTTGAGCATCTTTTCATGTGTCTGTTGACCATCTGGATGTTTTCTTTAGAAAAGTGTCTATTCATGTCTTCTGCCCATTTCTTCACTGGATTATTTGTTTTTTGGGTGTGGAGTTTGGTGAGTTCTTTATAGATTTTGGATACTAACCCTTTGTCTGTTATGTCATTTGCAAATATCTTTTCCCATTCCATCGGTTGCCTTTTAGTTTTGTTGATTGTTTCCTTTGCAGTGCAAAAGGTTTTTATCTTGATGAGGTCCCAACAGTTCATTTTTGCTTTTAATTCCCTTGCCTTTGGAGATGTGTTGAGTAAGAAATTGCTGTGCTGAGGTCAAAGGGTTTTTTTTCCTGCTTTCTCCTCTAGGGTTTTGATGGTTTCCTGTCTCACATTCAGGTCCTTCATCCATTTAGAGTTTTATTTTTGTGTATGGTGTAAGAAAATGTCTAGTTTAATTCTTCTGCATGTTGCCGTCCAGTTCTCTGAGCACCATTTGTTAAAGAGACTGTCTTTTTTCCATTGGATATTCTTTCCTGCTTTGTCAAAGATTAGTTGGCCATACATTTGTGGGTCCAATTCTGGGTTCTCTATTCTATTCCATTGGTCTATGTGTCTGTTTTTGTGCCAATACCATACTCTCTTGATGATTATAGCTTTGTAGTAGAGGCTAAAGTCTGGGATTGTGATGCCTGCCGCTTTGGTTTTCTTCTTCAATATTACTTTGGCTATTTGGGGTCTTTTTGTGGTTCCATAAAAATTTTAGGATTGTTTGTTCTATCTTTGAGAAGAATGCTGGTGCAATTTTGATTGGGATTGCATTGAATGTGTAGATTGCTTTGGGTAGTATTGACATTTTAACAATATTTATTCTTCCAATCCATGAGCATGGAATGTTTTTCCATTTCTTTGTTTCTTCTTCAGTTTCCTTCATAAGCTTTCTATAGTTTTCAGCATACAGATCTTTTACATCTTTGGTTAGGTTTATGCCTAGGTATTTGATGATTCTTGGTGCAATTGTGAATAGGATCAGTTTCTTTATTTCTCTTTCTGTTGCTTCATTATTGGTATATAAAAATGCAACTAATTTCTGTACATTAATTTTGTATCCTGAGACTTTGCTGAAGTCATGTAACAGTTCTAGCAGACTTTTGGTGGAGTCTGTCAGGTTTTCCATGTAGAGTATCATGTCGTCTGTGAAAAGTGAAAGTTTGACTTCATCTTTGCCAATTTTAATGCCTTTAATTTCATTTTGTTGTTTGATTGCTGATGCTAGGACTTCCAACACTATGTTAAACAACAGCAGTGAAAGTGGACATTCCTGTCATGTTCCTGATCTCAAGGGGAAAGCTCTCAGTTTCTCCCCATTGAGAATGATATTAGCTGTGGGCTTTTCATAAATGGCTTTTACGATGTTTAAGTATGTTCCATCTATCCCAACTTTCTTGAAGGTTTTTATTAAGAAAGGATGCTATATTTTGTCAAATGTGTTTTCTGCATCTATTGACAGGATCATATGGTTCTTATCTTTTCTTTTATTAATGTGAGTATCACATTGATTGATTTGTGAATATCGAATCCACCCTGCAGCCCAGGAATGAATCCCACTTGATCATGGTGAATAATTCTTTTTATATGCTGATGAATTTGATTTGCTAGTATCGTGTTGAGAATTTTTACATCGATATTCATCAGGGACATTGGCCTGTAGTTTTCTTTTTTTGCTGGGTCTCTGTCCAGTTTGGGTATCAAAGTAATGCTGGCTCCATAGAATGCGTCTGGAAGGTTTCCTTCCCTTTCTATTTTTTGGAACAGCTTGAGAAGGATAGATATTAACTCTGTTTTAAATGTCTGGTAGAATTCCCCAGGGAAGCCATCTGGTCCTGGACTCTTATTTTTAATAACTGATTCAATTTCTTCACTAGTTATGGGTCTGTTCAAATTATCTATTTCTTACTGTTTGAGTTTTGGTAGTGTCTGGGTGTTTAGGAATTTGTCCATTTCTTCCAGGTTGTCCAGTTTGTTGGCATATAATTTTTCATAGTATTCTCTGATAATTGCCTGTATTTCTGAGGGATTGGTTGTAATAATTCCATTTTTATTCGTGATTTTATCTATTTAGGTCCTCTCTCTTTCCTTTTTGAGAAGCCTGGTTAGTGGTTTATCAATTTTGTTTATTTTTTCAAAAAACCAACTCTTGGTTTCATTTATCTGTTTTACTGGTGTTTTTTTTTTTTTTTTTTGGATTCTATATTTATTTCTGCTCTATTCTTTATTATTTCTCTTCTTCTGCTGGGTTTGGGGTATCTTTGCTGTTCTGTTTCTAGTTCCTTTAGGTGTGCTGTTAGATTTTATATTTGGGATTTTTCTTGTTTCTTGAGATAGGCCTGGATTGCAATTTATTTTCCTCTTAGGACATCCCAAAGGGTTTGCTGCATCCCAAAGGGTTTAGGTTGTTGTATGTTCATTTTCATTTGTTTCCATATATTTTAAAATTTTCTTCTCTAATTGTCTGGTTGACCCATTCATTCTTTAGTAGGATGTTCTTTAACCTCCATGCTTTCCTGTGGTTGATTTCAAGTTTCATAGCATTGTGATCTGAAAGTGTGCATGGTATGATCTCAATTCTTTTATATTTATTGAGGGCTGTTTTGTGATCCTGTATGTGATCTATCTTGGAGAATGTTCCATGTGTATTTGAGAAGAAAGTATACTCTCTTGCTTTGGGATGCATAATTCTAAATATATCTGTCAAGTCCATCTGGTCCAATGTATTGTTCAGGGCCATTGTTTCTTTACTGATTCTGTCTAGATGATCTATCCAGTTGTCGTAAGTGGAGTATTAAAGTGCCCTACAATTACCACATTCCTATCAGTAACGTTGCTTATGTTTGTGATTGTTTTATATATTTAAGTGCTTTCAAATTCAATGCATAGACATTTATAATTGTTAGCTTTTCCTGATGGATAGACCCTGTAATTATTATATAATTCCCTTTTTTATCTCTTGTTACAGCCTTTAATTTAAAGCCTAATTTGTCTGATATAAGTATGGCTACTCTAGCTTTCTTTTTACTTGCAGTAACATGATAGGTAGTTCTCCATCTCCTCACTTTCAATCTGAAGGTGTCCTCAGGTCTAAAATGAGTCTCTTGTAGACAGCAAATAGATGAATCTTGGTTTTTGTTTTTTTTTTTCCATTCTGATAACCTATGTCTTTTTGTTGGAGCATTTAGTCCATTTACATTCAGTGTTATTGTCAAAAGATATGGGTTTAGAGTCATTGTGTTATCTGTAGGTTTCATGCTTGTAGTGATGTCTCTGATACTTTGTGGTCCTTGCAACATTTCACTCACAGAGTCCCCCTTAGGATCTCTTGTAGGGTTGGTTTAGTGGTGATGAATTCCTTCAGTTTTTGTTTGTTTGGGAAAACCTTTATCTCTCCTTCTATTCTGAATGACAGACTTGCTGGATAAAGGATTCTTGGCTGCATATTTTTTCTGCTAATCATATTGAAGATTTCCTGCCATTCCTTTCTGGCCTGCCAAGTTTCAGTAGATAGGTCTGCTACTATCCTTATGTTTCTACCTTTGTATTAGTTAAGGCCCATTTATCCCTAGCTTCTTTCAGAATTCCTCTTTATCCTTGTATTTTGCCAGTTTCACTATGATATGTTGTGCAGAAGATCAATTCAAATTATGTCTGAAAGGGGTTCTCTGTGCCTCTTGGATTTCAATGCTTGTTTACTTCCCCAGATCGGGGAAGTTCTCAGCTATGATTTGTTCAACTACACCTTCAGCCCCTTTCTTTCTCTCTTCTTCTGGAATTCCTATGATATGGATACTGTTCCATTTGCATCACTTAGTTCTCCAATTTTCCCCTTCTAATCCTGGATTTTTGTATCTCTCTTTTTCTCAGCTTCCTCTTTTTCCATAATTTTATCCTTTAGTTTACCTATTCACCCCTCTGCCTCTTCAATTCATGCTGTGGCCCCCTCCATTTTATTTTGCACCTTATTTATAGCATTTTTTTTAGCTCCTCATGACTTTTTCTTAGTCCCTTGATCTCTGTAGCAATAGATTTTCCGCTGTCCTCTATGCTTTTTTCAAGCCCAGCAATTAATTTTATGACTATTATTCTAAATTCTTGTTCCGTTATATTGCTTAAATCTGTTTTGATCAATTCTTTAGCTGTCACTTCTTCCTGGAATTTCTTTTGAGGAGAATTCTTCCGTTTTGTCATTTTGGTTAGTTTTCTGTCCCTTAAGAGTTTTAAAAGTTTGTTGTGTGCTCTGCACCTGCGAGCACTGCTATATTAAAGGAGGGTCATACACCGTCCAGGGCCTGGCCCTTCAGGAGGTGTTTTTTGGAGAGTGTTACTTGCTTGCTGTTGTTGTGACTTTGGTTATTTTATTTCCCTACTCGTAGTGATGTTTTGGACCTTCCACCAGATGTGCTTTGATTTGTTCCTTGGAATAGCCCTGTAAAAGAAAACAGATAGACAAACAGGAAACAAAAGCATGCAAACACACAAACATAAAACAAATAAACAAAAACAAAAACAAAGCAAAAAACTAAAAACAATCAAAAGCAAAAAACCAGAAACACCGGCCACAAGTAAAGAACAGGGTGGAAGCGGTGCTGATGGAAGAACACATACAAAGAGAGAAATGGCGGGGGGGGGGGGGGGGGGGAAGGAAAAATAAATATTGACCAGGCAGAGAGACTAAAAGGCTTAATCCTGAGAGAGAGAAAGGAAAATGAGGAAGGAGGCGGGGGAAAAGAAATGAAGATAGAGTTATCCAGACAGAGAAACTATATGGCTTCATTATTCCAGAGAGAGAAAGGAAAGTAAAGAAGGTGTAGAGCATGTATCAAGAGAATGGATGAAATATGTCTGTTTAGACAAACCAATAACCAGAGTAACCAGCCTAGAGGAGGGAAGAGATAAGGAGGAGAAATGGGGGGGGGGGGGGCGGGTAGACTATATCTATATATCCAGAGTTGACCTAGAATTAATCCAGGCAATGCTGCAGTGCTCCTCTAGAGGAGCTGTCCGTCTGATTAAACAGGGTCCCTCTGGCTCCAGTGGATACTCTGTTACCCAGTGCTGAGGGGCGTGGTTTGGTGTAGGCTGGTCCCGCCTCACTGAGGGGCGTGGTTTGGTGTAGGCTGGTCCCGCCTCCACGGTGGGCCCCTGCAGACCCATCCCTGAGGCCCCACCCTGGTGGTGGCGGCGGAGGGAAAATGGCGGTGGTCCCCCATTCTCTTCTCCACAGACCCGCTGGACTCCACTTGAGTCGTCCTCACTGTGCCGCGGGTACAGACGGCGCGGTCCTTCTCGCTCTGCCAACTCCCCTGACCCTGCGCTTGGCTAGGATTCAAAAGACCGGCTCCACGCACTCTGGCGCTGGGGAAACGCCTCTCAGCGCGGCGGAAGTGTGGCCCTGGATCGTTTTGTCTGTGCCACCGCGCTTCAGGGAGGACCGCCTCTTCCTCTGCAGACTGTGCCACCGACCCCCTGGGGTGGCGGATGCAGGCCAGCTTTGTCTTTTCCCACAGCACTCCAGGAAGGGGGTTGCTCTTTCCTGCTGTGGACTGCGCCCTCGAGGCCACTGAGCCTGGGGGTGGCAGACGCAGGCAGACTTTGTCCTACGGCGGCGCCGCCCTCCAGGGAGGGGACCGCTTTCTCCTACGGCAGACAGTGCCCCTGATCTACCACCAGCCCAGGGCTGGCTCCCCTCCTCCCCAGGTGCGTGAACAGGGAGCCGGCCCCAGTCTGAAGAAATCCCTGCAGTTAGAGATGGGCTCCCTCTCGGTCCCAGTCCGAGGTTTTTCTCTTGTCCAGATACAGTTCTGAACTTCCCAAGCCGCTCTTTCTCTTCCTCTCTGCAGAAGGGGACTCACCCCCCAGCCCCCCTCCCCCCCCCAGCCCCCCCTCCCCTCCCCCTTCGTGCCTACGCGGCCGTTTTATCTCCCCAGTTAGCAATCGCCTACCTATGGTCTCTCAAGTTGTGCTGGCTTCTTCCTGGTAGATTCAGTCTCTTTTCCTCCCAGACTCTTGGGGTTCAAAGTCCTTTGGCTTCAGCACTTCTTTGTTTTAGAGACGTGGGAAGTATGGATGCCCCTACTTCTCGGCCATGTTGGCCCCCTCCTACCTGCACCTGTCTTAACTGATGAGAAGAATTGATGAGAATGCTCGTGCATTATATTGTCACACGGAGTCTTCATGTTTCCTTGTTGTGTGGGAGGATAAAAAAGACCATGCAAGTTGAAACTGTGTGATACGATCTTAACACTCAGGGGAAAAATTTGTGATTATGCTGTGACCTTTAACAACGTCTGTCAAAACATTAAAAACTCTCTTACTGTTGATCATAAATGGAGGGAAATGCAAATAATAGTAAAACTAATATTTAGCACACTGATTTAGAATGTAAGAAACACTGAGAATTAAAGTGTTTCATTTCTTTGTAAAAAACGATCACAAGTCACTTGAATAATACTTACCTTCTCAGTAATATAGCATGACATGAAGAGAGCTTTTTTTTTTCTCTCTTAGTAAAGGCTCATGCTCCTTTGTAAATCTGTATCAGCCTCGACTATTTTATCCTTGTACTCTCACTGTTGTGCACTCTCTCCTAGACCTCTTTTAATGTGAATTTTTTTTTTTTTTTTTTTTTTTACTGGCATCACTTCCTCTGGGAAGCTTTGATCCTTTGTGTCACAACCACTGTCCTGACTTATGTTGATAAGTTCGCCCTCCCTCAATTCCTCTGTTTGCATATCTAGAGTCTCTCTCCATTTTTTTTTAAAGTTTATTTATTTTGAGAGAGAGAGAGCAAGCATCAGTTGGGGAGGGGCAGAGAGAGGAGGAGAGAGAGAATCCCAAGCAGGCTCCATGCTGTTAGTGCAGGGCCTAATTGCAGGGCTTGATGTCACGTGCTGTGAGATCATGACCTGAGCTGAAATCAAGAGTCAGATACTTAACTGACTGAGCCACCCAGGTGCCCTAGAATCTCTCAAGTGACAGCAGTGTCAACATTCCCACAGCTGTGTTTCATCTATACCTTCATGTGTGTTCAATTTGAATGTCACTTCCAGCATTATCATTTGCTGGTCAATCTGTGATAGCTAATTCCTGCTTTTGATGATCCATATTTGTAAAATGTCATGTGGGTTCATTGCTGAGAACCAAGGAGGCAACACAACTACATGCTTTGTGGGCACGAACTTAATAACAAATGCACCATGACCAATATTGAGGGGCTTGGAAAGAAGTAATGGGATTGGTTACTGATTATGATGTGTATCTTTCATTTACCAGTCATTTGTAGGCTGGGGAGCTAGCAGAAAAGTTTACATTTTATGCAGATGTTTACAGTTATTATAGTATGATAACTGAAATTTGAACCATGCTGTTGGATTTATTTAACTCAACTGTAGTAACTGAAATTTGTGCCTATAGAAACTATGTAAATTGATAACTCTCTTTCTCTCTCTCTGTACGTTTGAAATATCTTCTAAACCTAGCTGTTAGCAAGAAGTTTAAGTCATGATTAAAACAGTGTTTCAGTAATTTATTTCCTCTTGTGAGAGCAACATTTTATTTTGTAACTAAATGTGAATACTTAACCCAAAAAGACAGCTGTGTAATTTTATATAGCATTTTAAAAGCAAAAAAAAACAAAAACAAAAACAAAAAAAACAAAAAAAACCCAAAACTGAAATGGATTGTTTTTTCCAGTTTTATGTATGGAGAATTGACTGACAAGAAGACCATTGAGAAAGTGAGGCAGACTTTTGACAACTACGAGTCAAATTGCTTTGAAGTTCTTCTGTACAAGAAAAACAGTATGTATCTAAATTATCAATAAGATGTGTCAACTCTGTTGAACGTTATGTTTTGGTTACTGGTAATTGAGCTGTAGTGTAGGGAGAATATAAAACTTTGTTTCTTTTCTTGGCAAAGGCGGGGGGGGGGGGTTGCTGATAAAATTAGATAGCAAAACTAATAAATGATTCTACCTATGAGAAGCAACCTTTTGAGGAATAACAGAAAAATACGGTGCATTAATGTGATTTTGTGTGTGTGTGTGTGTCAGATGGCAAAATGTTTTATAATATTTATGGTAAAGATCCTGTAGTTATATGACAGCAACTAAAGATGACAGACAAATTCATTCATTTCTTCTTATGGTTAAAGGAAAAGGTGATTAGTATCACAGTATGTGTGATTACTTTTCTACATGTGCATCAATGACGTGTGATATCTCTTTGAGGTCAGTCTTTACCAATATGGCCTTTTGCTAGACTCTGACTCTTTTGTGTGGAAGGCTTACAAAAGTATTCATTACTTTCAGAATAGGCCATTCCCAGCTGGTAAATTTGCGTTGGTTATGGTGAGGTCTTCTCTGGGACAGAATTTGTGACTGAGAAATTGTGCATTGTATAATAAATTATATTATAAACATGAGACCCCATGATCTGGACTCTTCCAGTGTTTGAGGGAAAAGCCAGCCAAACAACAACCAACTAGTATACTCCACAACCAAGTTTTCTTTTTTCTTTCTTTTATTTTCTTTCTTTCTTTCCTTCTTTCTTTCTTTCTTTCTTTCTTTCTTTCTTTCTTTCTTTCTTATTCATTTTTGAGAGAGAAAGAGAGTGAGCAGAGAGAAGTAGAGAGAGCAGGAGACACAGAATCCAAAGCCGGCTCCAGGCTCTGAGCTGTCAGCACAGAGCCCAACATGGGCCTTCAACTCACAAACTGCGAGATCATGACCTGAGTTGAAGTCAGATGCTTAACTGACTGAGCCACCCAGGCGCCCCACCAACTTTCCTTTCTAATTTGTTTTCTTTGAGTAGTCTGGTTACTTTTATTTCTTTTTCCCAAATTGATCTTTTTTTTTTTTTTAAGTGAATAGTCACTTCATACAATGCTTCAATTTATTTAGTGTTAATGATAAATGATAGCAAAGCCAATTGTTACCTTAGTGGAAACTGATGGTCACTAAATCCTTCCCCAGTTTGGGAAGCATTTTAGCTTCAACAGGAAACACTTGTTCCATGTTCAGAGTGGGTTGGAGTGTTTGCAGCGTAGTTCATTCTCTCCATCTTGCCTCAAACATTTATTCACTATAAGTTATTTAGAATTGAACTTAGGGGGCGCCTGGATGGCTCAGTCGGTTAAGTGGCCGACTTCGGCTCAGGTCATGATCTCGCGGTCCGTGAGTTCGAGCCCCGCGTCGGGCTCTGTGCTGACAGCTCGGAGCCTGGAGCCTGTTTCAGATTCTGTGTCTCCCTCTCTCTGACCCTCCCCCGTTCATGCTCTGTCTCTCTCTGTCTCAAAAATAAATAAACATTAAAAAAAATTAAAAAAAAAAAGAATTGAACTTAGTTTTCTCTTTTTATTAATGGGTCATCAAAGGGATAACAACAACCACGGGCATTGCTTTAAGATTAGTGTGCTTGGTAATGGGAATGTTGGTTTTTAATGGTTTTACCCATGGAATGTCTTATCATTTTATCTTTCATTTTAGAATCAAGGCCAGAGAGGTATTTCTCTTTAGTCATAGCCAAATGTCTGTTGGCTTGTCACCTAGAAAACAATCCATTCTGAATGATCTGCTCTGTCATCTACCAGAGAAAAGTCAAGCTCGAGGTGTTTTCTGGGTCTTTTTCACCGGGTCCTTATCTGTGTTGATAATTTGTAGTAGACCCATATGCCCCCTGCAATCATTTTCATATAGGGTTGTTTTCCTTTCAATGACTTAAATATATGCCCCAAGTTTAGCAAGTAACTCAAGGGTACTCCATATTACTAAAATCATTTCACTCCGACACTAAGAAGAGTAAACAAATCTTTGCCTGATTTTAAAGCATGAACGCCAAAATTTCTCTGAGTGTCTCAAAAATACCTTTGTGGAGATTCTGTTTTCCTTATATCCTTTAAATCATGTTAGAAACAACTTGAATTTTACATTCCCAAACGTTTCCTTCCAAGGTAGTATTTTGCTTTCTTTTAATGGTTTGAAATTCTTTGATCTTCATTGAGTTTTTTTTTCTTTAATGTGAAGGATAGATATCATTTATGTATTTGAATAGAGTTCTCTTACACTTAAAGCAACTTTTAAAAAATCTTGCAAATTGTTACCTGAAGGATTGTGACCATCAACTGAAAAAAGTATGTTCTTGTAATTTAAAAAATGTTAGATAGCAAAATTCACATGTCTGTGGATAAATGTTTTGGGAATGCCTGAATGCCAAGTCTTCCCAATACTTCCATTAAGTAATTAGGTTAAACAGCATTTTGCAAATGAGGGGATTGAGGTATCTGATTTAACATGTGTCATCACTGACATTTCAGTTTGTAGGCTCTATTTTTAAAGCCCATTGCTCTGATCAGCAGGGGGCTGCTTCTACTGTTGAGAAGAAAACAGTAGCTCTGGGATGATGATTTAAAGGGGTCTGTCTGCACCAAGGCAGACCTGTGATAGCCTGGGCTACTCCAGATAATCAGTGCCAAGGCACTGCCCTGAGTTTCCGTCTACAACTGTCCTCTCTGTCTAACCCTCTTAGACTTCCTGCTCCCTTGAACCCCAAAACCAGAATATGGATATTTCACCAGCCACTCAGCAAATCTTCTGTCTACTTGGGCAGTCTGACCCTGTAGCTCAACTTGAAAAAGAAAAAAATCTGCCTTCATATCTGAAAGCAATTTTAAAAACAGCCCTGACTCTATGCTAAAATTTGAAGAGTTGCTGTTTTTATAGGAAGATGGGAAATGTAACATCATCTCTTTCTGTTCAAATTTTTAACAGACCTTGGAAAATGACTTATTTTTAATGCCCTTTTCTCTCTGTTTATAACCCTGCTGTCTCAAGTTGACTGTGTTGGAACAGCCATAGGCCATGTATCTGTGAGCATGTGTGTCTGGTGATTTGTAAAACTGCGTACATCACTCACAGTTGTTGCGTACACAGTGTAGAATAAGAAGCAGAAAATAAAGAACAAGCCTGTCTGGGAGATGGTGTGATGGCTTTTGAGATCCCTGTGTCACCCGGTGATCATTTCGGAAAGGGCCATGTTTTTCAATAGGCCCCAGGTTGCAAGGACCCGAACTGAATATTCCATAAAAATTTCCCCTAATTCTCTGATTTCTTGAACCCGATAGTTAAGCTGTCTCTTCTTGTCTAGATGACAAATTCCCCTTTGCGGTGACATTATTATGTGACTTTTTTTGGCCAAAGGTATGAAGGTTTTTCCTATTTGGTTTTCATTGCAAGCCACTAATAGGCTATCAACTCTCACGTAGAGACTATTAATAGCTGCATATTTCACTCCCCAAATCCCAAAGCTAACAAAAGCCTCTATGTCTTTAAGATAGGAAATTTGGAGAGGCTTTGCTGCACGATGGCTTGGAAAGAATATGATGCAAACTGTGTCTTTGATTTTGATGGAACATTCTTTCAGTGTTTTATCGCTTAATGGATAATTACTCCTTTGAAGGCATTTCTTGTGTCTTCAAATATTTATTATTTGAACTAATGCCAGTTCCTGGTTTGTCCAAATCCTAAGCCTTAAGTGCTCTGAAACTCTTTGCTTCGTGGAGGTTGCAGGAGCCACTGTTTAAAGAACATAGCAGCAGAGTCAAGCCTCATTCTTTGAGTGAAGGAGATAGGAAGCAGTGGCTCATAAAGACACCTGAAGAATCTCAAGGGTTGGGGACACTTTTTTTTTTTTTTTTAAGATTGCCTTACAAGCTTCAGGTAGAGCTCTGTGTACAACAGGCATCAAGTATTTCTGACATCCTCTTTCTCTGATGTAGGGGTGCTGTCAAAGGCATAGAGCCATCGTATAACTCTGACTGATGAGAGAAGCTTGAGATAGGAATAGTGTTTCAAACGTTCCTCTGAGAGGACTGCTTATCAGAGCATCAGGGATTGCTGTTGAAGTCAATTGGAAACACTTCTCAAAGTGACAAGGAGAAGCATGGAGGAGTGGTCATGCATGGGGAAACTATGAAAAGGAATTTGGTGAGCGAAGCAGGGGTGTAGGGACCCAGACCTCAAGGGAATGCTGGTGTTACTTAAGTGGTGAGACTTCCATTGGGCTCCTGCATTGTGAAATGACACCCTCTGCTCTCCTTTCAAATTCTGGTATTTTGGGTTGAAAAATGTTTATTAATATTTGAGCAACTGGTAGTTGCTTGATTTGGAAAGCAATGAAAATATTGTTGTTTTGGTGCTGGTTCCTGGCATAGCAGTTGGCAGCTGAAGGCAGAGGGAAGGCAGGAGACCAAACCACTGCTGTGGATCTGTCACACTCTATTGTCCTTTCTCTCTCTTACAGGAACCCCTGTTTGGTTTTATATGCAAATTGCACCAATAAGAAATGAACATGAAAAGGTGGTATTGTTCCTGTGTACTTTCAAGGATATTACATTGTTCAAACAGCCAATAGAGGATGATTCAACAAAAGGTAATTTCCAAAGGATGGCCACACTTAAGAATTAGGCCGTCAATTATTTATATTGTTATTGTTATTATTGTTTAGAAAAATACATTGGTTGAACTGGAAAACACAATTTTACTATTAGTACTTCTTTTGCTTTACGTTCATGCAAGCAATTATCCAAAATCAGTTTTATCCAGTCATATCATTTGAATGGAAATAGCACGGCTATCCAAAGTTGAAATGAGAATTGGTTAACTTGAATTATAATAAGAGGAATTTAGATAAGATATAAGGAAGAAATTTCACAGGTCATTATTAATTTAGAATCAATATAATGGGAGTTTCAACCAGGATGAGCTTTAGAAACACAAAATTTAACAACCTGTGAGATGGTTTAGGCGAAGTCCTTTTACAGCACAGTTGATCGGTTGATTGAATTTGGTTGAACTAATAAGTGATTGATTAGCTGATTTTTTTCAGGTTACTTTTCACCCTTTACCCATTCAGCGTTGCAGATGGTCTTGGGTAGATGCTGTTAGCTTATGTGAAGAATAATTTTGTTAACAAGTGAGTGGCTGGCAAAATACAAACATCCTGACTATAGTCATACTGACTATAATATTCAGGGGGATGGCTATAGAAATCAGTAGTCAGTGGTGTGCATGTATCCCCCTTTCTAGGTAATATATTCTCATTTTATTCCCTCCAATTATGTTTAAATTAAAAACTGGTGTCATATAAATGAAGAATTTCAAATACTCTTAGAAGATTTTATGAAATGTTATTTTTAATAATCCCTCCAGAGACTAAAAATGAGATCTTCCTCTTTGTATTTGGCAAACATTGTCTTCCTTTTCTTACCTCTCAAAAAAAAAAAAAACTGGTACAGAAACTTAATCTTTCCATCCGTAATCCTAATTATAGAAAAATTTTGTAGTTTTATTCCTTGCATATGGATTCACATATATTATGTTATACGTGGTCGGTTTCTGGTTAGTATCAAATTGCAAGAGGAAAATTTTACAATGTGCAAACCATTTAAAGTATAACATAGGACAATTTATTTGCAAATGTTTCTGAAAATGTGTATATTAAATCATCTTCTGGACTATTGAATATTCACTTTTGGACTCATACTACCTATTCCTTTACTTTTACTCAGAGACTCAGTGTCTAAGAGGTTTAGGATAAATTTAAACATTATTTTTAAAAATAGAATAGTCTTCTAATAGTATTTAGGTTTAATGCTTATTTGTTTTAAAATTCGAAGGTGCTCCATCCAATACCGATAGAAAATGTGTTCTCAAGCTTACATGGAACATTCACTGGATAGATCACATTCTGGCCATAAAACACACCTTGACAAATTTAAAAGAATAGAAAGCTTAAAAAAGGCAGTTTCTTAGACCACAATGGAATTAAGCCAGAAATCCATAACAGAGAGAGCTAAGAAATCTCCAAATATTTGGAAATTAATACATTTGTAAATAGCCCACGGGTCAACGAAGAAGGCTTAAAGTAAGCTAGAAAAATATTTTGACTAAATGAAAATGAAAATACAACTTATCAAATTTATGGGATGCAGCAAAAGTAGTGGTTAGAAGGAAATGTATGTGACATTAAATGCATATATTAGAAAAGAAGAAAGACGTAAAATTAATAACCTAAGCTTCCACCTTGGGGAGACAAAAAAGAGCAATTTAAACCAAAGCAAACTGAAGACAAGAAATAAGGAACCTTGGAGCAGAAATCAATGAAGTAGAAAATAGGAAAACAGAGGAAATCACCACAACTCAAAGCTGGTTCTTTGAAAAGATCATCAAAGTTAATAAACCTCTAGCCAGGCTAAGTGAGAACAAAGGGAGAAGATGCAGGTGACCAGTATCAGAAATTAAAGAAGGGCCATCACAACTCATCCGAAGGACATTAAAGCATTACAAAAGAATACTTTGATCAACTGTGTAGCCACTGAATTGATACTTTAGGGGAAATGGACCAAGTCTTTGAAAAACAAACTGCCAGAACTCACACTGGGAGAAACAGCTAACCTAAATCATTCTATATCTATTAAATAAATTTAATCAATAGTTAATAAACTGACAAAACAAAGGATGTTTTTGTTTTTTATCTTTTGTTTTTGGCAAATCTACAGTCTTTTCTAGAAAATGGAAGCAGAGAGAGCTCCCCTAACTCATTCTGTGAGGCCAGCACTACCCTCATACCAGAGCCAGAAAAAGACACTGTGAGAACAGAACATTACAGACCAATATTTCTCATGAATATAGATATAAAAACCCTCAATAAAAATTGAACCCACATGACAACCAAGTGGGATCTATTCCACATATGCAAAGCTGGTTCGACATGAAAAAAAATCAATCCCTGTAATCTTCGCTTCAACAGGCTGAAAAAGAAAGATTATACCATCATATCATTCAACATAGAACAAACATGACAAAACCCAGCACCCATTCATGGTAAAAACTCTTAGTAAAGTAGGAATAGAGAGGAACTTCCTCAACTTAATAAGGAACATTTATGAAAAACCTATAGCTAATAGCTGACTATATCTTAAAGTAATATGTTTTAAAATAAAAGATAAATAATTGGTATACGATTTGTGACCTAACATATTCTTCAGATGAACTTCTCTTGCCTTCGCACTGAATGACGATAATACAGAGTAAGAAGCCTTCATGTCACAGTCTTTTCCCTTAAATAATATTTATATTTATATTTATGTTTATATTCAATGAATATTATTTTCTCTCACTTTTTTTAAAAGTGATTTCATGACACAGCTGAAGTTAGGGAGAATATGTTACATTTGCAGTTTTGGCCTGCTGAACGTTGATGGTGTCAGTATATTTAGTCTATTTATAGAAACTGAAAGTTGACAGCATTCAAAGTGAGATTGGGGAAAAGGTGCTAATATTGAGAGTTGACTTTTCTCAAATTAATGCCCTTCCGTTTATCTACCTACTTCCATCTCTGTATCCTTACATCAGAATCGCAGAGTTCTTCCTGTGGCAGAATCTCTTAACTGCATCACGCATTCTTATAAAAAAAAATGGTATTTGAATCAATGCCAAACGACTTAGACCTTTTGATTTTGAACTATGTGCTGGATAGATATGTAAATTAGAATTTAGAGGGGAAATCAGACCCCACTGTGAAAAGCATTAGGGAAGACTGTCTCTTTCCAGGGCCTGAATTTGTAGAGGAAGAGCTTATTTTAAACAGACTTTTATTTTGAGACTCTTCCACACCTGTCAAATACATAACAGATTATTGAACAAGTAATGCACAATGTAACCATGAAGGCTGTATATGAGCTACTTTCCATTATTCATATGAGCTGTAAAATTAATATGAAAAATTCAATAGAAATAAAATATTTATGCCATTAAGTAATCATCCTGCTATCTCTATGAAGGTAGAAGCATAGGAAAGTATGTTTGGAAATCTTGGCGGAAAAATATGTCTCTCCAATTCTTAAGTTGAGTAAAAGGGTCAAAGGGAGTGTGGAACTTTTAACAAAGTGCAGATAAGATTTCGTGATAACACCATAATATCAAAATGATTTGGGTGTAGAGCATTAAACGGGGAGATGGTAGATTTACTTTAATTCGGGCTTGGGCACCGGAAATACTTAACATGAGACTTTTCATGACTCTTCTAGGAAATTTTGTTCCCCTTGTTTATCTATTTTACCAATTTTTCCCCTTAACCAAAAATGTTGAGTAAGCACACAGAATGGTGCAGGCCATTCTGCACCTGTGTCCTGAAGGTACATAGTTCCTTCCCTCATATGATAATGGGGGAGGGGAAGACAAACAAGTAAATATAGATTGGAAATTTTCTTCTGATTGCTCTTATTTTCTCAGTAATATAAAAAACATGGTTCTCACCTGAGAGTAAGCATGGTGCAGGAGATGAAGTATTGAAGGTTTGGGGAGAGAGGAGTAGGCATGAAATGGTGATCTAAGAGGGTGGAAAAGTGAGTGGGCAAGGGGAATTCAGCAGGTTTGCTGAACACGAAGGTCTGCTTGGGGCTAGTGATCATGAATTCACCAGCATCTATGAGCATGATTATATATTTTACTCTACCTATGTTTAGTCGAAGGTGTATAGATGCAGAAGTAATGAAGAGTTGGATTTATCCAGAGTTGGGATTTGATAAGGTGAGTAAGATGAAAAGAATCAGAGAGAAGGATCAGGGAGTTGTGGCTGTTGCAAGGGAGGACATGGAGGGTGTTTGCAAAATTCTGAGGAAGTACTTAGGTAGTAGAGTTCTACCTAGGACATAGGAAATAGTGTTTAAGATGCAGAATAGACAAGTGAGTCCATACATTAACAGGCCAGAATGTAACTTTTAATCCCAGAGCAAAGGCATTTTACCTTCTTAATGCGAAATGTCGAAAGTCCTTTGAAGATTTGCCAAGGTTGGAATTAACATTAATTTCCTTCTACATGATTTGGTATTTTTACCAAGAAACCCAGACACATAGTTGAAAGACTTGAGTAAACTAATTCCGAATAAATACAATTGTTTCTAAATTGTATCTGGGATAGTAACTATAATGTGATAGCAATTTACGTGCACCTCTTCCTCATAATGAATCTCACGATACCAAAACTTCAATCTAGTTGATTTTTGCCTTTAAAATGAATGGCACTTACTGATGTCAATGATACCTTTGATGTACATCATGATGGATGGTAGTAAAAACCATTGAAGGTGTTTTGTTTTGATGGAGTAGTTATTATATGTCAGGAACTTTATATTCTTTATTGCTCTTACCTATAATTCTGAAAATTAGTATTGCTATCTCTGCTTTACTGTTGAAGATCCTGACATGCAAAGTGTGACTGATTTTCAATACCATATTCTATTGCATCATGCTGTCTCATCCTTTCTAGTGGAAACTTACTATTGCATTTTTGTCACCTTAATCCCCTGCTCTCCTTTTTTCCTGCAACAATTGAGAACACTCTGATTCTGACAGTATTGTACTGTGTTAAACCAATGAAATTTACTGATAATAATCAAGGGGGCAAAGCATTTTTGTTATCTTTTGTTCCTGGGACTGAGGTCTTGGAACTGTTGCTCAGCTAATCAGTCAATGGTACCTGATTCATCATTTGTAATAATGCAAAGGGGAAAAATTGCAGCCAAGAAATCCATTCTGTTGATTATCCATATGTGTTCTAAAAGAGATGACCAAAATCTCTGCCCATTTAGCTGTGCGGTATTTTCAAACAGATTCCAAAACTGCCAAGACACTCACAGTGTGAAATATCCTGTGCCAAATAGTTATGGCATCTTCATGCCAATAATTGAAGCAAAAAATTCCTATAGAATGAAACTAACAGCAAAAATAGCAACCTTCCCCTTGTGGGAAGCCAATGGTTTTCTTTAGAGAGGAAACAACAGATGAAATATGAGTAATTATACCATGTAGTCTCTTTGGCCAAGTGTATAATTGTTTACCTAAGCTTTTTTCTTATAGATTAGAATCTTGTGTTGCAGTCGAGTAAGATTGATTTAACTGCCTCTGTGACTTCCTCTTATTTTTAAGATTAGGCAGTCCATGACAAAGAGGTTAATTGCAACCCAATAGAGCTAAACTAATGTTTTATTAAGAAGGAGTTGGCATCCTGAGCTTTTAGGAGAACAAATGTTCTCATAATTCCATGAACAACTCATAGAACAAGTTTTAGGCTCTTCATATTCAGCTGTCTGTTCACATTACCCCATATCGACCACATCTAAGTAACATCAGCGAACTGTGCTGAATAATCAGTTATACCAGTTAGGTCTCTGTAAAGGTGAGACCAGTAAATGTATCGCTGGAAAAAGTTAGAACTGCTGATGTGCCTTTTTTCTGACCTAGACAGTATGGCTGCTCAATTTTTTCAAAGTTTGACTGTATGGTGGGGGTTGGTGACAGAGCAAATGAACTAATTTAGTTAATAACATAGGCAATTCCAGATGTGTCCAAGGGCACAAAAGGATAGGCATAGGAAATTCTCTGTCGTGTTGTTAATGATAGAGGAAAATCTAGAAACCACTTAAATGCCCATAAATAGAACATATGCATGATCAGAAAAGAGCAAATACCTACTTCTCTGAGATGATAAAGAGGCAGGCAAGATTCAGTGCCATGTGGGTGGGTCTAGAGATGGAGGGGACAGAAAGGAAATTGAAGGCTATCATGTTTCTTATGGCCTCTGCTTATTCAATAACATTTGATGAGGTAATTGGTTGAGAGTGAGGAGAGAGGGGTAGTATAAGGGTTTTGAGAAAAATGCTAATTGTTGAGAACTGAGAATTATAAGAAAGCCCTAACCCTCGCCATGGCTGTAGGAAATGAGAGAACGCATGCCATTTGATGATTTGTATTCTTCCATGTGCCAATGAATTTATTCTTTCAATATCTCTTTTAATTTTTTTCAAAATATTTTCTGGATAAACCTTATTACATTCTGGGAATAAAAATTGGCTTCTTTGTTAATCCAATCCTTAGATGTACTAAGTGTGTAACATTACTTGTCTTAGAAATATGAAGCTTCAATTAGTATAACATTGCCTTGGAAGTTTGTAGAAATATTCAATGCAATTATAATATCAAGTTGAAGTAAGAAAGAAAACGATCACCTGAAATATTGTAATGTATCTATTGCCAACATGTCATCTGAAGACACCCTTGCCACTTTTACCGAACAAAGCAAAACCAAACCCAACCCCTGATAATAAAACAAAATGGGACTTATTTTAAATTTGATTTTTAAGTTACAAATAAGTCAATTAATTAATTAATGGCCTGTTTTATGCCAGGCCCTTATCAAGTGCTTGAATATGGAGAGATGAACAGTAGTTCAGTGGGAGTGACTAACATGTTAATCAACAACTGCCATTAGTGTTGCAAGTGCCATGTGAGGTATTTATCCTATGATGTTCAAACACAGAGGAGGATACCTCTCTTATGAGTGGATCTAAGAAGGTTCCAGAAGGACATAATGCTTTAACTGAGTCTAGAGGTTCCAGTCAGTGTTAGCCAGACATAAGGGGATGGGGGGAAGCATTTCAGGCAGGCAGAATGATTATAATGCTTGAAAACCTGGACACAATGAATATCATGGGGTGTACAGAGAATTCCTAGGAAATTTAATTTTAGTTTTGAATTTATTCTTCTTTTAATTTGCTGTTAATTTTGGTAGAGTTGTTGTACAGAGTATGTATAAAGAAGTAGAAGGAGATGAATGCAGAGCAGATCTTTGGGGCCAGAAACTAAATGACCTATATACCAAGAAAATGCAATGTTATTCTGAAGGCCTCCGGGGATCTTAAAGAGTTTGAAAGAGGGAAAGGGGAAGCACTTTGGCAGCAATGTAGAGTTGCTTGAGAGTATATGGTCAGAGAGCAGATAGAGAGTATCGTGTTCAAGATGCTGCCAACCTAACTCAGGTGGAAGATTGTCTGACATACAGGGATGGAGAGACGAGATTCAACTTGAGTGAATTTATTAATAAGTTATAGTCTATAAGTCTTGAAAGTGATTGGATATGTGGGTGTGGAGGTAATAGTGAAGGAGGATGGTAAATTTCAAGTTTCTGATTGGACAACTGGAAATATCATGGGACCATTCACCAAGTCCAGGAATACATGAAAGGTGAAGAGTTGGAGATGGAGGGAGACGATGATGAGATCAGTTTTGGACGTGCTGAGTGTCAGATGCCTATAGAACATCTTAGTAAAAGGTGGCTAATGGCTGATTAGATACAAGATAGGTCTAATGCTGAGAAGAAGAGTCTAGACTGGTGATACAGATTGCATGTTGGTCTTTTACATTGATGTTAAGTTCTTAGAGAGCTGGTGGCATATCTGGTGATGGTTGTTGTTGTTGTTGTTGTTGTTCTCCTTTTAGCACATTGCACAGGGTTAGCCTTAGGGTTGCATACAATCCCCAAAGCCTAACATTTTTGTTGTTGTTGTTGTTGTTGTTGTTGTTGTTGTTGTTCTAGTCACTAGGGTAAAGTCCATTAGTGAAGAATTAAGGACATTCTATCAACTGATGCCAGATTACTTTTTTTTCTAAACCACTTATTGGATACCATAAAGGGAGCTGAACAGTTGGGGAAATACAAAGCTTAAATGAAGTCAGAATTGGCCTAAAAATGGTAGTAAAACATGATGTCATCTACCTAGTATAATTTGAAAGGCATTTGACGGGTGTCTGCTGAGGGTTTTTTCCTTCATCTTTTGTCACATTGTCTGAAATTTCATCCTTGCCGTTACCGTCATTCCTTGAGACCATCAGAAGTTTTCCTTTTTTAAGGAGTTATTTGGCAAATAACCTAGTGAAGTGCAATATCATAGAAGTTATCAAATGGTCTTATTGGAATCTTTAATAAATTAGAGCTTTTGGAATATCCAGAAAAGGATAGTTGAGACAGACTCAGAGTATGGTTAGTTTTGCTCTACTAACTACTAACTACTCATGTCTCATTGATGTTTCCTTGAAATTAATTATTTAATAATGGGAATTTGAGGTGTTGGGAAGAAATTTCTTTCTCATTAAATTCACATCCCCTCCCCCACCAAAGTTAAAATTACTACTCTTTCAGAAAACAATGTTAGAGATTCTAGATATTTAAAGAATGATATTTAGATACCACTGTAATTAACAAGAGAGAAATAACATTTTGCTGTTACAAGAAAGATGGAAGTGTGATATGAACCATAATATGTGAGATTTGTTGCAATTGGGTTTCATTTTCTTCTCATGTGTATATATCTACACACAAATGCACAGTAAAATTGTTTTTTATTAGGCCATAATAAATACCCCTCCCCCCCCATCTTCCAGCAGCTTAACACAGCAGAAGCATATTTCTTGCTCACGTTACAGTCAAAGGCAGGTGATCCTTGGCATATGGCAGCCTTCCATGCACGGATTCAGTGCTTTACTATTCCCTAGGGGCTTGTTGTCACTTGTATCCAGCTGGTAGAAGGAGGGAGAACGTGTAGAGAAGTCTCACCTGCTTCATAAGTTGTGGCATGTGTGAGAGTGACACACATCATTTCTGCTTTCATTCCATTGATGAGAACTGGGAACATGGGGAGAGCTGGATGCAAGGAGTGCTGGGAAATACATTCCTGGCTGGACAGTTGTTTTCCAGTAACAAATCTATATAATGCAAGGGGGAACACAGAATTTTGTGGACAGGTGTACCTTGGGTACTGGGACTATGTAATAGATATGAGCAAAACACAAAGATCACACATAAAAATTAGTCATTACTTTATAGCTACACTTGAAATATGTGGTGATGTTTATGTAGAAATTAAGTGCTTTAGATTGATACTTTTTATTAGTTCTGGATGTTATGCTATTTCTGAGATCCCCTGAATATTAGCAAGAATGTTGCGTTCCATATTCATTATATGTGAAAAACTGAGACTTTCTCTCCTTATTTTAAGGTTGGACAAAATTTGCCCGATTGACACGGGCTTTGACAAATAGCCGAAGTGTTTTGCAGCAGCTCACGCCAATGAATAAAACAGAGGTGGTCCACAAACATTCAAGATTAGCTGAAGTAAGTGGGAGACTAACTTTCCTTCCCAAGATGGTGGTGGTAGCACATTTTTCCCCCTGAAATGATTCAATATAGATATCTGTGGTTATTATATTATAAGTACTCATCCTCTAATTATTTTTCCTGTGTAGATTTATAGAAATTTCAAATATATCTTTTTATTCTCTTGTATTTTTGAAATGGGAAACAAGTTCATGATATCCCGTCATATCTGTAGAGGTCTGTAGATGGTGAGATTTTCTTCGAGTAAGTGAGATAGGAAGTTCACTTGTTTCATCCGTAACCTGAGGGTTTTCTCTGTGCTTGGTACTCTATCAAGGATGGAAAGATGAATATGCAATGGGCTCTACCATCAAGGAACTCAAGATCCTTGCAAAAAAACCTGACAATAGAATGTGACAAGTAGGATGACACACATGCAAAAGCATTACCTAGACTTGGGGCTCTAGGGAAGCTTACCTGGGGTGAGTGAATCTTGAAGGAAAAATATGAGAAATTGGTAAAGAAGGGATGCAGGTCATTCCTACCAAGGAGACCAGCAGGTGCAAAGGCACAGAGGTGAGACAGTATGATGACTTTGAGTATGAATTCAGTGTGGGTGAGGTCAGGGGAAGGAAAGTTAAAGTGATGTGTAGTAAAACAGTGGTGGTTTGTGTCCCATGTGTTAGGGAAAAGATATGATCACATTTGTACTTCAGAGAAACCTCTCAAAGGGAGATTAGTCCCTACGGTTTTCTTTGCGATGCTATGTTTTTCTTGTATTAATTTAAAAACATGATTCTGAGAAGGGATCCATAGATTTCACCAGATTGTCAAAAGGGATCCATTGTACAAAAATGATTAAGACCCCCTGCTTGACCTAGTGGCTCTGTGTTGAATGGGAGGATAGGGAAACCAGTTAAGAGATTTAATGGTAAATCAGTTAGGTTGGCCATGGCTTTAAGCAAGGAAACCAGAAGCAGAAGTGGGCAGAATGCAGACACGCCAAGATTAGAGTCAACACATTTGTTGACTAGTACTGTTGGCTAATAAAATAGCAAATATAAGAACAGGAAGAGAAGGTTTAGGGGCAATGGTTATGAGTTCAGTTTGGGGCATGTTAAGTTTGAAGTGCCTGACAGAAAAATCCAAGAGGGGATGCCTCAAAGGCAGAGGAATTTATGGGTCTGGCTCTGGAGGGATTTCTGGGTCTGAGTTGCAGACCTTGGTGCCGTAGGATGAGATGATGTTGCCCAGAGAAAGTATAGTGACCCAGAGAGAAAAGGAATTGAGGACAGAACTCCAGGTAGAAGCTTTGGTGTTCACGTGTCTTCTATAATCATCACTTGTCTTCCCAGTGTTGCCAAAAGTTAATGAAGCTACCAAAGCTCTGCAGAGCAGTTAGTGGGCACTCAGAAAATGTTCTGAGGTGGCCTACCAAAGCAGAGAGAGATAAAATTAAATGTATATGTTCATCAGTTTGCTCTGCTGGAGAAAAGTGAGTTGAAGCACTCTAGAGTATCTTTCTGAACTGGTTGCAGATATTAAATTTGGCTTGGAGAGGGTTAGAAAGTAAAGTATGTTCCTTGAATTTGGAGTGTTCTGGAGTTTTTCTTGGACCATAGCTAACTGGGGGACTTGGAAGGCTTTCTGCTTTAAATGGCACTGTTATCTTGGGGAGAAACTAAAACTTTGATGTGCAAACACATTTTTAAAAGCCAAGGTAAGATCATGATTACAACTAAATATTAATAATAATGATAATCGCAATATTTTAAAAGACAATATGCAATTAGTACAGGATTTAATGTTCTTTTAAAAAAATTTAAGTGTTTATTTTTGGGAGAGAGACAGACAGAGACAGAGCATGAGCAAGGGAGGGGCAGAGAGAGATAGAGGGAAACACAGAATCCGAAGCAGGCTCCAGGCTCTAAGCTGTCAGCACAGAGCCCAATGCAGGGCTTGAACTCACGAACCGCAAGATCATGACCTGAGCTGAAGCTAGAAGCTTAACCAGCTGAGCCACCCAGGCACCCCTCAACTAGCACAAGACTTAAAGCAGACTGTTAGATACAACTTCCTTTGTCAATAATTCTTGTTATGAAGTACTACTTGATTTTACAACTTTCTTTTCTGCCTTAATTGTCCATTTCCTTTTACAAAGCAAACTGGAGTGGAAGAGCTTATTTCTGTGACAGCTGACTTTCATAGCTATGATTCCTTTCTGGTCTTAATGATACCTTATTCAGAATTTTTCTTTTCTCTGTTATACCACTGGGAAAGAACAAGAAGAAAGGGATCATAGAGAGGAAATTTTTTACCTTAGCACCTTGAATCATTCGTTGGTTTTTTCTTCTGCATCAACTGGGGAAGCTTCCCCTCAATGGCTCATGATTTTCTTTTACTTTTATTTTTTAGGAAATTTCATTCCTGTTTCTTCCCATCTGATTTTATTTTATTTTTATTTTTTTGCTTTGCCTTTTGATTATTGTTAGTTTCTTTGTTGACCATCCCTAATTCACAAACCTGACTCAGACACAAAATTGTTTTCTGTCAGGTTGTAGGTTTGATTTCAGAGAACATGAAGAGATAACAAGATTCTCGAAAGATATTTTGTTTGCATGTGCTCTGAATCCAAAGGCTGACCCACAAGAAGCATCAATTTAGCAAAAGGATATCATTTCAAAAATTTTACTCTGAGTCTTATAATGTGTTCAACCTGAGTATATGGATTTGCTGGTAAATTTCAGGCTTTCACTTTTTCCAAGATAAAGTATAAATTTCCAAGATAAAAATATAAATTTTATCTCAGTTCCATCAGGACACCTACATTTGGAGCCGATTCCCAGTTTCAGAGATCCTGGTCTCTGTGTAGGCAGTTCACCTATTGTCCACGTGAACCCATATCCTGCTGACTGGCTTCAGCTTCTCACTTTTATACTGGTGGAGAGATAAACTTCCGTAATAATGCCATGTCCATGGTCCTGATTCTATTAGCGTCAATGCTCTCAGATATTCAGAGAGAAAGAATGTGTCTGTATTGGGATAAAAATACATCGGAAAATGTGTTTTCACCCCCTCCACCTCAGGCTCATCACTTATGAAAGTACAAGTGGAATAGCAATGAAAGTGAAGAATTGTTACTCACTGCTTTATAAAAGCGCCGGCGTCAGAGTGAAGATCAAAGTAGTGCTCTGCATCTGAGAGACATCAAAGCACAAGCATGTGTGTTCCTTTGTTGTTCATGCGTGCTCCTGCTCCTTGTCTTCTTGTAGCATTTCTGGGTCCTTTTACATATGCAAGTCACTGTCTGAAGAACTAGGTCCTGGATGGCTAAAGAAATAAAAGACAAGGGTTTTACCTTGGACTGTGCATTATAATCACCCAAGAAACGTTTTGAAAATATGGGCCTGAGAAAGAGTATACCATAGTTTAAAAAATTTCTCCACATGATTCTAGATTGTAACCAGATTTAAGGGATACTGACCTTAGAAGTGATCCCATTCCATCTCTAGAGAAGACATCTCATGTTCTGCTGAGGTGCTGAGCAGGGCAGGCTTGTCTATAAACACAGTGTGTGGGGCTACAGTGCTTTTAGGTGTCCATGGGATGTTTGAATTTCTATTAACAGTAAAAGGAAAAATTAAACTTTTAGGTTAAAAAATTGAATATATAATATTAATTTATTTTTTGCAACAATGCAGTTGTAAAATGCAATTTTTATCTCTCTATTTATTTTTAAATGTTTATTTTGAGAGAGAGAGGGAGAGTGAGAGAGAGAGCAGGGATGGGCAGAGAGAGAGAGAATACTAAGTAGCCTCCATGTCGTTAGTGCAGAGCCCAACACAGGACTTGATCCCATGAACCGTGAGATCAGGACCTGACCTGAAATCAAGAGTTGGATGCCTAACCAACTGAGCCACCCAGGTGTTCCTAGTTTATTTTATATTTTTTGGAGGAAGGGTCCAGGAAAGCAAAAATGCTCAGGGCCCATGAAGGTCATAATACACCCTGGCACTGAGTTTATTTTCTAAGTATACTTTCTTTGTGCTCAGTCTATGGTCTGTGTAGATATAGATGGTAAAATATTAACATTGACTTTGAAGAAAGTTTTCATGTCTAATACAGTGAAGTTGGAATGGATAGACCATTGGTTGTAAAGTGAGAGAGAAACCATGATTATATATATAAAGCTCTATCCCCAAATGAAGCTTTCATTCCTGGTAAGAAAATTTGCTGCCAAGTAATTTAAGACCTTATGGGACAAATATGGCTGGGCACTGATAATGATGTTAAATACATAAAAATCTTTAGAAATAGTTCTTATAGCCCCCAAATAATAACAATAATTTTAATACACAACTAAAGAGAATACAATTGATGTTTTTTATGTTTCAAAATATTAATGATGGGTATTATATACATAGTTTTCAGTTATGTAAGTTCTATGCATGAGAGAAACTTTTCAGGATAATTCTCTCTCAAGTTTCAAGAAGTGCTAGTATATTTGCTTTGCTTTGTGGCTTATGAGTTACATGCTAGTAGGTATTTTTGTTTATATCTATTTTTACATTCAAATATTGATGCATTTAGGGGCGCCTGGTTGGCTCAGTCGGTTAAGCATCTGACTTAGGCTCAGGTCGTGATCTCCCGCTCTGTGAGTTCCAGCCCCGCGTCGGGCTCTGGGCTGATGGCTCAGAGCCTGGAGCCTGCTTCAGATTCTGTGTCTCCCTCTCTCTCTGGCCCTCCCCCATTCATGCTCTGTCTCTCTCTGTCTCAAATAAATGTTAAAAAAAAACAAATATTGATGCACTTATGATTTTATGGTAACCCTTTGACTCCTACTGGACCCCATTAGCCCTGGAGGCACTGAATAATTGGATATATAATATGACAAAGCTGCTGGGAATACTATTTATGAAAGTCACATTTATAAACTCCTTACATATAGGTTCACTCAGCCTTAGCTTCATTGATGGCATGGAGCAGAGCTCTCAGATCTATTCTTTCAACTCCTTTTCACAATTTCCAGGTTCCATGTTCTGCAAAACAATGCTAAGTCAGTGTTTGTTACTTTTGCCCAGTGCTGCCCAGCCTTCTGCTCTTGCTCTGTCATCTGCTTTTTGTCTTTGCCTCTTTAATTAGACCTGCTTAGAGTAAGTCAAGGTTCATATAACCTTGCAGTGAAAATTTTCCACTTGTCCAAAAAGGTATAGAGAAGCAAACCTGAGTATTTAGCACTTTTTCCCTAACGAGAACATTCATATGGGCAGAAAACACAGTTCTTCAAGTCCTGGTTGAAGGGAGAAAAGGAAAAAGTAGGCTAAATATTTACAACCCTGATATCACTATGCCAATCATTAGGGCCCTTGCTGAGTCCCACTCAACAGCAAGATCACCAACAGTGTGGTCCTGGGGTTCAGCGAGGCCATCAGAATCAAAGTTATGCTCTCTGAGGTGCTAAATATGTGTGAAGAATGGATAACAGTGAGTCACCCAAATAAGTGCTGGATAATCAGTTCGAGATGTGATTTTAGGCAGGCTTGCAAGTGAGTGTACAGAATGCAGTCTCAGAAGTGGATTCTAGCAGTGCTGTGGATCAATGTTGGTGTTGGAGGAAGTCATCAAGAGGATGTGACTGCTGGTTGACTCTTGAGCTGAACCCAGGCAATTGAAGGCTTCTCATTCCTGTCCTTCGAATGTACATTCTACCCACCGTTCCCATTGTGGGAACCATTTTCAAGCACATAGCGCTGAAAGAGTAGGATGTTTTGGGGACCATTTGGATGATATATGTAACTGGACCAGGGCATCTCTTTAATCTTTTAAGATTCTGGTGGGTGGGTGGTAGATATCTACTAGTCTCGTGGCTTCCTGCCACAAGCCTCATAGGTATGTTCCCTAGCTTATTAAGCCTTCCACCTAACAGTATGTTGTGGTCTGCCTTTTTCTTTGGTTTCTTCTTGCCCTTGGTGTTTGGGGGCCAGTTTGTGAACCAATATTTGGCCCCTGGAGAGAAAGCCAGGTGGAACAGCAGATTAACTTCCTTTGAACAAACTTTGGTACAACTCAGAAGTGGGAGACAGAACTATGGGGTATGATTAGTCTGGAAACCAGGAGTCGTGAAAACTATGCTGTGGTTTGAGTTTTGGTGAGTTTGAATTCATTACTAACTGTACAGACATGTCCAAGTCATTTATATGCACATTGTCTCTCTTTTAGGTTCTTCAGCTGGGATCAGATATCCTTCCTCAGTATAAGCAAGAAGCGCCAAAGACGCCACCACACATTATTTTACACTATTGTGCTTTTAAAACTACTTGGGACTGGGTGATTTTAATTCTTACCTTCTACACCGCCATTATGGTTCCCTATAATGTTTCCTTCAAAACGAAGCAGAACAACATAGCCTGGCTGGTGCTGGACAGTGTGGTGGACGTTATATTTTTGGTTGACATTGTTTTAAATTTTCACACGACTTTTGTGGGACCTGGTGGAGAGGTCATTTCTGACCCCAAGCTGATAAGGATGAATTATCTGAAAACTTGGTTTGTGATCGATCTGTTGTCTTGTTTACCTTATGACATCATCAATGCCTTTGAAAATGTGGATGAGGTAAGTTTCTTTCTTTCTTTTTTTTTTCTGAGTACTGCGGTTCATATGTTTTGAGAAAATTAAGATAAAAGTTTACAGATAATCAAAACTTCTTTTTAGCCACATGTTCAGCCTTCACCCTACTTGCCATAAATTGTAATATTCAATTACTTTATGTTAATTTTCATCTGCTTCCTTTTCTTGCTTTCTGGTTGATAATACCAATTACTGGGACAGTGGTTGTGGTTGGAAATTGTGGTTTGAAAAGTGGAGGTTGTGGTTGGAGGAGGTGGAACAGAAGAAAAGTCGTAGCATTTGGGGCAAAACAGTTTATGAACTAGGTAATTGACTAAAAGATATGAAACAGATGTATTTTCTTTGGAAAACTGTAGCATTTTAAAATGCTATGCATCCATAGATCTTTTGTCTCCTCCTCTCCAGATATATATGGTAGCAGTGCTTGATTGAGATAATATAAAAAAAAGTTTATGGAAAAGTCTTAAATTTTTGCCTTTTTGGTTTCTTCTTTATAGCCTTTGCTTTAAATTTTGTCTAAGCACATTTGTGGATAGAGACTATATTGGATGATTTCTGATGTCTGGTCTAGTTCAAGGTTCTGCTCATTCAGTGTGTTATCTATACAATTACAAATACTTAAAATATATAATGTCTTAAAAGACCACTTTATCCAGAGCTTCCTAACTTCTAACTTAATAGTGGGTGATTTTCAACTTGCTACATCAAGCTAATAGGATGCAACCAATAATCTCAACTAATAACATAAAAATGAGTCAATATAGAATGCATCTATTATTAAAATATGTTCATAGTGATAATATTACAAACTTAATTTCCCTAAAGATTCTACTCTGTCCTTGTCGGCTGCTCAGATGGAAAATTCTCCACTACATTGTTGTTGTTATTCTATGTATGTTGGGAGGTAGATAGAAACTATTCGGTGACTTTTTTCCATACAATTTCTATGCTCACTTAACTTTAATATTATTAAAAAAAACCCTATTTCCCTGAAAGTTAAGTGCAGACATTGTGTTTTGATGCCATACACATTAGTTTAAAAATTACAGAAAAAAGAGCAATGATAGTAAATTATTTTATAATTTTAGATTCCATTTACATCAAGCTTTTAAAGGTACATTTATTTCTTTCCTATTTACCCTCTGGAAAGGGTTGAGAGGAGTTTATTTTGAAAATGTGAAATATGATAAGGAGATGATAGAAGTTATATTTCACTTACTATATGAATTTATATATTAAGATTTCAGTCATTTAGAACATAGACACCAATATTTTAACAACAAGAATCAAAAGATTGGCTCAGCTCATAAAAGGGAAGATACATTAAATGTGTTACAAAATAATAAATGTATTTGACATAATATATAAATATATCAAGAGATCCTCAGCCTCATGCATATTAAGTAAAATGCAAAGTAAAACTATACACTGACATACCATTTTCAGGTTGTTACAAGCAAAGCTTAGTTTGGGTACCTGGGTGGCTCAGTTGGTTGAGTGTTGGACTCTTGATTTCTGCTCAGGTCATGGGATCAAGCCCCACATCAGGCTACCTGCTGAGCTCGGAGCCTGCTTAAGATTCTCTCTCTCCTTTTGTCCTTCCCCCACATGCGATTGTTCTCTCTCTCTCTCTCTCTCTCTCTCTCTCACAAAAAACACAAAACAAAAGAAAACACCAAAAAAAAAAACCCCAAACAAAACCAAAAACCAAAAACCAAACAAGAACTTTGCTAACACACCAGGATGGTGAGTATGGTGGCTAAGAAGGTGCACTGCTCAGATCTTCCTTCATGAAAACCTGCCACCCAGAGCACAATTCATGGCTTCCTGGAACCAGCTCTTGGTTTGGGAAAGACAACTGTTAGCATGTTTTTCGAACTCAGCATTCATTCAGTGAGTTATCACACTGTCACACTAGTAGCTTGAAACTGGCCATGGCCGCAGTGGGAGTATTTACACCCAGAAAGACACAAATGGTATGAATAAAGGCTTTTTTTTTTTTTTGACTGACAGCTGCTGCATTTTCTGGTCTGTTGCATTTCATACACTGACGCCATATTTCCCCAAGGCTACTCTTAGCCAATAATTAAGAATGGTGGTAAACAGTCTAGTTAGTCGACTCCTGCTCAATGGAGAACTCCTCTACTGAGTAGCATTTGCTCTGGGGTTCCCCATTTACCTGTACTGTGGTCTGAGACTGTTCTACCCAATACCTCTTCAGACGTGTCAGACCTGCATTGTGGTCTGAAGCCTCCTCCCTCTTCCCTTTATCTTTCCCAGGTATTCATCTCAGTAAAACTCTTGCACATGTAACCCTGACTTGGCAGCACTCTGTAGCGGAAGTGAACTAATAAAGTGAAGGTGTGGGTATTCTCATACATTGCCCAAGGGGAAGGTAAATTGGTAAAACTTCTATGCAGAATGATTGACATTACCTCATTTTGGAAAACAAAAAACAAAAAACAACAACCCTAGAGACCAACCACTTTCGCATTGTTTAGGAGATTCTTTTATTATTGCTTGCATGTCAGCAAACAACAAGATCACCTACCTACCTCTTGGTTTTTCTTTTCTTTTTCTTTTTTTAATTTTTAATTGTTCTTTAAAGTATCGGAGCTTGAACTCATGACCCTGAGATCGAGACCCCAGCTGAGATCAAGAGTCAGATGTTTAACTGACTGAGCTCCCCCAGGCATCCCTGATTTTTCAGTTTGAGGCCTTGTCTTTGACTTCGCAAATGGCATTTTCTCCCTACTCTTACTATGTCCATGCACTTTTCCCATCACCTAGTTCTCACAATACAGGTATATCATCCTTTTGGTTCAATAAATATTAGGTGTTCACAACATTATTACTACAGATATGGAACCTTAAACATGCTATGATTGTTTTCCTGCACTTTGCATTTTCCCGAGCATTAATAAATGTCTGGGTTTATTGTTTGCTTGGTTTTATGTACTTATCACTAATTCAAACACTAAGCTCTCTGCCAATTGTTTAAATCTTCTCTCATTACATCGATGCAAGCAATATTCTATCAACATCATTTAAAAAAAATTTTTTTAATGTTTTATGTATTCTTGAGAGAGAGAGAGAGACAGAGCATGAATGAGGGAGGGGCACAGTGAGAGAGGGAGATACAGAATCTGAAGCAAACTCCAGGCTCTGAGCTGTCAGCACAGAGCCCGACATGGGGCTTGAACTCACGAACTGCGAGATCATGACCTGAGCCGAAGTCAGAAGCTCAACTGACTGAGCTACCCAGGTGCCCCTATCAACATCATTTTCTTAAATCTTTTTGCTCCCACCTCCCACATGATCGACCATTTGGCTACTTATAACATTCTAGGCTAGGGAAAATTTCTCCTCAGAATTTTGAAAGACATAATGTCATTGTAGTCCATCTTCTAAAAACTGTTAAGAAACTTGTAACCACTAGGATTTTGGCCCTTTTACATGGCACCTGTTCTCTCTTTCTGGAAGTTTGGTGTGCTCTCTTTGTCTCTGGATTTTGAAACTTTCTGATGATATGCCTTAGTGTGGGGTCCATTTTCATCAGTTTTATTGGGCACTGATGGTGGCCCTTTTCAATCTGGAAAAGTGTGTCTTATGTCTTAATTTCTTTTTCCTGAAATTATTTTCTCCACCCTTCTCCTCACTTTTCTCTTGCTGGTATTCCTTTTATTCAGACATTATGTGGATTGGACTGGCCTTCTAGTTTTCTTTTTTTCTTCTCTCCAATTTTCCAACACTTTCTATTTTTGCTATACTGTCTGGGAGATTTCCTCAACATTATTGTCTAACTTTCTTTGTCCTTAATGATTGTTTTTGTTCAAGATCTATTTAACTTGATATCAATAAAGCTAAATTAGCTTTCATTTAGTATTGGCATATATAGATATATCTTTTAAATTTTATTATTATAGATTATTAAACTCTAGTTGTATCTTTATCTTATATAGATTCTGAGAGGCTTTTTAAAAAATGTATATTATTTTTTTGAGAGAGAGAGAGTGACAGAGACAGAGAGCAAGCAGGGGAGGGCAGACAGAGAGGGAGACACAGAATTGGAAGCAGTAAATTCTGAGAGTCTTAACTGACAAGCTTAATCTATGCATATATTTTGAGATTAATTGCATTTTTATTTACATAAAGCATTTTATTCTCTACTTTAAAATACCTTTGTTCTTTTCTCTCTGTTTTTATTCCTTTTTTCTTTTTTCTTCTATTTTTTGGATTGATTTTTTTCTCTCACCTACTGGATATCTTCCATTAGTTTGGAAGTTTTTCTGTTAATTGATTACTCTTAACATTTCTTTTTAAAAATATTTTAAAATTTTACTTATTTATTTTTAAATGTTTACTTTTGAGAGAGAGAAAGGGAGAGAGAGAGAGGGAGAGAGAATGAGTGGGGAAGGGACAGAAGGAAAGGGGATAGAGGATCTGATGCAGGCTTTGCACTGACAGCAGACAGCCTAATATGGGGCTCGAAGTCCCGAACCATGAGATTATGATCTGAGCCAATGTTGGATGCTCAACCCACTGAGCCACCCAGGTGCCCCTGATTACTCTTAACATTTCTAGCATCACTATGTGGCTTATTAGTATCTTTACTCTTTTCCTAATTAATTCAAGGACCTTTGTTCATCTCATCTTTGAAATTATTACTGTCTTGTATTTTGGATCTATATTTTTTAACTTTCCCTTTTAATTATTATATTGTAGTCTTATTTATTTATTGAAAGTTTGTTTCTTAGAGAGAGAGCGAGAGCAAGACAGCGAGAGCGAGAGTGAGAGCGAGAGAGAGAGAGAGAGAGAGAGCGTGAGCCGGGGAGGGGCAGAAAGAGAATCCCAAGCAGTCTCCGCATTGTCACTGTGGAGCCCAATGCAGGACTCAAACTCATGAACCATGAGATCATGACCCGAATGGAAACCAAGAATTGGTTGCTTAATTGACTGAGCTACCCAGGTGCCCCAATTGTTGTCTTATTTAATTTCAATACTTATTTAGATATACCCACATGTCCATCAGTTTCTTTGCTCACATTATTTTATCCATTTTTGGCTTCTTTCTGGTTTAGTTCCTGTGGATCAACTCTGTATTATCTATTATATGACATCCAACTTTCTTTCTGGAACATACTTCTTCAGGGAAACCTTCCTACATTATGTTAAAAAGCAAAATTCAGCCGAGTAAGTTTTAAAGGCCATACTGGCTTTATTCAATGATTCATGAGTTGGGCAACTTCCCATCTAGCAAATAGAAAGGAGCTCTGAGGAGCTGTACAACACAGAAGACTTTTATAGGCAGAAGGGGGCAAGAGAAGGACATAATTAGCAAAGAATGGGTTATTTCAGGCAACATCACCTTCATTTAGGGGAAGGCCAGGGATCTATCAGGAAGGTTACTTCATTAGTGCTGACCAGGTAATTCCAGGTGGACTGGTTAAGATTACATTCCTGGGAGAGGCTGAAACTGCAATCAAGTTGATGTTAAGTCTCGGTTCCGTGACACGGGCGGGCTTAGCACAAGTGACTCCCATTTTGGGCCTTTTTTAAAAAAGTAATTATTCCAAAGCAACTCTAATGAATATCTTCATCGTATTTCATCTTCGTTTATGTACATGAGTGCACATTAATGTAATTGAAGTTATTTTTCTTTTGTTGCTTTGTATGTGCTCATGAACACATACCATTTGTTGTGGGACCTGGGGTCTTATTCCTTCCTTAGGATATGTTTGTTGTGAGCCTTTGGGATGGTTACTCTGGCTCTCAGTTTCTGTGTCTGTAAGAAAAAGGAAGGAATACCTAATTACTTACACCACAGGGTGGTTATAAGGAATAAATGGGAATAGAGACATGAGTGAATTTTACTTGTAGAATTTTGCCTATCTGAGAGGATATTATTATTTCCTTTGTGTGTTTTTTTTCCCCTCAGCTTGATTCTAAGACCTGTGATAGGGAAGAATGTGGCCCATCTCCTTGGTAATCCTTTATTATTCTTCATGCGTATCAGTGACTCACTGACCTGAAGCAATGACGTATTAGCAAGGTTTTAGTAAATTGTACAATGACATAAAACTTATGATGAAGGGAGCTGGTGGTGGCTTGGGAATAGGAGAGTATGAATCTGAAAATAGCAGTTTAATCCTTTAATGTGATGCGGGTGCAGGACTTAATAACTCTTTATTTTCAACATTGTTTCAGTTGATGTGCACTCTGAAGGTAATTTGATTTACTAGGAATTCACAAACTGAATATGTGATTCTGTAAGAGAGTTGTGAAGCATGGAAGACAGCATCCATTAGAGGAAAATGTTCTGTTTGAGAAGACGTAATGCAGATTTCCTAGAAACCATAACCCAGGGTAAAAATGTAACGAGGAATCCAAGGAATAGAATCAAGCACTTTTTTTTTTTATTATTCTTTTTTAAGGGAGAAAGCGTGAGCGGGGGAAGGGCAGAGAGAGAGGGAGACAGGATTTCTGAGCTGAGGATGCAGGCGGGAACTCAGGAGCTCATGACCTGAGCTGAAGTCAGTTGCTCAACAGACTGTGCCCTCAGGTGCCCCAGAATCAAGCTCTTTTTTTCTTTTCTTTTTTTCTTTAAATTCAAGTTAATTAACATACCATATAGTCTTGGCTTCAAGAGTAGAACCCAGTGCTTTATCTTTTATATAGGACACCTAGTGCTTGTCCTGAAGAAAAGTGCCCACCTTAATGCCCATCACTCACTTAACCCATCTCTCCACCCACCTCCCCTCCAGCAACCCTTAGTTTATTTTCTGTATTTATGAATCTCTTAAGGTTTGCCTCCCTCTCTGTTTTTATCTTTATTTCAAGCTCTTTTGTATGTGTGTTTGAAAGCCACTCTGGGTGGTCCACGGAACCTGATTTCTGGGAGGCCTGGAAATGAATTACAGGGCATTAGGGGAAAGATATGGCAGCTGCAGGTAACACCATTTGATAGTGTAAGTGGACATAGGAAACCTGATATACACAGGACAGAGAGTGGTATTAGTAAGTGCTAAACATGATAAACTAGGTCGTGACACATTGAAATTGGGAAAAAGATCACTAATGTATTGTTTCAGGGGGCAAAATGGATCAGTCAGCTACTGCTAAGTGGAAGTATATAAATATTTTAAATTTTCTGAAAAGCTTATGGAAAAACATTTCTACACTGTTATTATTATTATTATTATTATTATTATTATTTGCAGTTTATGGTTATGAAGCTGTCACATGCATTATTATGTTTTGGCATACATATTTACATTGCATATTTTTTGTTTCTTATCTAGCCATCAAAACAAGAATTGGAAATTAAAGAGGCTAATTTTACTTATAGATTTTGGTGACTTTTTCAGCCTCTGATTTCTTTTTCTCACTTCTGTTGAATTTCAGACCCTCAACTAAATAGAGCATGTTAGAAATTGCTATTTAATACAATTTGGTTGCCATTACTTTTTCATTAAAGCCTACAGATAATTTGCAATAATGTTTGAGTGGTATAGGTAGAGATTACATAATTTTTTTTTTTTTTTTTTTTTTAGTTTTCCTACATTTAATCTAATTAGATCCTTAGAAACACTGGCCAGTCCACCTTGGAATTTATTGATTTTTCTTATCAGTGTGTTTGCACAGATGATAATAGACTTTATTTTTAAGAGCAGTTTTAAATTCACAGCAAAACTGAGAGGACGGTACAGAGATTTTCCATGCAGAGATTGCCCCCACATACACTTAGCCTCTCCATTACCAACATCCCCCACCAGAGAGGTACATTTATTACCACTGATGAACCTACATTGACACACTATTATCAAAACCCATAGCTGTATGTTCTTTGGGTTTGGACAAATATATAATGACATGTATCCACCATTACAGTATCATACAGAATACTTTCACTGCCTTAAAAATCCTCTGTGCTCTGCCTATTTATCCCTTCCTCCCCTTCCCCTCTAGCAATCACTGATCCTTTTACTGTCTATATAGTTTTGCATTTTCCAGAATGTCATGTGGTTGGAGTCACACAGTAGATAGTCTTTTCAGATTGGCTTCTTTCAGGTTTTCATATGTATTTAAGGTTCCTTCATGTCTTTTTGTGGCTGATGGCTCATTTCTTTTTGGAGCTCAATAATGTTACATTGTCTAGATGTACCAGTTTATTATCTGTTCATCAGTTGAAGGGCATCTTGGTTGCTTCCAAGTTTCGGCAATTATCAATAAAGCTGCTGCAAACTTTGTGTGCAGGTTTTTGTGTAGGAGTAAGTTATCAACTCATTTGGGTTAATTCCAAGAAGCACAATTGCTGGATCATCTGGGGAGATTATGTTCAATTTTGCAAGAAATTGCTGAACTAGCTTCCAAAGTGGCTGTACCATTTTGCATTTTCATCAGCAATTAATGACAGTTCCTGTTGATCCACATCCTCACAAGCATTTGGTGTTGTCAGTGTTTTGGATTTTAGCCATCCTAATAGATGTGTAGTGGTAACTCGTTGTTTTAATTTGTAATTCCCTAATAACATAAGATGTTGAACAGCCTTTCATATGCTTATTTTCCATCTGAATGTCTCCCTTGGTTAGGTGTCTATTCAGGTCTTTTGCTCATGTTTTAAACAAGTTGTTTATTTTCTCCTTGTTGAAATTTAAGATTTCTTTGTATATCTTATATAATAGTCCTTTATCAGATATGTCTTTTGCAAATATTTTCTCTTCTCAGTCTGTGGCTTGTCTTCTTATTCTCTTGATAGTATCTTTCACAGAGCAGAGTTTTAATTTTACTGAAGTTCATTTTATTAATTATTTCTTTTATGGATCATGCCTTTGGTGTATCTAAAAAATTACCACCATACACAAGGTCACCTAGATTTTCTCCCATATTATCTTCTAGAAGTTTTATAGTTTTGCATTTTAAATTTAGGTCTATTATCCATTTTGAGTGAATTTTTGTGAAGGGTTTAAGGCCTGTGTCTAGATTCATTGTTTTTGCATTTGGATGTCTAGTTATAACATTTGTTGAAAAGAGAATCTTTGCTCCATTGTACTGCCTTTGCTCCTTTGTTAAGGATCAGTTGACTGTATTTATTTGGGTCTATTTCTGGCCTCTCTGTTTTGTCCCATGGACTTATGTGTCTCTACTTCCACCACACTGTCTTGATTACTAGAGACTCATAGCAGATGTTGAAGTTGAGTAGCATCTGCCCTCTGACTTTATTCTTCTTAATTGTGTTGGCTATTTTGCACAATTTTTGCCTCTACATACAAACTTTAGGATCAGCTTATTGATATCCACAAAATAACTTGGTGGGATTTTGATTGGGAATGTGTTGTAACTATAGATCTAATTGAGAAGAACTGACATCTTGACAATATTGAGTATCCCTGTTTATGAACATGGGATAGCACTCCATTTATTTAGTTCTTCTTTGATTTCTTTCATCAAAGTTTTGTGGTTTTCCTCATATATATACATCTTGTATGTATGTGATTATAATGTTAGCTGTAGGTTTTTTGTAAATGTTCTTTATCAAGTTGAAGAAGTTCTGTTCCCTGTTTTCTGGGAGGTTTCTTTTTCTTTTTTTATATCATGAGTGGCTATTATATTTTATTAAATGGTTTTTCTGCATCTATTCATGTAATCATGCGATTTTTATTGTTTAGTCTGTAATGTTATGTCTTACCTTAATTGATTTTTTAGTGTTGAACCAGCCGTGCATACTTAAGAAAAATCTTACTTGGTCATATTGTGTAATTATTTTATAGATTGCTTGATGTGATTTATAATATTTTGTTGCGGACTCTTTCATCTATGTTCATGAGAAATGTCGGTATGTAGTTTTCTTTTTTCATAATGTCTTTGTCTGATTTTGGCATTATGGTAATCCTGTATTACAAAAGATAATTTAGGAAGTATCATATCTAGTTCTATCTTCCAGAAAAGATTGTATAAAATTGTTATATTTCTTTCTGAAATATTTGGTAGAATTCACCCATGAACTTATCTGGGCCTTGTGCTGTCTTGGAAGGCTATTGTCTAATCAGTTTGTTTAGTAGACACAGTTCTCTTCAAATAGTCTATTTTTTCTTGTGTGAGTTTTGGCAGATTGAGTCTTTCAAGGAATTGGTCCTTTTCTTCTAGATTTATTCATAGTATTCTCTTATTATTGTTGTTATTAGCCTCTTAATGTCTATGATACCTATAGTGATGTTCTCTCTTTCATTTCTCATATTAGTAATTTGTGTTCTCTTTGTTTTTTCTTCTTAGTAAGTGTGGCTAGAATCTTAATAATTTTATCTATATTTTCAAAGAATAAGCTTTTGGTTTTGTTGATTTTCCCTTATGATTTCTTATTTTCAATTTCATTGATTTTTTTCGTTCTAATTTTCATTATGTCTTTTCTTTTTGTTTACTTTGTACTTAATTCTCTTTTCTTTTTTTCAGTTTACTAAGGTAGAAGTTTAGATTGTTGATTTTAGATCTTTCTTCTTTTCTATTATTTGTATTCAAAGCTATACATTTCCCTCTAAGCACTACTTTCCTGCGCCACACAAATTTTGATATGTTGCATTTGCATTTTCATTTAGTTCAAAAACTTTTAAAATTTTTCTTGAGATTTATTTGTGACCATTTCTTATTAAAAAAATAACATTTATTTATTTCTGAGAGACAGAGAGAGACAGAGCATGAACAGGGAAGGGGCAGAGAGAGAGGAAGACACAGAATCCAAAGCAGGCTCCAGGCTCTGAACTGTCAGCACAGAGCCCGATGCTGGGCTTGAACTCACAAGTGGTGAGATCATGACCTGAGCCAAAGTCGGACACTTAACTGACTGAGCCACCCAGACACCCCTAACCATTTCTTATTTAGAAGTGTGTTGTTGGGGCACCTGGGTGGCTCAGTTGGTTAAGTGTCCAACTTCAGCTCAGGTCATGATCTTACAGTGTGGGTTCAAGCCCCGTGTTAGGCTCTGTGACAGCTCAGAGCCTGGACCCTGCTTTGGATTCTGTGTCTCCCTCTTGCTCTGCTGCTCCACTCATGCTCTGTCTCTCTCTCTCTCTCTCTCTCTCTCTCTCTCTCTCAAAAATAAATAAATATTAAAAAAAAAAAAGAAGTGTGTTGTTTAGTCTTCAAGTATTTTGGGATTTTCTAACTCTTTCTGTTGATTTCTAGCTTACTTCCATTGTGATCTAAAAGTGAATACTGTATGATTTCTATTCTTTTGCATTTGTTAAGGTGTGTGTTAGTCTAGAATATGTTCTATCTTGGTAATGTTTTATGTGAGCTTAAGAAGAATGTGTTTTACTTGCTGTTTTTGTATAAAGTAGTTGACTGATGTCAATTATATCCAGTTGATTCATGGTACTGTTGAATTCTACTATGTCTTTACTGATGTTCTGCCTGGTAGATCTGACCATTTATGACAGAGAGGTGTTGAAGACTTCAACTATAACAGTGGATTTATCTATTTCTCCTAGAAGTTCTACTTGCTTTTGCCTCACATATTTTGATGTTCTTGTTATGTTCATATACACTAAGGCTTATTACATCTTGGAGAATTTACTTTTTCATCATTATGCAATGCCCCTCTTTATCCTGATAATTTTCTTTCCTCTGAAGAGCTTGAGACTCTTACTGTGATGAAATTTTCATGTATTACCTGTGGGGTGATTCTACCTTGTATTCAGGACTTAGGTTTTTTAGTAGCCTGCTTTAAAAAAATCTTAGCTACAGTTTTAAGACCTATATACCTCCCAGTCCTTCTCTGAGTGAGAAAGCACCTTTACAACCTAGTGATTCTAATAACAATAAAAAATATCCATGTATATGTATATGTATATGTATATCTATATATACACTTTTTAAAGTTTATTATTTTGAGACAGAAAGAGAGCACAAGTGGGGAGGGGAGGAGAGAGAGGGAGAGACAATCCCAAGCAGACTCTGCACTGTCAGTGTGGATCCTGCTGCGGGGCTTGAACTCATTAGCCATGAGGTCATGACTTGAACTGAAGTCAAGAGATGGACACTCAACCAACTGAGCCACTCAAGTGCCCCAAAACATTTATTGAGGATTAGATTGGTAGTTTACTCACACTTGACTTTCACCTATCCACTCAGGGGTAAGTGTATGGATAACCGTATTTGGCATCCTTTAAAGCCTTTAAATCTTTCAAGTCAAGAATCAGGATTGAGTAAAGTTCAAGTATCAAGATATAATAATCCAGGATTTCTGGAGACAGCAAGATGAGGATTTTGAGGCAAAGAATTCAAAGAACCTTAGGGCATAAACTATTTATGCTTTCTGTTGAAGAGTTAATGGGTCTTTGGGAAGTTCCTATGGTGAAAAATCAAACCATTTGATTTTCTGGAGTCCTGGAAAAATAAAGTCATGCTAAGGAAGATAGAGGAATTACATAAAAGTCTTGTTAACATGGTTTCAGCTCTGAGTCTCCAGGCTGAGTGTGGGGTTATGCAGGGTCAGTTCTCTAGTTTTTAAGTCAGGATGGTTGTCTCCTTGGGAGAGGGTACAAAGCATAGTTTTCTGGACTGCTACATAGACTGCTATGAGGTCAAATCTATGGAAGAGGATGCCTGTTGCTGCCCTACTCATAACCAGTGATTTCTTCCCTGTATCCCTCTGAGATATCTAATGAGAACAAGCATGGCTTATGACAGTCTTGTGAGTGTGAATGCTTACTTGGTCAGCATTGCAGACAAAAATATGGACTTTACATTCAGATGCCTGGTGTGCATTTTTCCAGAAGATGCTAGTTTTCACTGTGATTTGTTTGTGCTTAGGTCATTGTGTTAGGCAAAATCAGCCATCTTAAGTTATATTCACAATATACACAGGCTTATACTGAGTTGTGAATGGCCATACTCAAAATTTTTTGTTTGAGCTTTTGCAGATGTTGTAATTGTTTTGGCCACAATGAGTGAAGAAGCATAGATGATAGAAGCTTGTGCAACAGTTATTTTATGATAGTTACAAATTGTTAGACTAGCAGAATTTTTAACTCAAATATAGTCCTGCTAGAATTTTAGAACCACTTGAACTTTTTGTGTTCAGTATTAAAATATAACTAAAGTTTAATAATAGCACATATATTTAATGCCATTTTCACCTTTACTGACAAAGAAAGTAATCATATTTAGGGAATACAATTTCCACGTGTAGAAGCTTGTCAGTGTGTGTAATAAAGTTATATCACTAAGATTGATAATTTCTTCTCCTTAGTGTGATTAGTAAGCCATGTACTTAGATTGAATTTTGAGATGTGGCAGTATATTCAGAAATATAAAGGAATAGCCAAGAGGGATTTATTTTTCTCTCAAAGTTATCCTTTAAATGCAAAAAAAAAATACCTTTTGTGATTTCATTCCTCCATTCATTCAACAGATATATATTGAGCTACTTCTTTATTCTAAATATTGGGAACCTCAACAGTGAACAAGCACACAAATCCTCCTTATCTTCATGGAACTGTCAAAGAGAAATTGTACTGAACACTTGTTAAAAATGGCAAGAAAGACTTCATTCAAGACTATTGTAATAGGAAAGAGAGATTGAACTCAACCATGCTGAAACAGAAGGCAGAGAAGTTGGTCAATGTGATTAAGCCATCTATATTTGCTAATTGCTGTCATCAAAGTTAAACTCCTACCTGGCCACAGATGCTGAGAGATAGGGGTACTATTTTTCTTGATTATGTTTCAAAAGGATGGCTCCCAAGTCCTTGAGAAAGACATTCCTGGCTTGTACAACTGTCAAAAGTCTGGGAGAAGATTTATATCTCAAAGGGGCAGAGAAAGAATTTATAATTGAAAGTTTTCTAAAGTAAAGTCTCTAAGAAAAGGGAGGTCAGGGCCTAGAGTCAGGAAAAAGCCCATCTAAAGTTTAATCAAGGTGCATTAAGGTTGTCTTGGTCTGAGTTTTATTCTGGTGGATAAAAACAGCAAACATGTATGGAAAATTTAAGAAGTATATATGTAATTTCAGATAGTGATATGATCTATATACAGACATAATATAGGGCAATAAGATACAGCTAATAACTGGGATGATCAGGAGTTGAACCATGTGGGAAAACATGTACTGGGCTAAATGTAACTGTTAGGTTAAGGTTTTGTTGCTGTTGTTGTTGCAAAGAAAAGAGACTCAAGTAACCTGAAGTGATGGGAGATATAAGAGCAGGGATTTTTTAGAAAATTGGAAAAGAAACATGGGACCTTAGGAACTAATGTATGGTCCTGGACTATCAGAGCTGTGGAAGCCGTGGTCCAAGGCAGCCAAGTTGTAATATTAGGGGAGTGACCCTGGAAGTGGATGTTGGGCCAAAGAATTGGGTAGGGAGGAAAAAGTTTACAAAAGGGGAGCTACTACTCTTTGACCACCTTCTTTGCATGTCTCCCAGGTTTGCTTTGAGATTGCATCATCTTTTTAGAATAGCCTTAAAAACCACATTGTCACATATTATCATTAGAACTGTTGGAAAAGGACCACTTTTAGAAAATGGTTTTGGAGGACATGACTGTTCACCCTCCTCTTCTATTTTTCCAGAATTTGTAGATCTGAGCATTCTACTATTAGTAAGATTCACTTAGTCCTGTCAGTATCCTCTCCTGCCTTTTCTCTACTGACTGAATTTTTACCTTCTCTTCTCCTTTTCTTTATCTCTTGGATCTCATCCCTGAATCTTCATAACTTTTACTACCTGGTCCATCATGGCCACTTCAGCCTTCCTTTGTTTCAACTCTCACTGCCTCCTCCATTATTCCCTCAGCATTTTCTGGACCAGGTACTTATGCTTTAAAACAAGGGCCTTAATCTATTTGAAGATGGGGATAGTTAAGGGAAGTCTCTGAAGAAGTGATAGACATTTAAGCCCAGACCTGAGAGATGAGTAGACGTTAACCAGGCACAAGGGGTGATTTGTAGGTTCAGGAGAGTGCTTTAAACATCATGTTTAGAGACTCCCAGGTGAGAGAATATGACATTTTTGAAGAAAAGAATTAAGTTTTCTATGACTGGAGTACAGAGAGCAGAAGACAGAGATGCACAAGGCAAAACTATAGAGTTAGGCAGGTTGCATTAAGGCGTTTGGATTATTGTAAAGGCAGCAACAAGTTATTGAAGAATTTAAAGCATCCTTCAACTTAGTTTGCTTGTACATGTATCATAATGTGTGAAAAAAATTTAAGCTTCAGGCAATATACCTCTTTTTAGGGTGTGTATTTTGGTCCTGCTTTATATTCATTATGATCCAATTAAAGAGAAAGTCTTTTCCACAACAAGAAGCACTTAAAAAATTAGTACATTATGGATATTACTGAAGATAGATGTCTGCTCTTCATCTATCTATCTATCTATCTATCTATGCCACTGTGTTTTGATAAGAATATAAATTGGCTAAAACAGGTAGTACGTACAAGTTATCTAAATTGAGAACCTTCTCTGAAGCATGTTAACTAATGTATGGAGTAATTAGGATTATTTCCCCATGGATCTCTTGGTAGCAGGAATTGGACAAGTGAATTTTGAATAGAAAGGAGGCAATAGAATTTGTTATCTGGGTTAAAGGTTCAGATAATAAATGTACTTTGCAATTTTCTTTCAGTCTTTAGATTGTGTTCTACAATAGAAAATGGAAATGCACTATGTAGTCATTCATGTATATAATCTATTTAGAATAAGGACCCAATGCTTATGAAATGGAGCTTATTACTGTTTTGTGGTTTCTATTCAGTTGCTTGCTATGGTGCTATCCATGAAGATGAAATAACTATTAATTATTAATACAATATCAGTGGTGGAGGAGTCAGAAATTATGATGAGAGACTTATATATTGGTTAGTTTATTCTTTAAATAACGTATTCATTCTTTCAATAAGTATTTGGCGCTTACTATTTGCAAGGGAGTGCTAAATAAAAGGATTAACAGAACATATACACTCACAACTAAGGCACATGTCCTGAAGGGAATGTACATGGTCCTTTGAGACTATATAATGGAATGACCTGATCTAGACTGGAGAAGAGTTTTCCTGGAGAAGCAGTGACTGAGCTGAGATCTGAAGTACGAAAAGAGCTAGCTAAGTAAGCTAAGGATAGAGGGCATGAAAGACTAGCAAGTGCCTAGGCCCTGTGTCGGAGGGAGCATGGCATATCCAAAACCTGAAATTTGGATGAAGAGTGAGCTGAAGAATGTTGAAGGATGAGGTTAGAGTGGTAGGCACGGTTCACACCATGCAAGTCTGTGTGAACCAAAACAGATTTAAGAACAATGGGAAGCCATCATATGATTTTAAACTGGGAGTGATTTTGTAAAGTAACTCTTTTTTTCATTAAGATTTTTAAATGTTTATTTTTGAGAGAGAGAGAGAGAGAGAGAGAGAGAGACACACAGCATGAGTGAGGAGGGACAGAGAGAGAGGGAGACATAGAATCTGAAACAGGCTCCAGGCTCTGAGCCGTCAGACACCCGGCTCAAACTCATAAGCCGTGAGATCATGACCTGAGCTGAAGCCGGATTCTTAACCAACTGAGCCACCCAGGTGCCCTGAAAAGTATAAGAGTTACATAGTGTTCAGAGCAAATTGGATGGGGACAAATAAAGGACTTGAAACTTATTAGGAAACATCTATAGATCCAGGAGACAGATGCTAGTAGCATGGCCTTAGGTAGTGACAGTAGAGATGGAGAGAAATGGATACATCTGAGAGATACTTAGGAGCCGAAATTAACAGGATTTTGAGATAGATTGGGTGTGAGGAATTTCAGAATACTTCTGACAAGAATACTTCTCAGTTTCTGGTTTGCTTAATCATATGGCCAATGCTGACATTTGCTTAGATATTAAAAGAGGACCAGAGATATAGTCTGGAATGGGAGAAGGGGGGAGGAGTTTCTTGTAAACTACCTTTCTTTACTTCTTTCTCTTTCTTTCTTTCTTTCTTTCTTTCTTTCTTTCTTTCTTTCTTTCTTTCTTTTCTGTCTTTCTTTCTTTCTTTTGAGTTTTCCATTCTCGTGGTATATTCATTGGCATGGATCTATTCAAAGCAGAATAGGGACACATTTCCAAATATAAAAGATAAATAATGTCTAACATTTATATGTTAAATTTTATTTTACATACCCATATCTTACCTATATTGGACAGTCTTATTAAAATGAGACCTTTGTATCTAGTGGCAATCTGTATAGTCCCTAGTATTAAGTCATACCAAGTATGAAATTCTATGCACATAAACACGTAACAGATGTATTTTCCCCACATTTGTATCAGTTTTTTTTTAAGTTTATTTATTTTGAGGGAGAGGGTGGGGAGGGGTAGAGGGATGGAGGGAGGGAGAATCCCAAGTAGTCTCTGCCCTGTAAGTGCAAAGCTCAACGCAGGGCTTGAACCCAGGAACCTTGAGATCATGACCTGAGCCAAAGTCAAATGCTTAACCAACTGAGCCACCCAGGTGGCCCATTATCAGTTACCTTTTTTCCCTGCATCACAAACTACTCTAGAACTTGATGGATAGTAACAATCACCATTTCTTTAACTCACAAGTTTTTGGCTAAATTAGGTGGTTCTGCTAAGTTGGGCTAGGTTTAACTTATCTTGATAAGCTTGCCCATGCATTTGTGGTAAACTGCTGAGTTGCTTGGTAGCTGACTGATCTGGGATGGCTCAAATGGATGATTCAGAGGGTTGCTTCTGTGGTCTTTCATCATTCAAAAACCTCATAGGTATTTACATGGCAACTAAGCTGGGTTCCTAGACCTTGAGTGGAGGTGCTATGCCTCTTGAGGTGTAGGCTTAGCACGGGCACAGAGTCATTTACACCACATGCTGTTGGCCAAAGCAAACCATAGGGCCAGCTTGGATTCAAGGGTTGGAGAAATGACCTTATTTCCTGGAGGAAGGAGCTGCAAAGTCACACAGCCAAGCAGTGTGGATATAAGAAGGAAAATAACCACAGCTAAATTTTTTTTCCTTGCAAAAAATCTACCACAACATCCTGTGTGTGGGAATGTAAGATGTAGGTGAAACACCATGCACTGGATTTTACAAACCTGCATTCCTCCTCTGTCACTCCCACTTATTTGTCACGTATCTTTGTATAAAAAAGTTCTTGGAGCATCCCTTTTCTCTTTATAAAGCAAGAAGGGAAGAAGGTAGGAAAATATATTAGCTGATAGTAGCCATTTGCCTACTATCATTAATTATGGTCCAATGAGAGCATTGATTTGTGTTTTAGGTGGCTTTATCATTGAAATATATGATTTTTATGCCAATAACATCCCACATCTCTTTAGTGTGGGAATCCATAAAAATATTGAGGAGTTAATACCTCAGCGATATGTGCTGGATATTGTTTGCTGTGCTCCTGTGGCCTGAGGGGCTTGTCAAGTAAGGAAATAAGCTGGAAAGGCAGAAGACTGATGACTGAAAGTTCTCCATTAATCCTGCTGTGTTCTATTATGCATTTCATGTGTTTGAAATTCTCTTCCACCTGTGGAACCCCAGGGATTCATGTGCTAAGAGCTCAGAGGTTGGGATAGAGGCAGAAATCCTCTGGACTTCAGAGGAGGGCACAGAAGGTCTGGAAAATGTGGAGTGAAATGAAGCAGAAAATAAATGAGCACATAAAACTGGTGGAAAGTACAGAATCAAGAAATTGTTATTAAAAAGGTGTTGGTACAGAAGGAGGGCATTTTTTGAGGACTGGTCTAAACAAGGAATTAAATACTATTTGTGGCCCAATCTAAAGGTTGTGAGAGTGAATCATAAGTAAGGAAAGTCTCTTATTTTAATACAATATTGAATATGACCCTCCCTCAAAAAAATCACATGATGCTGAAGAAATCACGAATTTGAGTTGTGTACTATGGTGAGATATTAACAACACAGCAGTGACTGCTGGATTTTCCTTAACGTTATTTTTTATGTTTAAATATAACATGCTTAAAGAAAATTACAGTTTTAAGTGTAGAACTCAAAGAATTTTCACTAAGTGAGCACATGTAATGATTACTAGCCATATTAAGAAACAGAATGTTGCCAGAATCCCACAATCCTCCTCATGCCCATCATAGTCACTACCCTTCCCCACCAACAAAGGGAGCCAGTATCTTGACTTCTAATTCCACAGAGGAATTACACCTGTTTTTACACTTTTTGTACATGAAAGCATGCAGTATACACTCTTTTGTATTTGGTCTTTTTGCTCAACATGATGTTTTTTAGATTTATTCTTGTTATTGTATATAGATAGTCTGTTCATGTTTATTTTTGGATAGTATTCCACTAAATGAATGTATGAATGTTTATTTACCCATTATACTGGTGATGAACGTTTGCATGATTTCAAGTTTTAAGTATTTAATCGCATTTTATGTATTTATTTTTTTAATGTTTATTTGAGAGATAGAAAGGAGAGAGAGAGAGAGCGCACGCGCATGTGCGTGCATGTGCGCACAAGTGGAGAGAGGCAGGGAGAGGGGGAGAGAGAGAATCCCAAGTAGTCTCTGTGCTGTCACACAGAGCCTGACGTGAGGCTCAAACCCACGAACATGAGGTCATGACCTGAGCTGAAATCAAGAGTCAGATGATTAACCAGCTAAGCCACCCAGGCACCCTTTCATCACATTTTAAAAGCAAGTTGTTTCAGTTTGAGTTTTGGTGATGATTGCATTAAATTCTCTTTAATACAAAACGATAGAGAATGAGAAAGTTAAAACAGCTTTCCAAATAAAGCAAGCTTGCTTATTCGCATATTAATAATTTTGAATAACAGTTCCTGATTTTACAAGTCCTTGAAGAGTACACTCCGGACAAACTCAAAGTGAACCTTGGGGATTATGTTTGGGAGCAAACAGGAGTTTGGTTTGATGGGAGCACTACTGAGACGCACAGGCATAGTGGAGATGACCTGGCGGTCCAGACAGAGGTGGGGCTGGGCACCTTGAAGGCCTGCCCTGGAGATTGTGGTTGATGTAATGTCTGTGATGAGTCCCTGGAGGGTACTGTGTATTAGAAAGATGAATCTTGCACGGTTCGTTGGGGGTAAGGACGGGAAGACTGCACAGTGGTTGGTTGTTGTGGAACAGGCACTAAGAATCTGAGGGACTAGGAGTATCAGGAGCTAATACTTAATCCTGTAGGTATGAAGTAACAGTGAAGGTTGGAGAGGTACATGAATAGATAGATGTGATTTAAGTATATACCAGACCGGTGGGCTGTATAGTGTGGTCTGAATTAAAGGGAGTAGGAACAGAGCTAGGGTGGCTGATAGGCTCTTCCGGTGACACAAGGAAGAAAAAATATGAAGTCATGACCAAGACAAGGCCTTGGGAATAGGGAAGAAGGGAAATTTTTGAGAGGTTTATTAAGTATATGTATTTTGAGCACTTGCTCGTGTCCTGTGATAACATTTGATAACCAGCTGGGGGTGGCAGGAAGCTCAGCCCCAGGTCTGAGGGACAGGGCAGGTAATGATGTCACTCATGACAGTTGGTGATGGAGAACTCATTCAAGTGGAACAAGGGATTCCCTGTGGGACCAATTACCTTGTGAACACCCATGACACATTTAAATGCAGATGTATAGTGAGTATTTGGCCTCTGTCAGGAACTCAGGAGACAGGACCAGTGAATCATCCATATAGAGAAGTCAGTAGAATCATGCATATGCAGTAGATCAGCCAGGAGAGGGCTGAGGAAAATCATGATGAGAACCCTAACACATCACAGAAGCATGGAGAGGGGTAGCCCTAGAAAACGATTTTGAAAGAGATATCGGTTGGGGAGTTGGCAAAACCCAGGAGAAAGTGGTGTCGTAGAATCTGTGGCAGAGTTTGCATGCTTGCAAAATATGTTGTAATGTTTAAGTAGTGTTAATCATGGCCATAGAAAATGGTGCTTTTTGATTAAGTGGGGTCCAGAGCAGGTATCCTTTGGGGTGGACCATCTCCTTTTGGAGAGCTCTGCCTATGTCAGAGATCAGGAGGGTTTGCTCTGCCACTGTTTGGACCTAATTCTAGTAGGCCCTGATTTTCACATTCTGGTTGAGAGTTGTGACTTTTTTAGTTCGAATGAGGATAACGATTTCCTCTCTGTTTTTTCTTCTCTTCATTTTTAGAGAAAAAAACTCAGGTAGAAATACCTTTTCTGTGCAGTATTTTCACAGCAGTATCATAGTTTCTTTAAAATTTTAAGCTAGCTAGAGAAGTACGTCCATAGCAGCACTGTTTTTATTTTTTAATTTAATGCTGTTTTGACTTTGTCATGCATTTGGACTATGGGTTTCTTCAGAGCAGAAGCAAGGCATATTTATGTTCATGTCCCCAGGGCCTAACTCAGAGGTTGGCCCATGGAAGTGCTTAAGAACTGCTTATTTTTGTCTTCATTGTTCGTGATTACACGGCTCCATTTCTGAAAGCCTCCAAGCTTTCTTGAATCTTCTTGCCTTTCTTTTTCTTTTTCTTCTTCTTTTTCTTTTTCTTTTTCTTTTTTATTTTCTTTTATTATTTATTTTTTAATATAATTTATTGTCAAATTGGTTTCCATACAACACCCAATGCTCTTGCCTTTCAGTATCTGTTGTCAGTAAATTATGCCAATTCATCTTTTGAATTTTCATAATTCTGCTTTTTTTTAACTGCCTAAAGTTTGGTATCTGTTTTCCCCCCTCAAGTGTTCAAGCAAAATGAGAATTTATTTTAAGGCTGTACTGATGCCACAGCATTTGAGAATAGGAACTGAAATAGAGCCCAAGGTATTGAGGTTGAGACAGAAAACTGCCAAAATGCTCCTGCTACTCTTTCATTTGTACAAGTTCTCTTGTTTCTACTTCTCTTTGTTCTCTCTATTTCAAATATTTATCTTGAAAAATTTAAATCATATGCTACCTACCATATGGGGTAGAACATAACCAAATACATTAGTAATCCTTTTACCTTAACTGTCAAGAACTTTACAATGCCCAAATTAGTCTTACTGCTGTCACATCTGTTCCACTATACCAACCAATTCTTCTGTGTTGGCCAGAAGGAAGCTCAGGGTAAGTTATGCTAGACTCCTTGTCTCCTCTCTGGGAGAAAAAATTAGCAATAAGGGAGTCATGGTCTTCATGAGTCTTGGAGGTGAGGGTCAGACAAGAGGCTTCCAGATCACAGCTCTATATTCCCTACCTGCATCAGGAGTGAATTTATCGTCTTTCCCCACATGGCTTATTATGTGCTTCCAAAAAGAATAATTATGGGGCTTTCATTGATTGAAGACAGTAGATGCTGTATTTCCATTTGGATAATGCTGTATTTGGATTTTAAGCTTCTGAGCAAAATATGAATTACCTTGTTGCTGTTCCCTTACGGTATTCTTTTCTGTAACTATTGCTAAAGGATGATCGGATTTTGTAGATTATGTACCCATTCTACGTTCAACTCTTAACTTTTTCAGAGCTCTACAAATTTAGTGCTTATCATGACTGTGACAGGAGGTAGTGGAAGCAAGAATGGCATTTGCTCATTGTCCCTGTATGCACAGAAGTATTTCCTGTTTGCTTGCCAGTAAGATTGGGATTCCTTTTTCAGAAGTTTTACTGCTCATAGCTATTACAAAATGGGAAGTAAAAATAAATGTTTTTGAGTAGAGGAAAAGTTTTATAGGAAAGAAGTAATAAAAGGTCTGATTTCATCATCCCATTTCTATGCTCTGTATATATTGCATTTGAGCAATTTTCTCCTTTGTTTTTTTTTTCCTCTGTGCTATTTATACTTCACTTATGAAGATAAATTGGATCTTCCTCAGCTAATGAAAAGTTGTCTTATTTAATAATTCAGAAATATCTTATTTCTTGGTGGAAAAATAAATCTGCTTTTGAAAAAAGTTTCCTTAGCATTTTAGCTTTTTTGTGGACTTGAAGTCATAGCTATATTATCTGTATGTTCTTAGCATATAAATGGGCAATCAAGTTCATGAAGGTAAACCATTGAATTGTTTCCCAGCCTTTTCTTTTCTGAAAGTGTCCTGCCATTTCTTTTCTTTTATTTTCTTTAGGGAATCAGCAGTCTCTTCAGTTCTTTAAAAGTGGTGCGTCTCTTGCGACTGGGCCGTGTTGCTAGGAAATTGGACCATTACCTAGAGTATGGAGCCGCAGTCCTCGTGCTCCTGGTATGTGTGTTTGGACTAGTTGCCCACTGGCTGGCCTGCATATGGTACAGCATTGGGGACTATGAGGTCATCGATGAAGTGACGAACACGATCCAAATAGACAGTTGGCTCTACCAGCTGGCCTTGAGCATTGGGACTCCGTATCGATATAATACCAGTGCAGGGATATGGGAAGGAGGACCCAGCAAGGATTCTCTGTACGTGTCCTCTCTCTACTTTACCATGACAAGCCTTACAACCATAGGATTTGGAAACATAGCTCCTACCACCGATGTGGAGAAGATGTTTTCAGTGGCCATGATGATGGTTGGCTGTAAGTATCTCGTTTTTCTTTTTTAATTACCAAAAAATTATTGTTGTTGGTGGTTTTCCAGGCTCCAGTCTCTAACAAGATTAAAATGAAACTACTTTGTCTTCGGAAAGGTGTTTATTCCATATTATTTGCATTGGTTTAATTTTTATTCAGCCTTAGAAAATAAAATGCAAAATAATACATTTTACTTTTCAGAATGTATTGAGCACATGAAAAACAGTGTTGATAGAGTGGTATGAAAATCGGAATGGGAACTCTTTGATTTAATTCTGTTCACAGCCTTGTAACCAGCAGAGCTCTTTCCAAGGGAAACCAGCATCTAGAAAGGCAGCATCTGGCACATCCCATAGGTTTTGTTGGCAGTGTATTAAATTCCAAAAAAAGCAGCCAGGATATGATGGGTGATACATAGTTTAGAAAATACTTTAGTTAGTAATTGAATTCTTGACTAACGTTGATCTCAGGATAGTTTTCTGCAGGTTTTTACAATTAAGAAGAATAAAAGTTTCATAAATTTAGTCTCTGTAGCAAACACTCTAGGTTAATAAACACTCTAGGTTTAATATATGCTCCTTTGAGAGAATTAAAGGATTAGTAAATACGAGCTCATTTGGCAATGACAAAAGTATCTGGGAGTTAGCAGGCTTCCTGAGTACTAAATGCCTGGATGGTGTTCCTGGGACTAGAATGTTCTCTAAAGGAGTTGAGAGACCATGTGTTCTACACTCAGACTGAGACTGGATTGTGTCAGATCAGAAATTAAGGAAATACGTATCAAAGAAGCTATTTTAAAAGAAGATTATGGGGGAGACTTCACCATTATCTACCCCTTCAAGTTGACTTAGATGATTTATCCAAGCCTAGTTCTAACCCCCCAGAGTAACCTTAAGATCATTGTACTGGAGGTATGATTAGTGTTATTAGTACTTGTTAAGCCTTTAGGTCATGGTCATTGGTTTGTGGTATAAGACCTCCTTTCTGAGATTCCACACTGGGGAGGTTTACATTTTTTTTAAAGTTTATTTATTTTGAGAGAGAGAAAAAAAGCATGAGTGGGGCAGGGGCAGAGAGAGAGGCAGAGAGAATCACAAGCAGGCTCTGCACTGATAGTACAGAGCCCAACGCAGGACTTGAACTCATGACCTGAGAGATCAAGAGTCGGCCACTTAACTGACTGAGCCACCCAGGCACCCCTATATTTTGTGAATGATGGGAAAGATGTTAAGAGTCCAAGAGTATCAAGAGGCCTATGAAAAGTCAATGTCTTAGGTCAAAGTAAGGCAGTTTTCACATTTTCAGAGGTGAGAATATTTGATAGCTATCGGAGCACCAATGTTGGCAGTTTAGCTTCCGTCTCTGTGCTCCTCTGTGCAGGTACAGAAACAAGAAGGCACAGGTTCCACTCGCTGTTTAAAGAGGTAGACTGAGAATTCCAGGTGCTGTCTTCTTCAGAGGCTTGTAGGAAGAAATATGTTCCTTCATACAAAAAGATCCTGATGATTTCTTAAACTGTTGTCTATATACCCAACTTGGTAAGATGTATCGGTGCTTTATAAATTCAGAAGACATTTTGTCAGATGTGGTATTTATTACTATACTACTTTTTGTATTATATAATGCATTTTGCCTTACACTTGAGCGTAGTTAGATTAAAAAAATTTATTTTGAAGCAATTATTGATTCACTGGAAGTTGCAAAAATAGTACAGAGAGGGCCTTTGTGCCTTTTACCTAGTTTCCTCTAATAATGACATCCTGTGTAATCCAGCACAAGATCAACATTGGCACTGATACAACATGCGTGTATAGTTCTGTTTTTTTTTAATCACATGTGTAGCTTCCTGTAACTACCACTGAAATCAAGATACAGAATTGTCCCATCACCACAAAAACCTTTCTCATGTTACCCCTTTATAATCATACCCACCCCTTCTCCTAAAGCATCCCTAAACCCTGGCAACTACTGATTTGCTCTTCACCTATATAATATTGTGATTTTGAGAATGTTATGTAAGTGGAATCATGAAAAATGTGACCTTTTGAAATTGGCTTTTTTCAGTCATCATAACCCCTTGAAATCCAACAAAACTTTATTCGGTTCACTTGGGCCCATCCTTTCTCTACTTCATGTGTGGCCAATTATATTGCTGTATCTAAATGTCTTTCTCCTTCTTTTCTTTCTCTTTAGTTCTTGTCTTGATTTCAAGATGAACACCTAGTCTCAAACTTTGTCCTTTTCTTTTCTGAGTTTCTGCTATTTCCTTTTAACACCTGAGCAGTAGTTTTCTGTTTATAAACTAGCTTCTGACATTTTTTTTGTCTGTTGACTTTAGCTTTTTGTTTGTTTGTTTGTTTTTGGTTTTGTTTTTGTTCTTTTTTTATGCCTCAAAGTCCAGTTTCTATTGCCAAGATCATCCCAGGGAGATGCCTTTTAATTTCCTTCTTAGTTCTTGGGTCCTTAGTAATTTAATGATATGTTTCCTTTGAAACAACCCAAGAAGTTGATAGAAAACTGTCAAGACCCATGAAGTATAACAGTAACTTCTCACAATTCCAAAATTTATTAGACACACAAGCTCAAAATATCAACCAAATGTACCTACTGAAGCTATTTGTAGTCTTAGTATCACTTTTTCCCCCTACAATAACACCAAGGAAAACAAAACAAACTACTACTGTTCCCAATATGTGTTATCAGCCATAGATACAGCCAGGGATTTAGCGTCCATCTCTCTCTCTCTCTCTCTCTCTCTCTCTCTCTCTCTCTCTCTGTGTGTGTGTGTGTATGTGTGTGTGATGGGGAAGGAGAGTAGGAGAGTAAGAGAAGAGGGAGATAGAAAACAGAAAGGTTCATGCTTTTAGTTGTGTTAAGATTCTAGTCAATCCATGCTGGCTGTTTGAGAAGCACCACTTACAACCTTTTAACACAGTAACTAAGAAAAGTATTTTATCAAAACGTTGATGGAGATACCAGCTGCCTATATTCTGTTGTGAAAAATGCCTATATTCTGTGGAAGAAGTAATCACTACTTGTAAATCATAGCTTTTTTTTCTGGAGAAAGTCATCTGAAATTTCCATGCCTTCTAGCAAAATTGAGAAATTTTAATGGCAACAGTTCCAGTTCCTAGGTCCTTTCTGAGCCCTCTTCTTTCTTTAATGGGCTTTCCTCTCTGACCTGTAGGTCCTTCCCCCCTGATGCTGAATTGCATGCGGACTCCATCCAGGAACACAGTCCCAAGGTTCTCCTTGTTGCTATCAGACAAATCTTCAGACAAAATTTATGACTGTGGCCTCCCTTCAATTCCAGTCACTCTGTGTTCCCTTTTGATCCCTTCTGCATCAGCCGGATCCCAGGGTATTTCTTCTTCCTGCTACCCGGAGATTTACTAGACTTAAATCCTTTGTTCCATCATTTGCCCAAGATGGAGAATCACCTTGCTCAGATTATAGAACTGGAAAAGTTTTTTTGGATCTTCTCAACATATATCTACCACCATGCATTCTTTATCTCAATTTTGTCTCTTCTCAGCTTTGGCATGCTCTATGCCTTGGGTAGAACTCCATGGCTCTGGTAGCAGCCATTACACTACCGCAGGGTAGTTAACTCTCTCTCATTCCTCTGCATTTGTCCATTCATGAATGAACCTGACAGCTCCGCTGACATTCATCAAATTCACTGCCAGAGGACATTTGCGAAAAGATATTTTTGTGTTGAGTTCTACAGCAGTTGTGGAAAATAGCATACTTTAAAAAAATGTTATATTTATTTATTTTTGAGAGAGAGAGAGAGTGAGCAAGGGAGGGACAGAGACAGGGGGGAGACAGGAGACCGAAAATTGCAAGCAAGCCCTGCACTGTCAGTGCAGAACTTGATGCAGGGCTTAAACTCACAAACACCGAGATCATGACCTGAGCCGAAATCAAGACTCGGAAGTTCAACTGCATACTGCATACCCTGCATACTTTTTTTTTTAAAGATCAAGATGTGGGTAATGTCTTTGCTTATTTGCAGAGTAAATATGTCATGATGCCTTCATGAAATGTTCTCTAATCCATTTCATTTGTATAATCTTATTGAGCCCCTAATTATTTTCTTTTTTACAAAGATTAGCAGACTGACTAATTTTGCTTCTATTCAGAAAGCACCTTAGTGCACTGATGATTTGTTTTGATGACTATAAAACAAAGCAATATGAGAATGGAATGTTTCTGATATGATTATCCTTTTGTCTTAATGTATTTTTATGAATCCACTTTTAAAGATTTATCAGAGAAGCAATTGCTTACTTAGTTTCTTCTTCATTACTAAATGATCATATAAATTATATTTTTCTTTAATCCAACCATTATAAAAATATATACACTTACATCTTTCACTATAATTTTTTTTAAAAAAAGAAACATATAAAATAAAATATAAATTATAAATAACTTTATGCCATGAATAATTTATGTCCAACCATAAATTTTCTCTTTCTCTTTTTCTCTGTCACTTTTTCTCTATTTTTTGTTCATATGCTTGCTTTATTTTGTTTAAAATTTTCTTTTTTAATTTTTTTTTAATGTTTACTTATTTTTGACAGAGACAGAGCATGAGCCAGGGAGGGGCAGAGAGAGAGGGAGACACAGAATCCGAAGGAGGCTCCAGTCTCTGAGCTGTCAGCACAGAGCCTGACGCGGAGCTGGAACTCACAAACCGCAAGATCATGACCTGAGCCGAAGTAGAACGCTCAACTGACTGAGCCACCCAGGCTCCCCTATTTTGTTTTAATACACTGTTAAATACATTAGTAAACATGTACACAGCATATTTCAAAGGACTATAAGATTTGACTTTGCAGGGGTGCACCTGGGTGGCTCAGTCGGTTAAGCATCCGACTCTTGATTTTTGGCTCAGGTCGTGATCTCAAGGTCATTGAATGGAGCCCTGTTGGGCTCCATGCTGGAAGTGGAGCCTGCTTAAGGTTATTTCTCTCTTTCTCTCTCCCTCTGCCCCTCCCCTGCTTGCACTCTCTTTCTCTCTCTCTCTCTCAAAAATAAGTAAGTAAATAAATAAATAAAAATGAAAATAAATTAAAATAAGTTTAGACTTGGGGTACTTATTGTATTTAAAAGCATTTTTTCCCTATTTTTGCCTGCTTAGTTGCTAGATGGAAGCAGCCTGACTCATGTGGTATATGGCAATCAGAATCTGTCCTGGTGGGATGTCATGCAAATTAAATCTTTAAAAGTAAAACAAAGAAAGACTAAAAACTATAAATATGAAAACTGCTGAGATTAATTGGTAGGCAGGTAGTCATAAAAACACTAATCTGCAATTTTCAAACAGGGTGTAATAGATGATAGCCCAAACAGTCTAAGAACTCTTGTGTAATTGACTGATACGGTTTACAATGCAGCAGGCAAATGGTTTAGCATATTTAGAAGTACAGCAGGACCATCTGCTAGTGAGATGTGCATGAAGAGAAATTCGAATCTTCATGTGGGTGGTTAAGCCACCAGGGAGCCCTTGGTTACACACTGGTCACTCAACATCACGCAGAGGAGGCTGATGCCATGCACCATATTCTCCAGTTGATGATCTAATTTAACATTCTCTGTGGAGTTCAGATAAAAGCCAAGCTGAGATTATAAGCATTGCTTTTATCTCTCTCCATAGGAAAAGGAAATAAATAGAAAATGGTGAGACCCAGAGATTGGGAGAATATAGAATAAGTTGAGGGTGAAGGCCTGTGTGACCTTAGAGAGTCTTTGAATCTCTCTGGTTTTAGTTTTTCAGTTGTGTAATGCAGGAGTTGAAATAAATGACTTTTAATATTCCTGTCTGTGCTAACAAATATTTCAGATTCTGTTAGTGCAGTTATGCCACTGTTCTTAGAGTTGGGTTGGCTGTTGGTAATGAGGTTAATAATGAAATGGAAGACGTTCCACTTACCGGTTTTAGGGTTTTTCATGTATATTACATATCTTGCCAATTTTATTGAGAGTAAGGTGCATCTTTTATGGAATATATTCAGTAATGAGGGGACACTGTCAGGAAATCTTGTAGAGAAAAGAAAATATTGGTTTTGGAAAGAAGAGTGTTTTTTGAATAGAAATTAGGCAGCTAGATAGACTGAAAGACATTTGCTTCAGGACATAAGAGTAGGGCCCAAGGAGAAGCGTGTACACCAGACCAGTGGGAACTCTGAAGGATATTTGGCCTACACGGATGTCCAGGCAGGCTTCAAAGTGGACTGGAATTTAAATAAAAACTTGGAAGAAAAAAAGCATAAGAGACTGTTAAAAACTGAGAACAAACTGAGGGTTGATGGGGGTGGGAGGGAGGGGAGGGTGGGTGATGGGTATTGAGGAGGGCACCTTTTGGGATGAGCACTGGGTGTTGTATGGAAACCAATTTGACAATAAATTTCATATATTAAAAAAAAACTTGGAAGAAAAAAAGTAGAATGAAACAAAATAAATATTAAAGAAATGCTGCTTTAAAAAAATAAAAGTGAACTGTTGCCCTTTTCCAATATTAAAAAAACTATTCTTCAGATCTTAACATGAGATTTTAGGTGACTGAGATACAATCCTAAGTTACATGTTGAATTTTTTCTTGCCCTTGCTGTTGTGGTGTAGGTAGGAAGTGGAGTGTGAACATGCTGATTTTCATTTCTGGTTTTAGATTCAGCCAGATGGAGAGACTTTTAAGCTTAATGTTTATTTTGGAAACTGGGTCAATTCTTTGTGTCTGCTTTACTTCTGCTTGTAAAAAAGATTTTATTTCTTTCTTTTTTTTAAATCTCTTTTCTTTAATAAGCTGAGTATCCTATGAGGAAAAACATTTTGTGGAACACAAAGTTCAGGGTTATAAGTACCTTTATTCATGGTTTAGTAGTTGCAGATGTATAGCCTGGTAGTTAGGAAAAGGCTATGTGGTGTGTACTTTATTCCATTTCTTAATCACAATAGAACTTGTATCTTTTGCAGGAATGTTCTTTTATACTCATGTTTCTTTTTATGCCTAGTCACATTTTCACAAAGCCTCTCAGATTCTATAAAGATTGAGTTTTCCCAGAAAACAGGTAATTTTCTCAGTGGCTCAGTAATTAGTCTGGTCTCTTTGAAAGAGCTGGTCTCTGGAACTACCTTGTGTCTCAGTATCACTCAAAATTATTTAATTCATTCATCATTGTCCCAGACGGTTATTAAGCAGACAACCTGGATACTTTGTGGCTCTCAGTAAGTTAGTAGTATGGTGAATGTCAGACAAGAGAATCACTGAATCATCTTTCTTTCTCTCCCATTCCCTCCATCTCTATCCCCGTCCCCATGTCCATGTCCATGTCCATGTCCATCCGCCTTCTCTCTCCGTCTCCATCCTCATTTCTATTCCCATCTCTATCCCCATCTCAGTCTCCAGCCCCATCTCCATCATCATGCCCATCCCTGTTTCCATGTCCATATCCATCTGCATGTCCATCCCCCTTTCATCCCATTCCTATCCTCATCTCTATCCCCTTCTCCAACCTCATCCCCATCCCATATCCATCCCTTCCCCATCCCCATCTCTGTTCCCATTTCCACATGCAACTATTTCCCCATCCCCACCCACATCCCCATCTCCATCCCCATCCCCATCCCCATCTCCTTCCCATCCCTATCTCCATCCCCATCTCTGTCCCCATTTTCACATGCAACTATTTCCCCATTCCCATCCCCATCTGCATCCCCATCCCCATCTCCATCTCTGTCCCCATTTCCATGTGCAACTCTTTCCCCATCTTCATTACTTCTCCATCGTCATCTCCTTCTTATTTGTCTTTATACGGTGAGCTAAAAGCTAAGACTTTGAACAGATGAACAAAGAAGTTGGGCTGAACTACAGAGCAGGTAAGAACAGGGTCTGTGTTTGTCCTATTTGTCATTACATATTTAGCACAAAGTATTGTGCCTAGTTGAAAGTTATGCTCATTAAACATATTGAATGAATGAAAAAGGTTTACCTAACTTATCCTGAGGAATGCAGGAAGATTTCTGGGAGGAAGTGACTCATGAGATTAGAATAGAAAAACATACTGGACTTCCTTACTTTTTGAAATAAAGAGAACATATGTGAAAAAAACAGGAATGAAATGGCTTGGCCCTTTTGTAGAACTCCATGTATTTTACTTGCATAGCTTGGCAAGGAGTTTATCATTTATCCTAAAGGTTGTGAGATAAAGAAGAATTTCATTCTTCTGTGTGGAGGATGAATTGGAGCAGAGAAAAGCTGCAGGTAGAGAAACCAGTTTGGAGGCTGTTGCAATGATTCAGGAAGTCATAAATTGAGGTGGTAGGGATATGGAAGGTGGCAGTTTCAGAACCAGCAAATTGTTTTTTCTGTAAAAGGACAGTTAACAACTATCTTAGGCTTCATGGTCAAGTCTCTGTTGCAACCACTCATGTCTGGTATTGTAGTGGTTTTTTTTAATGTTTATTTATTTTGAGAGAGAGAGATAGAGGAGAGAGAGCATGGGCAGAGGAGGGGCAGAGAGAGAAAGGGAGAGAGAGAATCCCAAGCAGGCTCTGCACTATCAGTACAGAGCTTGATGCAGGGCTCAAACCCACGAAATGTGAGATCATGACCTGAGCCAAAACCAAGAGTTAGATGCTTAACTGACTGAGCCACCCAGGTGCCCCTCTGCTGTTGCAGTGTTAGAAGAGGCAAAGACATAAATAAATGGGCATGCCTATGTTCCAATAAAACTTTAAGCAGGTGGCAGGCCAGGTGTGGCATATTCATACTTTCCCACAGTCTAGGGAGACAACATGGTTTATGAAAAGACCATGGACTTTAGAGTCAGACAAACCTATGTTCAATTATTAAGAATTTACACCAGTTATCTAGACTTTCGTCTGTAAAATGGAGATCACTACATTGCAGAGTTTTTTTGGAATACTCAAAAATAGATTGTATATAAAATTCCTGAAATGCTTTTTTAAGTTGTTATTGGTGAGTGGACAAATGTGTCAAATATGATAGAAGAATCCAAAAGGACTGGAAGGTTTCTGGCTAATTCAGCTGTGTGAATGACCACGTTCTTTTCTGAGATAGGAAAAAAGAAGCAACTATTCCTGGGGGAAGAGAATGGTTCTATTTTGAACATGTTTGAGTGTGAGGTGCCTGAGGTCATTTAGGTGGTAATGTACATTAGGTTAGACAGTTAAAAGTGTGATTTTGGGGTTCCAGAGATGTAAAACATGGTGAGATCTCTTTGTGAATCACAGGGTAGAGAAAGTAACCAATGTCAAGAGAGTGGCAGGGTAGATTCAGAATGAAGCTGGTGAAGGATGACACTTGAGGGAGGAGAGCCACAGAAGGATAAAGAGGAGAGCCCAGAAGGATAAAAAGAAAGCATGGCTCCAGAAGAAGTTTCTTGCAACTTCAAGAAGGAAGGGAGAACAACAAGAGAAATGGGACAGTGACTCAGGAGGTCTGGTTAGCATTATGAGGTCATTGGTGACCTTCTATGAGTAGCTTCATTGGATAGTTGAGGGGAGAGAATCACATGGGGGAATTTGCCTTTTTGGGATCTAAACCTTTTTTTTTTCTAATATGAAGGAAAATATGAAGAAAAATTTAACTTAGTGCAGACAGATAACGCTTACACAATATTTTTCACTGCCAATGTTGCCTTTTTTTTTTTCTAAATCACCATTCAAGTTCAATAAAATATATATACATTAGACTATTAGGTAGGGTACATACACTTGGAGTTTTCTTTCCATGTTACAAGATAGAAAAGGAAATTGACTTGCAAAGACGTTTTTATGAAATCCCACATTCTAAGAACAGGGATTTCAGCCAGGGAAGAATTTTACTTATGAAGTTATATGGTAACCTTCTAATAAATTTGTGTTGATTCCTATGAACATGTCTATTGCCCAAGGTGGGTGGTTGCCTGGTGGGTGAAATTGTGCTCTGCTAGAGAGAAAGCACTGGGGACTTACAGGATCCTTATGTATGTGGCATCAAGGGTCAACTGGTTTATACTTTTAATTTTGCTGGAAACAAAATACTTACAAAATTTTTCAAAGGTTGAAAGACTAACAAGTCCACATATGAATATATTTAGAATTTGCTAAAATAAATGTTATACCCAGAAGGCTTTATATATGGATTTAAGAATTGCTTTGGTATGCTCAGACAGGGGATTTTCTTTGGAGCAATTTCTAAGCCAGTTCCTAAGTGACTGCTTCTTACGTCTTTACATAATATTTACATAAATTGCAATGACTGCATCAGGCCTCCCTGGGAGTAGAGGTGCCAGGTACATGGTTGTAGTTTTGGGCTTTGTGTGTGTAGATAGGAAGATTTTTATGGGATGAGAGTTATGTTCTGGTTGACTGTCAGGAAATACTGGAGGCTTTAAAAGATTCTCTCTGAAGCTAGTTCTGAGCTAGCCCTTTAGACACTCTCTTCTTTAAAGCTGAATTTATGTTTAACAACCCCCCAAAAGTCTTAATCTGTGAAAATCTAATTTGGGAGCCTTACTGATTTAAAATGAATGTAAGGGAAGGACACTTAAACTCCTACCTCTAGTTAAGACTTGGCAAAAGAGATGGGTGTTGATTTTTCTTTTTTAAAAAATTTTTTTTACATTTATTTATTTTTTGAGAGACATAGAGAGACAGAGCACAAGTTGGGGAGGGGCAGAGAGAAAAGGAGACACAGAATTCGCAGCAGACTCCAGGCTGTCAGCACAGAGCCCAACGCGGGGCTTGAACTCACAAACCATGAAATCGTGACTTCAGCCGAAGTCAGATGCTTAACTGACTGAGTCACCCAGGCACTCCAGGCGACTCTTCTAATGAGACTTTGGGATGGGTGGTGTTGACCTCAGGAGCTTTTCTTATGCTAAGCTGCCTATGACTTTGCCTTTTCAGTTTTCTTAGAAAAGGCCTCAAAAGAACCCCATAGTAGGTGTATTTTCTAACTCTCTTCTCTTAGGGGAGCTAGCCAGAGAGCACTCTTCCTTCCCCCCATCCCCCCCCCCCCCCCCAATCCCAGACACACACCAGAATTCTAGATTCCATCATCCCTTGTCCTGTCACTGCACTGTGTCCTAAAAAATTCCAATCTGGATCTACCTACCTGCCTCTTTTGCTCCTGTTTCGGGATTGCTGAGAACTGGCTGGAGTAAACCACAGCTATGTGAACAGGTGCCACTACAATACATTGTTCATAATCTTACAAATCTTTGCTTATTTTAGGTCATCTCCCTCTCACATTTTGCTGAGTAGCTATTCTTGTGCAATTCTGATGTTTTCTTCTCGGCTCTCCTGAATCTCTGACTGCCCTTTCCTATTTCAGCAGATGGCCTTTCTTTTATTTCTCTGAAAAGGAAAGGGTGGCTGTAGCAGACATGCATCCCTGTACCTTCTTGACCCTCTTACAAAGACTGGCTGGAAGAGGGAAGCAGGTTGGGAGTGAGGGGGCAGCCAAACCACACAGGACCTGATAGGTCAAATTAGTGACTTTTTTTCCAAGTCAGATGGGAAGGCTTTTGAGGGTTTGGGGCCAAAGAGTGGCATGACTTGTCTTATGTTTTATAAAGATCAATCTGATGGCTGTGTGGAAAACAGACTGCAAGAGATAAAGGATGGAAGAGGGCAGATAGGGTAATAGTCAAGGTGCAAGATGATGGCAGTGGTAGTTAGAATCAGTTAGACTCTGGACAAATGTTAAGACCCACAACATATGAGAGAAAGCAAGAGTCTGGATTTAATTTAAGGCTTTTGGTGCAAGCAACTGCTAAATTGGGAATGGTCCTTTGTGATGTTGAGTGAGCAGTTAATGTCTATGAGTCTAGAATTGTGTGGATGGTCCAGGGTATGGTCATGTTATCTGTTTCATCCTTTAATGTTTATTTCCTCCAATTATTTGCTCTTGTTTCTGCTGTGTTTTCCATCTCTCTAGCTCTCTACTGGCTCTTTCTCATCAGCCAGTAAACGTGCTCATTGTTTCTTCAATCCAAAAAAATACACATATGTGAATAGAAGAACACTCGAGTTCACACTCTCTTTGCCTGTGATCTAACTACCAGTTCTTTTTTTTTTTTAAAGTAAGCTTCCAGAAGTATGAGTCTTTACTTTCTTATCTTATTTTACTACCTAAAAAGTGGACTTCTTTCCCCTACCACCACTTGAAATACATTTGCTAAATTTCATAGACACTTTTTCATCCATGCAGAAACATCTCTGGCTTCTTGATGTTTATCTCTCCCTGGTTTCTCTCCCATTTCTCTGCCTATTTCTTCTATTTCTTTTGCTGGATCATTATATTCTGTCTCTTAAATATTGGAAAGTGTGATTTTGGGAACAGATTTTTGAAAGATCAAGGGCAGCTCTTGATCTGAGGCTGAGTACTGTCTGCTAGGTAGGCCAGGGCGGGAAGGGGCTAAGGTGATGATGCCCTGAGGGAAGAGACTCTTCAAGATAAACTCTTATTCTTCCTAGCTCTGTGGTGGGAAAAGTAATCAGAGATTAATAAGATATGCCCCTTTTCTCCGGTTTCTTGCCATGAGAAGTTTCCTCCCTAATCTGTCTAAAGTGTCTCTGTCCTCCATATCATTATTTTTCTATTATGGGCTATAATTATGTTCTTTAATTCTTTCTTTACATATTTGCTGCTTGTCTTCCTAGCTCAAGTGGGAGCCGTGAAGGCAGGGAACTTGTCTGTCTGGTTCACCTCTATATATCTGGTATAATGAGAGCATAGTAGGTGCTCAGTAAATTCTTTTTGAACAAGTGACTGGGTTTTGATACTCCATATTCAAAAGGTTGTGTATTCAGAGCAAAGCAAAACTATACCAGCTCTCCAGATCTAAGTATTTTAGTGGGGAGTTTAAATTTTTATACAGTAGAACTTAGATACATGAATATGTGGCTGACTTCATTTTTCTATACAGAGCTCAATTAGTTTGTGACCTACCACCTCACTCTTTTCCATATTTCAAAAGGTATCTTTCTTTTTTTTTTTAAATATTTTTTAAAGTTTATTAATTTATTTTGAGAGACAGAGCAGGCTCTGCACCAGCAGCGCTGAGCTTGATGCCAGGCTGGAACTCACGAACCATGAAATTATGATCTGAGCCAAAACCAAGAGTCAGACACTTAACCAACTGAGCCACCCAGGTGCCCTTCAGAAGGTGTCTTTCATGCTGTATCTGTCCTATGGTTGCACTCCTTACTCTTTGCCATGTACCAGAGAGTTCTGGATGGGAAGCAGGATACACTTCTCTGTTGGTCTTGGATTTCCCCTTACCCTATTTCAAGTTTCTTTTTTCATCTATATTTCTTGCTATTCTGCCCACTTATGTTTCATTGCCTTTCCCCCTGCCTCCAATATTTTCTGGGAAAAGAGCTAAGATTTTAACAGTAAAAATAAAACACAACAAGAACAACAATAACAAAAAAGCCATTTGCTGTCTCAAGGGCCTGGCACTTGCAAAGAAAATCTATGCTTTCAAGATTATTGTTTTGGCTAAGGGCTTAAAAAAAAGGTCTAATTTGAAACTCAAAGCTATGTTGCTTTCTTTGTTCCTAGCTATGTGCATACTCCCCTTGACAAGTGACTGACACTGTTTCAGTGGGAGGGCAGCAGAGCGGCCATTAGGAAGAACCAGGGGTTAAAGGCACTGAAAATACTTCTGTGTGTGTTCCTCACCCACAATCACGGGTAGGTCCTGGAATAAAGGGATTCACTGCAACCTCCCAGTCCCTTTTTGTTCATTGGGTATAGAAGAGAACCAAATGGGATTCAAATGGTTTGGAAGTAACTGTACCACATGTAGAATTTAATGATAAAGTTTGGATATTCTATTCTTAGAGGCCAGACAAGGTTAGAACTACTTCAGCCTAAATCAGAAGTATAAATATCCATGTCATTGCTGTTATTACTGTTTACTAAAGAAACAAAATCCTATACCTGTATTTTGGAGAAATTTGCATCTTGAAACAAGTGTGTTCAAGTAAGTCCATTTACCCAAAGGGAACTTTCATTGGCTGCTGATGTTTGGTGAAAGACTTTCTATAGCTATGTGACTTTAACTGCTAATTTAGTCATTGGAGAGATTCCCAGAGATAGGAAGGTGATTTGGTTAGAAAAGAATGGGATTTGGTTAATATGACAACCCCAGCGATGACAGAGCTGAAATAAACAGGAAAGGACCCAGGACCCACAAAGACAAGGAAGGAAATCAAGAATTTTCCAGACCTCTGGTTTTCCTGACTTGTTTTAAATTTATTCTGTGTGCCAGTTCAGATTGTCTGCCTATTTTTTTAATTTAATTTTTAGATAAAAGTAATATATGTACATAAAGAACTAAATAGTGCTATAAGGTTTATTTTTGAAAAATAGAAGTTTTCTAATCCCTATGCACTTTTCCATTTCCCAGCAATCACTTTAAAATTGTTTCAGTTTTTTGAAAATATCTATCTTTTTATCTATAAATAGCATGATTATTGGAGAGGATTTTCAATTTTAGTCATTATAAATTGACTTCCATCTTTGGAAGATTAAAATATAATTCTCTTTTAATTATATTTGGCTCTGTCCCCATCCCTTAACCACCACTATGTACCCATATATACATTTTTCAATTTTCTAGCCTCTAAAAATATATAGATCACAAATTTGATGAAATCAATAGTGTGTTTTCATAATCATGACTACACAAACGCTGTTTGTAATTGAATTATGTGGTTTACTATTATTTTCCTGTATAACTTTTGGTTTTATGTCATTTTCCTTTTTAGTTTTTTTTTTTTTTTATTGTTTATATATTTTTGAGAGAGAGTTTGGGAACAGGGGAAGTGCAGAGGGAGGAGGAGGACAGAGGATCCAAAGCAGGCTCCGTACTTACAGCAGAGAGCCTGATGGGGGGCTTGAACTCACGAACTGAGATCATGACCTGAGCCAAAGTTGGATGCTCAACTGGATGAGCTACCCAGGTGCCCCTCCTTCTTAGTTTTCCATGTACTTCTCCTCTATCATATAACACTCATCTAAATATGCTTTTATTAGGTAGTTATCAACTTCCTGTCTTTGGAGGCTATTTCCTTGGAATCTTCTGAATTTCCCCAGTCTGGACTAGTCTCTATAGACTTGACCAACAGCTCTCACTCAGCCTGATTTTTCCCTTCATTTTTGAACCTCAGAGTTTCCTTTTCCTTTCTCTTTTGTGGACCTTCTGTTTACTACATCTGTTTTGATAGAACAACTCTTACAATAGTTTACAGAGAAAGGATGCATAGAAGGTAATATTTTGAGGTTGTGTATGTCTTAAAATGTCTTTCATTTACCCTTTTGCTTAACTGATAGCTCATCTGGGTAAAGATATGAAGGTTAGAAATAATTTTATGACAGAATTTTGAGATATCCTTCCTTTGTTTTTGAGTTTTCAGTGGAATTATTTAAAAGACTGATTCTAGGGGTGCCTGGGTGCCTTAGTTGGTTAAGCGTCGGACTCTGGCTCGGGTCATGATCTTGCAGTTTGTGAGTTCAAGCTCCCGGTCAGGCTCTGTGCTGACAGCTCAGAGCCTGCAGCCTGCTTCAGATTCTGTATCTCCATCTCTTTCAGTACCCGCCCCCCCCCCCACACACACAGTCTCACCCCTGTCCATGTCTCTCTCTCTCTCTGTCAAAAAATAAACATTAAAAAAAATTTTTTTTAAAAGACTGATTCTATTCAAGTCTTGATTCTTATAAATATGTTTTCTTCTCTCTTTATTTCTGCAAAACTTTAGAATCTTCTTTAGGTACCCAGTATTATGAAGTACTATGGCAAAAGTCTCTTTTTATGGGTCTGTTGTCATCTACTCTTTTAGATTCTACAATCTCTTCTAGATTCTCAGTGGGTCTGCTTCGTCATTTGGAAATATTTATTCTTCACTTCTGGGACATTTTCTTGAGTTATTTTTTTGATAAATTCCTTTTTCTCCCTTTATTAAAATGCCGATTATTTGGATATTGGATCTCCTGGATTGATTTTCTAATTTTCTTATTCTCTTTCTATAATTTTCTGGGTTTTTTTCATCTGCAGTCTGGAAGTTTCTGCCAAGCTCATCTTCTTTTTTCTTTTCTTTTTTTTAAATGTTTGTTTATTTATTTAGAGAGAGAGCATGCATGAGCAGGCAGTAGGGTGGTGGCAGAGAGAGAGGGACAGAGAGAATCCCAGTCAGGCTCTGAACTCTCAGCACAAAGCCTGACAGGGTGTGGGAAGGAAGGCTAGACTTGGTCAGGGGGCTTGATCCCAGGAAATGTGAGATCATGGCCTGAGCTGAAGTCAAGAGTTGGATGCTCAACAGATGAGCCACTCAGGTGCTCCTGTCCAGCTCATTTTCTATCCTTTCTATCCTTCTACTAAGTTTTCATTTCTACTAATTTCTAAGAGCTCTAGAGTTTTCTCCGTGTTCCTTCTTATAACATCCTGTTTTTGCTTTATCAGTTCAAAAATCTTCTCTATTGTCTCTGAGGATGTAGGATAGTTTAGGTACAGTTTTCAGATCCCCACATAGTCTTTGTGTCCTTCAAATTGATTTTTGGTTTGTTGGCTTTGGTCTTTGTTGCTTATGTTGGAGGCTTTATGCAGATGATGTGGGAATTGTGGTTGTTTTATTATGGCTGGACTTATGACCATGGCCTTGATGTAGAGAGATCTGTTGGCTTATTTTGTGGAGAATAATAAACATCAATATTTTTACATCATTTCTGTTCAATTTCCCCAGAGAAAATCTTTTCCAAATTCCAGGATGCAGAATATAAGCCTTGCTCCAGATTTTGGGAAGCTGAATGGAGAATAGAGCTGAGAGTGTGATGTTTAGAGCATAAACTTTCACACAATCCCCTTGGTTTCAATATGGTATTTTTATTTGCTCTTCCCTCAGTCCAGAGACCCTCTTCAGTCTGCAATGGGTGGAAAGGGAACTGCCTGATTTTGGAATTAGGCAGGGCATATAGGAGATGGATATCTATCTGCTTCTTAAATATTTTCTACTTTTTATTTATTGAAATTTTTTAATGTTAATTTTATTTTTATTTTTGAGAGAGAGAGAGAGAGAGAGAGAGATAGGGAGAGGGGTCAGAGAGGGAGGGAGACCCAGAATCCAAAGCAGGTTCCAGGCTTTGAGCTGTCAGCACAGAGCCTGACACAGGGCTTGAACTCACAAACCATGAGATCATGACCTTGAGCCAAAGTCGGATGCTTAACTGACTAAGCCACCCAGGCACCCCTTAAATAGATTTGCAATCAATCCTCCAGTTTCAACTCCACCCTTGCCCCCGCACTTCGGGGGTAGTAGTAGCAGCCATTCCTGGGATATATGCCGGTTCTATAGTGCACACCAGCGTGAACCTTGGCTTTCTCTTTTGCTGACTTGAGATTCAGCTTTCTTGAATCTGCTAAGTCAGCTAATACTTGTTCTATTTTTTCCAGATTTCAAAATTTTGTTGTTTCTGTATGTTCTCCCATTTTCTGCATCCCTATGGTTTTATGGCTTTAAACCCATTTACTGTTATTTTATGGAGTTTTGAGAGAAAGCAGAGGCACCTACATGTGGTCAATCCTCTATCTTTCGTTGAGCCTCTCTTTCCCTTTGGCCTGGTTCTGTCAGTTCTCCTGGTTCTTGATTCTCTTTCATTTGTTTATTATCCAGTTTTATATAACTCTTGATCTAAAAGTTCCCACTGCTATTTATCATTTGTCTGAAGCTACTAGGTTAGTCTCAAGTTTAATATATCAATCTTGCTAACTCCACACTGCTATAATATCTGTCTACTGAATCTATACATCTCTTCCACTGTCTGCTTGCCTTCTCAGCTACGCTGCATGGTCCCTGTTCCTTGGAAGTCCTGTGCTATTATTACAACCTCTGCTCAATCATTCTCTGTGGTATTCTTCCCTCTGTATTCATGAGAGTCAGGATCTCTCTGATACTACATTCATCCTCAAGCCCAATCTCCAATAGAGCATCTGTCCCCAATCCCTTAAATATACAGACTAACCTTGTATAAATAGTCTATTTTGTTAGCCAGATTGAGTCGGAAGTTTAACTTTTCACATAGGCTTCCACTTTAAAATTAAAGGAAAGCATGCAATTTACAAGCATCATGGGTTCATGGGTGAAGCCAGGATTAGGTATCTTGAATTTCTTAAAGTCGAGATTCTGTTGTAGTCTTAGGACTAGACATGGTCAACAATGAAGGGGTGAGAGGAAAAACCACTCTCAGTACTATGGGCGAAATTTAAAGCAGTGGCTAAAATTCCTCTTCTGTCAGCCTTAAATAAATAGCATTCTATAGTCCACAGTGAGTCAGCACAGTGATGCTTGGATTTTGTTGATAAACCTGTTATAGGTGTTTCTCAGTTTGTGTTTCAGCTGGAATACTGTCAGCTGGAACACTTCACTGAGGCAGTCAGTGTAGGAGGGGAACATATGTGCCTTTGATGAAAGCTGCTTTGCAGTGAAAATCACAGGGATTCCTGTGAAGCTCTATTGTGAACATTGTTATATAAGCACTGCCTTTAAAATCTTTGGCTTGGGTCTCAAGTAAATGGGTTTATACAGGATGGCCCTACTGGCTCTGAAGGAGTGAAAATAAAATGTCTCATTATTGTGGTATTTGGGACTTTTCTGTTGTCAGATAGAACTTTGCCTATGTAAATTTAAAGCAAGGGAAGAGCAACTAATAAAAATTCGTGATTAGTGGCTAAAAGGCAGGCTTAAAAGTATCATGATTAAAGGCTCTGTCCCCATTATAAATTGAGTAACCATAGAGTTTAGGAGAGAGTGAAGTAGGGAGAAAATGGTGTGGGATGAGGCCAGAAAGGTAATGGGCACCAGATCCTGCAGGGCCCTAGAGATCATGTTAGTCTGAGGATGGGAATTTCTGGAGGATTCTGAGCAGAAAACAACATGATATGGCATTTTAACAGGGTCACTCTGAGTAACAGGGGAAGGAAAGACAACTGAAGGAGGCTTTGGAATAATATTCCTAAGGGATAATGGTAGCTTGGACTTAGGTAGCAATAGAGGAAAAGGTGCACAGTGGTTAGATTCTACTTATATTTTGAAGCTGGAACCAACAGGATTTGCTGACAGATCAGATGTGGGTGCTAAAGGAAGGGAGAAATTAAGCATGATTCAAAGTTGTTTTGGTTTGGTCTACGCATCTCTAGGAATGGAAATGATTATGGAGAAGGCAGAGGGATTTTTTAGGGGGAAGATGTCATAGAATTAGGAGTTAAATTCTGATGGGTCATGTTAAGTTGGATATGCTCATTGGACATACAAGTGCAGATATCTAATGGGCAGTTGGGTAGAGAGGATTCCAGGGCAGAGATTCTGGCTAAAAGCATACGTTTGGGAATTGTTGGTATAGAGCTGATATTTAAAATGTGGCTGAGACTGGTTGAACCCTCCATAGGATTGAGATGGGGAAGATATCTAAGAATGAAGCCCTGGGCATTCCAATATTGAATGGTCAGTAAGACAAGGCAAAACCAGCAAAGAGACTGAGAAAAGGCACTTAGCGAGGTAGGAAGAAGTCTAGGAGTGAAGTGTCCTGTAGGCCAGATGAGGAAAGGGTTTTTAAGGAGGGGTGAGTGAAGCCATGGGAGGTGCCACTTATAGATCAAGCAGAATGGGACCTGGAAACTGGCTGTTGGATTTTTTCAGTCAGGGTGATCCGATTATCTTGAGAAGATTTGATGGAATCTTGGGAAGAGAAGCTCTTACTCTAGCCTCAGTTTCTCATCTGTAAAATGGTATAACATTACCCATTTCAGAGAGTTGTGAGAACAAAATCAATGGACTCATATAAAGTACTCAGAACAGTGCCTGGTACATTGTATATGCTAAATAACTAGTTTTGTTCTTACTGGAAACCTCTGTTAATTGTCAGTCACCGTCTCGTGGAGAGGTCATGCAACGAATCCACCTATCTGAATGAGCACTCAATCCATAGAACTCCCTTCCAGGCTATCATAGAAAACCTTGTTTACTGTCTCACTAAAGTATAGGTAAATATTCAAGGCACAGTGGCTGTGAGGCAAGAAGTGAGGCTATCTTGTGACTACTGCAGGATCACTGATGGGTCTTAGAGACTATTCCTCTCATTTCAGGGTTCTTATTCATTCCAAACATTGTCAAAGGATAATACCTAATACACCAGTTTGCTCTTGGAACCCAGGATATTTTGTTATTCTTATTTGAAAACTACAATCGGGTTTGCCTTATTTCTAGTGTTTTGCTGATTAAATTCCTCATACATGGGTGGCAGGGGCACAGCTGTCTCTTGGGCAGACTCTCCAGTGTCTTGGGATGAATTCTGATGGGCCCAGAACACATAAACCCTTTTACAGCTATTCATGTTTTGCTTTCTTTTTAAATCAGTTTGTCTTCTGTTGGGTTTATTTCCTCTCACACAAGTGCTCATTATAATCTATGCTCTGGCCTGAGTAGTATTCTGCTTGAAGTAGAGAACAGGCAGAACAGGAGTCAAAGACTTGTATTTCCGGGGCGCCTGGGTGGCGCAGTCGGTTAAGCATCCGACTTCAGCCAGGTCACGATCTCGCGGTCTGTGAGTTCGAGCCCCGCGTCAGGCTCTGGGCCGATGGCCTGGAGCCTGGAGCCTGTTTCCGATTCTGTGTCTCCCTCTCTCTCTGCCCCTCCCCCGTTCATGCTCTGTCTCTCTCTGTCCCAAAAATAAATAAAAAACGTTGAAAAAAAATTAAAAAAAAAAAAAAGACTTGTATTTCCTTCGGGTCATACATAAACATTGACTCACAGCTCAAGAAGCAGGTGCTATGGACTGAGTTGTGTTTCCTCCAAATATTTCTGAGCGCTACTACCCCCTGCCATGTGACTGTGTCAGAGATAGGGCCTCTATTATGTATTTATGTATGTATGTATGTATGTATTTACTTATTTATTTCTTAATGTTTATTAGTTTTGAGAGAGAGAGAGACAGAGAGAGCATATGCTTGAGTCGGGGAAGGGCAGAGAAAGAGAGGGAGGGAGAGAATTCCAAGAAGGCTCTGTGTTATCAGTGCAGAGCCTGGCCTGGAGCTCGAGCTCACAAACCATGAGATCATGACCTGAGCTGAAATCAAGAGTCCAACGCTTAACCACTTAACCAACTGAGCCACTCAAGTACCCTGGGCTGGGGCCTTTAAGGAGATGATTAAGGATAAGTGAAGTCACAAGAGTGAAGCCCTGATCTGATAGAACTGGTGCTCTAAGAAAGTGATAAAAGCAAGTGATAAGAGAAAGTGATAAAAGGGTTCTCTCTCCACCATGTGAAAACATGGCAAGAAGGCAGCTTTCAGCAAGCCAAGAAGAGAACTCTCAGCAGCACTCGACCGTGTAGGAACTCTAGTTCCAGCATCCAGACTTGTGAGCAAATAAAATAAACTTTTATTGTGTAAGTCACCCAGTCTGTGGCATTTTGTTCAGGCAATCTGGATGGACTAAAACAGTGGAGGCTCTTCTTTCTACTATTTGTTGTCCTAGCATTTTTTCAAACATTAGTTCTTTGGGGACTTTAGATTTCCTGATAATCTAGATAACCATCTGCATTAAAAAAATTCCTATTTAAGCTTTGAAATACCGGCAGCTTCTTTAATCATGTCCAACATAGTGCTTTATGTTGTAGACCATCTAAAATTTTCATGAACTTATCACAGTGACTATAAACATGCAGCTCTAGTTTATCTCAGGCTCCTTAGCATTAAATAAACTTTGATTTCTTGGAATTAAAGAGCAAGGTAGCTGATGCAAGCCTACCCTCCTTACCTTCTTTGCATCCTTTTCTTTCCTCTCCCCCCTCACTCCCCGGATATTCCTCCTGTATTAACCACCTGCAATATTTTCTGCCTGAAACATTTAGAAATGTTTACTATACGGTATTTCAAGATACATGAGCATTCATCTGGCATTGATCAGTAGGTAGCTGTTGTCATTTTTAACGCCTGTGCAAGCCTATAGTGGCGAGAAGAAACACTTACCTATTTTCCTGCTTTCTACATTAACAACAAAAATGCCAGTACCTGCAAGGTCTTCTCTCTGAATGTTCCAGATCTTATTTTTCTTAATGTAGGCATTTCTTTCTTCTTTAATATCATGTCAGAAAGCACTAAAACATTACACTATTATTTGTAGTCTCTGGAAATCCATAATTGGAAATCTAACTTCCGATTCCAGAATTGAGCCTACATGAGCTGATTAGAAGCTGCCTTGTGGCCACAAGATCCAGACTTTGGACCATCCTGAAAGAGGATGGCTACTTTTTGGGAATTTAAGGCTTTAAAGACACCAGGTATATGTGCCAAGGGCAGTGGGAAGGAGTTGGTTGATACTAGAATTTTCTAACTTCTACCTGTGAGATGCAGAATGAATATGTATCTGTACGTTACCTGTATATATGCCTATATCTCTATATAACATTGTATATCTTATTATATATACAAATGTATATTTTAGGCTGGCACAAATCTGATGTTGAAGAATATTCATTATGGTACTCAAGGAGAAAAATATAGCAGTGTACTTTTGGAGAATTTTCAAGGAGGAGGAGGAAACATTTAGAAGAGCAGTTAAGTAGGCAAGCTGCAGTTGCACAAAAGAAAGCCCATATGGTTTAATGCCATACATTAGTTTGTTTTAAACCTTTGTGGTTTATTTTCAATTTAAAATGAATATGTGCTTTAATTAGTTCTGGAGTGCGATAGGGAGGCATATGTCTTTTAGTTAAACACAGAGTAATTTACATGGTATTCTCTCCCTTGTTTTTCATGATAGATCTGAGTTCCAGTTAGCCAACAAAATGTGGTCCATAGAGACACAGGGCAGACAATCCTTAATGTGTTTGGAATCTGTTATTTTTTCTTTTTCCTTATCACACTTTGCTTAACTGAAAAGAAAGAACGTTTAAATCTTTATTCATTTATTAATAAAACACTTAACTGACATATTTCATATGTATAGCCACTTTATGATACAAATTTATGTGCATGTACATACTTATGTCCTCAGTGGTTTTATATCTTTCTCTGTCTCTGAAAGGTAGAGAGAGATATAGATACAGGTATAGATATAAATATAGGTATTGAAGCCTAGGGATATGAGTAAAATCTTTTCCCTGGTCTCAAAACTTCAGGGATACTGAAGGAAAACTACCTTATATAGTTGAATCTGGAAGTACAATTTCGATACCTAAATGCACTATACAAAGTGAAACCCAGAATATATATCCTCTGCATCACTCTGTCCTGGAATAAGCCAATATAAGAGTGTTGGTCATAGATACCATCGGGCAGTCTTATGTATGTCACAGGGTTGCTACAAGGCCAGATAAAAGAAAGCATAAGGAGCATGTTTTAAGCTTTTAAGCATAAAAAATGGTGGTTGGTATTCTTAGAATATTCAAAATTCAGCCACCAATGTGTCTGTCACTGTCAAAAGGGGCAAAATAAGATGTATTTTATTCATTATATCTTGGCCTTTAAGGCTGGCAGGTGAAAGGACCTGTCCTTGTCCGTTCTGAAATCAGGTCATAACTGGTGGACCCTGAGAGACAGGTCAGTCTTGATTCATCCGAGGCCTTGAGCACAGCCAGGGGGGATGTGTGGAAAGCTACACAAGTGTACTTCTCTGGTGTGATGCTTTTCCCCAGGATGATTGTCTGCTCTTCCCAGGTCCAGAGGTGTGGACCTCTAGCCAGTCATTTATGGTCATGAGAAATTGTACGACTCATTTGAGATTTCCAAGAATGTTGATGACTCAAAACTAGATCACACCAGGCTGGCGTTGTCTCCAAACCTTTTCTCCATCATGCTCAATTTCTAGGCATTTTCTTCTCATCACAAATGGCCTATTAGACACTTCATATTCAATTAGGGTTTTGAGATTCTACCCACAAAGTCATGAAAACACAAACCACTTCCCTGTATTTTAAAGAACAAGCATAATTTATCTTCTATTTATTTAGAGAAGTGATAGGTTTTGAGCTCCTATTTTTACTTGGCGGTAGGTTTTTTGTAGCAGGAGAATGAAAATGGAGCCTGTGTCCCTGCAACTGTGTTTAATTAGAGAACATGCTGAGCCACATTTGGCCATTTTTTGTTTCTGAACTAATGTCAGCTTCTCCAGTCTGCCATGGAACATGTTTTGCAGCTCTGCAACAAAGGATTAAAATAAAATAAATGTTTGGAAAAGTGCTTTGAAATAGCTAAAGATAGAGAACCATACAAAAGCTCACGGGCTTTGGTAGGAATGACAAATTAATTATGCCGTCTTTAAGTGATAACACAGAACAATTAATGCACTTAATTGCTTTATTGAAACAAAAAGCTCTTTTGCAGTTTGCATAATTTCTTTGTGTAAGAAGAAGGTTTCATAAATTTATAAATTGATGCATGACCTCTGATTTAGGGAATTTTGGTAACATATCTCTTTCTGTACTTTTTACTTGGTTTTCATTTTCAGACAGTATTTTTCTTTCTTATTGTGTAAATCCAGAACTGAGTTCATAATGAGATAAATTATTAGTAGTAGTTAGGGAAGGGAAGGAAAACAAAATCATTTTAGAATATCTAACATCTTTGAATAATTTATTGGTATTTCTTTCTTTCTTGCTTATTATTTTTTGCCTAAGTATAGTTGACACACATTGTTACATTAGATCCAGGTGTACAACTTAGTGAATTGACAAGTTTATACATTATGCTATTCTCACCATAAGTGTACCTAACATCTGTCCCATTATATCACTATTACAATACCATTGGCTGTATTCCTTATGCTCTGCTTTTTATTCCCTTGACTCACTCTTTCCATTTAATGAATCTTATTTTCAAGATTATATATATATATTTTTTGCTTGATGGGAACACACCCTAAGTTTATTTTGAGGATTTCTTTTTAACATAGAACAAACCCAAGTTCAGTGGTTTTTAAGTTGCCCTGGAGGGCTGAAGATTTGTGAAGGGTCACCTTGGAACTGGTAAGGTGGGTGAGCAGATAGGGTACCACACTGTGAGCTACATGAGGGTTTTTGTACCTAATTGTATATCTAGCCCTTAGCACACTCAGTACATTGGAATGAATGAATAAACAAACTGACCCTATCCCTCCACCCTGCTTTAACTTGAGAAGTTCTGTTTTTCCTGTTTTCTTTGTTGCACTCAGAATGAGTTTTCAGGGGGAGCCTGGGTGGCTCAGTTGGCTAAGTGTCTGACTTTTGATTTCGGCTCAGGTCATGATCTCATGGTTGTGAGATTCAGCCCTTATTGGAGTCCTCTGTGCTGAGGGTGGAGCCTACTTAAGTTTCTCTCTCTCCCTCTTCCTCTGCCCTTTCCCCCACCTCAAGAAAAAAAAAAAAAAAAGGAACAAGTTTTCAGCATCCTGGCTCCTCTCCCTATCATCTGCCTTCTCTTCCGCATTTCTCTCCACCACTCTTCCTAGGCCTCCAGCTCCCCTGTATCACTTGCCCCAGTGGGAGTCGGTATCTTAAAGTGATGGCCAAACACCAGTCTCCATTCACCATTGGACCGTCACAGTGATCAGAAACACTGCCAACCTGTTATGGAGATGGGCAAGCTCCCTGAAAACTGTCATGCACTGTATAAATGTAAGGCATTAGTAATAGTTTTATATAGGAGTTTATTGATTTGTCAAAGTAATTGATATCACCTTGCTGAGATTGGACAACCTCAGATATCCTGGGACTTGGGCTGTTTGGCATGCCTTCCAAGCCTTCATTGACCTCTCTTTGTACCCTTGGTTTGGAAATGCTATATATTTATTCATGTTCCATAGACTGTTTGACCCTCCTTATTCTGAGACAGAGAAAATGATTCATCTTCTCAGTGTCCTTAGGTGACACGTGATGAGCAGGTAGGTTATAAAAATAGTAAATATTTATTGTACTTCCATGCTGGGCAAGGATGATTCTATACATGATCTCATTTTACAATGAACAGCTAGCATTTTTTCTAGGATGTCAGGTATGAATGGAAGTGCTTTACATAAAATTGACTCATGTCATCCTCATTGTAACTTTATGAGTTAAATGATATTATTGCTCACATTTTACAAAAGAGAGAAAATTGAGCACAGAGAGATTCAGTAACTTACGCCCAGCTAGTAAGGCGGGAAACTTGGTGAAGCAGTATTACCCTAGGCCAGAATGTGTGATGCTCACTGTCTTATCATCTCAACAATGCTGTAATTTCCTTTTATGTTTTTCTTTTTATCCCTGTGGACCCCAGAATGCTCTTCTAACTTTATAAAACATATTAAAAAAAAGACCTGAGGCACTTATATCATTATTAAAATATCATCTCTAGGGAAGTAGCTATGGTATTTGTTTTCTAATATGAAAATAGCTTCAGTTTTTATCTGATTATAAAAATAATTCATACTTGTGAAGATAAATGAAACAATCCAGAAAATACAAATGAGAAATCATAACTACCTACCGGTACTTGGGTGGATATGCTTTCTGACATTTCTCTATGCACATGCATGTATGTGTATATAGCATTTTTATAAATGTGACTATATTATACCTGTTGTTTTTTAACCTATTCCTAGGCTCACAGTGCAGAGGAATTGGGGATGTCTTTTCTGTGGCAGTGACTATAAGTATATGCCATGCTTTTGAATATGGTGCTGCTCTGTATGGCTGCGACAGACTTCATTTAAGCATATTCATGAACATCTAAACCACTTCCAATATTTACATGATAAGCAAATTTATGGTAAACATGATTTCTACAAATATTTTGGTTCATGGACATTTTATTACTTGGGAGCAAATTCCTGAAGGTGGGATTGTTGGCACAAAGGATATTCACATTTTTTATTGGGTATATAGTGCCAAACAAGAAAGACTGTAACAACTTCATCCTCTACCAATATATTTCGAGTGTGCCCACCTCTTTTACTTCTTGCCATTGCTGATTTTGTCAATGTAAAGATGTCTGATAGTTGAAAAAATGTTTAATTTTTATTTCTGACACTCAACATTTAGTGGGGTTGAATATATATATTTATTATGATCATTGGCCATTTGTATATGCTTTGCAAATTACCTTGGAATATCCTATATCCACTATTTTTGTTAGTGACAGTTTATTTTATACTGATTTTTTATTATCTTTTTCTTTTCTTACTTTTTTTTGCATATTAAGGATATGAGTCTTGTTTATTTTATGTGTTGCAGATATTTTTCCCAGATGGTAGTTAGTTCTTCAGCTTTGTTTTAGTAGTTTATTTACTTCTTTATCTATTTATTATTTGCCACATAGGGTTTTTGAATTTTTATGTGGTCAAACAAACCTCTTCTCTAATAGTTTCTTCTGGCTTATGAGCCATTTTTAATAAAACTGTCTTTACCCCAACATTGTGGAAATGGCTTCATCTTAATAGAACACGGAACCAGACCATGTAACTGTCATTTATGTGTCTATCACTTTAAAGTTTACTGAGTTTTCACAAACACTTCCTCATTTAATTCAGTTCACAATATAATATTATTATTAATATTTCTCAGATGAAAATGAGACAAAGAGAATAAATACTCCAAATCACACATCTACTAAAGATTAGACTATAGGTTGGTCTGATGCCAAAGCCATGCTTTTAGCCCTGGAGTACACTATGATCCCTTAGGTAGATGGGAAAGCAGAGGAATAGAAAGGTTAAATGGCCTGTCTCATGCTGAAAATTATCCCCCCCCCCTTTTTGATAGAAAGATTAGGAATGGAATCCTTAACTGTTAATATGTGTAATCGAGTTCCAGTTCAGACTTTTGAAAGGAGTTTCAGTGCAAAAGCAATCAGATGTTGAAAGGAAAAAAGACATAGGAACGTTAAGGTATTAAAAAAATGGGGTGTGCTTCGGATTTTAAGAATTAAGAGGATGATGTCCAAGTAGTTAAATGAATTTGTAAAAATGGGTCAGTGAGAGAGCACTATATCAGAATGCTTGGTCCATTTTCAGGCAGGCATATTGAGCAAATTCTTCCCTCATCTCATTTCCAGTAAGTAGTCAGAGCAAGTATTAAGCAGGATTTTACATGTACAATTAGAAAGGATTTCATGCCTGGTATTATACTGGATTTTGATGCAGATAAATTTCTCATTCGCAGAACACTTCCAGTCTTCAGGGCAGAATTTACCATTAGAATAAAAAGGCATATAGATTTCAGTTGATATCACTTCATTAATTATCAGCACTTGCGTGAATGCACTATTTTTGGTAAGCACTGTATTTGAGACAACGCAAAAAGTAAAAGGTGTTTTGTGGGGTTTTTTTGCCCTTTTTTCCCACTGTAAGGGTAAATCTGAGCAAGGAGCAGAAAGTGCTTGACTCCTGGTCTTGCAGTGAAATGAACAGAGCTCAGTCTCATCAAAAATAATTAGGAAATTCAATACAGAGCAAGAGAAACTATATAACAACGCAAAGCTATTAAACAGGAGTAACGCACGTTTTGCACAGACTGGAGCAAAACACGGGTCATCGCTTTCTAATTTACCATATTTCATAAAAGTTAAACATAATTTAAACTGTAGTGTAAGTTCCAATTTTTATGTTAGTTTGTATTCCTATTTCATTGGTGTGGATCCTCAAACCCTAATTTCTTGCATTTCTAGAAAACAAACCACTGTACCTCCCACATGAATTGCTTCTGGATCTTTCAGGACTCTTCCTGGTGATCAAGTTAATAGAAAATGGCCTAGATGTACCCTGTGAGCTCTGCTATTCTTACCTTACTTAGCCTTGACCTCTCCTCTTACAGTTGAATTAAAGTTTATTTTATTTATTTTTGAGGGGGTGGGCAGAGACAGAGGGAGAGAGAATCCCAAGCAAGTCTTGCACCGGCAGTGTGGAGCCAGACATGGGGCTCAAACCCACGAACTAGGAGATCATGACCTGAGCCAAAATCAAGAGTTGAAGAGTCAGACACTTAACTGACTGAGACACCCAGGTGCGCCCCCCCCCCATCCCCCCATCCCACCCTTAGAGTTTAGTTAAATCAATCATTTGTTAAGATTCAGAGCTGGAAAGAATAAGACCGTGTTCTGAGTCTCAGCGTTTCTTTGCCCGTGTCGCACTGTGCAGCATACTGACACCACTCTCTGTTGAGTCATGCTTCTCTCCTCTCCAAGCAAACCTTTCGTTTCCAGAGCTTCTCTGTGTTCTCAAATCCTATCAGTAGTGTTTTCTGGCCTGCAGGTTTTCAGAACAGAATCCAGGGTTTCTATGGCAGTGGGGAAAGATTTTTTTCTCATCAGAAAATCAGAAAAGGCACCTCAGTGATACAGCAAACTTAATTGTTTCAGTGTTCTAACTTAAATCTTTTCCCCAAAGTTAATTACTTCTCACATCAGGGTTGTTCTTTCTAATAAAATGAAGTAATGACCATAAGAAGAAGCCGATATTTTTTTGACACGTTATAAGGAATAACGTTCAGGAATTTGGATGCTCAAGAAATTAATTGACCTTTATAGCAGTGTGTTCTCCAATCCACCAATTATTCTGGATATGGTTGTTAAGAATATGAACATCAGCCACACTTGGATTCAAATCCTGGCTGTGCCATGTACTGTGTGGGTGTCTCTGGGCAAGTCGCTTATTTTTAAACCACAGTTTACTCATATGTCAAATGAGAATTAATGCCTTTCTCTCCTCAAATTTACATTGAAGGCTAAATTAGGTAAGGCACATAAAATGCTTTCACAGTACCTGCCATCAAGTGAGTTCAATAAAAAGAATTCAGTTGTATCATTTAGCACTGTTACCAAACCGTTGGTACTTCCATAAACAGCTGACCTTTAGAAAAGCTTTTTTGGAATAACATTTTCCCCCACTTCCTTATACCTTCGCTTCATCGTAAACGAGGGCCAATGTGTTCAAGATTGGGATACTAAGAAAAAATAACTCTATGGCTCTTGTTCCAAAGGACTTCAGGAGGTAAACAATTCCACTTTCACTTTTACTGCCTTCACTTGTTTAAATATCATGTGTGCATTTTCATGGCATTTGCAATCCTAGAAAAGTCTACAGGGCAAGAAAATAAGTGTACCACCCATAAGTATTCCACTTTTTGCTCTGGTATTTATTCATCAGATTTCTTCTACAAGTGACAGTAGTTTGGGAAACTTGCAAGCCTTAAATATTGTATTCAATGTGATGCATGCCAAACATATGGTCTCCTCTTTCAAGAAATAGAGAAGGAAGGACTTGGAAGAATATACAAATTTATACAGTGGGTTGATGGCATTAATTGCATGCAGAAAAGATAACAAAAAAGCACAATTAGTTCTACCCACATAATTAGTATGAACCTCACAAGACTTTTGGCTGGTTGTAAAGTCAGATAGCCAATTAAATAAAAAGATTGCCACTTCTCATATATTGTTTAATTGGAGCAGGTGATCTCTGACTGAGACCTGTGGTGTATTGATCTGATTCCATAAACATTTATTGAATGTCTGTTCTGTGCCAGGCACTGGCTCAGCTTTGAAATTACAAAGGTGAATAAGACAAAGACCCTGTTTTCAAGGAAGGTAGAATGCAAAATTCATAATTTATGCTTGAGGATTTACTTCCTGACTATTCTCACTGCTCAAATGGCAAGGCGTGCACATTTGAAATGTGAATATCCTCATGAGTAATTTATCAAATATGTTCCCTTTTCGTAATATCTCATATGGCAGTATTGCATAGAGTTAATTGCCAGATTACAAGGGGCCCTTGTGTATTTCTGCATATAAACACTTCTACATTTAGTGGTAGTGTATTCATGTGTGGCTGGGTATGAAATATAATTTAACCTTGTTCCTGATTCCTTAAGTAGTAAGAGAAGGGAACGTACAGGAAATATCAAAAAACCTAGCTTCATGATAATTTCTAATAAACACTTTTTCCAGGGCAATAATACTTTATACCCAAGGTGAAAAATGACATAAAGAAAGTTTGAGTAAATGCATGGCATTGGTTTCTAGACTGTCAAACTTTAAAAGTGTTATTTTATTAATTTCAAGTCAGTTTCTAGACTAGTACAGACTGGAATAAGAATGTAAGATATCATTCTTCTAAAGAAAAATTAAGGGAACTGGGAATGTGTAGGCTCTTAGGACAGGTGAGTTCTACTTGACTTTCTTAAGGATATTGGGGCCAGAAAATGGACAATTAATTTGCATTGCCGTTTTCCCCTGTATAGCTTGCTTTCTGAAAATTGGAACTGCTAATGATGCATGATGATTATGACCTCTTCCTCCTTCCCTTCCCTCTTATGTTTATTGAGCATCCAAACTCCTTAATGTTATTCTTTATAACAAGTCAAAAAACAGATTCTTAGGGTCACTGCTTCATTTTATTAGAGTACTCCTGTGTTTATTGAACGCAAGACACTGTGCTGGTCCGGAAAATGAGGCCCTGCATAGAACTAATGTCACTTTTGAGGTCAAAGTAGTAGATCCAATAATGTAGGTGCTCTAGAGCAGTGCAGCAGTCATTCTGCTCCTATTTTCTGGTTGTGTCACTTTGGACCATTTACTGATCTCTTTAAGTTTTTGTTTCTTATTTTAAATGAAAAGTATTACCTGTCTAATGGGTTGATGTGAGGTTTAGAGACAGGTGTTCATTTGTTTAATCATCAAATATTTGTTGAACACCTACTATTCTGTCTGATACTGTTCTGAATTCTTGAAAAACAATGGTGAACTAAAAAAGATTCCTGGGTGGCTGGATGGGCTCAGTCGGTTAATCATCCAACCCTTGGTTTCAGCTCAGGTCATGATCTCACTGTTTTGTGAGTTCAAGCCCTGCATTGGGCTCTGCTCTGGCAGTGCAGAGGCTGCTTGGGATTCTCTGTCTCCCTCTCTCTCTGCTCCTCCCCCACTCATGCTGTATCTGTCTCTCTCAAAATAAACACACTTAAAAAAATTTTTTAAAAGATGGGATTGTGCCTGCAATGTTAACGTCTGAGGAATAGTAAGAAGGAAGCCAATGTGGCTACAACACTGTGAAGAAGGGTGAGGGAAAATTATATATATTAACATACGCTGGAAGTGTCTGACCAATAACAGGTACTATTGAATTATATGATTACAGCAGGAGAAGATGAATGGGCTGAGGTAGGCATCAAACTGTTTTTGTGGAACCCATGGTATTTGAGGTGTGCCTTAAGGGGCAGGTAGGAAATAGACAATGCCTGCTAGCTAGCCCAAATTTTGTTATTTTGTCTTTGTACTATAAAGAGGCTAGAACCCAAACTGTTTTGCCATCATAGTGACATGATCTAACCAAGCCTCTTGTTTTATTGCCAAAGACTGAATGTTGTAATATCCTTCTCCCACCAATATTCTGCACATCCCTTACATATCGCCAAAGAAACATGCATATGTAGCATGTGTAAATGTACATACAATATGTTGTATGTACAGGTAAGATGTATGTAAACGTGAGAAGAGAGAAACGATGAGATTTCCTTTTCTTCCAACGGAAAATTCCTAGGAAATGAACAGTTTGGGTCACTTACAAAGCTACATTGTAATGCCCATTTTAAAATGAAATTTAATATAAAATCATGATTTTAATGATCTGTTTTCAACCATCTTTCTGTTAGTGGCCAGTTATACTTAATTTATTCAGCAATTGGAGTTCCTTGGTGGTACAGAATCCCTGTGGCATTTTCTACCTCTATTTCCTTATTGTTGCTCTCTTTATTTGTATCTCTTTCGATTTAAAGGGGTTGTTTGGGGGCCTTCTGAAAATATAAACATGAGTGAGACTTTCCCAGACCACATTAGGCCAACATAAATGATGACTCACCATGAGTAACTCAATTGAGATGGTGATTAACAATTTCTATTTTTGTGGAAGAAATATGGTTAACATCTTAGAGTTCTTTATATATCATTAGCAAATCTAATTTTTTTACAATAATCTTTGATATATTTTCCTATTTTAAGAAAACACATTAGAGTGGTTTTTACACCTAAAAATCCAGCCTTTTTCACTCGGCTTATATCTTATTACTGGAATTTCTGTGAATGTGTTTCATTATTGATATTCTCTCAGACTTGAAGATGAAGTGACAAATAATCTTTGACTTTTGTACACAAGGTAGAGTTTTTAGTTGGGGAGGTTTGAGGCTAAAATTGTTGCTCCTCTCTCCAAGACTCCAAGAGCATATTACGGGAAGAAAGCCAAGAGAAAAATTTTCTTTTAAACCTCAGGGATGTATTACTGCTTTACAATTACTTGAAAGATGAATAAAATTCTTTGACAAACTATGTTATTTTAGGTGATGATTATGAATCATTAAGAAACCGAAGCTTCTTCTAGTATGCATTAAAAACCATTTTGCCTTGGATTTTATAGTGTTATTACTCTTCAACTTCTCCTGAGCACTATAATTATTCTAGGTGGTTATATAAATTGAATTTAGAGAGTCCCTATTAATTAGACAAACCATTGCTATCTTGTCTGCAATTCTGAATCACTTGCCCACCACTGCTCTCCAAATAAAGAAATTTCAAATTTATTTTAACGTGTGGTCTGTTCTTGATTTATGTGACTATTGATTATTCATGGCTCATTTTATATCCTAGGCCAAGAAGATGCATTAGATTTATCCTGTGGCTTCATTTGTCTTGATAAATCGCTGCCCCAACCTCTCCTTAGGAATAAAATTTTAACTTAGTACCAGTTTAGAAGCCATTTTCAAGTAGATGTTATTAGAAAAAATAATATATAATAAATAGGTATTTTTTAGGTAATTTTTTACAATTAAACAAAGAAAATGACTTTTTTCTTTACGTAGCAATTTAAGTAGACAGATACACCAATCCATGAAACTTGAAGGGAAAGACACCTTGCTATGTGTAAATTACTTCAGTGTTAAAAAATGTAGTTGGAGCACCTGGGTGGCTCAGTCGTTTGGGCGTCCGACTTTGATTTTGGCTTGGATCATGATCTCCTGGTTGGTGAGATGGAGTCCTGCCTCAGGCTCTGCACTGACAGCACGGACCCTGCTTGGGATTTTCTCTCTCCCTCTCTTTCTGCCTCTCCACCGCTCGTGTTTTCTCTTTCAAAAATAAATAAATACGCTTTAAAAAATGTAGCTGAGGGGCTCCTGGGTGGCTCAGTCAGTTAAATGTCTGACTTCGGCTCAGATCATGATCTTGCGGTTCATGAGTTCAAGCCATGTGTCGGGCTCTGTGCTGACAGCTCAGAGCCTGGAGCCTGCTTCACGTTCTGTGTCTGCCTCTCTCTGCCCCTCCCCTGTTCACGCTCTGTCTCTCAATAATAAATAAATGTTAAAAAATTAAAAAAAAATGTAGTTGAGGCTTTCTGTTCCATCTCATTTTTACACTCAAAATGGCTTATAAAGATGATTAATTGTATATTTAATTATGTTGTACTTGTGCATGGCAGATTGCTCCTTGAGGCAATGATTAAAACACAATAAGATCTAAGGGAAACTAAGAGCTAATAGAGCAAGGCAAGGGAATGGAAGACTAGAATCTGGTATGACTCAGCAAACATTTAAGGGCTAAAAGATAAAGAAGATTGAGATTTGATTGCTGTCATCAGTTAATTTTCAATTTATTATTATAAAGTGGTAACATAATTATTCATGATAAATTATTCATGATAAACATATTGTTATGTTAGGGCATTTTAATACATTTTATTGTTCTTTAACATGTACCAGCCCCTTTAATCCTCAAGACAAACCTGAGATAGGCAGGCTTAGGTAAAAGTAATCTTTGGTCATAATATATATATATTTTTCAGTATCTTCCCTCCCCCAGCTTTATTGAGATATAACTGGCATATAATATTGTGTAAGTTTAAGGTGTACAATGTCATGAATTGAAATATAAATATCATGTGAAACAGAGGAGTATGTAAAGCACTTTATATTTCTTGAGCTTTTAAAAGTTACACTTGTTGAGATGAGCACTGGGTGTTTTCTGGAGACCAACTTGACAATAAATTATATTTTAAAAAAATTAAAAGAGAAAAAGGATGGGGAAAAAAAGTTAACTAGTTAAAAGCCTTATTCCACCAACTTGAAATGCTGATTCTCATTTACAAAATGTTCATATGCTATGGGCTCAGTTCTTCTATTCTGTTTTATTGATCAAGATGTCTATTTGTGAACCAATGTCATGTTTTATTAATTTATACATCTTTGTAATATATTTTGATATCTTATGGGACCCAATTCTAGGCTTTAGCTATTCCTGAGCATTGTGTCTTCTATATGAATTTCATAATTATCTTGTCAAGTTCCATGAAAACATTCTATTGGACTCTTGATTAATATTGCATTGAATTTATAGGCTAACTTTAGATCATTAGCTTATTTATAGCTTTCCCTTCATGCACATGCATATCTCCATTTATTCGGGTATTCTTCACTCAACAAATATGTCCTTCACTCAACAAATATGTTTTAAACACATACTATTCTTAGGTCACTGTTATATGTGTTGGGGATAGAACATTGATTAAAATGTCCCTACTTTTAAGTAGCTTATATTTTAGTGGGGGGAAAAGAGAAAAATAGGATTCAAATATATAATATACAGTTGTCTCCATAAAGATCTTGAGTATTTCTTGTTAGGTTTATTTATGGGTATTTCACAGTCTTTCCTATGATTATCTTTTTTATGTTCTTTCTAAAATTACCCTTTTATTTGGTTATTGCTGGTATATAGGAGAATTGCTGATGCTTGTATGTTGATTTTATATCCTGTTACACTATGAACTTAGTCCTAGTATTTTAACAGTTCATTCCATTTGGTTTTCTATTAAGTAACAATCCTGCATAATGACTATTTATCTCCTCAATCCTAGCTTACATGTTTTATTTCATTTTTCCTTGTCTTACTACATTTCTAGGATGATTAGTAAAATATGTAATAGTAGCTATGAAAGTGAACATCTTTTTTCCTTTATCTACTTTTAATGGAATGCTTCTCATTTCATAATAAAGCATGATGTTTACTATTTCTTTCTTCAATGGAGCAGGGCAATTTTTCTCCTATTTATAATTTTTAAAGTACTTTTTTAAAGTAAAAAATTTTCAACATTTATTAAGAAGTTCATGTGTGTGTGTGTGTGTGTGTGTGTGTGTAAAACGTGTTAATGTAGTGAATTGTGTTGATCTCTCTCCCTATTTTTCAATTCTCAGATATATAGTGATTATAAAAGTATTAAGTGTCTACAGGTACAGGCAATGTTCTAGGCACTTGAGTTGCATCAGTGAACAAACACTCCAAAATTCCTGACTTCAAGAAGCTTACATTCTAATAATGGAAGGCATAAGATAATAAATATGGCAAATGAGAAAATTATATTTTTATTTTTTATTTAGTTTTAAATATTTATTTATTTTGAGAGGGAGAGTGTGAGTGGGGAGGTGTGGAGAGAGAAGGAGAGAGAAAATCCCAAGCAGGCTTCATGCTGTCAGCGTAGAAACGTGAGCCGAAATCAAGAGTTGGATGCTTAACCAAAGAGCCACCCAGGCACCCAGAAAATGGTATTTTTAGTAGGAAGGGATAAGTGCAATGTAAAACAGAGACAGCAGAGCTGGTAAGGGGAATTGGGTGTAGGGAGGGAGTTTGTAATGGATTTGGATGGGCTGACATTGCTGATTCTGAGCAGGGGAGCCGCCTGCCTGCCTTGTGGCTATGCGGATTCACTCTACACTAACAGACATATGGGAGGGACAAGGAACAGAGGAAGGAGATGTGTGTAAAAGCTCCTTATAGTAAAGCAGGAGGGAGTTGATAGAGACAGAACAGACCTGTGAGTGGTAGTGGAAGTGATGAAAATCTACTTCTAATTTAAGTAGAGCTAACAGAGTTTTCTGGATTTTTTATTGCATTTAGGTTATGAGAGGAAGAGAGGGGTTAAATTTTTTGGCCTCAGCAACCTGATCATGATGCTTTTTTTCTTTTAGTAAATGGCTAGATTTGATTTGCTAACAATTTGTTCAGGACTTTTGCAATGGTATTCTAAAGTTGTGCTAGGTTTGCTAGGTTTGTCTGTTCTTCCATAAGCCATGCCTTTGAAAATACATAGGGTAGCTTTTGTATGTTTAAGAGCAGTTTGTAGAAAATGAATGTTCTCTTACTTAAAAGTTTGGTTAGGCTTGCTCAAAAAGTCATTTAGACCTTTACTTTTTTTTTTTTTTTGGGATAGTGAAGGGATATGTCGGGGGTCTCTAAAGACCAAGTTTGGTGATTTGCTAGAAGGACTCACAGGATTCAGTGTTTAGTTTAACTCATGGCTAAGATTTATTACAGCAAAAGGGTACAAGGCAAAATTAAGAAAGGGCAAAGTTTCATGGGACAAAGTCTGGAGGAAACCAGGTGGAAGCTTCCAAGAGTCCTTGCCCAGTGTGATCTTGTGGGGTATGCTTAATTCTACTAGCAACAAGATGAACACGTGGAGTGAAGTGCACCAAAGAAGCACATTGGAGACTCAGCACCCACAGTTTTTTATCAGGGGCTGGTTATATAAGCACCCTCTGTATAATAAGCACCCAAATTCCAGACTCCCAGCAGGAATGCAGGTTTTTAGCATAAACCATATTCTTTTTTTTGTTTTGTTTTGTTTTGTTTTTTGTTTTTGTTTTTTTTAAAGGTTTTTTTTTAATGTTTATTTATTTTTGAGACAGAGAGAGACAGAACATGAATGGGGGAGGGGCAGAGAGAGAGGGAGACAAAGAATCGGAAGCAGGCTCCAGGCTCTGAGCCATCAGCCCAGAGCCTGACGCGGGGCTCGAACCCATGGACCGTGAGATCGTGACCTGAGCTGAAGTCGGATGCTTAACCGACTGAGCCACCCAGGTGCCCCAAACCATATTCTTTGTACAAACAATTTAGGCACAGTGAGCCACTCGTTTAGAGAAAGTTTTATTTTATTATTATTTTTTAAGCTTATTTACTTATTTTGAGAGAGACAGAGAGTGAATGTGAGTGGGGCAGAGACAGAGAGAGAGAGGTGAGAAAGAGAATCCCAGACAGGCTCCATGCTCTCAGTGCAAGCCCAGTAAGGGGCTGGAATCGATGAGCCATGAGACCATGACCTGAGCTGAAACCAAGAGTCGGATGCTCAACCGACTGAGCTATCCAGGCGCCCCTAAGAAAGTTTTATATTAATGTAAGGAAGCATTTACTGGTCACTAGCCAAGAGCCAGCTTGGAAAACTGACCTAATGATAGCAGTCTCAGTTCTGTTATAACTTTTTCGCATGGAGGAATTGGGTGTCATAGAGATAGGAGGTAGATTGGATTGATTGCTGTTTGAATCTCTTCTGTATTATTGATTCAGACTTTTAACTTTGTCATGAGATAATTTACTTTTTCCTAGAAAACTTGTCATTTTAACTAGGTTTCATATTTATTGACAGTTGTTCATACTATTGCCTTATAATACTATTTTTCAGTTTTTTTTCTTTTTTTTATTGTTGACTTTTGCCTTGTCTCAGATTATACTTGCCAAAAGTTTGTCTCTGTTAATTTTTAAAATCTTGATAATTATAGGTTAACATGAAGTCATATGAAATAATACAAAGAGATCCCATATATCCTTTACTCAGCTTCTCCGATGGTTGTACTATTTTGCAAAGCTTGAGTATAATACCACAACCAGTATTCTGACATTGATGCAATCCACTCATCTTACTCAAGTTTCCTCAGTTTTGCTTGTACTCATTTGTGTGTGTGTGTGTGTGTGTGTGTGTGTATTCTGTACAATTTTATCACATGGCCAGATTTGTGTTTACAATGCCGCAGTCAAGATACTAAAGAGTTCCATCACCACAGTAGTCTCTCCTATTGCCCTTTCACATGTACACGTGCCTCCCTCCAACTCCCTCCTATACACACACACTTCCCCATTCTAATCCACTGGCAATCACTAATCTGCTTTCCATTTCTAAGAATTTTTCATTTCAAAAAGGTGTATAAATGGAAACATACACTATATAATCTTTTGGCATTGGCATTTCATGGAGCGTAATTTCCTGGAGATTCACCCAAATTGTTGTGTGTGTCAATAATCCCTTCCTTTTAATTGCTGAGCAGTAGTAAATAGTATGTATATAAACAGACATCTGGAATGTTTTCAGTTTTTTGGCAAATGTGAATAAGCTGCTATGAACACTTGTTGACAACGTTTTGTGTGAACATACATTTTCATTTCTTTAGGATAAATGCACCAGAGTGCAGTTTCTGGGTCTTATGGTAATTGTGTGTTTAGTTTTATAAGAAACTACCAAACTATTTTCTGGAGAGGTGTATGATTTTATCTTATTTATTTGTATATTAAAACAATTTTTTTAAGTTTATTTATTTATTTGAGAGAGAGACAGAGAGATGGAGCAGGGGAGGAGCAGATAGAGAGGGAGAGAGAGAATTCCAAGCAGGTTCTGTGCTGTCAGTGCAGAGCTCAATGTGGGCTCAATCCCACAAACCATGAGATCATGCCCTGAGCCAAAATCAAGTGTTGGATGCTTAACTGACTGAGTCACCCAGGCACCCCCTGACGTCAAACTTTTCATTTAGTTTATTATTTAATTTAACTTATTAATTTAGTTTATTAATTTAAAATTTTACTCTTTGCCTTTTCTTTGATTTTTTTTGTTTTTATCTTTTATGGAAAATTGAGATTGGAGGTAGATCATACTGATTACTATTTCAGTTTAATTTAATTTATTTTAATATTTTTATTTTCTATTAAACATACCTGTTGCTGAAAATTCCCTCTGAGAATATCCTTGGGCATCCCCCACAGATTTTGATATTCAGTACTTTCATTATTGTTATATTTCCTGTTTCCAATTTGTCTGGAAATTTATTCCTTAATGTGTGAGTTATTTAAAATTGTTTTATTTCCCAGTTAAAATTTTTGCTTTGCTTTTTGAACTTAATATAGTTATATTTAATTTGAATTTTGCTTTGTAGGAATTAATGTATGTTTACCATGCTTCTTCTCTTTCCCCACTTCCTTTTCTGCCTCTCATGGAATTGACTATCTTGTTGTGTTCAGTGGTATTGTTATAGTTGTTTATTTACTTCCCCTTTAATGATTTGGAAGTGAAACAATCCTTCGGTTGGCATTCTAAATCTTAATGCACATACTTGACCCTTTACAAATGGTTTTATTGAACATTGGCACACCATAAATTACGTACATTTTAAATCTAAAATTTTGTATTTTGAAAGAGTACATTTCAAATATATATATATATATATATATATATATGTGTGTGTGTGTGTGTGTTTGATACACATATTTTAATATATATGTATATTTTTTTAACATGGCTAAAAATTACTGTTATTCCATCTTGTCCAAGGAAAGAACTCCAGAATTCTTTCACTTTTCTCTTTTTCTTCCCTGCCCTGTCGATTATCATGTTGGCATCATCTAGAATTTGTCTCATGCTGTTGTTGCCATTATTAGCAATCACTTCTTATTTATAGCTGTTGAGTTCCAATCCATTTGTCTGGATGTTAGAGCTTTGTTTTCCTTCTTTGTATATATGCTGTGTCCCATCTTGCAGAGTTCCTAAGAATTTCCTTGAATCTAGGGTTTGCTGAGGGTTCCTCATTTAAATTTCAGTAAGCCATTTTGTAATTTCTAGGAATTTGGAGTGAGAAGGAGAGACCACAGCATGTTCTAAGGCCACCATCTTGACCAGGAACTCAGGAGACAGGTGTGTGAACAGGAGGCAGGCAGATAATTTGGAGGTGAAACTTGTCTGTTAAATCTCTGTTTATCTCTGCTCCCCTAACTACTAACTGAGTAGTTGACCTCACTGAGCTTCAGTTTCGTAACCTGTGAAATGGATGTCATAGCAGTCTTGTGAAGGTGAAATGAACTGAAGACTGACAAACAATCCTGTATTACTACATACTTGATGCTTATGGTTTCTTTTCTCTTTTTAGGTCAGACAAAATGAAATACGATACTTTTATATAAACTAAGTTACGAACATATTGAATATATTACCCCCAAGAGTTTGTTTAGTTTGTATACATAACTATGTTTGAAAATTGTTTATATAAAGGTCTTGGGTGATATTTTCATAATGGAGTATTGAGAATATCCTTGGGATTTCTAAGAACATATCTCCAGTACTTTGAAGATAGCATTGTGGTAGACGACTTCCATCTTGCACAATGCCCTCATGGAAATTTAATAGCAGGAGAGCATTGATTATGAGTTGATTGCTGAGTTATTTATGTGCTATTAAGTAGGGCATGGGCCCAGAGCAAGTTTCAGATGGCTCTACTTTGTGCCTGTCATTTGACACTCCAGCCAGGAAACCCAAGCTTGGGAACTGCTCCCTGTTTTACAGAAAATAAACAAATGATCAGGGAATGACAAAAAGATGTCCCTTAGTATTAAGGTTCTATTTGCTTTTAATTTCTGATAATTGTTACTCAAACTCCTAGTTTAGGTATGGTTCCCAGTTTTTCAACCCTGCAGGTGTTCCCGGATTGCAGCTTCTTGATTTCGTGTCCTGGATATGAATCCCCTTGGACTCCAGGCCCCTTTTTATATAACCTTGGGAGTTGCCCTTTCCTTAAGACTGGCATGAAACTGTCAACGAGACTATCATGTGGGAGTGAATAAAAAATGTATGATAAACTAGGAAACAGTCAGCCTGGCACTGTGAAGACAAATCATGGCAGACTTATTTCATTTTCTTCTCTGATAGAATGACAGGCCTCATAAACAAGGGGGAGTAATGGACAAGATCTATGTTGCTTCCCTATAATCACTCCTGAAACACTCCAGGTATGACTGGGCCATATTTTATGTTTTCATATAGATGAGAAACATAGGATCTTTGTCACTAAGCCTGATTAATCTTCCCAGTTTCCCTGAGACAGTGTATCCAAACCAACATGCTGGAGGTTATGCTAACAAAAAGCAGGGCAGCAGAATTAAATAATTAAAGAGAAAACTCTTTTTATCCAGGATGACCCTGAGAGGCTTTATACATGTGGGAAATTGTAGTCAGAATTACAGGAAGGGGTTTGGATTGTAAGATTAAGAAAAAACATTGGGGCTTGAAGATGCCAAGCAGTAGCTTCACAAAATATCCAGGAAAAATTGAGATGATATTGTAAGTTGTCCAATGGACATAGTTTTTGTTTTTGAGACCCCTTAGGTAAGGCGTTAGAAAATAATTTGAACTGAGTTGGATTCTCATTCCCTGTTCAATTCAGTAAACTGTCTTTGCAAACATGTACCTTTCATGTGCTTTCATGGGGAAAATGGAATGAGAAACTACATGGATGTCACAGAAAATGAGACCAGAAAAAGAAGTCTTGTCATTAAAGAAAAAAAAACCCAGACTTTCTCATTTGTATCCTACAAATTAGATGGTGGGTGAACAACATGCCTTTGCCATTTTTTTTTTTTTTTGAGAGAGAGAGAGAGCACAAACAGGGGAGGGGCAGAGAGAGAGAGAGAGAGAGAGAGAGAGAGAGCAAGACACAGAATCTGAAGCAGGCTCCAGGCTCTGAGGTGTCAGCACAAGCCCAACGCAGGGCTCGAACCCATGAACTGTGAGATCATGACCTCAGCTGAAGTCAGCTGCTTAATTGACTGAGACACCCAGGTGCCCCAAAACATGACTTTTATATGTGAATGGTGGTGTGTTTATTTAAACTTTATGAGTTTAACAATTTCAATTGGAAAGCAAAGGGGAAAAGACTAGCGGTGTTCTGTTAATTATTCAACAGAGAGCTAGACATGTCTTATATTTTCAGTATCCAACCTTTTCTTTAAAAGAGAGGATGGGGGAGCCTGGGTGGCTCAGCTGGTTAAGTGTCTCACTTCAGCTTAGGTCATGATCTCACAGTTGGTGGGTTCGAGCCCTGCATCAGGCTCTGTGCTGACAGCTCAGAGCCTGGAGCCTGCTTCGGATTCTGTGTCTCCTTCTCTCTGCCCCTCCCCCGCTCATGCTTGTGCGCGCTCTCTCTCTCTCTCTCAAAAATAAATAAAACATTATTCTCATTCTTAATAGAAATTATGAACAATGTTGACTCAAGTGAAATATATATTTGTGTAAAAGAGAAGAAAGTGGCTTTGTTATAGAATGAGCTTCTCTGTTTCCTCTATATTGCAGCTTGATCACTGTTTCACTAGAAGTCTTCTCTGACCTTCCAATGTAGGTAATCTCAGCCTTTAATGAACTACCAACACCAAGTATGTGTCTGTCTGTCTGTCTGTGTGACACACCTCCCCATACAAAGGCCGTTTGTAATTTTTTAATTTAATCTTTTCCACTAGATAGACTGTAAGCTTCCCTGAACACAGGGAATGTGCACATTTGCTCCCCGTTTCCTAACAAGAACCAGTATGATGTCTGACACTTATTAGATGCTCAGTAAATGAATGAGACAACGAATGAATGAATGAATGAATGTCGTCAAGATATTAAAATACTGGGAAAAATTTGGAAAAAAAAAAGCAAACACACCGTGAAGTTGAATAAAACTGTAGCTGTTGTCTGTGAAGGGATTTTTCACGTAGAAGTTTTATAGTAGGTGTTTTACCTTTTTGAGTAAGGAAGGCAACCTTCCAACCATATGGAAGAGGCAGAACAATGGGTAGGTGGCAACACCATCACATTCTGGGTGGGTGGCAGATGGATGAGAAATGGGCTTGGCTCCAGCCTTGGTTTAGGCCCATCTCAGTGACTGTTAGTGAACACATTTCTCTTTTAGTACGCCATTGAAAGCCTATTTAAAAGCACTCTGAAAAAAAAAGAAAGGAAGGAAGAAAGAAAGGCATTCTGTGGGGGCCTTGTGATATGGCGAGTGGGTATGAGGTGAAAGACCTGAGGGAACTAGATGTCTTGGCTCACCCTGGAGGGTGTGCTGGCTGCACAACACTTCTTCACTCCCCTCCATGGACATTGGGTTCGCTGAGGAAGTTGGCATTCATTTACTGGAGAGCAGTAAGGGTGATGGGGATTTTCACAGCCCATGAACACACATCACAGGATAATTTTCTATCCTTTGGCAACTTCATGATTTCACGACTTCCTCTTTGTTGGGAAAATCCAGGACTCTTACCTAACATCTGTCATCTTTTGTTTTTCCTCCAAAATGCAGGGGAAGGGAGGAAAAGAGATCTTAGCAAGGAAGGGGAAAATAAGATAGATTCAAACTTTCATTGTGCAGTCATTGTGAAATCAAGTCCAGGATGGTGGGGACTTTCACGGCAGACGTTTGTAATTCTCACCTTCTATAGACTTATTCTCTATACCTCTTTATTTTCTATATTCATGAATAATTTTTGGTACTAGGGTTATTATGCAAATGTTACCAAAGCTAAAACAAAACAAAAGAGACTTAATTGTATCCAGAAAGATCTGAGAAACGGGTGAGGTTTTGAGATTTGATGATAGGGTAATTGGAAGTTGTGGTTACTTATTGGGACCTCACCAGAAAGGAGATAGATTTTTTTTTTCTTAACCTAGTTTGAGTACAGTTCCATCTGAACCCCACTGATTGGCTTGATGACTTCTCAGTGACTCCTCCAGCTCTTTGATTCTCTGAACGAAGAAATATACTGATACTCAGAAACACATCTAGATCAGTGGTGGGGTAAACCATAAACTTTATAAATGAATGTCCTTTACATCACAATCTAAGCTCTGTTTTCTTTGGACCTTCTTTTTCTTTTTTCCTGGAAAGCAAAGCTTGAACATGGCAGCTGATGATTACTATTGATGGTAGGCTTGGTGGAAGTCAATCAAATTTCAGATGTAAGACCTCCATTTGGCTTGTGGTGGGAGAAAATGAATTGAGAAGTATATCCAAGTTGGAATTCAGCACTTTTAATTTTATCAAAGGCTGGTGATTATCTTTAGCAACCACTTAAGCCTCAGTATATCATTGGTGAAAACTATGAGAAGTTATAAACATGTCTAAAAGAAAAAATGATTTTGCACCTTTGATGAGGGCTTAATTTCTGTGAAGTATGTATGTATATGTGTGTATACGTGTGTGTGTGAAGTGACCCAAGGCAGCATCTCTAGATCAGAGAAGGTGTGGTTTATGAGGAAACCATGGAGGACCATGGGGGATAGGGGTGGGGATATATGTGTGAATGACATTTTGCTGAAGATGTGAGGATCTCTCTGGTTGGATGGGAAGAATCAAACAATACACCCTCCAGATGAATTAAGTAGGCTGCTTCTAAGTTGGTTTCATCTGCTTTTGTGTCTATAATAATAGCATAAGAGTGAGGTAATATGACTGAATTCAGTGTGGAGACCCTTCAGTTGTATAAAACAGCAGATTCATGCCAATGAAGGAAAAACATACATAACAATTAAGAGAAAATATTCTGGTAATTTCACTCTTGATGTATAAAGAGATTACTTAGACTAAAATTATTTGGATGCCAATGTGGAAATAATTACTTTTTGATTTACTTGTATTATTGATGAATACGATGTGCATTTCTGAGGGAGTTGTATTTGTAATGAACTCATCAGGGAGTAGTCTTGGGGTACTTTTGTAGGGGTGCCCTCATTTCTGACATGTTGCAAAACCATGCTCTATGCCCTCTTAATTTCACAAAACTGTTCTTGTTCATTAAGAAACTGATAAAAGAAGGATATTTTTCATTTGATCTATGATCTCACAATCAACATTTTCTGAAAAATAAACAAACATGATTGATAACATAATGAAATTATTTACATATGATATCAGATCAACTTTTAGTATTAAAGTATTTACAATAGCATTAGTAATCAGACATTCTGTGTAACTTTGGTAGCCTCAACAATGAAGCCGACCATCCATCAATTTATTCATTATTTTTCTAGCTGCTTCCTCGGGCCATTTGAATGATGCAGTCTAGTTTCATCTTTGTCATTGTGGAATAATCTTCTTATTTATTTATCACTGAACCCCTGGCACAATCCCTACCACTTCCTTTTTTTTTTTTCCTAAGCTTGCTGTGACACATCATCCTACACGGGCTGATAGAGTGCTAGCACTGAATAGGACCATACGTGTTGTCTGACCCAACTTTTTTTCAATGAAACTGAGGTCTAGAGATACTAAGTAACAAGCTTGATGGTACCCAGACTTCCATATTCACTTTAACTGTCTGCCTTTCAGCCCATCTTTTCCCCAATCTTAGAAGAGTGCTCCCTCCTCATTTCTAAAGGGACAGACTCTGAGTTGGGTCCCCTTCCTTCCCCTCCAGGAGAAACCTAATCTTTATAATAAATACTTGCCGCATTCTCATTCTGACAAGAGTTTTAGCAGAATGGAGACCAGGGTCTGCCTAAGCTCTGGTAGTGTAGGAGTGTGTGGGTGTGGGAGGTGCTGGTGGTGGTTCAAGGACTCCATCTTTTGACAGGAACACGAGGGTTGTATGAAGAAGAAGAAGGGAGGTCTAGTCGTTCATTAGGAATATAATCAGAGGACTACAATATCCTGCTCTTACCCACAACTATTTATTATGCCCTAATTATGGGTCTGACAGTGTTTGTAATTTTCAAAATTTATGAAAAATCGTACAATTTTCATAAATGTATTTATAACAGTCTTATGAGATAGATATTATTACCCACAATTTTTCAGATGAGAAAATTGGAGCAAGGACAAAATGACATGATTTGTCTGAAGTCCTACAGCTAAATGGTGGCAGAGTCAGGATTTAAAGCCAGATTTCTCTGACTACAAAATTGGTGGATTTTTTTTTTTTTTAATTTAAGGCTGAATTTTATTTCCTGGACATGAGAAAGATTGGCTTTGTTTAATCATAGCATCTATAAAATAATATGTTTAAAAATCAAGACTACCATAATATGTATAGAAATACACACACACACACACACACACATATATACATACACATATGTATATATATGTGTATATATATGAAGAGAGAGACCAAAATATACCAACTTATAGAGACAAATGTTTTTATTTATATCATGAATCTTGCCTGAAAAATATTTATTGAAGTAAGATAAAACTAATGGGAATGAGAGATTTAATGTGGTTTTAGTTTTTACGTGGCTGGAGCTCTAGACTTAGACTATTATTTATACATACATATTTATGCATATATATGCATACAAAATTGAGTTCTGAAAAAACATACCATACTCCCTCTGTCAGAGCCAACCTACTTTGCTGCTAAGTCAAAGTTTCCAAGAGTGGGGGGATAAATGTGCAAGTAAAAAAAGTGTCATGAAACTTTATACCCATTTTGTTGGGCAAGATTCAGTTACGCAAAATGAACATTCTGTAGATATGCTGCACAGCTTTGTGCTAAAGATGACAGTACTATGTTTTATACTTAAAAATCTGTCAAGAGCGGGGCGCCTGGGTGGCTCAGTCGGTTGAACGTCCGACTTCGGCTCAGGTCATGATCTCACGGTCCATGAGTTCGAGCCCCGTGTCGGGCTCTGTGCTGACAGCTCAGAGCCTGGATCCTGCTTCGGATTCTGTCTCCCTCTCTTTCTACCCCTCCCCCACTCATGCTCTGTCTCTCTGTCAAAAATAAATAAACATTAAAAAAAATTTTTTTTAATCTGTCAAGAGGGTAGATTGTGTGTTAAGTGTTCTTCCCACAATAAAAAAAAGTTGCATGTGGATTATAAAATAAACACCTATTTATATATATTTTAAAAGTATGCATTTTGATGAGGGCAGGAATTACAAGTATCTTTTCTTTGTTAAAATTGTTTTTGTCATGTGATACATCATACATGTAAAGAGCGTCTATCAAATATATGTACAGTTTCAATACAGCAAAATATACATACCACTCAGTTTAAAGAAAAAAGGAAAAATTCTACCAATACTTGAGATGTCACCGTGGTCCTTTACAATCCAAAACTCTTACTGAGAATTTTGCATCTATATGCATAAGTGAGATGGCAGTGGGTATCAAGATAAACTAGCTTCAGAAGGAATAGCACTTTTCCGAATTTTTCCGAATTCTGAAGGAGTTGATGTAAGACTGAATCAATCTTTCTTGACTGTTCATAGAACATCCCTGGAAAGCCATCTATACTTAGTGATACTGTGCTAAGGTTTTAATTCTGATTCTATTTTTCAATATTTACAGTGTCATTTATAATATTTATAGTATCAAAAGAAAAGTTTCCTTTTTTCTTTTTGAGTCGGTTTTGATACATTGGTAAGTTTTGTTAAATTACATTTTGTAGAAATTTGTTCATCTCACATAAATTATCAAATTTATTAGCATACATTTTTCATCTCTGACACAAAGTTGTTAACGTCTGCTGTGCCATCATTTATGTTTATTCTTTATTATTATTTATTTCTTCTTTTTTCTTTGATCAATGTTGCTAGGCACTTTTATACTTGTTTTTTAAAACAGAACCAATTTTTGTTTTTTTTGACCCTCTCCATCATATTTTTGTTTCCTTCTTTATTATTTTTGCTCTTAGCTGTTTCCTTCATTTAAATTTTTTTTCTTTTATTTTCTTAAACATCTTTACTTGGATGCTGAGCTCATTTATTTTCAGGCTTTCATCTTTTTTATTGTAATTATTCAATACTTTCTCTTAGCTTTATCACACAATTGTCACTTGTGGTACCATAGTTCATCGTTTATTCTAAACATTATTTTATATAACACTTAAAAAAATACAATTGTAGCATAATGGTTTCTCATCATTTTTAATTTTTATTTATACTTGTCAGATGATTCTGTAAACTTTTAAAAACATATAATTATGCCATGTTGCTCTTGTGCCATATATATGAAAGAATATATAAAACTAGATTGGTTAAGATAGTTATTAAACTCTTTCACATTCAGAATCCAGCTCTTCTGAATCATTCATTGGTTCAGTCATAGACTTTTATTTTTGTCTGTATTATGTCATCCTCTGTGCCATCAAAGGCATTCCTTAAAGAGTGATTTACTATTTTCCCTGAGATCTTCCTCCAAAATGTTGACAGCTATTACGTGGGTTTTGATATTGGTGCTTTCTTGATGTTACCATAAATATGTCACTGGATCATTTTTGGTGAACAGACAGAATTTGTATTTTTTTCCTCAAATGATCCTCAATGTTTTGTGCACTGAAAGATGAAGGATGCAATTTTCTTGTTAAATCACCAGGAATAATAATCCATTATGTGCAGGTAATGTCAATTATGTCATCTGGCGAAGTATAATGGAAAGTCATCATTGATCATAAGATACATTCTAATTTCAGAGATATTAAAATGTGAAAAACTGCATGCTTTAGATTAGATACAAGATGGTGTTCAGTTCTAAATATTTTCTAATTTCGATTTCAATATCTCCTTTCTCCTCTAATCTATAGGTTATTTAAAAGCTTACTTTAACATTTCTAAATGCATGAGTGTTTCTGTTTTCTTTTTGCTATTGACTGCAACATTTTTTCTATTTTTATTTATTAATTAAAAAATTAAATTTCATTATAGTTGACACACAATGTTACATTAGTTTCAGGTGTACAACATAGTGACTCAACCTCTCTATACATGATGTTGTGCTCACCACAAGTGTAGCTACCATCTGTCACCGTGCAACACTATTACAGTATCATTGATTATATTCTCTATGCTGTGCCTTTTACTCTCATGACTTCTTCACTCAATAACTGGAAGCCTGTATCTCCCACTCCCCTTCACCCATTCTGTCCCATTCCCCCTTCTCCCTCCCTTCCGGCAACCCTCAGTTTGTTCTCTGTATTTATAGATATTGAGTGCTAACTGCTGTGTTTTTAGTTGGAAAATATATTCTGCATTGTACCAGTGTTTTTGAAATTTGTCAAGACTTGTTTTACTGTCTTGATATGGTTGATTTTTGTTCATCTCCCTTTAATGTCTGAGAAGAATTAAATCTCCAGTGTTTGTGGCTCATGAATTGTGTTGTTCAACATCTTGAATGATTTTTTCATCTGCTTGATGAATCAGTTTTTAAGAGAGATGTGTTAAATCTCCATTCATCTTTGTGAATTTTTCTAACTCCAGTCTATTGGCAATTTCTGCTTTATATATTTTGAAACTATGTTACGAGGTATATTCAAGTTTAAAATTATATCTTCCTGGGTAGTTGAAATTTTGACCAATACGTAGTTATTCTACAAATCACTGTTATGCATCTAATGTCTATTATATAACTATTATATTTTGTATCTCTGTTTCTTTTTTAAATTTAATTTAATTTTAAATTCAAGTATAGTTAACATTATTATATAACTAGTATATCTCTAGCAATAACTTAGAATATCTCTAGTGATAATTTTCATATTATTTGATCTTTAGTAGTATTTGTATTTATCTCTAACAATGATTTTTGAATGGGGCCTATTGTCTATTATTAATATCAGATTTATTTTGATTAATATTTGCCTGATTTATAATTTTTAGCCTTTAACTTTCAACCGTATAGTGTTCTAATTCTCTTTTGAATCTCATATAAATAGTTCATTGTTGTATTTTTTAAAAATCCACTTTGGCATTCGTAACTAAAAATTTTAGTCCATTTACATTTGGTTTAGTTACCAGTACTTTAAAATTCCTATCTGTAATCTTACTTTGTGCTTTCAATTTCTAATTTATCTACTTCTTTTTCTTTCTCTTTTTTTTTTCTGTTTCTTTTGGATTGAATTTTCCCCCATCAGCTATTTTGGAAGTTATAATCTCCGTGTCTACTCTTCTAGTGATTTCTCTAGAAATCTTAATATGTATGTTTAACAAAGTCTACTATTGATGAGTAGCTTTTCCTTCTTTTAGTGCAATAGAAAGGATTTTAAATCAAATCCACTAATTCCCCTCTGTACTTTTTACTATTGTCATTGTTTCTTAGTTCTATTTTTAATACCAGAAATTAGATATCATAGTGACTAAAACATACATTATACTATTTTTCTCTTACTTTCTAAAATGTAATCTTAGAAATTAACCCCTTATTAAATTATATAATATAATATCTTACATAATATTCTCTAGTCTGTGTCCCTAACATATTCTATGCTCTTGAGGATGAAGCATCTGGTTTTATTTATTTTTTAATTAATCCGCAGTGTCTGCGACAATGCTGTGTACTTTGCAGGTGCTTAATAAATACTTGCTGGCTCATTGACTCAGCATCCAATTATCTCATGAGTTTTCATTAAATGAGAAAATTCAACACCCAAGTTAAAATGTTTAGAGATTTTTTTTTTCTGTTGTAGTTAGTTTTGGTTTTCTATGCTCCATTTCCATGGGACTGATTCAACTGGAAGTTTCAGTTACTAGGCCAAGTTGGCATGGGAAGTGGTGGGTGGGAAGGGAGATGAAGAGAAACAATTGGGAATGTAAAAAGTGTTACTACATTTTGTGACTATGTGAAAAGCAGGAAAACTAGTATGGTTTAATTTCTCTTTTCTTTCTTCCTTTTTTTGAGAGAGAGAGAAAGAGAGAGAGTGTACGCAAGTGAGGGAGGGGCAGAGGGAGAGGGAGAGAGAGAGAGAATCTTAAGCAGGCTCCAGGCCCAGTGTGGAGCCCATTGCGGGGCTCAGTCTCACGACCGTGAGATACTGACCTGAGCCAAAATTAAGAGTCGTACTCTTAACTGACTGCCATTTTTCATATGTTGCTCTTCTACCTAACTATATTCTTTCTTTTTTTTATGTACTGACATCTATCAGTACTCATAATAGTCCCATGCTAGATGGGATAGTGATTCATTTTATTCCTGGGCTTCATTCTGTGTCAGGTAAGGCCATTGTATATCCAAGACAAAATTTACATCTCTTTTATTGTTAGCCAGGCTGTTTTTTCCCAATATTTCAGTGTCTTTAAGATAAAAAGAAAAGAAAAGAAAAGAAAAGAAAAGAAAAGAAAAGAAAAGAAAAAACCCTCTTTCTTTAGTATGTGATGAAGATAACGCCCTTCTTAATTTTTTAGTCTTATCTTTTCCACTTGGTTCATCTAGAAAAACATTTCTTTCCCACTAATAAAAACACTTTTCTTGCCTTATAGTATCTGATCCAAGAGAGCTTAAAAATAAACCTGAATTTCACTTAAGATAATGTAATAAAAGGACTCTGGATCAGACATCTGTTACTCATTATTTATAACCTCTGGTTAAAAGTCATGCTAATCTAGAGTTACTGCTATTTATTTCTCGGACTGTTTTCTCAAAAGACTCATGTGTTGTCTTTAGTCATTTTCACTTTGATTGTGATGTCAGTGAGGCAGAGGTAAAATTTGAAACACTGGGTGTTATTAGGGAACAAAGGACCACCACCATAAAGCAAGTTAGTGATCAAAATTTGTCAGTTCTGACCACTGTCTCACAATGACTTGTCACCATACTCAATGGCTGAAGAATAATTTGGAATTTTTAGCTTTCAATGATTGTTTTTTGGTGTACAATATAGTAATTTAACACTACATGTTGTACACCTGAAACTAATATAACACTGTATGTTAACTAATTAGAATTAAAATAAAAATGCAAAATAAATAAAGGTTATTTTACCAGCAGAAAAATAATAATAATTTTCTTCTAAAGAAAGGCAAGGTGTTTTTTATGTATATTCTTCATATGTGGCCATGTGATATTATTTATATGATCTTCAACAATTTTTAAATCTTTCACTGAGATTATTTACTGTGTTTACATACAGTTGCTGGGATCCAAAAGGATCAAGAGAGGGCTTCCTATAACCTCATGAAAATCTTTGTTTCTGAAAATCTTTGAATTCTGATCAGAATGCATGTAAAGAAACAAGAATTCACTTCATAGTCTGTAATGAGTTAAATAGCAGTTTATTGTGTAAATTCTGTTGATGGCTAGACAACACATGCTATATTAATCATAAAATTGAACTCTGAATCTACCTCGGAAAGGCTTTTGAAGCATATGGATCAACATACCTTCTGCTTTTCCTTTGAGGACACTCCCCATCACAAGAGAAAGGTGGTGGGAGATTTCCTCTCAATTCTCAATATTCATTGGCTGAATAAAATGAAGAATTGAAGCAGCTATACCAATAGTAGGTCTCCATCTTGCACTCTAAAGCATTTTTATCCAAGTTTTCTGCTAGTGGCTGACACAAGTGAATCAAACCGTTTCACTGTATTACTATAGATGCCCTTATGCAGTCGAACAGAATGTAATTCTGGTTGATTCATAGCATGTAGCTTCAGTGACCTAACTGACAATTCAGATGGAAAGGATTTACTTGGAGTTACTGGTAAATACTGCTTATACCCTTCCTCTCCTCATCTAAGAGTATTGCCATTAGTGAAAGCAGTATTCTTGGGACTGTGCTGTAGGATCCTTGTTTCTGGACATACCTATGGATTATTGGGTTGAAGATGCAGCATAGATTTCCATCATTTCTGCCCACTGGAAGAGCTTATGGGGTGAAAGCAATTTCTTCCTTCTACGCACCCACCCTTGGTCATTATTTTCCCCACGTAAGAGTAAATTAAGTATTTACACAAATGGAGTTAGGGTTATACCTCCTAAAGGAATTCATAGAAAGGAGGGTTTAATGTAGGGTATCCATGAATACCAAAAAGAGGTATTCCTCAGTAGTGCTAAGGAACCTTTACAAGATATCTCTTTGGAGTAAAAGTTTTATGAGAAAAAGACATAAATCCTCTTGTTGTCTTACATTTCAATATCATATCTCTGAACTAAAAGATTGTGATGGTAGATGCTGTATGTGGAGCATTTCAAGTTGTCCTTTGCCCCCCTCCTGACTCAGAAAGTGATTGCTTTATTCAAATCATGATGCTGAATGAATTATTATTGACTAATGAGTTCCTTAATCTATATGGGTAGGACAGGGGATAAATTTGTGGGGAACCAGGTTATCAGAATCTTTCTGCAATTTCCTAGGAGCCTGAAGAAAATAGAACAATAAAGGATATTATAATTAATATTCATACTCTAAAATATCTCAAAATAGATGTAGGAAAAACTCCCCCATCTCACATTTCCAAAGCCTAACCACTTATTTTTTTATTTTTTATTTTTTATCATTTTTTAAAATATAATTTACTGTCAAATTGGTTTCCATACAACACCCAGTGCTCATCCCAACAAGTGCCCTCCTCCATGCCCATCACCCACTTTCCCCTCTCTCCCACCCACCATCAACCCTCAGTTTGTTCTCAGTATTTAAGAGTCTCTTATGGTTTTCCTCCCTCCCTCTCTGTAACTTTTTTTCCCCGCTTCCCTTCCCGCATGGTCTTCTGGCCTAAACACTTATTTAAGAGTTAATTGAGCACATGGGAATTGTATATTTTTTAAAATAATTTATTAACTGAGTCTAAAACTAAAGAAAAGCTGAAAGTCAAGTTTTCTTCCATTACTGAGTTCAGTGTTATGGATTTAAGGCCTTTTACTCTCTTTCTGAGTTATCATTAGAGTAGATTATAGGCTTGGTTATCTACAGATTCCCAGCTTTAGAAAAGAGGGGAACGTATTCACTCAAAGTTTTAGAAATTAAATTAAGAGGAGTTATCTTTGAAATGTCTAAAAAATTTATTGAGCTTTGGTGAGTTTAATTTCAGTGTGTTTAATAAATATCAAAAGTGGATTCATTTAGTTAAGGCCATCAGATGAAGGAAGGTGTTCTTCCATGCAGACACTCAAGTAAGAGTGGAGGGTGACTTACACTTCACCTTTGGCCTCTGATTTAGCAAATAGTCAAGCAAAAGCTATCTAGAATTGGTTGGATGTTAACTAATGTTAGGTCATTTTTATTCTGGTATAGTGGAAATCGTCAGTAACCTTGACTTCCAGGTATTCTAAGGGATGAAGTTTGAAGATAGTGATAAAAGTGAAGACAAAATAACTTGATGGAATAAGAAACTTGGATTAGTTCAGTATTGTTGCCGCTTGAGAGGGAGAAAATCTATATGAAGTGCTTGAACACAAATGGAATTACCAAATACATAAGAGGACAAAAAAGGGAAACACTCATATCTCTTAGTTGATGGCAGATTTTATTACTTACCCCATGAACTCTTCTCTTCCCATTGCCACCCTCACCCCCACCCCAGGAAATAGACCCTTTCTCTTTAATACTTAGATTCTGTGTGCATGTGTATTTTGTAGTGTGTGTATGTATATATGTGTCCTCAGTATAGGGTTATTGGATTAGGGGCATAATGTTTATGTTTAGTTTCAAGTCCTGATGACTCATATTGATTTGATGACTAGTTGATCCATGGCATCTTCATGACCTTCAATTTCTAATTTTTCTACTTAGCCTAATGCCTTTCTGAGCAACTGTCTTCCATACTCTTGGATTCCTCGCTTATCTCTTATGTAGTTATGTATTCATTTGAAATACACAGACACCATGTAGGATAATTTATTACCACACAGAATTGTTATTGTGTGCAGAATTTCGTACTTAATGAGCCAGTTTTGTCTCATATCCAAAACATGGCAGGTACTAAAATAGTCTGGGTGTCAGAATCTGCCCTGGCTCCCTGCCTAGTAGAGATTTGCTTCTCAAGAATCAGAATGGCAAAGCAATGGGAACTAGGCCAGCACTAAAAACCTAGCCAGGACCTAAAAGTTGATGTGATCACTGGCTGTTCTCTAGACTACTGTATCACTTTTCTCCTTGATTCTGGGCATCTGACTCTTAGTTCTTGACTTTCCCTTTGTTTCCTGCCACTGGGCTATGCTGTTCTTGATATTCTCCCCTGCAGTTGAGCATCTTTTGGTACAGTGGGCTTCTGAGTGATGTTCTACTAGAATTCGAGCTGTCAAGGGGAGGATATCTGTTTATTTTGTTCAATGCTATGCCTTGGTGACTAGAACAATGCTTGGTGGGTGTCAAATCCTCAATTAATAAATACATGTTGAATAAAATTTATTGACTTGTTTCTAGCATTTTGTTTTCCTCTAACTCTCTTATCTTTGCACTTCCATGAGTAGTATTTGTCACTGGGTATCTAACTTGTGTTACCAACAGGGTGATAGAGGAACTCCAGAAACAGCATTCTTTTTCTCAGTGCTCATGCACATCTAGCCACATCTAGCCCATGGCAGTCCACTGGATGGTATGCTCAAGGATGTTAATATTATAAGGTGTTACCACCTATATCAGTTTTTTTTAACGTTTATTTTTGAGAGAGAGAGAGAGCAAGAAGGGGAGGGACAGAGAGAGAAAGAGGGAGACACAGAATCTGAAGTGGGCTCCAGGCTCCATGCTGTCAGCACAGAGCCCTACATAGGCTCAAACTCATGAACCATGAGATCATGACCTGAGCCAAAGTTGGAGGCTTAACTGATTGTGCCCTCCCAGGCACCCCTGACCTATATTAGTGTATAAACCATCTGGCAGTAAGGATAAATGAGAGTCTCCATGTGACTTTTGTCTCTCCCAAATTAGATATTTTTATGACTAAAAAGTTCTTAGGTTTTAGCAGAGAATAATTTCAGGAAATTCTTAGATAAACAGACCAATTTCTCTATATTGTCTAACTGGGTTGGGGTCAGTGATCTTTTCTGCATCATGACAAATAATCTTTGGGGAGAAGGACATAGGTCCAAATGGATAAATGCAGATGGGTGACAGGCATTCTGCATTCTTAGGAAGTCTACAAGTAATAATGATACTACTGTGTAGGTGAAGATGTACACACTTACCTGCTTCTAATGTCTAGCAGCACTATTTGTGCTATTGAGGATTAATCTAATACATTTCTCTGAGGGAAGTCTTAAAATTCTATAAGACTGAGTTTTATAGGAATGTATTTCAAATTAGTTTCCCATTTAAAGCCACAGAAATATAGATTGTAGAGCTCAAGACACCTTGAGAGATCATCTGTTTCAGACACCTACCTATGGGCAGGTTATGTATAATTCGAATTTCACGCAAAGCATCCATCTGAGACCCAAAGAGGTTGGATGGCTTTCCTGCCAAGGGTGACATAGCACAGCTTTTGAAGAAAATAAATTTCATCTTTTGAGATACAGTACAAAAGGGAATACCTGTTCTCATAATTTTTGTTTAAATTTTTCTTTCATAGAAAGCTTCTACAAATAATTGGCAGTGTCCTAAGTGCATCTTCTTATAACATGTGTAGAGTTCGGTCTGTAGTTTCAACTGAATGGGATTACAGGCTAAAATCAGAAGCTTTTCCCTTTCTTTAAGGCAGAGGGTTTATGCTCTTGGTAAGACAAATCACAGTACATCTAATAAAATATAGCAGGCCCATAAGTCATCTTCAGAGCCTCAGACTCTTGATTGAGAATCAGCATACCATCATTTTTCACATTCTTAGGTAAAAGAACTGTAAAATGCTCTTAGAAATACATGCATTAGAATTAACTGAAAGATTCATAAGACTTTAGAATTAGCTGAAGCTAAAAATCATTTCAACTGCCATTTTCATTTTAAAGAAAAAGTGGGTCCTAAAAATTGATGATATTATGTATTTGACCACAATTAAAGAAAAAGTGATGGGGCTCCAAAAGTTTCATGTTAGACTACTCAATAGCAAAGCCGACTCTAGAACACTCTTGTTTTGACCCCAAGGCCACGGCTTTTTCCATTTTAATGAAGTGAGTCTCCATCTATGAACCTCAAACCTTCTATCATGCTCAGTAATATTCTATCTGATGTGTTCAGCACTGTGGTTCAAATTGAAAGTTTATTCACATACTTCTTTTTTTTTAAAAAATATACTCAAATAATTTTTGTAGCATTGGTAAGAAACAGATTTTGTCTTGCTCTTTTCTTATACTTTTGTACTTTTCTCTTCCTGCTTCTGGAAATATTCACTATATAGTCTCCAAATAATGATGTTGAATTGGGACGTGAAATCTTGGGCAGTCCTTACAGTCTGTGGTAGCACCAGAGTATCTAACTAATGCTATTTTGCCCCATCCTCAACCAAGAGCTTGCATTTGGGTTACATTTCTTTCCTCCTGTGGCCAAGGCATCATATAAGCAGAGTGGTATAGTTCTCAAGTTTACCTGATGAGTAGACCTGTATTTTGTCAAATTTATGCAGTGATAATAGTAAAATTAACATTTTATTTAAAATAAGATAGCATAATAATTTATATAAGGGAAACCAGGAGGGAATTTATAACATATATAATATATGTGTTATATATAAAATATAATTTATACAAGGAAAATTTATATAAAGGGGCTAATCATGTACTCTCTCTTGAAATGCCCTTTCGGCCATTGTCAGAGATACAGGATTAGGTAAACCAAATGTGGCATTTTGTGCAGTATTTTATTTCTTTTTTTTTGTTAAATGTTTGCTTATTTATTTGGAGAGAGAGAGAGAGAGCAAGGAGGGGCAAAGATAGAATGAGGGAGAGAATCCCAAGCAGACTCCATGCTCAGCATGAAACCCAATGCGGGACTCAATCTCATGACTGCGAGATCACAAATTGAGCTAATATCAAGAGTTGGACCCTTAATCGACTGAGCCGCCCAGGTGCCCCACGTTTGGTATTTTCTTATGTCTAGAAATATTATTTTAACACTCCCAAAAAGTACAACTTTCCCTATCCTCATACTACCAACTCTACTCATATCTAACATTCTTTTCAACTGTCTCAACTGACGGTCTTAACTGGTATTATTCCTTCCTTAGTTTATCATTATTATTGTTCATACAGAGTTGTAGTAATTTCACACATTTTGTGCCTGTTTCAAAATGCTCCCCATAAGTGCAAACCTATTCTGTTTCATGGCCACGTGTGTGGAAGGAAATAAACATCCAACCATGTGTGTATATTAGCACAATGCTCATGTTGACAAGAACCATATTTTTCCTGAAAAGCATGATTGATAAAGCCAGTTTTGCAGACAGAGAGCTTATGACCAATTTCTTTCAAGGTTCAGTTCAAGTTTGACTTCATGAAGAATTTCATGTAGGAAATGAGAAAATACTCTTAAAATTTTCAACTAACTTCACAATCATTATGGGCCCAGTCCTGGTTAAAGCCATGGGTAGCTCTCTTGTGCCACAGCTTTGGTGCAGCACAGCCATTGAAGACAGCGTGTGTCTGGTTGTGTTCTTGAAAATATGCACCCTGCAGGATTCCACTTTCTGTTAGTTTTAAGTGCAGACCATATGGCATAATACAAAAATGAAAGCAGAAATTTTTGCATGCTTCAAGTATTGTAGTCTTTGACCAAACAGCCAAGCGACTTGGCTGTTATCTTTTGAGTTGATGGGTTCCAGAGGAAGTCAGCTGTGCAATTAGAGATGTTTTGGCACATCTGTACCAAAGTTGCAACCTGAACATGCCCAGAAGAGTGATATTCTTGTGTGTGTGTGTGTGTGTGTGTGTGTGTGTGTGTGTGTGTTTTCTCTGCAGGTGCTAAATTTTCAAGGAGAGAAATGTTCAGCTTGAGCAAACATGACTACTAATTGTGAGATGTTTATTTGCAAACAGACAAGTGTTGGCAGCACAGAATCCAAAGCAGAAATCATTACCTTAGAGAAGTGCTATGGGATTTGGGGCTTCATAATTTCCTTACAGGTCTAGCCCTTTCTTCTGAGGTTCATTGTTTGGAATTTCAACATTTTGTTTATCTGTAAAAAAAAGAAAAAAGCACTACATTCATATGCTACCATAGTGATGTTTTGGAAGGCTCTACACAAATCGGCTTTGGAGGGAAAGAGAAAATTCCTTGTGTTTCTTACAGGAACTGACAGAATTCAAGTAAAAGGTTTAAAAAACATGAAAATAACACTTTGGTGTCCTGAAAATGTGAATGAAAAATATCCCATAAGAGCACAGACATGTAATAGTGTCCTCTATTTTTCTAAATATTCTATGATGGAAAGAGTGGAAGAAGCATTTCAAGTAGCCATCAACCACAGCAGGGGATTTGCCGGACTCCGCCTCACATTCTGTACCCCTTTTTGGAAATACTTTCAAAAGTAAAATTAAGAACTCAAAAATTAACATAAAAACACTATGTAACTTAGTGTTTCTGTCTAACTTTGTATTTAATTGTGCTTCTTCAGTCTACTTTGAGTCGATAAATAACTCTGAAACATAAAAGGGTGTTTAGGGAATGGTCTTCACCATTGTTTCAAATTTCTCTCCTTATAACCATAATATTTTTAAAGCATTTTTTTAGTTTATTCATTTATTTTGAGAGAGAGCGAGCAAGCAGGGTAAGGAGCAGAGAGAGAGGGAGAGAGAGAATCCCAAGCAGGCTCTGTGTTCAGTGCAGAGCCTGATGCAGGGCTTGATCCCACCAGCCATGAGATCATGACCTGAGCCGAAACCGAGTTGGACACTTACCGACAGCCACCCAGGTGCCCCATACCCATAATATTTTTGAATACTTACTTGTTTAACTGTCTGCTACTTCTACTGGAGTCCAACTCTCCTGAAGGAAGGCACAGGCTGTGTTATTTTGTCATTGTCTCCCCACTGTCTGACATAGTACTAGGCATATAATAGATGTTTGGAAAATGTATAATGAATGAATTATTCTATCATTTTTAGTACTTGCTCAATATATTTTTGTTCTTTGAATATTTGAAAGTTTTGTTTTCGAGTGTGCTATGTAGGATAATTCTCCATTAGCCCATCCTCACCTTAACCAATCATGCAGAAAACATGTTTTCCTATAAGAATATTTTTCACTATAATTTTTTAATGCTTATTTACAAGAATGGTCATTAGTGAAAATTAATAATCTTAGTTATAAACCTTTATCTTTTCGTCATAGTTTTGGAAAATACTTTTTTCCTTTTATAACATTTTATACTTACTATAGTCTCAGAAAATGGGATATAATAATAATTACAACTAACGTAATTGTCTTAGAGCTAAAAAGAACTTTAGATATCATGTAATCCAAAGGAAATATAATTAAGTTAGGATTCAGAGAGATGACATGGCTTGTCTAGTACCATATTGGTACATCAATTTTGGGTTGTTTTTGGTTATATATGGTATTTAGAGAATTTTTTCCTGAGCCCTAAGATCAAACATAGATTATAATTACTATCATTATCCAACCCATTCTTCGAGAACTGGCCTTTATTTTCATTTATTAAAGTAGGATACTTGTTTTTTAGGGATTTGAGATCATCTTTGTTTTTCGTATACTGGCATCCTATAAAGTTCTACAAATAATTCATAAGTTGGTTACGTGACTTTGTTTTCAATGCATTTTTAAAAAGCGTCTAGTTTGTATCTGAATTCATTTTTCATATTGGAAGTGATATAACTTTGTATCACAGAATTCAGGTGAAAATTTTCTGGATTGAGGTTTAGATTTGTAATGTTTTCATCATCAGTACTTTATATTTACTAACATCATCTAGTTTCCTTCCTTTGTGTTTGTTATTTGCCTTTTTAAAAAGCTGGCATATGCATGGATCCTTATATCCCCTACACATACATGCCTCAAAGCTGTGTAAATGGCGTGCCAAGTGTAGTAATTTTTCATTTCTAAGTCCGTTGCTTGGAATGCAAATCACAGACCTAGGGAAATCAGGTTAGAAATGTGGGCTGTCTACATACCGAAAGCTATTAGTATCACATCAGAGGTACATTACACATTAAATGGGGTTCTGTGTTGTTTTCCAGTTTTATTATAATTTCAACTAGAAAAATATTTTTAATTCTAATACAAATCTTGAACAAAATATGCTCTTTCTGCAGAACTAAGGATTCTCTAAGTTGCAAAAAGGGCTTTGGCTATCAGGTTAGATACTTCTGGGTTTAGAATGTTAAATTTCCATATCTTAATAAGAGAAAGCAACTGGCTATGTTTCTGTATCCAGATATACCAAATTGGGAGCAAAGGACATTTGTCTCTATGTCTTAAAGATTCTTAACTCACACTCCTCCAACTTTACTCTTTCTACTTATTATGAGCCATTAATCATGATTATTTATTATTATTATATCATTGTTATTATTATTGCTGTAATACATATCCATGGTGGAAAACAAGAACAGTGGTATTAAAGTGAAAAGTTTATCTTCCTTCATCCTAACGACCCCATTATTCCACCAGAGGTGATTAGTGTTATGAATAGTGTCTTATGTATTCTAACAAAAATTTTATGTATCTGTAGGTATATGTTTTATTTAGACTCTCAATCTCAGTTTTCCTCTTTGTATATTTCATTTACAAGTCTAAACTTAATGCACATTGGATCACCAGCATCCCAGATTTAATGTGCCCTAGAATTTTAATTTACATTAAATTTAATTTACATTGCATAAGCAGTAGCAGAGGTATCACTGTCCGGAACTTAGAAGCAGTCCCTGGTTAGTCATAATTACTCTAGATTGAGAAAAAAAATTTATTTTTCAGGTGAAATCATTGCATTTCTTGAGTACCTAAGGTACAAATTCATTTACTAGCTTTCAAACAGGGCAGACAAATTTTTTTACACACATCTTAGGTAATTGAATTCTACTGAGCTTGCAGATTCATCCAATTCTTACTCACAAAGTTGTCCCAATTGGATCAAAGAGTTAAATGGACAGTAAGGACATGGGAAAAGAATGATACTTCAGAGAGCAGAAAGCAAGCATCTGCTGTGTATCTCCCAGATTAATGAGTGCAGTTCTGTTGGAAGAGTGAGTACTAATTAACTCATTAAACTGTTCCCACTGTGATTCCTCTATGTAATTTCAGGCTAAACTCATGTTTAGAGACTCAACACCTAACTGCAGAAGATTATCATTATAAGCCATTGATAGAGCTTTCAAGGATATTAGAAAATTTCTTGGGCCATACTGTAGAAAGGAAGTAATACAAAGCTAAAGGCTCTTGTATAGAAAATACTTTAAGGGGCGCCTGGGGGGCTCAGTCAGTTGAGCAGCTGACTTCGGCTCAGGTCATGATCTCGCTGTTCCTGGGTTCCAGCCTCACGTCGGGCTCTGTGCTGACAGCTCAGAGCCTTGAGCCTGCTTCAGATTCTGTGTCTCCCTCTCTTTCTCTGTCCCTCCCCTGCCCACACTCTGTCTCTCTCAAAAAATAAATAAACATTAAAAGAATTAAAAAAAAAAAAAAGAAAATACTTTACAACTTTTTTTTAGCTTAGTTTTCCAAATGGTAATGATGTTGGTTGACCAAGATGAGCTAAAGTCGTATGCTTTATTAATAAGAACTTTGGTTGTGAATTTGCATCTGTGTCTAATTCTGGAATCATGCTGCTCAATTAACACCCACCCAGGAAGCATGTTCATCAGGTATTGTAATGCTAAAACAAATTTAGTCAACTGCATTAAAAAAGAAAAGGTGAGAAAATGAACAATTCCAAACTTAGTTTTTAAATGACCATTGTGGGACTCAGAATGGTGGCATTATTACTCCAGGACACATGTTCCATCTAGTTTAGAACCACAAAGGCGTGCAGTCCTACTCTACATTAGCACTGTGGACACTGTCAAGTTGTAAGTGTCATGTATTATTAATTGTGAGTCTGATTACTGAGTGTGTAGCACATTGCTTGTGAGACCTGGCTAAAGTTACATGGCTGTGCATGTTACAGAGCATAGAAATTACAGCATGCAGCTCAGTACCGATTCTATAATTCACATTCTCTCTTCCTAGAGAGAATTAGTATTTTCCTGAGAAAGACTCTTAACCTGTCGTCCTCCCCCAGTGACCAGGAGGAGAACGACATTGAAAAGTTTTCAGCAGATTCCAGAAAGACCCTAAAAGATCATTAAATGTTTTAAATAAAAGGTTTCCAAGAATGATAGAAATGGAGTGGACTATCAAAGTTATTTTAGGAGACAGTGTATATATCTGATCAGGAGGTGGGGCTTTGAAAGTAGATAGTCTGAAATGAGAACCTAGACCTCATCACTCACCAGCATCCAATAACTTTGGGAAATTATTTAACCTACTGAATCTTCATCTAGATCTATAAAATATGGATACTTATATCAATCTCAAAGAGTATTGTGATAGAAAGTGGTCATTAAATGGCACCTATTACTAGTAATATACACAGTAATAATTAACTATTTTCCATTTATTACAGCATTAGGGATTTCAGGGATCTCAGATGAGAGACATTCTTGTGATAGGGGTTTATAAATGGTGGAATTAATGGAATCTTCCATGGAAATCTTTATGCAAGTGACATGCATTTGGTTTCTTTCTGTTCTTATGTACCTCGAAGTTCCTTATTTTAGAATCTAAGCTCTTGGAAGTTAGAGTATCATTGACTACCTGGAATGCCAAATAGGGGTAGAAAAATGTTATCTATTATGCAAATGTTCCCTAATGCATATACATTTTACTGAAGGCTTAAAGGTGTTTCTATACAATGTCAGTACAACTGATTGAAAAGTGACACATTTAGATAAATTCCGCTCTTACAAAATGGCTGCAGCTTTGCACCAATTTTTTTCTCTCTGTGTCAATGAAAGGAAGGACTTAGCCATATATCAGTGGCTGGCTGGCACTGTATGTGGAAGCTTAGTTAGTTCCAAGTTCAGCTTGGCAACAAACACATACAAGACTTACTTTTCATCTTTTCTAAAAATAGTCCATGTTTCTGAGATGTTTTCAAATGAATACATCCTATACTAAATTTATACTCACTGTTCATTATTTTAAAAAGAGAAAAATGTAAAAATTTGGCACAGTTTTTAAAGTTGCCACTAATGATGATGAAATTCTTCACAATCTTCTCTGCTCCCCTACAATCTATTTCTTTTATCCCTTACTCTTGTCCCCAAAGCATCTACATGTCCTAATATCAGTATTTTAATATCATCAGAAAAATTTACGATCACATGTACTTTCTTGAACATAGTTGGTAGGCAATACTGTTTCTTGTGTGAGGCTCTCCTTTTGGCTCTTGAATGTCCTAACTGCGTGCCTAATGAGATCAAATTGTTCTTCCCCCAGCATTGGCCATCAGGTCCTGCTTTCTATCTTTTTTACATTGTAACAAGATTTTTGAAACTCAGTGCGGGGTTTGCTTTTTGGACAATTTTTTCTCCTAGTTTCTTTTGAGATTTTTTTCCCTTTAATTTTGATAATTTTGAGTGGTATGCATAACTGCATGAGTGTGAATGTGTATGCATTTTAAAAAGGATGTTTATGGGGCGCCTGGGTGGCGCAGTCGGTTAGGCGTCCGACTTCAGCCAGGTCACGATCTCGCGGTCCGTGAGTTTGAGCCCCGCGTCAGGCTTTGGGCTGATGGCTCGGAGCCTGGAGCCTGTTTCCGATTCTGTGTCTCCCTCTCTCTGCCCCTCCCCCGTTCATGTTCTGTCTGTCTCTCTCTGTCCCAAAAATAAATAAAAACCGTTGGGAAAAAAAAAAATTTAAAAAAATAAAAAATAAAAAATAAAAAGGATGTTTATAGCTCTAATATATATTCTCACCACTAATGAACTGTTTTCCAGGTGCTATAGTCTATTCCAAAGAAAACAGAATTACATGTGGGATGATCTCCTTATAAAGAATCTGTTGTAATGCCTTGATTGTGAAAGCATGAGTAGAAATTGAGATGATACATTTTAGTTCAGTGTGTCTCACACAAATTGCTACCAAAATTTCACTGAACACAAATCTTGATCAGTAAATTTCTGATAGAAAAATATAAAATGCAGCTTGTTGTGAAGCAGCTATGTAATAAACACATTGCTTAGCATGCTTAATGAAATATTCTGTAATAAAGATATTCTTATGTAGCAGAAAGTGGACACAAAGTTCTGTCCTGGCTCTGTGAATTTAAAAAGTATTATATGGGCTCTATTATGATTAAAAGACATGGGAGGCATTTGCTTTTGAATAGCACTAAAAGCAAAACTATAAAAAGAAGACTTTTTAGAATATACGAAGGAGAAGCACAAATACATTTAATGGAAGAAGATCAAGATCACTTCTGATAATTAATGAAATGCAGACTAAAAAAAAAAGTAAATTCCAAATTAGATTGGCAAAGGTGCAGTACATTTTAATGCCTGACACTGGGTTGAGAGTAGAATGCGGAAACTGTAGCACCTTACAGGCAGGAATATTAATTGCTGCAAGTTTTCTGGAGAGTATTTGGGAATGTGCTTCAGGACGCTTAAGATGTGCCTAAGCTCCCAGAGATGTGGTTGAAAGTTTACCTTTATATTGGAAATAGGCTAAATGTGAAATACTAATGGCCTGGTTAAAGAAATCCATTCATGAATTTGATATTTTGTCTATGCTCATTACATACCACACACTGTTTCAGGCTCTGGGGATAAGGCTGGGAGCAGATGACATGTACATGATTTGATACATATTATAGATTACATCATTAGAGTATAATCATGGAGATTACATGGGGTTTTGGTCATATGGTTAAGTATAAGTAATTTTGTAAAACGAACCATTTTCCAAAGTGGTTGTACCACTCTGTATTCCCACTGGCTATGTACAAGAGTTTGGGTTGTTCTATGTCCTTTCTAGCATATTCTATGATTAGTCTTTATAACTTTATTCTGGTGGATGTGTACTAGTATCTCCTTGTGATCTTAATTTGCATTAACATATTATTAATGGTTTTGAGAATTGTTTTTGTTCTTGATGATCTTTTTTCCTTCCTCCCTTCCTCCCTTCCTTCTTCCTCTCTCCCTCCCCCTCTTTTTCTTTCCTCCCTTTTCTCTCTCTCTCCCTTTTTCTTTCTTTCTTTCTTTCTTTCTTTCTTTCTTTCTTTCTTTCTTTCCTTCTTTCTCTCTCTTTTCTTTCCAGTTCACCTATTCCCCATCCCCTTGCCCCCTGCTGCCTCCTTGCTTCTGGAAACCACCAATTTTTTTTTAAAGATTCCACATATAAGAGAGACCATATGGTATTTCTCTTTCTCTATCTGACTTACTTCACTTAGTGAGATGCCCTTGAGGTCCCATGTTGTTGCAAATGGAAAGATTCCATACGTATTTATGGCTGAATAATATTCCATCACATATATATCGTAATTTCTTTATCCATTCATTCATCAATGGATACTTAGGATGTTTCCATATCTTGGCTATTGTAAATAATGCTGCAATGAACATAGGGGTGCATATTATCTTTTTGCATTAGTTTTTTTCATTTTCTTCAGATAAAACCCAGAAGTGGAATTGATGCATCAAATGGTAGTTCTATTTTAATTTTTTGAGAAACCCCCATATCGTTTTCCACAGTGGCTGTACCAATTTATATTCCCACCAACAGTGCAGGAGGGTTTTCTTTTCTCTACGTTCTCATCCACTCTTGTTACTTGTCTTTTTGATAATAACTATTCTGACAGATGTTAGGTGATATCTCATTGTAGTTTTGATTTGCATTCTCTTGATGATGAGTAATGTTAAGCATCTTTTCATGTACCTCTTGGCCATCTGTACATCGTCTTTGGAAAAATTTTTATTTAGATCAAAATTTTTAATTTGAGTGTTTGTTTTTTGCTATTGAATTGTATGAGTTCTTTATATATTTTGAATATTAGCCCCTTATCAGATATAAGATAGGCAAATATTTTCTCCAATTCTATAGGTGGCTTTTTATTTTGTGGCTTGTTTCCTTTGCTGTGCAGAAGCTTTTTAATTTGATGTAGTCCCACTTGTTTGTTTTTGCTTTTGTTGCTTTTGCTTTTGGTGTAAGATGAAAAAAATAATCACCAAGACCTATGTCAAAGAGCTTACCATCTATGTTTTCTTCTAGGAGTTTCATGGTTTCAGGTCTTACCTCCATGTCTTTAATCCATTTTGAGTTATTTCCTGTGTATGGTGTGAAATAGCAGTTGAATTTTATTCCTTTGGATGTTGCTTTCAGTTTTCCCAGCATCATTTATCAAAGAGACTGTCCTTTGCCCATTATATATTTTTGTCCCCTTTGTCATAAATTAACTGACCACATATGCATGGGTTTCTTTCTGGGCTCACTATTCTGTTCCACTGATTAATGTTTCTGGTTTTTTAATGCCAATACCATTATGTTTTAATAACCAAAGGGGTTATGGGATGAATTGTGTCTTCAAAATTAAAATTAGTATGTTGAAGTCCTTAGTACCTCAGAATGTAACTTTATTTGAATATAAGGTCTTTATTTAAAGAAATAATTTAAAGAAATAATTAATTTAAGATCAGATCATTATGGTAGGCTCTTTTTCAGCATGACTGGTGTCCTTATAAGAATAGGAAATTTAGACACAGGCATGCACAGAGGGAAACCCATGTGAAGATAAGTCTAGAACAACCATCTACACACCAAGAAGAGAGACCTCAGAAGGCAGACCTTCCATCTCAGACCTCTAGTTTCCAGAATTGTGAGACAATAAATTTCTGTTATTTAAACCACCTAGTTTGTGGCACTTGGTTGTGCATGTGTGTATAATTATAATATAATATAATAATATAATATAATATATATAATATCACTAATTTTACTAATTTAACTTTTTTGTATATTTTGAATTTTTAAAAAATATGTGATGTAAGGTAAGAATCAAGGTTCATTTTGTTTCATGTGGAGATACTGTTGTTCCTCCATTTATTGTGGACTACTACATTTTCTCCCATTTCTCCCGAGCAGACATCAGTTAACCAAATGTGTGGTTTTATTTCTGGACTCTTTATTATGTTTCAGAATATTCTTCCCTATCTTACATATCTTACCCTCATGGCAATACCATATTAACTAGATGAAGATCACTATAGAATATGTAGTGTATAGTATGTTCCCTGGATTTTATTGTTCAGAGTTTATAAATATCTAAGTTTATCCTTAAGTATTTCATGGTATTTGACTTTTAAAATGTCATTGGTTTTCTAGTAACTTTTAAAATTATTAGTTGGTAGTATATAGAAATAAAATTACATTTTTGTTTATTCTCTTTGTGTCTTGTAACATGACTATATTCACTTTTTTGTTCTAATAGTATTGGTGATTTCTTAAGATTTTCTGTTTGTACAATCATGTCATTTGCAAATCCACCCTACTTCACTTTTCAAATTTCCTTTCCCTTCATTTATTCAGCTGGTTAGGATCTTACCATAATATAAAATAGAAGTGGTGAGAGTGAGTTTGTTTTACTTCCCATCTTAGGGGAAAGTCTTAAGTTTTTCACTATTAATATGGTATGACTTATTCACTTTAAAGATATTTCCATCAATTTCTAGTACCTGAGAATTTTTTAAAATTTAAATTCAAGTCAATTAACATACAGTGCAGTCTTGGTTTCAGGAGTAGGTAGAACCCAGTGATTCATCACTTACATGTAACACGAAGTGCTCATCCCAACAAGTGTCCTCCTTAATGCCCATCACCCATTTTCTCCACCCCCATCAACCCATAGTTTGTTCTGTGTATTTAAAAGTCTCTTATGGTTTGCCTTCCTCTCTGTTTTTATTTTATTTTTCCTTCCCTTATCCTATGTTCATCTGTTGTGGATGTTTCTGAAATTCCACATATGAGTTAAATCATACAATATTTGTCTTTCTCTGACTGACTTATTTAGCTTAGCATAAAACCCTCTAGTTCCACCCACATTGTTGTAAATGGCAAGATTTCATTCTTTTTCATTGCCCAGTTTTCCATTGTCTATATATTCTGCTTCTTCTTTATCCATTCATCAGTTGGTAGACATCTGGGCTCTTTCCATAATTTGGATATTGTTGATTTTGCTGCTATAAACAATTGGGGTACATGTGCCCCTTTGATTCAACATTTTTTTATTCTTTGGATAAATAGCTAGTAGTGCAATTGCTGGGTCATAGGGTAGTTCTAATTTAAATATTTTGAGGAACCTCCATACTCTTCTCCAGAAGAACTGGAGAACTGGCTACACCAGTTTGCATTCCCAATCACAGTACAAAAGGGTTTCCTTTCTCTGCATCCTTGCCAACATCTGTTGTTTCCTGAGTTGTTAATTTTAGCCATTCTGGCAGGTGTGAGGTGGTATCTCATTGTGGTTTTGAATTGTGTTTCCCTGATGATGAGTGATGTTGAGCATCTTTTCATGTGTCTGTTAGTTATCTGGATAACTTCTTTGGAAAAGTGTCTGTTCATGTCTTCTGCCCATTTCTTCTCTGGACTGTTTGTTTTTGGGTGTTGAGTTTGATAAGTTCTTTATAGACTGTGGATACTAACCCTTTATCCGATATGTCATTTGCAAATATCTGTCCCCATTCAGTCGGTTGCCTTTTAGTTTTGTTGTTTCCTTCGCTGTGCAGAATTACCTTGATTCTAAAACCAGAGAAAGACCCCACTAAAAAGGGAAATTACAGACCAATATCCCTGATGAAGCTGGATACAAAAATTCTCAATAATACACTAGCAAATCAAATTTGACAGTACATTAAAAGAATTATTCACCATGATCAAGTGGGATTTATTCCTGGGCTGCAGGGCTGGTTCAGTATTTGCAAATCAATCAATGTGATACACCACATTAATAAACGAAAAGATAAGAACCATATGATCCTTTCAATAGATTCAGAAAGAGCATTTAACAAAATACAGCATCAGGAAATTGGGGATAGAAAGAACATACTTTAACATCATAAAAACCATATATGATAGGCTGACAACTAATATCATCCTCAAAGAGGAAAAGCTGAGAGCTTTCCCCCTGAGGTCAAAAACATGACAGGGCTGTCTACTCTCACCACTGTTGTTCAACATCGTGTTGGAAGTGCTAGCCTCAGCAATCACACAGCAAAAATAAATAAAAGGCATCCAAATTAGCAAGGAAGAAGTCAAACTTTCACTCTTCACAGATGACATGATACTCTACATGGAAAACCAGAAAGACTCCACCAAAAAACTGCTAGAGCTGATACATGAATTCAGCAAAGTTGCAGGATATAAAATCAACATATAGAAACTGGTTGCATTTTTATACACCAATAACGAAGGAACAGAAACAGATATCAACAAATCGATCTCATTTACAATTTCACAAAAAAAGATACCTTGGAGTAAACCCAACAAACGAGGTAAAAGATCTACATGCTGAAAACTATAGAAAGCTTATGAAAGAAATTGAAGAAGACACAAAGAAATGGAAAAACATTCCATGCTCATGGATTAGAGGAACAAATATTGTTAAAATGTCAATACCAGCCAAAGCAATCTACACATTCAAAGCAATCCTTATGAAAATAACACCAGCATTCCTCACAGAGCTAAAATATAGAATCCTAAAATCTGTATGGAAACAGAAATGACCCCAAATAGACAAAGTAATGTTGAAAAAAGAAAACTGAAGTTGGAGGCATCACAATTCTGGACTTTAAGCTGTATTACAAAGCTGTAAACATCAAGACAGTATGGTACTGGCACAAAAACAGATACATAGATCAGTAGAATAGAATAGAGAACCCAGAAATGGACCCACAAGTGTCTGGCCTACTAATTTTTGACAAAGCAGGGAAAAAGTATCCAATGGAAAAAAAGATAAGTCTCTTCAGCAAACAGTGTGGGGAAAACTGGACAGAGACAGGCAGAAGAATGAAACTGGTCCACTTTCTTACACCACACAAAAATAAATTCAAAATGGATGAAAGGTCTAAATATGAGACAGGAGACCATCAAAATCCTAAAGGAGAAAGCAAGTAGCAAACTTTTTGACATTGTCCGCAGCAACTTCTTACTTTACACATCTACAGGGCAAAGGAAATAAAAGCAAAAATGAACTATCGGGACCTCATCAAGATAAAAAATCTGCACAGCAAAGGGAACAATCAATAAAACCAAAAGTACCTGAGAATTTTTATCATTAATGGGCATTAAATTTTGTAAAGCTCTTTCTTGGATTTTATTGAGATGATTTTATGATATTTCTGTCTTAGTCTATCATTTTAGTAAATTACATTGATTTTCCAAATGTTAAACCAACCATACATTCTTAGGATGTATCACACTTGGTCATGATATTTATTGTCTTTAAATATTACTGAATTTGGTTTACTAATATTTTAAAGCATTTTTGTGTTAACATTTATGAGAATTATTGGTTTCTAATATTCTTGTGTACATTTGACTAGTTTTTGCATAAGAGTAATGCTACCTTCTTCAAATGACTTGAGAATTGTTTCCTTTTTATCTATTTTCTGAAAAAACTTGCTTAACATTGCTATATTTTTATCCTTAAATATTTGAGAGATTCCCTATTAAAGCCATCTGAGTGTAGAGTTTCATTTGTGGGAGGATTTTTAATTGCAAATTTCATGTCTTTAATAAATATTGTGCTATTCAACTTTTCTGTTTATTCTCGTGGCAGTTTGGCAAACTGTGTCATTCAAGACTTGATCCATTTTACCTAAATCATTGAAATTATCGACATAGAGATTTTTATATTATTTCTTTATTATTAGTGAAAGTATCCCCTTCCATTCCTGATATTGATAATTTTTGTCTTTTATCTTTTATTCTTGATCAATCTAGTTAGAGATTTGTTAATTTTGTTGCTTATATTCAAATAACCATCTTTCAGGGCTCCTGGATGGCTCCATCAGTTAAGCGTTTAACTCTTGATTTCTGTCAGGTCATGGTCTTGTGGTTTGCAGGATGAGCCCTGGGTGTAGGGCTCTGTGCTGCCAGCACAGAGCCTGCTTGGGATCCTCTCTCTCCCTCTCTCTTTCTGCTCCTCCTCTGCTCACGTGCACATGCACTGGCTCTCTCTCAAATAAATAAATAAGCATTAAAAAAATTAAAAATTAACAACCATGTTTGTGTTTCACTGCTTTTTCTTTTTTTTCTTTTTAAATTTTGTTGTCTTCTACTTTAACCTCTTTATTCCCTTCCTTCTACTTACTTGGGTTTTAATTTAGATGTCTTTTTCTAAATTCTTGAGGTGCATCTTTTCCTTTATAATATAAATATTTAAAATGATAGATTTCCAATCAAATACTGCTTTCATTTCATATAAAAATTTTGATATTTTTCATTTTCTCATTCAGCTTAAGCTATTTTCTAGTTTTCTTTGATTTCTTCTGTAACCTATAGACATTTAAAAGCATGTTATTTAATTTCAAATATTTGAAGATGTTTTTCCAGATATTAGTATCTGTTGTTTATTCCTGGTTTAAATTTCTTTCTTTCTTTCTTTCTTTCTTTCTTTCTTTCTTTCTTTCTTTCTTTCTTTCTCCATAGACCTTCAATCCTTTTTTAAATTCAGTGACACCTGTTTCATTGTATGGCATATAGTCTATCCAAGTGAATGTTCCATGTACATCTGAAAATAATGTGTATTCTACCATTGTTAGGAGTAATTTTCTATAGTCAGTTAGTTAACATTGGTTGATATAGTCAATTAGGTAACATTGGTTGATAATTGAGTTCAGATTTTATATGTTCTTTTTGATTTTCTGGTAGTGTTCAATTTATTCCTGAGGAAAGAGAATTAAAGTCTTCAACTCTGTTTGTGAAATTGACTATTTCCACTTTTGGTTCTTTCAATTTTTACTTTTTATTTTGAGCATTTTTAATTAGGTGGATATCATTTAGGATTTTTGTGTGTTCTTATTGAATTCACTAACTTATTATCATGAAATATTCCTTTTATTTTCTGGTAGTATTCCTTATATTGAAGCACACTTTGATAAATGTACCCCATTCACCTTTCTTATGTTTCCTGTATGTATGACCATTTTTAAATTTCAAACTATTCATATCCTTATACTAAAAGTATATAGCTTATAGTTAGATCTTGTGTTTTTATCCAATATGACATTCTCTACTTTTTAATTAGAATGTTTAGGCTATTTACTTTTAATGTATTGTTGCTATGGTTGGATCTATGTCCACTATTTTGCTATTTGTTTTTGTTGTTTTTCTTTTTCCCCTTATTTCTGTTTTGATATTTAGTGAATACTTTTCACATTCAATTTTATTGCCTCTATTGATTTATTCACTACACTTCTTTGTTCTAATTTTTAATAGTTGTTCTAGGGCCTTAAATATATACCTTTAGTTTATCATCATATTTTACTTTCACACAATGCTGTACCACTTCACATATAATGTAAAAACCTTATAGGGGTGCCTGGGTGGCTCAGTCAGTTAAGCATCTGACTTCAGTTCAGGTCATGATCTCACGGTTCATGAGTTCGAGCCCTGCCTCAGGCTCTGTGCTGACAACTCAGAGCGTGGAGCACACTTTGGATTCTGTGTCTCCCTCTCTCCCTGTCCATCCCCAACTTGTGCTATATCTCTGTCTCTCAAAAATAAATAAATGTTAAAAAAATTTTAAAAAAACCTTGCAAAGCATGTGTTTATATCCTATCCTGTTTGTGCTATAGCTAATCATATACTTTACTTTTATATATGTTATGTACTGTACAATATAAAATTGTTTTTACTTTAAGGCAAATTTCCTTTTTTTTTTTTTTTTTTTTTTTTAAACGTTTTTTATTTATTTTTGGGACAGAGAGAGACAGAGCATGAACGGGGGAGGGGCAGAGAGAGAGGGAGACACAGAATCGGAAACAGGCTCCAGGCTCCGAGCCATCAGCCCAGAGCCTGACGCGGGGCTCGAACTCACGGACCGCGAGATCGTGACCTGGCTGAAGTCGGACGCTTAACCGACTGCGCCACCCAGGCGCCCCGGCAAATTTCCTTTTAAATAAATTTAAAAATGGGAAAATATCCTTTATATTTACCCATATTTTTTTTCTTTCCAGTGTTCTTCATTCTTATACAATCTAATCTGCTATAAATCTTATTCAGTAAATTTTTTATTCTAGATTTTATATATTTCGTCTCTATAAATTTCATCTGGTTATTTATGTACCTTCTTTTTCTGTCCACTGTATAATCATATTTTTATTTAAATCCTTAAGCATATTTATAAAAGCTGTTTTAAGTCCGTGTATGATAATTTTATCCCTGTTAATTCTTGATCTGTTTATTTTCACTAATTATTTTTATGTCTATGGTCACATTTTCTTCCTCACATATCTAATAATTTTTTATCAGATGTTGGATATTGTCAATGTTATATTATTGATGGATTTCATTCAAAGGGTTTTGAATATTCTTTTGATATATGGCTCAGTAATTTGCATATAAATTTATTCTCTTAAGGCTTGTATTTAAAACTTTGTTAGTAGAGTCTAAAATAGCCTTTACTCTTTTACTAGTTTAGCCCTACTCCTAAGACATGACTTCCGGGTTTTCTAGTGAATATCTTATATATTCAACGAGGTCTCTTCACTCTGGCTGGTTGGAAGATATATATGTAGAATAGCCTGCTAGCTATTTCTAGCTTGGTCTCAAGGACTTCACCCTATCTATACATTGTAGTATGCAGAAAAAGACTCAAGGGGACCTATGTAGGTTTTTAGAACCTCTTTGTTTGCTTATCGTATTTGTTTATGATACTTTGTCTCAAAAACTTTAACCTCCATAGCTTTCCCAAATTCCAGTCTCAGTCTCATCAGCTCAGCATGATCACCTTGATCAACCTGATTTCCCTCCCATCCTTGTTCTGTGGCCTCCAGAAAGATAGCCAGGGCAATTGCTGGGCTTATCTTATTTCCTGCCTCTCAGGAAAACACGGTTATGTCCTGTTTGCTTCCCAACTTTAAAAAAGCTCTTGTTTCATATATTTTGTCCAGTTTTCTCATTATTTATAATGGAAGGATATGGCTCTTATCAGTTACTACATTGCTGTTGGAAGCAGAAGCCCCGATATCGTTTTTGGGAAGACACTTGATGTTCCCTAAATATATGTACCATAATTTCAAGTTGTTCGAAGATGAACTTAGTGGGAAATAAGAATTACAGAAAATAAACCTTTCTAGTCTAAATTAGCCTTTTTTTTTTTTTGGCCTTTCATCTAGCAATAAGTTGAAAAGCATATTTAATACTTTGTCATCTTAGGGTTACTTGCTTTATAAAGTTTTCTTATAGTCTATTTTTAAGAATGGTGCATCCAAAATGCATTTCAGATAGAAGGAAATCTTGCTAAAGTTTTAGAATTTGAGATTTGGCCGATCACCTGCAGCCATGTTCTTGCCATAAAAAATGCTTACAAAGTATTTTTCTGACTTCCAAAACCTTTATAGAAGACAATATAATATTGAAGTCAGATTTAAGTTTTCACATATGACAACGTATGGACAACTGGCAAGATTTCAATATTGATTATAGAACTATATATCTTACTTTAATTTTTTTAAGTTGAAGTATAGTTGATGTACAATGTTATATTAGTTTCAGGTATACCACACAGGGATTCAGCAATTCTATACCTTATGCTATGTTCAACATGATAAATATAGTCACCATCTGCCAGCATACAACATGGTTACAAACATTATTAACTGTAGTCTCTCTGCTGTCCTTTTTGTCTGCATGACTTATTTATTTAATAACTGGAAATTTGTATCTCTTTATCCTATTCACTTATTTTCCCTCTCTCCCCTCTAGCAACCATCAGTGTGTTCTCTGTATTTACAGGTCCGTTTCTATTTGTTTATTCATTTGTTCTGGTTTTTTTAGATTCCACGTATAAGTGAAATCATATGGTATTTGTATTTCTCTGTCTGACTTACTCCACTTAGGATAATACACTCTAGGTCCATCCCTGTTGTGGCAAATGGCAAGATTGTGTTCTTTCTTATGACTACTTTTCCATTCCATATATATGTTTATATACACACGTGATCTTTATGCATTCATCTATGGATGCACATTTAAGAACATATCCATATCCATATCTTGGCCATAGCTTCCTTTTAGTGAATGCTTTGTATGTGGCAAACTCTGTGTAAACCATTTTATATGACTCATGTCATTTAATTACTCCAAAAACCATATAGGCCAAGGTTTATTATTATTATTATTATTATTGATTTTTTTTATTTAGCTGAGGAGACAGAAACTCAGAAGGATTAAAAACTGTTCCAAAGTTACAGGCTATGGTGTGGGTGATTTTGGGATTTGAATTCAGATTCTGAATGCAGAAATCCCATGCTGTTAATCTTACCAGCCATTTAAAAGGAAAAAGCACATTTATACACACAAAACTCAGTTGCTTTTATCATGAGCTTCCTTGTGAAGTTCGAATCTTCTGTGGTAACAGACACACAAGCACAGTCTCTAGCAAAAACCTCACTTCTTTAGGAATAAAGTTCTAGGAGATAAACTTTAGTCTATGCTTTGTTCTTTATTCTATGGGAGGATTTTTAAGTTTGTTTTATTTTATTTATTTTTTGTTTATTTATTTGTTTTTGAGAGAGAGAGAGAGAGAGAGAGAGAGAACACCAAGCAGGCTCCAAGCTACCAGCAGGTAGGCCAATGCAGGGCTCGATCTCACAAACTGTGAGTGAGATCATGACCTGAGCCAAAATTAAGAGTTGGACATCCAACTAACTGAGCCACCAAGGGGCCCCTTAAGTTTGTTTTAAATACAAATTTGTTTTAGGACACCTGCATGGCTTATTAGTTCATTAAATGTTTGACTCTTGATTTTGGCTCAGGTCATGATCTCATGGTTTGGTTTGTGGGATCTAACCCTGCATCAGGCTCTGCACTGACAGTGTGGAGCCTGCTTGGGATGCTCTCTCCTTCTCTCTCCCTGCCCCTCCCCCATTTGTGCACAGGCACTTTTTCTCTCAAAATAAATAATCTTAAAAACATAAGTAAAAACTAAATACAAATTTGTCTTAAATACAAATTATTTTCAGGCCTCCTGCATGCTTAAGGGTTGGTGGGCATTAAACCTCCTAAAATACATTGTTATGTTAGAAGTCTGGGTTCCTAATTAAAAATAAAAAGCTAGGACCAGATCAGCCCTTGGAACATGAACCATCACTATGCATACACAGAAATCATTTTCTGTCTGTCAGCAGCAGACTGGTGATAGTCCCTCCATGTGACTTGCAAAGTCTAAGTACTGCTCTCATTTCCAACTTCTTTTATACCCTACTACCTGATCATTTCATTTGGAGAAAATATTGAGGAGTGTTATTTTCTTTTACTCCAGACCTTTTCAGAAAAGTAAAAATAAGTGACTGATTTCTTAGGTGCCTGCAAACAATAATTAACGCAATTCAAAGCCCTAGATCATTAAACAATCATCTTCCCAAATGGACAGTTAGTTGTTACAACTCACTTTTACTGAGTGCCCAAGGGTGTATGACATATTGACATGTGCTTGAATCTCTGATTTGTGTATAGTTCTCATTTTCAGATAAACCATATGAGTTTTCCTAATGACTACAACAATTGCAAAAATCATTTATTTCACTCATCAAGAGTCACATTATAGATCTATAAATTAGTGACAACCTAATGACCTGTGTAATCCACATCCACCCTACAGTTGTGAACTGCAAGCAAAAAGTGGTTACTGTTAAGCAACTGAGTTTTCAGGTTCATCTGTTCCCCCGGAAACTCAGTTCTTATAGTTGGAAAATGCTCGTTGGCAAGGTTTTCAGCCAGGAGGCTACTGCAGTAATTCAGCTGAGAGATGATGAGCACCTAAATCAGGGCAGTGGTGCTATGGATGGGGAGAAGAGACATATTTCTTACCCGTAAGTGGGGAATAATGCCCAACTCCATGTTTGTTACAAGGATTAAATGGGAATGTGAAAGCACCTGTAAACTGTGAAAGCTGGGAAATCTTAGGTGGCATACTTCTGTTTCTTCACACTGTTAATGACAGCTGTCAGGCTCAGTCACCCAGCCTCTTCATGTAAATGTTCAATTTTAACCCGCTGTCAGGTTATGTACTACCTGACAGGAGCCCTGAAGATCTTTTTCATCACATGCTTATTATAGTCGACATTTCTGCCACAGTGATGTGCCCAGTAAAGTGAACTTGGTATGGCTTTATTCCATATACGTCAGACCTTGGCAGTAATGATTTATTGAAAAGGTGAACATTTGGTACTGAGTGTTATTAGAAAAGAATGAAGCCTAGTAATGTGGGAGATAGAGAAGACATTTAGTAATATATCATGCTGTGTTTCATAGGATACACAGTCTTGCAAATTAGAAAGATGAGAATAATTTTATCAAATCAAGAATTAAAGCCTTTGAAACTACTAAACCAGTGTCATTTCTGCTGACCTACTGGGTTGGCATTGGCTCCGTTCCTTTAGGCAATTTAGTAAGTTTTGCTTTTCAGCCAGCAACTAATGAATAGGCTGACAGTGGAAAGTTTCTGTAACCAGAATACTCAGAGTTTCTACAAATCATTGCTCCCAAGAATTGTAAGTGGAGTAATATATTCTGCTATTTCATGATGGATTATTTTCATGTCTTCATATTTCATCACATGGATTTTTTCCTTTAACTGGATGATTATATGATTGTCTTATACATCATTGTCCCCTGGTGATTAATCTTTAAATAATCTCGTTTAAACACAGGATGGGAATTATCTTTAAAAGAAGTCAGTGAGGTGCTTTACTGTATATAAAATGCATGTTTACAATGCATGCTTCACATCAGTTATCCTTTTACATCGTTTAATTTATTGTTCCAAGCAATGCACAAGATTCTCCTAGGAAATGCACAATTCATGGAAAATATGGTATGTTTTTCTTTGTCTATAATAAAATTTACGCTTTATATAGAGAAGCTAAAGAGACACAAGTAGAACAATTTATAAAAAAATACTTGAGAAGGTACAGTTTGACATAAAGGAAGATTGTACACACTGAATATACAGAGTGCCACGGTGTGGGAGACTTTTCCCAGACCCTCCAAGACTGCAAGAATATAAATGTGTTTGAGTCCATTGGCTTAAGTTAAGTTACCCTGTCTTGCTGATTCTTCCTTATGTCTTTGGTTGGTTTATTTCTCTCCTCATATGCTAGCCCCTGCTTTATTTCAGATCCTCATAATTTCCTTCTTCACAGAGATGGCTACCAATGTGGTAGCTTGTTCACCTGTCTTTAGTCTCTTTCATGCTCCAGTGTAAGCTGTCCAAACCTACAAGAGTAAGCTTTTTCATATTTGAAAAAATATGAAAAATTTCATTCATTCATTTTTCATATTTGAAAAAAATACTATTGTATTTTACTCTTTATTTATCAAACATTGACTTCAGACTCAATTAGAGGGGCACCTGGGTGGCTTAGTTGGTTAAGCGTCTGACTTCAGCTCAGGTCATGATCTTGCGGTTTGTGAGTTCGAGCCCCGCATCAGGCTCTGTGCTGACAGCTCAGAGCCTGGAGCCTGCTTCAGATTCTGTCTGTCTGTCTGTCTCTCTTTTTCTTTCTTTCTCTCGGCTCCTCCCTCTCTACCTTGTACTCTGTCTCTCCCTCTCTAAGATAAACAAACATTAACAAAATTTAAGGAGAAAGACTCAGACAACTCCACTTTAATACCCACAAAACAGTGGCAGGGGAACACAGTGTCTGCCTAAAAATCCAGCAAACTCTGCCAACTCACATATACAGCCCCTCACCTTGCTCTCTGCCACTGCCTGGTTTATTTTTTGATCAAATTCAAGTTTGGTCTCACCTAGCACTCCTCTTGCTTTTCCTATAGGTAGGCATTACCTTTCATAACTAGTTCCTTCTCTATGTCCATCTGTGACACTGGTTGATATAGCACCACCAGTTTTGAGATTTGCTAAAATGGGTTCCTCACTGCTGGCCTGCATTAGCATCCCGGGACTGTGGCAACAGTCTCTCATATGCTCCAGTGCCTGCACCTGCTCCCTCCTGCCTGCTGCAGTGATTGTAAAAGGATTTTCCATGGAGATCTGCAAAATGTTTGTAAGGTTTTAATGAATAAAAAGGGTTCCAAGAACAAACAACTATGAAAAATGGTGTCTTTACTGCAAGGCTTCTCAGAGCTTTTGATATGTTAATAAGCATTGTGATATGCTAATGTGAATTGGGACTCTCAGAGAGAGAGAGCTAATGGAAAACTTATTTGATCCAGAAACTTTTTTTTTTTTTTTTAGACCAACATCTGTTAAAGTCATAGAGAAGTATAGTGTTTGAAAAGATGACAGTTTGCAAATTCTGGACTGCTCCATCAGATCAAATTCCTTACAACTTATAAGTCATTTTGCCTTCTCTAGACATAGTTTTCTCATTTCACTTATATCTTTTTCAACATTTACTGTTCCTTCTAAGCTCTCAGGGTCAGCTAAATTAGTCCATATACAGTCCCAGCAAAAGAAGAATGCAGGTGTTTCACCTTCTAGAGCATTGGTTTTATACTTTATACCCATTCCGATGACTATAAAAAGAGATTTGGGGAATATGCTAGGCTGGGAGGGAATGACATGATTCCTTTTAGGCACCACATGAGGCAGCTTGTGAGGTACAGTCACCCAAATAAAGGCACTTGCAACATGAGATGGTAGGGTATGCAAGCAAAGTAGCTTTCAGGGCCAGATACTAGTTGATCCCATGAATGGCCAGTCTTCCTCCAGGAGTGAGTTCTGATGCAAATGGCAATCAGAAGCCCATAAACCACATCTCTTACAATGAGGGACAGGATCCTAGGAAGAGGAATTGGAATAAGGTGGGATGACCCATGGTGTCCCTGATTTACCTGGAACAGATCAACTAATTCCTGTTGTCCCGACGTAACCATTAAGAATGCCCTCTTTTCCTCTCAGAAAGGTGTTGGTTTGAACGATTAATTGGACAGCCACCTTAGATAAGAGAGGAGAGAAGAGCCAGGAGAGGAACAGTATGTCCTAAAAGTGAAGGAGATTGCACTGTTTAAAAGGAAGAGAGAAATGAGAGTTGTCAAGGGCAGTGTTAAGTCAGCGATGATGAGGCTAACCTTAATGTAGAACAGTCTCAGTAGGAAAGTAAAGTCAACCTGTTCGGTTTTGACCTTATTCACCCTTCCAGTGCGTTTTGCAAATGTACAATTATTTAATGATCAGGATTCATACTGTGTTGATATTTTGTCAGATTTCTGACACATTATTTAGCACAGTTTTAAGGAAGATGAGAAAATTCATAATCATTCCTAAGCCTAGAGTTTTATAACCATATTAAAAATTTTAAATATGTATATAAAATTGCACATCTCCATATCTCCCACAGGGCCTACCATTGTGTTTACACACAGTAAGCACTTGATACATGTGTGCTTCATGTGATCACAAGCCCTGACTATTGGCCAATGCAAAGGGGGCCCATTATATTTATAAAATGGCTAAAATACCATTTTTTAAAGTGTCAAATTGTGCATAAAATTTAATGTCTCTATGCTCACACAAACTAGCTTTATAATTTCACCAAACAAGGGACAGAGTCCCTATCACTGTTGTAATTGTTTCATTTTTGCCAGCAACTTTTGTCAGTGACACACTTTGTTGAAGAATATCTAGTTATTCTTGAGGATTATGAAGGAGATAGATAATACTGGCCCTGGCTTAAAAAGCTTAAAGAATACATTCATTCAATGATATAATGTCTTTCCTTTGATGAAGTGTTTGCTATGCATTACATGAAATTCTAATAGGTAGTAAGATTGTTCATACCCTGTATAGGCAGCTGGAGAGATACAGTCATGCTAATGTTGTTATACTCAGAGTCAGAGAAAGCCTCACATCCCTTTATTTATAGAAGGCTGAATTAACTTTCATTCCCTGGGCAAAACTCTGACTTGGTTTAAAAAAAAGAGTCAAGAATATAGTTACTTACTCATAGTAGCTCAGAATAAAAGTGGGGAAGTGATAAAATAACTTATGGGGGGAAAATGTACTGGATCTGGCAGATAGATACATTTTACCATTGTATACATCCTATAGTTTCTTTCAGAATGCCTTTACCTTATAGGCTATGTGCATATACTGAATATTTTTTAAAAATGTTTATTTATCTTGAGAGAGAGAGAGAGAGCATATGTGGTCAAGTAGGAAAGGGAGAGAGAGAGAGAGAGAGAGAGAGAGAGAATACCAAGCAGGTTCCGTGCTGTTAGCACAGAGCCCAACAAGGGGTTTGATCTCACAAGCCATGAGATCATGACCTGAGCCAAAATCAAGAGCCAGACGCTCAACTGACTGAGACATCCAGGTGCCTCTATACTCAAGGAGAAGAATAAAATCATAAAATTTTAGTATTTTAGGAAATTTTGCCTGGTGTCCATGTGCACATTGCATTATAATGGAGAATGGAAATAAGGGGAACAGCTGGGAAGTTGTTATGGTCACACTAGCCATGGGATGATAAGACGAGATTCCGAGATGTTAATAGAAAGGAAGCTGTAAGAGTTCATCTGAAGGCAGAATGAAAAACTCTTAGTAAACCATTTCATAAAGGGGTCTTACAGAGAGAGAGGAGCCAGCAATGGACCAGAGAACAGCAGCGATGCTCTTGATGCTCTTGATCAAAATGTTTCCTTGATCAAAATGTTTCCTTCATAAAATTGTTCGGTTTTGCCTTTGGAAGTTGTTACTTTGTCTGCATCTCCACCACATAAAGGATCTCTAGATAATGTATGTTGAGACAATGGTCACAGAAAGAAATGCACAGTATCTCATCTCCCTTCCCAGCACCAGACTGAAAGGCTTCCCCCCCACCCCCACCACCCAAAATGCTGTTTATCTGGTTTGGAAACTTGGTGTTTAGTGTATTTCCAGATAGAAGGGAAACAGGAGAATACTGACAAGCAGATAGATCTCTAGACTGGACAAGATACTCTGCCCAGTTATTTAAAGAAAGGATTCAGAGATGGCTGAGAACATATTTATTTGTTGCTGAGTTCAGTGGGTTGATCCTAATAATTGAGAAAAATAGAAGGAGGAGCCCAAGTGAAGGCCATTGCAATCATTTCAAAGTGATGACACGGCATCTAAACTAGATTATAATGGGGAGTCACAGGACGCAGCAATAATTTAAGAATGTACAATGTAAGGAGGGGGATGGGGAGACTATAAATGTTAGATTTGTATTTCTCATGTCCCCTGGATATTTTGCCTTCTAAGATTCAAAAATTGGGAATTCCATTCCATCAGTTAAGTACATATCCAAATTTTTGAATTTTTAAGTCAGTCAAAATAATGATTAATGCTTGATTAGTATTGACATGTATCATAGTACATAATAGTGTATCATAGTGACTAAGCTGTTAACAAAGTGAACTAGAATTTTCTTTTTGTGTTACAAAGATATTAATAAATTTTATTTTCTACTGCATTAAATGACATTTGAGTAATGTGGCATAGCAGATTTGAGGACTTCTCATCTGTATTCATGTAAGCATATCCTAGTTTAGTGATGGGGCCCTAAAACAGTTCTTGGCACCTTTCACGTAAGGGGTGTATCCTGTTTCTATTTGACCTATAATCTAGGCCCTGAGAGTATTTGATTCTTTGGGATCCACTGTTGATACTTAAGAACATTTGGTCAGATCAACGTTTAGTAAACAGCTAACATTGGCTATAAGAGGTCTTCTATGGGACAGGATGATTATTATTTGCAATATCAATCTTAAAGTTGATAATGGTATTAAGCTGAGTAGTTACTGAGACTGAAGCTCTGACCTGACTTTGGGCAGATTAATTTCCTGAATTTGTTTTCTTATGTTTACAATAAGGATAAAATAGTAACTTAGAGTGATTTTGTGAGTTTGATGAGATAACATATGTAAGGCTCATAATAAGCACTAAGTAAAGTTTACAATTACCATTAATATCTTGGATTTTTTTTAAGTTTTACTTATTTTTGAGAGAAAGAGGAAACAGAGCATGAGTGGGAGAAGAGCAGAGAAAGAGGGAGACACAGAGTCAGAAGCAGGCTCCAGGCTCTGAGCTGTCAGCACAGAGCCCGACGTGGGGCTCAAACCTGCAAACCATGAGATCATGACCTGGCCAAAGTCGGATGCTTAACTGACTGAGTAACCCAGACACCCAACATCTTCGATTTTTAATGGCCTTTCACGAATATCTCACCTGGGAACTGACCCAATTGTCCTTTAAGGAGATTTATAGCTTCTTCCTTTCTAAAAATGCAAATAACTTATGCTTTTTCTAAAAAGGTACATGCTTATTGTAAAAATTTAAATACAGACTAGCTTAAGCAACACAAAAATCCCCACAAATTCCATTTTCCAAATATAGCCAACTAACATTTTATAAACATCCTTGTAGCCCTGTTTCTGTATATATCTATAAATCGAAAGCAAACTTGCTTAATATCATCTCTGCCACATTCTGTTGGAGGTCATGAATTCAGCCCAGATGGAAAGAAATAGATTCCACCTATGGTAGGAAAAGCAATGACGTCTCAATGCAAAGACATGTGCATACCAACATGGAAAAAAAATTGTGGCCATATTTTGAAATCCACGATGAGGAAATTACACAACGATTTAGAAGTCAGAATGAATTGTACTGAAGATGAGCAGGAAGTTAGGCTGCAGAGGACACAGGAAGCTCTTGGCTGTATGCTCCACAGGTACTGTTCTTGGAAGGCTTCAGGTTGTTGGAAGTTCCACTGCAGTCCTTGGATCTTGGATCAGTAATACTTGTGTTTTGGCAAAAAGGTATCTTATTTCAAATATTATATCTGGTGCTTCCATAATTAAGCACAATAGTAACACTTTTGTAATAGTACAAAATAAACAGAAAAGAACCATAAGCAAAAGAAATTTTATTTTCACCTTAATTATACCATTCTGGACTCACTTTATTTTCTCTTTTTTTCCTGCAGCTGATAAAGCTGGACTTTTAAGTAGGTAGAGCAGGTTGATTTGCATTTTATAACTTGAGCAGAGGAAAATCCCTGTATCAAAAATCATTGTACTGTTGTATTCTGAATCTCACCGTTATAGTTTCCTTGTTTTGTTTTTAAAGTTTTTTAAATAAAAAGATACAATATAAGAATTTATAAATATCCTGAAAAGTACAACTTATATATATCATTATCATCTGTTCATCAGATTAGATCATAATTGAACTCTGTGTGTGTGTGTGTGTGTGTGTGTGAGAGAGAGAGAGAGAGAGAGAGAGAATGGAGATGGCAGAGGAGAAAAATGCCTTATCCTAAGTTAACAGAGGAAAAAAAATATTGGAAACAAAGTACAAGTACTAAAAGTATGTGTTGTTCCTTGAAACCAAAACAGTAACAATTTTTAGACATAGAAAAAAAAAGTCTTAATTGCAGAAACAGAAAGGTCTATCATGCTATCTTTTCCAAGCTGGTATTCTATTTTTTTGTGTCTGTGCTGACTCTTGCCAAGCTTGGCATCACCTGATATGAACATATCTGATTGTCCTTTAATCATTTGAACTCAGCTGAAGTTTAAGTCTTACTTTGTAACTATGATTTTTGAAAAATAATGTAAAAAAAAAGTATCTCCTTTCCCTTGGGGCATGTCTGAGTGACTGTTCATCACCAGCAAGCTCTGTCTGTGTGCTTTTTATTTCCAAACCTCCTCACATTTCTCCTTCTTCTGTCTCTAAGATGTCTCTAGAATTTGAGGAACATAAGAGTGACCAGTGTCCCAAGGATGGCAGATCAAGCTATGCCCTTGCTTGAGATGGTGTTCAGTACCTAAGACAGCTCCCTCAGAAGTTTTGTGTGTGTGTGTGTGTGTGTGAGAGAGAGAGAGAGAGAGAGAGAGAGAAAACTAGCCTTTGTATCAGCTGGACAATGCATCAACCAGGAGGTTGTGATATCCTGAGCAATGAGGTAGGCCCCTGTAAGAAGGGGGCTCAGGGTGATGGTAGGTATATTAAAGAAAGGGAACATGTAGCACTAAAAGGAGCTGGGGGCCTCTCAAGATAACACACCATTTTAATCTTTGATTATCTTTGGTTACCTGATATATTTTGATGCACTTTAGGAAACATTGTTTGATTTATAATAAATGACTTAGAAATGATGAGGTCAGTATTCATTGGGTATCTATTGTTATTGATCTATTATCATTCCTCTTATTTCAGGATCATTGTTCTATATTTTCCAGCTAGTCTTTATTAAAGTTACAAAAACCTCTATAGCTATATAATCAAAGTAAGTATGCTAATTTTACTAGAAGTCTGAATGAACTGTGCTCGATTAGAAAGAAAAGAAGAAAATAGATTTACTTAGCATAAAAAAAATAGAATAACTGTCACAGAAGGATCATGTGAAGATCAAGCTATTTTGATCCTTTGACTGTTTTTTTATATTAAATATAATTTATTGTCAAATTCGTTTCCATTGATTCTTTGTTCTTACTTTAATTTCTTGGAGTTCTTTTGAATGAACAAAACTTTTACATCTTTTCAGTCATCTCCTTCCCTCCCTTTCCTTCCATCTTTGATGTTACATTAGTAACTTGTTAACATTGGATTATGTTTTTTATTATATGTATTAATTTGTATTATTATATATATTAATTTTATAAAATTAAGTGATTCTTTAGGGCACATAAGAAATAATATCAATAATCACTGCCATTCAATTATTGAGACAATTTTGATATAGTCAGTTGTTATGGCATTCATGGATTGTCCATAAGCTGATGCAATCTGTCCAATATTATGCTATAACTCGCTAAATTCTGAAAATTGTCCCTCTGTGTCCCAACTCATCTCACTAGTTGACACTTAATTCAAATAATGATTTAATCAACTTGGAATTCCCCCATTCAAAATTCTTACATCCCTTAGAGAGAGTATATTAAATAGTTTTCAGTATTTAATATAAAGTAGTAAGATTCATCTCTAACTGGATAATTGGCACATTTCACATACTAGCTGAAATGGGGCACAGATTGAGTGAGGTTGGGAAAGAGAAAATATCTGCTCATAAGTGGATACCTGGAGGGTGCCTACATATATGGGTCATTGCAAAAAAGGAGCATCCAGGAAAGCCAGGAGCCATTATGAGAGAGCTGGAAAGAGAGTAAGACTTTGAAACTGCAGGTTCCTGAAGATCAGCTTCTTCACTTTGTTCTAAGACCAACAGGAATCATTTCATGTGTCTTAACAGGCTGGGAGCTACACATATAATCACAGATTGATGGAACATTTTCCTTCTATATCTTAAATATCATTGTTAAAGGTGGACGTTAGTGAATATAAATAGAAAGGGAAATGATGGTTAAACCACCTGCAAGGCTGTAAGGTTACCAGAAATTCATTCTCATAGCAACATTTTAAATCGCTCAGTCTACAGCCAATGTTTACTTGCCAAGGTTTATAAGAAGATAATTAGGAAAAGTAAATGTTGGATGTCATCATGAATGGGCACAAAAAGTCTAAAATGTAAAAAATCATTAACGAAATGAATAGATGCAGCTTGACCTAAGGAGCAAACAAAATGAAGTGACTAGAGAACATAATTCCTTCAGAGACCCAGGTAGCATCATCTTCTCTGTTTTTTGTGAGCAACTCATAAGAGTGGAAGCTGAGTTACAATTAATTCGCTGAACATAGATTTTTTTGTTTGACTCTGCAAATTATTTAACCATGAGAAATAAAGCATATTTAGTTTTTATGTTTGGGCTGGCTATAAGTTTATTTGTGAATTTCTATAAACCATGAAAAGGAAAAAATCATTAACCTTCTTTCAAAGAATGTGTTTGGGAGAATTAAAGACTATATATTTTTTTTTTGGGGGGGACAGAGAGAGACAGAGCATGAACGGGGGAGGGGCAGAGAGAGAGGGAGACACAGAATCGGAAACAGGCTCCAGGCTCCGAGCCATCAGCCCAGAGCCCGACGCGGGGCTGGAACTCACAGACCGCGAGATCGTGACCTGGCTGAAGTCGGACGCTTAACCGACTGCGCCACCCAGGCGCCCCAAGACTATATTTTCTAGAGAAAGTAGTGGCCACTACTTGAGAGCAGGAATTCTCTCTCTCTTTTTATCATCATATCCCTAGTGGCTAGTGTAGTGGCTGGTATAAAATAAATGTTCAATAAATATCTACTGATATCTACAATGTTGAATGAATAAGGAAATCTATGACTCGTTATAATGGCATTATTCAATCTTTTAATCTGTGCCTCCTTTTAAATACATTAAACATTCATGACCTTAATGTTTATATTATAAAAAAATAGGTGTTTTGGATTTGAAAATATAAAGTATATTAAATATTTTAAAAGTATTTCCTAAAATATACTCTTGGGCTCTGATGTACATCATGAGGAGCTCACTCCCCTCCTCCCCCAGTTCTCTCTCCTGTTGAGAATCCATTTATTTTATTAGGGTTTAAATTATTTTAGTTGTATAACTAATCAAACTTAGCAGCTTAAAATAAGAACAGCCATTTATTTTTGCCTTGAGTCTAATTTATGTATAGATAAGAATGCATGACTTATTTCTGGTCCATGTGGTATCAGCTTGGGTGGCTTGAATGGGTCTGTAAGATCCACTTCTTAGTTGGCTCAGCTACCAACATGGCTTGTTAGCTTATGTTGTCAAGCCATGCACTGCACACATAGTTATAGATTGATGGGACATTTTCCATCATATCTTAACTATCAGTATTAAATATAAATATGAATGGAAAGAAACGTTTTATTGAACCACCTGTATAGCCTTAAGTGTTACCAGAATATTCTTCTCATATCAACATTTCAAGTTGTTCAATTTAAGGCCAGTGATTAGTTGGGAGCTTAGCTAAGCTATTGGCTAGGTGCCTTGATTCCCCTTCATGTGGGTCCTTCTAGAAGAATGCATGGGCTTCCTTACAACATGGAAACTACATTCCAAGGGCAGATGTTGAAAAAGCAAGAAATCAGAGGTTTCCAGTTTCCTAAGGCCTGGGCCCAGCTAATGGCATATGAATACAGTAACCATATTCAATACCTAGATTCAAAGGGAAGGGATATAGACCCTGTCTGTGAATGGAAGAGGTGTCAGAGGTTTGTGGCTATCTTTAATCTACCATCATTATCTTCAAAATAATTCCTTTGTGTGAATTAGAAAATAAAAGACTTTTAGGTAAGGCATTTACAGATCTGTATGCCAGAATTACCAAGACTTTAAATATGATAAGCTTGCAAAAGTAGCTTGTCTAAAGTTGTCCTAAGCCTAAAAGGCTACAGGAGTGCATGTAAAAAGAGGTTTATCAAATGTTAATAAATTAGCCTAATTATTATTAGTAAAGTAGGTGAGTTGATTATATCGCATTGCATTCAAAGGGTAAAATTATATAACAGGCCTCTATAAAACTAGCCAGGCCAAACATGGGCATTTATGTTTGGTGAATGATAATGGGTCTTCCCAATTTATTTATTATCTTAATATAGCCAAAGCATACGTCACCTTAACTTCTAAACATTTTATTCTTCTACTCACATTAATGATGTGTATTCCTTCCATGTTTTTGTATCACCAATAATAAGACTTTGATTAGAAAGAAGGATGTTTCTGAAAAATTGCTTCTTAGGTTTTTGGTGTGTGAAAATACTAGAAAAAATATTTGAATACTCAGGATGTTCCAGAATCTGGTGTGTGTTCTAGAAATATAGTAGGGAGTACAAAGAACAAGGTCTGAAATATAGCAGTAAGCAAAAAGGACAAGACCTATGCCTGTACTCATGGAATTTGCATTTCTAATGGGGAAGATAGAGAAGTAAGTAGATAAGCAAGTAAATAAATAAAAATAAAGTGGTGATAAATAAAATTAAGATCTCAGGTGTAGCAAGTTAATGGAGAGTGGTCTTGGAGAAAGGCGATGTTTAGAAAGGTGATCACAGAAGCCCTCTGTGGTGAGCTGGGTTTTGAACAGAGATCTGAATGAGGAGAGAAAATGGATCAGGTAAAGATCTTGGAGAAGAGTGTTCTAGGTAGAAGGAACAGTTAGTGAAAGGGTGCTGATGCATTAATGACTGGATATTAGAGTAGCAGCAAGAGGGGTAGTATGACTGGAACAGAAGGAATGAGGGAAGGCTGGTAGAAGTTAGGATTAGGGAGGGAGGCAGTGCTCTGATTATAGTGTCCTTGGGACATCACCAGGTTGGATTTAAGTCTAAGAGTGATAGGAAAGGGTTGAGGTAGAGAGGCCCAAGATAATTTCATTCTTTTTTTAAAAAAAGATTATTCTTTCTGCTGTGTGAAAAATTGTTTGCTAGCTATTTCAATGACGACGATGATGAAGACGATGATGATGATAGTGGTGGTGATGATGGTGGAATATAACATTTCATGGAGGCTTACTCCCTATTGGATTCTCTTTTTAAAACTGTTTTATTTGAATCATCTCATTTAACATGATTAAACCCCTTTGTGAAGATTCTATTGTAATTTTAAAGCTGTAAGTGAAGAAATAGAAGCTCAGAAAGTAATTGGCCCATGGAAACACAGCTAGCTAGTGGAAAAGCACAAAGAGAATGCAAGGGTACTGGTAAAGGTGGTGAGCTGTGACTGAACTGAGGCTATATTCTGAAGGTAGAGGCAACAGGAATTGCTGATGCATTAGGGATAGGAAACGAACCAAAGAGTGAATTGAAGGATGACTTTGTAGCTTTTGGTCCGAGCTACTAGCTGTGGCTTTACAAATTTCTGAGATAAAGGTACATTTGGTTGTTGGAGAGAGGGTGTTGTAAATTAAGAGTTCTTTTTTGGGTATGTTTAACTTGAATGGCTATTAGATATCCAACAAGGTAAGCATGTCTATAATTCGGGAGACAGGTCTTACTTTGGGAATTAGCAGCAGAAAGATAGTTTTTACTGAGATCTGTTTACCTCATTATTGTGTGTTATGCCTCAGGGCCTCTCTCCTTAGATGTGTGCCCATTTACTGGAATGAAAAAGACAAGAAATAACAAGTGTTGGAAAGGATTTAGAGAAAAAGGAACTCTTGTGCACTGTTGGTGGGAATTGGTATAGCCACTGTGGAAAACAGTATGGAGGTTCCTCAAAAAATTAAAAACAGAATTACCCTATGACTATAATTCCACTACTGAGTGTTTACCCAAAGAAAGTGAAAACACTAATTCAAAAAGTATATGCTCCCCTATGTTTATTGCATTATTTACAATAGCCAAGATATGGAAGCAACCCAACTGTCCATCTGTAGATGAATGTATAAAGATGATGTGTATTGGGGCCTTTTGGTGGCCCAGTCGGTTAAGTGTCCGACTTCAGCTCAGGTCATGATCTTGTGGTTTGTGGGTTCAAGCCCTGCATTGAACTCTGTGCTGACAGTTCAGAGCCTGGAGCCTGCTTCAGATTCTGTGTTTCCCCTCTCTCTGCCCCTCCCCTGCTCCCCCAAAATGAATACACATTACAAAATTTGAAAAAAAAGATGATGTGTATGTATATATAATGAAAAATGACTCAGCCCTAAGAAAGGATAAGATCTTACCATTTGTGGTAGCACAGATGGATTTAGAAGATATTATGCTAAGTGAAATAAGTCAGATAGAGAAAGATAGATACCATATGGTTTTACTTATATGTGGAATCTCAGAAAACAAAACAAATGAACAAACAAACAAACAAACAGCAGAAACAGACCCATAAATACGAAGAGCAAATTGATGATTGCCAGAGGGGACAGGGTAGAGGGACAGGCAAAATGGGTGAAGGGGAATGGGAGATATAGGCTTCCCGTTTAGGAATGAATAAGTCATGGGGATAAAAGGCACAGCATAGGAAATATAGTCAATGGTATTGTAATGGCATTGAATGCTGACAGATGGAGTGAAGCATAACTTATAGACTTGTAGAATCACTGCGTTGTACACCTGAAACTAATGCAACATGTGTCAACTATACTTCAATTTATAAAAAAGAAAATTAGGGGAAATCCATAGAAGCAGAAATGGCATTCCCACTGGTATTAAATTCTGCTCCACCTCCCCCCCCCCCCCCAACCCAGTTAAGACCCAAACAGATTTTGAAGATTCAGAGTTATTAAAACTTTTTGGAGTGATCTGTTGTGTCCTAATCAAGGGAGAATGAGAGGGAGGACCAAAAGTTCTCCAAGGGACTGGAAAAGTACTAATGAATAAAAAAGATATTGGGGTGTCTTGGTGGCTCAGTTAGTTGAGCTGCTGACTTTGGCTCAGGTCATGATCTCACGGTTCTGAGTTCCAGCCCCACCTGGGGCTCTGTGCTGACAGCCTAGAGCCTGGAGACTGCTTTGGATTCTCTGTCTCCCTCTCTCTCTGCCTCTCCCCCACTTGTGCTCTCTCTCTTAAAAGTAAACATTAAAAAAATAAAATAAAAAAAGATAAGATTAGTTGATGATGGCCACATTGCTGCCAAATATAAATGCTATTAAAAATGGACATTTTGGCGAACACACACACAGATGTGCCCCTTTATCCTGGGAACACAGACTGTGGTGGGAAGTGGTGTTATTGCTTGCTATGAAATATCGTACTTATTGTTACTCTAGTTTTGAAATGTATGCTAGTCCTAAACACTGAAAATATTTTTAAGGAAGAGGACCTGTATGTATGATAAAATTTTATAAAATTATACACCAAAAAATGAGTGCATGTAAAACAATAATGAAATATGGATAAGGTCTACAGTCTTGTTAATTGTTTTGTACCATTTTCAATTTCCTGGTTTTGATAAATTACTTTAGTTGTGTGAGATGTCATCAAGAGAAGCTGCATGTGGGTACATGTGAACTCTCTGCATGATTTTTACAACTTATGTCAAAGTAAAAAAAAATTTAATATAAGTACATATAATTGAATAGGTCTTACCTTTAATTATGACCTTGTTTAGTCCTACCCACCACACTCACATGAAAATGGGGGGCAGAAGTGGATATATTTGTAATATGCTTAACTTAATGGACGTTGATTATATCCTTCATTTATTAATGCTGTACACTTTTAATACTTTGGCAGTTTTATTCATGCTTTAGTGCTTAAAATGTTTATATGAGCAGAATGTGTGCATATTTAGTGTACCCAAAAGGATGAAATGTGTGGTAATTTGTTAAACTAAAAGGCAGTAGAAAGACACTTTGGCAAATATAGCATATTGCAAGCATTCTAGGGAGCCAAACAAGCTAAACATGTCAAAATAATAGGTAGTCCTCTGATATTTATTGACAACTTATAATAGCAAAACACTATTCAAAAAAATGATTGTAGAATTATTTTATTAACCTCTGAAATGCTCATTATTTTAAAAATATAAATTCTCTTTATTTCTCTTTTCTGAAAATGAAAAACTTCCATATTCGTTACATGATTCATCTACTCTAATTTGTTCACATTATTTCTGTATTTGTCTTTCCTAATAGCAACAACGACAAAATACAGATGTTAAATCTGTGATAACCTATTTTTTGTTTTTGTTTTTAAATATAAACAAAGATTTAAAGACCATCTTGCCATTGGCAACAACATGGATAGAGCTAGATAATATAATGCTGAATGAAATAAGTCAGTTGGAGAAAGACAAATACCATATGATCTCACTCATATGTGGAATTTAAGAAACAAAACAAACAAGTAAAGGGGCGGGGGAGAGAGAGGTAACCGAAGAAACAGACTCTTAACTATAGTGAACAAGATGATGGTTACCAGAGGTTACCAGAGGTGGGTGCGAGGATGGCTGAAATGGGTGAAGGGGATGAAGTACACTTATGATGAGTACTGAGTAATATATAGAATTGTCAAATCACTATACTGTATACCTGAAACAAATGTAACACCGTATGTTAACTCTACTGGGAATGAATGAATGAATGAACAAGTAAATTAATAAATAAATACCCAGTTGAGACATGTCAGCACTATATTGTTTCTATTAAGTTTTAACAAAACATCTTCTGCCTTAAAAATTGTTTTGTACTGGGACGCCTGGGTGGCTCAGTCAGTAAAGCGTCCAACTTGAGCTCAGGTCATGATCTCACACTCCATGAGTTCAAGCCCTGCGTCTTGCTCTGTACTGACAGCTTGGAGCTTGGACCCTGCTTCAGATTCTGTGTCTCCCTCTCTCTGCTCCTCCCCCGCTCATGCTCTGTCTCTCTCACTCTCAAAAATGAATAAATGTTAAAAAAATTAAAAAAAAAAATTGTTCTGTCCTGGTATCAAAATCTCTAAATGACAGAAAAGAAAGAAACAACTGAGTAAATGCTTATAAAATCATGGCTTTCTGTTGTAAAATTGTAATTTGTTGTACTCAAACAACTGTTCTTAAAAAACCAAATGATTTTCTGAAAATAGATTAAGGTTTTGAAGTTGCTTCACTAGCTTGATTTTATACCACTTTCTTCAGATGGGATTTGGCTGATGAAATTGCAAAATGAAACAGACCATACTTTGTTTGGAGGAGTCATTTTTCAGATGGTTTTGAGGATATAGAATGGAAGTGACCATTGTCTGAAACTCCACTTATTTGTGAATTGCTTATGGAATATATGTGGTTGCTAAACATTGTGTTTATGAATATCAAGGGGAATAAAGTACTGCCCCTTTTCAAAAGAGCGTACTGTCAATCAAGGGCTGGAACCAAAGAGACAGGATAGGGTAGGGTAGGGTTAGATTGGAGGTATGTTGAATTTGGGCTGACTTCAACTGCTTTTAAAGATGAGGTTAATATTAGTAGCCTGACCACATCTGGAGAGAGAAGAGTTGGTGAATTATGGGTTGAGGGAGGGCATAGCAGTCAGGGGAATTAAAAAACTGTATTGCATTCATAGGGCCCTACAGGTAAATAACAGTGGTTTGCAAGTTGGCCTTTCTCTTAATTAAAACGATGGAATAAAAAAACTTGCAATGCTAGGATTAAACATGAGTTTAATAACTGGAATTTTCAGGCAATTCCGAAATTTTAATTTAGATGTTAATTCTAATCCTGTTTCTTTCCAGAACCTCCTTTAAAAAGAATTCTTTAATTTGTCTTCACTCCTTATATTTCTGATGTTCTGTTAAAAATATTTACAAGCAGGGAAGTATTACAGAAGCTGAAAGAAGCAAGCAATGATAAAGAGCATACATTTCTAAACTGGATCATCAATCCCTGGAAAACTTAAATTGATTAGGCTTCATTCAGGAGGACAAGGCTGCCGGATATCTTTAGTCATAAGGCTACAATTCCTTAGGCAAATTTTAACGTTGGATCATCTAATTCTTTACAAAATTCATTAACCACTCTCATGTTTTGCCATGTTAACTAGGATAGCACATGCTCATAAAGCCATGTTTGTCATACTGAAGAACATTTCCTGAATGAATACCTAATTCCAGGTACTCTTCTCAGGGCTTAACATGAGTTAATCTCAAAAAGTTTGTAAAGACATTGCTGTCAAATGATTCATTGACTTGGCCAATATTCATATTTATTTTTACTTGGGATATTTGTTTTATTTTCATTATTTCTTCTCTTTCAGCTCTTCTTTATGCAACCATTTTTGGAAACGTTACCACAATTTTCCAGCAAATGTATGCCAACACCAACCGATACCATGAGATGCTGAATAATGTACGGGACTTTCTGAAACTGTATCAGGTCCCCAAAGGGCTTAGTGAACGAGTCATGGATTATATCGTCTCAACATGGTCCATGTCAAAAGGCATTGACACAGAGAAGGTATGCATCATTATTATTGTTGTTATTTATTTTCCATTCCAATGGGATCTTCTGATGCCTATAGCTTTACCACTGTATACTGCTTCCTAAGTGACATATCAGTCAATCATAGTATCTATTGAGTGCTGAGAAGGTGAAAAGCACTCAACCATTAATCATCAGTGTAGAAATTATGGTTTCTGTAAACAACTGATTACTCCATTTCCCTAAAACACTTGTTACGACTCAGAGTAATTTGCTGCATTCCTCTAGAATTAACAGTGCTGCCGTCTCTTCGGGTTGATTTTATTTTTAATTTCTCCTTTGACTTTTTGCCCATCTAAAATTTAGAAAGAAATGGTTTTGCTTATAAACTAAAAAGTTCTATGTCTTCTGTGCTGTCCTCTACTTAAATCTCTCCCCTTTCTCACACATATTTACAAAGCAACTTACAATTATTTATTTTCCTCTTCTCCTTACACAAATCTGTAAAGTGGATACCACCTCATTCATCTGACATCTCTATTTTCTTATATCTCACTTGTCTCTTCATGAAACCTCTTCTAATTCTTCCCATCTATTTCCTACCAGGGGCAAAGAAGGACCCAAAGTCCTCCTTAAAAAAAACAAATAAAAAAAAATAAATTCTGATTTCCTACACCCAGCTGATTCACATCAAATATGGGGAATGGATAGTAGGGCTTGAACATGAGTTTTAGAAAAAACTGATCTTGAACTGTTTTACTTTATAAGAATCAGTGGAGACCATTATTTTTAGGTACTGAATTTTTGACATGCTAATCAGATAGTACATTACCTTCCTTGCCATTTCCCACAAATTTGATTTGTTCTTTTCATCATATGATGTTGACTTGGAGTTTTTCTTTAAGATCTGCTCAGTAAGTACCTTTCAATGTCAAAGGGAAAGAGCAAATGAACCAAGCAATGTTCAGTCAGAGGAGTTTCATTTAGGTAGTTCTAAGTCAGAGCAGCTGTTGTTAGGAGCAGATGGTTGAGGGGATATTTAGGGACCAGACATGGAAGTGTTGAGGGAGGGAAGCCTTCAGAGGGAGTGCAGATGAGATACTTGGGGGTAATTATGTGAGGAATCATGAAAGAGGGTGAGATTTCCCCCTTCCAACAAGATGCAGTATTAAATTTCTAGTTAAACAGCCATTAAAGTGGAAGATATGACCACAAACAGGAAAAAGACAAACCACCTTCTGTGGAATTTTATTAACGTATGCTCAAGCCAGACAATATGTGGTTAAAAGGAGGGTGTCCGAAAAAAGGAAGAAAATCTTTCTCAGGGACACAGGTGAGGGTCAGTGTTTAGGACATCAGAAGCATGATGTCCTTGGAGGTCCACATTCAGTGAAACTGAGATCAAGAGACAACTGTCTACCTTGTCAATCACCATCTCAGTCAGAAGCTTTTCTTTTCAGAAAATTCAGTGGAGTCACATGGCAGCTGGCAGAAAACATCAGTAAGATGATGGAATAATGGCCTTTTACATTTGAAAAGAGACTGACCTATACTTTAAGCCCAGATCTAGTAAGGGGCAGATTTTTGAGTCCCAGATGCTGGGTTAGTTCAGGAAGGGAGCTGAATAGATTCTCACAAACTTTAAGGACTTGCTCACCTGTCTGCTTCTTGATGGAGTTGGGGTATAGTGCAATGGCATGGGGAATGTCTGAAAGTGGACATACCATGCAGGAGGAAACAATTTCTGGGTTCCTATTATTTACCACTTTCTTTTTGTTTGGTTTGCCTGTTCATCATTTGTGGCAACAGAAATGTACTTCTGATTAGTAGAGTATCCAAAGAGAGTAGAATAATAGGGAAAAAAAGATTGGGAAGCTAATATTAAAGGTAAAATAAACCTTTAGTTCAAATGAAAAGATTCTTAAAGAAATAAGTCAAAGTATTAAAGTGGGTTAGCTTTTGGATAAGAAAAAATCATGAGGGCGCCTGGGTGGCTCAGTTGGTTAAGCATCTGATTCTTGACTTTGGCTCATGGTTTGTGTGATCTAGCTCTGTGTCAGGCTCTGTACTGACAGTGCAGAGCCTTCTTGAGATTCTCTCTCTCCCTCTCCTCCCCAACTTGTGTGAGCGCACTATCTCTCTCAACATAAATAAACATTAAAAAAAATAAAGAAAAAAGAAAAAATCATGCCTCTAACTGAATGGGAAGCCAGAAAGAGTAGTTTTTGACTAATGGGAGAAGCAGAGTTAAATAACTGTGGCAAATACGAAAGCTTTGTTATGCCATGTATAAAACATATCTAAAGTTTAATTTGATGTGGCAGCGAACTCTCCATGCCTGTATTGATTTCTCCCAGCCTATTAAGAAAATCCCCGCCCAAAGACATGAGAGGTAAGCCATGACAGAACTATAAATAAAGGGATATATGCTAAAGTCTGGGCCTGGGAAGGAGGTATATGAGATTCTCACTAATTTCAGAGTCAATGAGGCTGAATTTTAAAATGTATCCTTACAGAAACAGACTCTTAACCCTGAGAACAAACTGATGGTTACCAAAGGGGATGGGTGAAACAGGTGGTGGGGATGAAGGAGTGCACTTGTGATGAGCATCAGGTGTTGCATGGAAGTGATGAATCACTATATTGTACATCTGAAAGTAATGTTATACTGCATGGGAACTAACTGGAATTTAAATAAAAACTTTAAAACAATGTATTCCTGGGGCTCCTGGGTGGCTCAGTCGGTTGGGCGTCTGACTTCGGCTCAGGTCATGATCTTGCAGTTCATGGATTCGGGCCCCACGTTGGGCTCTGTGCTGAATGCTTGCTTGGAGCCTGGAGCTCAGATTCTGTGTCCCTTTCTCTCTCTGCCCCTCCCCCTGCTTGTGCTCTGTCTCACTCTGTCTCTCAAAAATAAATAAATGTAAAAATAAATAAATAAATAAGTAAATACATAAATAATGCATTCTTACCACACCATATCCTATACTGAACCAAAAGAAAAAAAAATTGTCATTCTACTTTGGTTTAGTAGAGAAACTAACAACCACAGCAGAAAACCCACATGCCTGTTAGGTAGGCATTCAGTAATTTGACAAATAAATAGTATATATAACATATAATTTTAAAATATGATAATAAAGTATCCACATATAGACACAAGAATTAGTAGCCAAAGCAAAAAATGGGAATAAATATCTCAGAACTAGAGTTTACTATGGATAAGAACTGAATGTAAGTTAAAGGACATATCACAAAGAAGGAATTGATATATTATTTAGTGTAATTATAAAATGAGCTAAAGATCTAAGAAAATATTTAATGAGGGTTTCCCATATGGCCTAACATAAATATCAGATGGACTGAGTTAAATGCAAAAAGTAAGAAACCATAAACTAGTAAAAAGAAACTATGTGAACATGTTTAATTTATCTTTGTACATATTAAAGCAATGGAATACATAACAAAGTAACTGGTGAATAGATTTGGCTAGAAAATATAAAATCTTTCACACCAAAGACCATGAAAATGAAAATAAGATAGAATATTTGGAACAAATATCACAAATGAAAGGTTAATTACCTTAATATGTAAAATGATTTTGTAAATCAATAAGAATTAAGATGCCTGAGGAGAAAAATTAGCTGAGTACATAGTTTATATAAATATACAAAAATACAAATTATTAATAAACACAAAAATACTATTTTAACTTGTAATAAATACTGAAACAGCAAGAGACCATTTTTAGTATTTCAAATTGCCAAAGATAATGGCCACTCTTGGCAAATGCTGTAGTGACTGACACTATCATATAATTCTGGTTTATATGTAATTTGGTATAGCATTTCCTTTTTTGTTTATTTTTGAGAGAGAGAGAGAAAGAGAGAGAGCCTGAGTGAGGGTGGGGGATGGGCAGAGAGAGGGAGAGAGAGCATGCCAAGCAGGCTCCAGGCTGTCATCTCAGAGCCCAATGTGGTTCAAACCCACAAATCATGAGATTATGATCTGAGCTGAAATCAAGAGTCAGTCGCTTAACTGACTGACCCACCCAGGTGCTCTGGTATGGTATGGTATTTCTTGAAAGCAGTTTGATTAAAATAATATCTTAAGTTAGGGGGATATTCTAGAGCTCAGTCCTTGTGCCTCTTCTCTTTCCTATCCATATTCTCTTCTTCAGTGATATCTTGCAATCTTATGACTTTAAAATGTGTGTTAACCCTTCCCAAGTCTATATACTCGTCTTGGACCTGTTCTGGAACTGTGGACTCTCCTATCCAACTGCCTACTCACATCCGGTGAGACGATCCAGAACTGAACTTCTCATCATCTCCCATAAACCTGCTCCACTGAACATTCTTCCCTAATGCAATTAATGGAAACTCCACTCCTCAGTTGCTTAGACAAACGTCCCCGTATTAAAACCTCCACCAAATCCTGCTAGCTCCACCTCTAGTTCTAACCCCCTTCGTCTCTGGTCCAAGTCACCATTATGCCCTACCTGGGTTATTGTATAGGATACAGTAAATATTGTATTGCAGATATTGTATTGCAGACAACAGTAGATATTGTATTGCAGTATACTTTCAGCAGAGCAGCCAGTGAGTTTATATGGCTTTCATAATAAAGCTTTCTTCCTATCTATCTTCTATTAATCACATATTCATCTGTATTGCAGGCTCTTTTGATAATAATAATGAAGTTGACTGAGCTTGTTAAAATACAAGGGTGAAAAAAAAGGAAATGAAAGATTGATGATAGTAATCAAATAAATTCTGTAATTCACAATCTCAGAACTATGAACATAGTTGAGGTTGTAGCTTTAGTAAACAGCATCTGAGTTTTAACAATTATCCCGTATTTGACATGAGAGACCTCCATTCAACTTTCTGTTCCTCAGTGAGCCAAATACTTTGTCTTACTATATGTTTCTTGTCTCACGTTTTTTTGATGGTCTCTTTCAGATAGTTTATTAATGTTGGTTATCAGATTTAACTATGAGTATATACTGGAAAAGACTGAAATGTATGAAGTTAAATGTCTTTGTTCCAATGCTTCTCTTCTCTCATTTGTTCTAAAACAGCCATGTTTTTTTTCAGTTGCTAGTACAATAGAACTTAATGATGCATTGCAGCTAATTAGAGACGAACCTTCGCCCCAATTACTGAGATTTCCTTCTATCGTTTCCACATATGTAGTTTTATAGATTTTTTTGAAGTCAGCTTTACCCCCACAAGCAAATTAATCACTGTGATTTAACCCAGTCTTGCCTTATGTGAATAATGTTTTCTCTAATACAAATTGTGGCATTAAAGTCAGGACTTACATGGAGATTGTAGTATTTCTATCAGGAAAGGTTGCCTTAGGCAAGATATTCTATATGGAACAGTACCTAGATTAATTTTATTTGGTTGAAAATATTTTGTTGACACCTAATTGTTACAATTGCTTTAGATTCTTTTTAATTTTAATAACCAAAATCCATCCTCTGGGCTGTGCTACTCGCTAACATTCTGTGCACTTAAAAGACAGAAATGGGTGGAATAAGTGAGGATTTAAAAAGGAAAAAGGAGATTATGGGAAAAAATAGAAAGGATGATGAAGCTTAAAACCTTATCATTTTTTATTTCTCACTGTCTCACTTTTTTTTCTAACATGCAATTTGAAAAAGAACAGTAGAAAAAAGCTCTTTGGTCTTCATTTCTTGTTTCATGTGTTTTATAATAAGCATAAAGTATCAGTAGGAAGATATCATTATATGAAAAGTTCTGGCAGAATTATGCAAAACATTCAGGCAGAAATATGCCTTTAGAATTTAAAACAATTGAGATTTGAATATTTTCATATCTTGGATCATTTTTTTAACCAAATCTATCAAAGAAGTACTCTACTTCTTCCAAATATGGTGGGCAATATATTTTTTCCTATAAGTTAAAATAATGTCCTTTTTAGTCAATTTACTTCTATATGTTTTTTTTTTAATTTAGAAAAGCATGTCTACATATTTTTCTTTGTATTCCTAAATGTGAAAAACAGCAATGACATTTTCATACCTGGCATCATTTCCTTGGTTCAATATTCAAATACTCCCAGAGGTTCCTATGACAATGGCACAGTTGGTTAAGCATCTGACTCTTGATCTCAGCTCAGGTCTTGATCTCAGAGTCTTGAGTTCAAGCCCTGTGTTGGGCTGTGTGCTGGACGTGGAGCCTACTTCAAAAAAAGATTTAAAAAAAAAGGGAGAGAAGACATCAGCCTTCCAAGAAAATCTCTGCAGACAAATGTGCTATGTTAAACATATCATGTAAATACATACATGTGAACATATTAAAATGAAACTGAATTGGTCTTAACATGCATTATAAAAGCACTCTTGTCTTTACTAGAGAGGTAATAATCATTCCAGTCCATATTAATCAGATCATAGATAAAATATTATGCTAGTAATTCTAGCTGGATATTTTATTTTATTTTTTAAAATTTATTTTTTAAATATATGAAATTTATTGTCAAATTGGTTTCCGTACAACACCCAGTTCTCCTCCCAACAAGTGCCCTCCTCAATACCTATCACCCACCCTCCCCTCCCTCCCACCCCCCATCAACCCTCAGTTTGTTCTCAGTTTTTAAGAGTCTCTTATGCTTTGGCTCTCTCCCACTCTAACCTCTTTTTTTTTTTTCCTTCCCCTCCCTCATGGGTTCCTGTTAAGTTTCTCAGGATTCACATAAGAGTGAACACATATGGTATCTGTCTTTCTCTGTATGGCTTATTTCACTTAGCATAACATCTAGCTGGATATTTTAAAAGAAATACTATCAAATGACAGCACTCTTACCAGAAAGTAACCATGACGGCATGAAGTTCTGGGAATCTTGTTATATGGCGGATAATTAAAGGAAATATGAATATTTAGTTTGGCTAATTGAAGGCTTGGGGAGAGGTATGACAGGTGACTTAAAGTATTTTAAATTGCAGTGATCTAACTGCTTCAGGAAAAAATTAACTCCCTGCTGGTAAAGGATACAGGCAGAATGTAGTACACAATGAACTTGCAGGTCCTGACACTAATTTAATAATATTAAATATATTACATGATAATTGTGTCTGAATGATTTGGAGTACCATTACGTATCATATCTTATTTAAAATTCAGACACATATATTCAAGATATCCTATACCAAAAATGATAGAATAAGATTCTATAAGTCAGTAATTATTTCCCAACAATTTTTTTATTAGTAAAGCTATGTACTCTGGTTTCACAAATGCAACTAATTGTTTTTTTTTTTTTTTTCCCTATGGCTATAGAACAAATGCCATTTTTAAAAAATTCTGAGGAACACAAAATCCCTGATCGGGATAAGCTAGGCCTTGCCCAAGAAACAAGTGACATATTATTTTTCTGTGGTTGTTAAGTAATCTGTTTGTTGAAAGGGACTGCGTAGTCTATCCTTGTAAGGAACTATTCTATAGCCTGTTGTGGGAAAGCATCATGCCCCGAATTTCTGAAAACTCTGACTTTCTACCTATATATAAACATGGTCAGGGAACTTGACTATTGTCATGGCCACGTGTCTGGCTCATTTGTTACCCACAAAAATATTTTGAAGTATTCAGAATTATTATTAACATTTCTCCTTTCTAGCTGGCCTACAGGCTTTCTCTGAAAATGTGGACTTTATCTGAAGCTTCGATTTTATTTTTCCTTCCATTTATCAGAAATTAAAATAATACTCAAGGGTTTATTAGAAACATTACAAATAAGGAGAACTTTTTAATATTTCTCTGATCATATTTCAGAACATTCAAGTGCATATGTAGTTTGTCAGGGCTTTTGGCATAGTTTAAGAATGCTCCAATGCAAGATTTATATTATTGTCAGCTGATATGATTATTCATAAACTTCCTGCGTGTCAGGTAGCAGGCGGTATTATTTTTCTATAATAATGATAGGGAGGCATTGTATGACTAAAATAAATCCTGAGTGACCCACGCCTCTTGCTAGGAATATTAAATGTGTTCTTTTTATGTACCATGTTGAAATTACTTCAGTGTATTTCATTTTCTTACCAATATGCCACTGGTCTCTGAGGTAGGGACTAAGCAATTATTTGATAGTGTAGTCTAGGAATGAGAAGAAGGACTTGTTTATATAGGGCAATGGGTGAGTTGCCCAGTAGCATGGCTTTATATAGACCATGAGAACTGGGTTTCATTCTCCTGTGTTCACATCCACATTGGAGATAACCACCTTACTTATTTGGCTGGAAGATGAAAAGTACCCATGTAGTGCCTGCGTACGAGAAGCAGCCACAAGTGCTAACAAATAATTTAGTCTGTTGTGGTTATAATTTATTTCTTCCTTTACCAGTTATAAATTATGAGAACTTGCTCATGTTTGGCATCATTTTTAATCTTCGTCTTTGCTGGTATTCTGTGTCATCTTTAAATTATAGATGAAAATAGAACCTCAATTGGAGAGACAGTTGGATGAATAAAATATTTCTATATACACACCCACTGAACACAAATACAAAACATATTTTAGACTTAGAGGAAAAGTTAAATCATGAATGAATCCACATACTGCAGACAGTTTGATAGTATGAGTAGGTGTGTGTATCCAACCTGCTATTTTGTTCTGAGCTGCCTTGATTGATCTGTTTTCAAACTCTCACTAGAGGAAATCTTCAGAAATGTCTATTGAAAAAACCCATTTTTGAATGAGATCATAGTGTTACCTACAACTTTTGCGGTTTACTAGACAAAAGTAGAATTATGCAGATGGTTGGATTTTATAAACTGAACTTTTTAAAAAAGATGTCTCCATTCCTGTGATTTCTGTCTTTGTTACTCTTTGACCGTGTTTGTTATATTTGATTTTTCTTCCAGGGCTCTGTGGCTTTCTATTCCTTACTCATTTTCCCATTTCTTTCCTGGTTCTTTTGATAATGCCTAAAAGATGCCTGTATTTTGGCTCAGGCTGATTGCTTTTTTTGATTTTGGATTCATTTATAGTCTATGAAGTACCGAAAAGCTACTTTTAGCTCCTTTACTAGTTGCCAAATAACCATAGGCATCTCTGTCTGGCACAGCAGAAGGCAGCAAGAGGCGGAGAAAATAAATACATTTAAAGAAAAAGAAAAATTGTTATGTACGAAAGATATTCCTCTAGTTGTTCACTGCCAATTTCCTGAGGTGCCACTTCATGCCCTCCTCCTGGGCATGGTCCTGGACAAGGAGAGGAACACATGGCTATGCAATCTGGTGGCATGAGTGTTGACCTGTCTTGAGACTGAGACCTTCAGGCATCTCTTGGCACATTAGCATTCTTTTTGATTTCTTTATTTCTGGAATTTTCTTGAGAAAGTCTTCACTTCCTTCATTTCTGAGATACAGGGTATTGCTGAGATACAGGAGACATCAGTTAAAGAAGGATCTATACGATGGTAGAATTTATAAATAGGAAAACAGCCGTCCTTTAAAATTTACATCCACATCAAAGGGAACCTTGGTTTTGTAGGATATTGTAGTAATTGCTATGGAGTGGAAAATAAAGATAAACACAATCTCTGCTCTTGTGTTGCTCAGAGTCTAATGGGGGAGGAGACGTAAATCATCATAGAGATAAATGTATGATTCCAAATTGTGATGATGCTTGAAATACAATAAATGGAGCTATGTAAGATTTTTTTAAATGGAGAAGGCGTGAATCTTATTTAGATGTGGGTCGAAGAAGGCAATAGAGAAAGCAATAGAGTTTGGACATAAAATCTTATTAGAAACTGAAACTCTTCATGCATCTTATAATAACACACAAATTCCCTATGAGCTAATCATTAAGTAACTGGTTTGAAGGTGGAAAAGAGTAGAAAGGAAAAATCTAGTTCGTCCATTAGGTACTAATAAATTATCAATTAACCAGCATTAAGCAACTGTGAATTGCCTGTACTTTCCACGTGTCGTAGAATAACTTCAACTGCTCATTCACATTGGTTAAAAATCTTACTGTAAAGCCAGTAGCAATATATAAATTGACACAGGGCACGTGGATTCCATTGGTACCTTCATTTGATTAAACCAATCAGCATGTATCTGTTTCAAAGCAGTTCTGCTGCCTTTGTGGGCAAGTGTCAGAAAATAATACATTTATCACCAGAGTATAGCTTTCTGCATTCTGTTATTATCACCTCTACCAAGGATGAATAAATGTTAGAAGAATATTTTATAATCATCTTGTTTCTAAAATTTTTACTTAATAGAAATATGTAACTGTTACGTACAATTAGAAATATGACAGAAAAAGAAGAAAAGAGAATAAATCGTCCGCAATCCCACCACTTACAGAAATATAGCTTGCCACACTGATTCTGTGGTTTTGTGAACATATATTTATGCCATAAATATATACTACATAAACATTTCTATTATATTTAAAGGATATAGTATATATTTTAAATCTTCTATTATTAGATATTGAGATGTCTCAATATTGAGATGTCTTTATATTAAGATAGACACTGAGCATCTGGTTTGCCAGATCAAAGGGTATGTACATTTTATAGTTTATATTATTTATATAGTTTATTTCTTCTAAAAGATCAAATGAGCTATCACCAACATAGGTTCACATGTATCCTTTTTCAGAATAGCATTGTTAATATTGGGCATTAATCTTCTTTTAATTTTTATGAATTTAATAAGCCATTAATTTTAGTGTTTAATTTTTACTCTTTCCAACACATAAGTACTATGATGATTTTTATTTACTAGTATAGAAATAGTTTGAGAGAGATGAAATGACTTATTTTATGTCACATATGATGAAATTGGGTTTGGACTAGGTCTGCATTATAGAGGAACATTCTGTTACTTGTTGCATATTATTATCAACTAATATGCTATGTATTAGTAGACAAATATCTCCTTATCACACCTTAATTTTTCCTGTTTTTTAAAAAAAGTTTATTTATTTATTTATTTATTTAGAGCATGCACAGAAGTGGGGGGAGGGCAAAGAGAGAGAAGGAGAGAGAAAATCCCAAGCAGACGCTGCACTGACAGCATGACTCAGGGCTCGAACTCAGGAGCCGTGAGAGCATGACCTGCGCCGAAACCAAGAGTCAGATGCTTAAGTGATTGAGTGCCCCAAGTTTTTCCAGTTTTTTTCCCTATGTGTTTATTTTTCCAAATAAAGTTTCTCTACTCTCCCTACTTATCATTTTCCTATACCCCCAAAAGAAATCCATGAACATTTGACTGGAATTGTATTGTTATCATCTCAGAGTTAAGCCACACAGGAGAGACCATCTGAAAACTTGTGCAGGTTGGTCAGGATGAGATATGGTGGGCTCATGAGAAGGAATTATAGAGCTTGGGCATAGCTCTTCTAATGCAGAGTTAGAAGTTCCACTTGTAGAAGTCAAGGTGAAGATCAAAGGATTGCACAGTTTGGATTGGAGGTAGTGTAGGTAGGGTATGATGGGCAAAATGCTAGACCAGCAATAAGGAGACTTGAGTTCTAGTTAGCTAGTCTTCCAGTCTAGTTGTCACGTGCCAGCAGGATGGATGAACAGTCACTTAAACTCACACAGATTCAGGATATATATTCTTTCATGATATTTCCATTTCTAGGATTAAAATTTAAACATATAATCTGGGAAGTTTTTGTTAGAAATAGTATTTTCCTTTTAGCACCCAGGAAAAATCAGAAGACCGTCTAGATTAAAGAGTTTAATATTGTAACCTTGTATCAAACTTTATCTTGGGACACTGAATGAGAAATTAATGGGAAACAGCCTTTTTAGGGGAAACCAGTCACCATTAGAAGAGAAACAACCCAACCAACCACCCAGTTGTTTCAGTTAAGATTCTTCTTGTCTAGGGCACAATTTAAAATGCTAGTACATCCAAGGGTGGGGGGGCGCTTGGGTAGCTCAGTTGGTTAAGTGTTCGACTTTGGCTCAGGTCGTGATCTAACAGGTCATGAGTTCAAGCCCCACTTCAGGCTCTCTGCTGTCAGCACAGAGACCTTTTCAGATCCTCTGTCCCCCTCTCTTTCTGCCCCTCCTCTGCTCACACGCTCCCTCTGTCTGTCTTTCAAAAATAAATAAACATTAAAAAAAATGCTAGTACCTCCAAAGAGAATTTCCCCCATTTAATCTGACAGTTAGTACTTGGCTTCAGAGTGTATTGTAAAAGTAATAAAATCAATGGTCACATAATTTTACATGTGTTTAATGATTCATACACTTCAATAAATAACAGAGCACAATATGATTAGAAGCAATTCATTTATCCAACCATTCTCAAGACAGTTGAGAACCATCCTTCCATATAGTAAGAACACAAACAAAACCTAAACCCCAAACCCCAAATCCTCTTTATTGTTAATGGTAACACTTCATTATCATCTTAATTTTCTGTTACAAGGACTTTGATTTAATAATGGCTTACTAACTTTGTAATAAAGTTTTGTATGGTTAGAGGGAAGATGAAAAATTTTTTCTAAAAGAAAGTAAAATTCTCTATGCTGGGAGCTGAAGCTTGACAAGAAGTGTTGTCAAGAATTCATAAATATTTAGGTAAATATTGATGCATAGGTTGATGTTTACTTTAAAGATCTGTTTCCTGTTCCAATCTTGAATATCACGTGTTGATTAAGCCTCTGTTTAGACTCAAGACATTGTTCCAGTCTCTACAATGCACGAGTGAATGAGACAGCCCTGCCACCTTGGGCTTGCATTCTCACAGGGCTGATCAAATCATTCTGCTTTCATTGACCTACTGATACTATTTTATGGTTACACCAAGAGGTACTTGGCCTCTGGGCCTGGGACACCTGGAAGAAGGTAAACCAAGGATCAGAGGTAATGGAATACACATTTAGTGAATTAGTAATGGCAGAGAAAATGTTTGCTTCTAATTCCTAGGGTTCTGACTCTAAAGTCAATGCTCTTTGCCCTACATCAGTCAGTTATTCCGTACATACTGTGTTCTAGATGCTATGCTACACACTGGAGATGAAACTGAGCAAGATAGGCAGGGTCTTTGACACATGAAACTTACAGTTTAGGGGGCAGACAGAGAAGACTAATTATGTGAATAATTAACATTTTCTAATTCCTTAATAAAAATTTAAATGATTGTGAAGTGTTAGCATTCAAGGTAAATAAATATATACATACATATACATATATATTTATATATATTTATAGATGCTTATATATAAATGCTTTAATATATAGGTATATATTAAATATATATATTAAATCTATCTATGTATAGATATATTAAATACACACACACACACACACATATATATTTAACTTTGGTTTTCTTCTTTAATATAGAGAAGGATGGTTCTCACCTGCATCGAGAATGGTGGAGTAAATTCACTATTCCTAAACATAATGTACTCTGTGATATATCGAAATCTCTGAATCTTTATAGACATATTACAATTATGTGATCTTTGTTACTCTGTAATAATAGCCAGATGATAACAGGATTGTGACAATTCTTGCTTCTGTTTTTATTAATCAGTAAGAGGTATATAATTTTACTAAACTGCATTGGTATAATTATAATCAGGAACAATGAAACTTGGAATTTTAATGAGCTTGTGCTGCCTAACTTGGTGTGAATATTAGATTAATGTTAAGGTTTTCCAATATTGGAAAAAGGTTCTTGTATTCTTACTGGTGTTGGGGTTGGGAAAACTGCTTTCATTTGTACAGTCATTTACTATGTAACATTGCAAAAATGTACACAAATTTTATTTTCTTAAGTCCCTTGTAAGAACCCAAGTTCCCTTAAGAGCTCAATATTTTAATGAACAGATATCAGAAAGCCATCAAACTAATTACTTACATAAGACACATATACACCAGAAATGCCTGGTTGTATAGTCTAAACTTGGTGGGTGCTAGAGCTAATATTCTTGATATTCAATTTACCTGTAATTGGTTTTAAGAAAATTCTTATATTGAAATCTTTCTACACATGCACAGAATTTCATTTATTTGGCTTTTTGAGGGCTGTTGTAAAAATTTCAAAAATAAGACAAAAGATTCAAAAACAAAACAAAACAAACAAGCAAATAAAACCAACAGTCTGATTTTCTTTCTTCACACTTCATTTTTAAAGTATTTTATATAAGATTCGAAAAGAGTTGAGAGAAAAGTTGTTATGACCTTTACTTTCTAACTAATGAAACATGTGACATGAGATCGTCACTTTATCTTAATATACCTCACTGTTGGCAACAGTGCATAAGAATGTTAGTGGCAAAGCATGAATTGGGTCACAGAAGTAAATTTTCCAGTTGACTGGGACTTGTACTTTCCTGCACAGTTATTTAAGGATCTCGAAAAAAAGCCTTTCAAATATTAGTATTTTCCTCGAGTTATATATGAAAATATTACATATTCCATAAGTTAGGGCCATATTTTTGTCACGGGGAACACTATAACTTCTCACAAATTTAGACATGTGCTTGTTTCGTTCCATAATTCCAAATCCTGTAACAGAGAAAGACAGTTTGGTCATTATGATTTCATGGATAACCTCTTAAAATAGTTATACCAAACACAACTTATCCTTATGTTTGTTCATATTTGTATTGGCTTTCACACAAAATTATAGACTTCTCATAAATTAAAATCAAGAGAGAACAAGACCGTACATCAACCTACATAAACATATACACATACACATGTAGGTAAAGGATTAAACACAATAGAGGTGTCTGGCCACCTGGAGTGTCATTGTTACTGAAGTTGGTCATACTGAGCTTTTGGTTTTCCTGGCAGCTGAATTAAAAGAGAAATGTTTTTTTCTATTAAAGGAAGCAAACACATTTGTCTAAAGACTTACATATTTTCTTCTGGCATTGAATCCAAAGAGAACTTTGCCATGTGAGACTTTTTGTTTGCAAGCAATAGAGCATATTGATCAAGTTCAGGGATCCACAAACTTTTTGTATAAAGGACCAGATAGTACATATGTAGTTTAGGCTTTGTGGGCCATGTGGTCTCTGTCTCATCTCCTTAACTTTGCCCTTGGAGCATGAAAAGAGCCATAGATAATAAGAAGTAAATACGTGAATATTTCTGTGTGCCAATGAAACGTTGTTTATGGACACATTAATTTGAACTTCATATATTTTCAAATGTAATGGAATGTATTTTTCTTTTGATTTTTTTTCAATCATTTAAAAAAGTAAAAACCATTCTGTGGGGTGCCTGGGTGGCTCAGTCAGTTGAGTGTCTGACTTCAGCTCAGGTCATGATCTCGTGGTCCGTGAGTTCAACCCCTGCATCAGGCTCTGTGCTGACAGCTCAAAGCCTGGGTCCTGCTTTGGATTCTGTGTCACTGGCTCTCTCAGCCCCTCACCTGCTTGCACTCTGTCATCCTCAAAAATAAATAAACATTAAAAATGTAAAAACCATCTGAACTCAGTGGCTGTACAAATGCAGGTAGTGGGCCAGATTTGGCCTTCAGGCTGTACTTTGTTAACCTCTGCATAAGATCTCTAGGGGTGCCTGGGTAGCTCAGTCGGTTAAGCATTCAACTCTCGATTTTGGCTCAGATCATGATCCCAGGGTTGTGGGATGGAGCCCTGCATCCAGCTCCACATTGGGCATGCAGCATGCTTGGGATTCTCTCTCTCTCTCTCTCTCTCTCTCTCTCTCTCTCTCTCTCTCCACACCCCCTCTTCCTCTGCCCCCTCCCCCGCTCACATACACACTCTCTCTCTTAAAAGTATAAATAAATAAATAAGATTATTGGATCTCTAGTCCGATTTCTATCATAGTCAAAATTGCAGCATCTCCATTGCTGAAGTCTTTAGGTATCTTCCTTGATTTAGGTTTCTTCACAGAAGTTAATACAACCTGAAGTATTATATATATAGTTCACTCCTTTGTTAAAGAATTAGAATAATTCTTAGAATTATTAGAATAAACATTTCATGCAGACAGGCAATTTTGCCTCTTTTATTCTTAATAATTAGCATTTTGATAGTGATTGGTACATGGTGGATGCTCAATAAATATTTTATCAATGGATATAATTCTGGGGTCATAAGGGCATATAAATTTGGAAGCCATTAATATATAAAAGACCATCAACACCTAGCTGTGATCATGCAAAATGACATTATGGCTAAGAAAGAGAAAAGGGTATAAGATCAAGCTTTGAGAAACCTCCTGCAGTTAGATGTCAAGCAGACAAGAAAGGTCTAGAAAGAACACTGAGCAGTAGTTGCTCACATTATAGGAAAAATGGAAATATTTGATTTTATGTAAGCCAAGAGAGAAAATGAACAAACGTCTTGAAGTCTTCTAAAAGACACATAAAATAAAATGTGAAAAATTCCACTTATATTTTGCAACATGGAGCTTACTGGTGGACTTGATGAAAACAGATTTACTAGAGTATTGGAGACAGATGCAACATTGGAGTGAAGAGGAGTAATGTGTAATAATTAAGACCGTGTGATTTTGGCATAGGGACAAGCAAATTGACATATGGTAATGGCATAAGATAATGACCCTAATTATTGTCCCAGACATATGGGGAGATTTTATATAAATCAGAGAGAGGCAAATGTGGATCTGTGGGTAAGGTAGGACCATTCAATAATTATGTCATTGGTATTAAAGGTTACCTGTATGGGAAAAAAAATCCAATTTAATTGCTCCATACCACACCAATCAATTCTAACTTTAAAGATTTAAATATTAAAAACTGTGATTTTTTACAGAAGTAGGAAAAAAAATCCTAAAATTCATATGGAACCACAGAGGACCCCCAATAGCCCAAACAGTCTTCAGAAAGAACATGCCCAGAAGTATCACACTTCCTTATTATAAAATATATTATAAATCTATAGTGATTAAACCGGGATTGTACTGACATAAAGACTTATAGACCATACAGAGCCCAGAAATAAACCCAAGCATATATGGTTAACCAACTTGACAAGGGCACCAAAGAATACACAATAGGGAAAGGATAGTCTTGTCAGCAAATGGGGCTGGGAAAACTGGCTATTAACCTGCAAAAGAATTAAATTGGATCTTTATCTCACACCATACACAAAAATCAACTCAAAATTGAAGACTTAAACTTAAGACCTGAAGTTATAAAACTCCTAGAAGAAAATATAGGGGAAGCTTCATGACATTGGTCTTGGCAATGATTTCTTGAATATGACACCAAAAAAATGGGCAACAAAATTGGTAACAGACAAGTGTAACTATATCAAACTAAAAAGCCTCTGCATAACAAAGGAAAGCACTAAAAAAGTAAAATGCCGCCTATGAATGGGAAAAAATATTTGTAAGCACTACATTTGATAATGGGTTAATATCCAAAATATATAAGGAACTCATACAACTCAATAGTGAAAATACACCAATTCAATTAAAAAATTGGCCAAGGACTTGAATTAGACATTCTTCATAGAAGACATACAAATGACCAGCAGGTATATGAAAAGATGCCCAGCATCCCCAATCATCAGGGAAATACAAATCAAAATTACACTGAGATGTCACCTTACATTTATTAAAATTACTACTACCAAAAAACCCCCCAAAAAACCACCACCAACAAAAAAACAAAATGAGAGAGAGAGAGAGAGAGAGAGAGAGAGAGAGAGAGAGAACTGTCAGCAAGGATGTGAAGAAAATGGAACTCTTGTACGTTATTGGTGGGAATGTAAAATAGCACACCTGCTATGGGAAACAGAATGGAAGTTTTTAAAAAATTAAAAATAGAACTACCAGATGATAGAGCAATTCCAATTCAAAATAATTGAAATTGGTGTATCAAACAGATATTTGCCCTCCCATGTTCACTACAGCATTATTCACAATAGCCAAGATGTGCAAATAATTTAAATCTATCAGTGAACAAATGGATAAGGAAAATGTGCTGTACACATACAATAGGGTATTATTCAGCCATAAAAAGAGGGGAATCCTGCTATATGAAACAATATGTATGAAATGAGAGGACATTATGCTAAGTGAAATAAACCAGTCACAGAAGGATAAATACTGCATGATTCTGTTTATGTAAGTTATTTAAATAGTTGACTCCTAGAAACAGAAAATAGTGTTTGAATGGTGGTTCCCAGAGTCTGAGAGAAGGGACAATGGGGAGTTGCTTTCAATGGGTATAAAGTTTCAGTTTTGCAAGATAAATAAGTTCTAGAGATCTGCTGTGCAACATCACACCTAAGGTCAACAATACTATATTTCACACTTAAACATTTGTTAAGAGGGTAAATCTCATGTTAAGTGTTCCTACCACAATAAAAAAAATAATACATAGAAAATCTTTCTGATTAAATATATGTTTAAATTCTTAATCTCTTAAACATGACATATTTTGACTTAATAACAAAGATACTAAAAATTTGACTTTAGCAATATTAGCACTTTCTGTACATCAAAATACACCACAGGAAAAGTGAAAAAATAATATATGAATTAGGAGAAAATGTTGAAATATAAGTAATCAGTAAAGGATTAACTTCCAGAATATATAAAGAGTTCCTATAAATTAATAAAAAAAAGATAACTCAATAGAAAGAGAACAGACACAAATAGGCATTTCTCAAAAGAGGAAATACAAATTAAAAACATAATGCTGACCTCTGGATTCCCATAATATAATCGTGGCGGCCAAACTTTGCTCACAAATGTTCTCCCCAAATCTCTAGACTAAAAGGAGAGCAAATGAAGTCACCTTAAGAGTATGCCTAAAGCTCAGGTAAGAGAGAATATTGTAAATTTTTATACTGAATTGAACAGTGGGAAATACATCACGAAACCAACAGAGTTGACTCTGGGACCCGCAACAGAGCTGAGAGTCAGAAGGGAGATATACAGAACAGAGGAAGAGGCAAGTGGTCTTAGTCATGATGGAGGACAGACAACAGTGATCAGGGTTCACCATCCACAATGCAAAATACTGAGGACAGGGGCACCTGGGTGGCTCAGTTGGTTAGCGTCCCACTTTGGCTCAGGTCATGATCTCACAGTTTGTGAGTTCCAGCCCCACATTGGGCTCTGTGCTGACAGCTTGGAACTTAGAGCCTGCTTTGTATTCTGTGTCTCCCTCCCTCTCTGCCCCTCCCCTACTCATGCTCTGTCTCTCTGTCTCTCTGTCTCTGTCTCTCTCTGTCTCTGTCTCTCTCTCTGTCTCAAAAATAAATAAACATCAAAAGAAATTCTAAGTCTGAGGGCAGGAGTGAGACATAGTGAACCAGAGTACATGCTTATGTGGAGTCAGGAAGCTTGGAGTGTGCTTAGGATGAGAAGAAATAGTTTAGGGAAGGCCATACTTCTGTGGGAAAGGAAAGCCTTGGAAGACTGCTATTTTTCTTGGAAGCTTAGTGGTAAAGGGATGAAAGGAAGTGTCTTAAGATAAGAGGACTAAGAACAGGATATAAGAAGTTAAAACCAAATTATTTATGGATGTATATATATAATATATATAATAAAATATGTATATTTTAATGTTATTTATTTATTGAGAGAGAGAGAGAGAGAGAAAGAGAAAGAGAGAGGGGAAAGGGCAGAGAGAGAGAATCCCAAGCAAGCTTCATGCTATCAGCACAGAGCCTAATGTGGGGCTCGATCCCACAAACCATGAGATTATGACCTGAGCCAAAATCAAGAGTTGGATGCTTAACCAACTGAGCTACCCAGGTGCCTCCAAAATTGTATTATTTATGAGACAAAAAGACAACCTACAGAATGGGAGAAGATATCTGCAAATGACATATCTGATAAAAGATAAGTATCCACAATCTATTAAGAACTTGTCAAACTCAGCACCCCCAAAATAAATAATCCAGTAAAGAAATGGGCAGAAGACATGAACATTTTTTCAAAGAAGACATACGTACGGATGGCCAACAGACACTTGAAAAGATGCTCAACCTCACTCATCATCAAGGAAATACAAATCAAAACCACAATGAGATACCACTTCACGCCTGTCAGGATAATTAACAACTGAGGAAACAACAGGTATTGATGAGGATATGGAGATAGAAGAACCCTCTTGCACTGTTGGTGGGAATGCAAACTGGTGCAGCCACTCTGGAGAACAATATGGAGGTTCCTCGAAAAACTAAAATTGGAACTACTCAATGATACAGCAATCACAGTACTGGGTATTTACCCAAACAATACAAAAACAATAATTCGAAGATATATGCACCCCTCATGTTCATTGCGGCATTATTTACAATAGCCAAGATACGGTAGCAGCCATATGAACTACCTATGACCCAGCAATTGTATTACTAGGTATTTACCCAAAGGACACAAAACTACGGATTCAAAGGGGCACAGGTACCCCAATGTTTATAGCAGCATTATCAACAATAGCCAAATTAAGGAAAAAGCCCAATGTCCATTAACTGATGAATGGATAAAGAAGATGTGGTTTATATATATACAATGGAATATTATTCAGCCATCAAAAAATGAAATCTTGCCATTTGTGATGACGTGGCAAATGTGTATTATGCTAAGCAAAATAAGTCAGTCAGAGAAAGACAAATACCATACGATTTCACTCATATGTGGAATTGAGGAAACAAAACAGATAACCATATGGGAAGGTGGGGGCGCGGAAAGAAAGAGAAAGGGAGACAAACCATAAGAGACTCTTAACTATAGAGAACAAACTGAGGGTTGCCAGAGGGGTGTTGGGTGAGTTGATGGGCTAAATGGGTGATGGGTATTAAGGAGGGCACTTGTGATGAGCCCTGGGTGTTATATGTAAGTCATGAATCACTAAATTCTACACCTGAAACCAATTTATGTTATCGGTTGTTAACTAACTAGAATTTAAATAAAAAATTGAAAAAAAAACACAGAGAAAAACAAAAAGCAAATTGTATAGTTTACAAAGAAATTGCACTTAACTGCTGTAACAGTAAAGGGTACCTTTGAACTAAGGAATCTGGTAAGATACAGAAGAAAACCTGCCCCCCACACTCTTCCCTTACCTCCTCCTTCCCTTCTACACACAAGACTGCCTACTTTTGCTGGTTAGGAAAAATACAACACAAATAATAATAAACAGGAAAAAAAGATAATTTATATATAGATATATAAAGACACTGGAAAAGAAATAAGAAAATAAAACTTCAACATGAAAACACACTTTTACAAAAAGCCATGGTACAGAAGAAAATTGATACAACACCTAAACTAAATTAAATGTAGTGAACAACAAACTTAAGAAAGAAGTTCGTAAGTCATAAATAAAAAAAAATGAATATAGAAAAAGAAATATAGGGAGCTGATCAAAGTCAGAAAATAAATGAAAGCAAAGAGATAAAATAATATTACAAGTGAAGACTAAATTGCAAGGTGCCCACATTCTATCTTTTATTATGTAATAATAGTTATAAGAATATATAATTAAAGAGAATTAAATAAAAAGAGCAAAAAAAATTAATGAAACTAAAATAAAGAGGTACATGTATGCAAACATGTAATAGAGAACACAGGCATAAAGACCCAGTATACATATAATTCATGCCTACCAAAACATGAAATCAAACAAAAAGAACAGAACTGATGTTTAAACCATAATTTAGGAAAGCATCCTGAAACAAACAAAAAAAACCTAAACCACATGCCTGGCCTACTTCATACTGGGGAATATGGACCCTGTTATCATAAACTTCAGGTATATCCTACATGCTTTATAAATGTCAGAGAACTGTAGTTGACATGGTAGGTATGGACGAGTGCCCATTTTAAGTGTGTTCATTGTTTTAAAATAAAAGCATTCATCAGAATTGTGTGATGTAGCTAGCCAAGGTGAAATAAATCAGGATGGGGTTTTCATAGGTGATATCATGGGGAAGAGTAATACAAAATGTTTGTAATGAGAAACAGTAGTAATCTATGCTAGACATTTAAAAGGTGAAAACAGAAGGGGTCAAATTTGTAGGGAAGGTCAATGACGTGGAGATCTTAATACAGTTAATGAACTGTGGCTGACTGTGTGTGCGAATCTGCCTGTTGGGTGTTTAGAGGCATGTACTTCCACAGTGACTGAATTGTCCACACCCCCAGTCTCTAAATGTGCTAATAAGGTGCTTCATGATAGTCTGTACCCTAGATCAGGGATATGTGTGAGCTCTCTGAGTCAGTCACTCTGAAATGGAGAAACTTTTGAGAAGATGTGAGCTAAACGCAGATGGTTACATTTATTGTGGGAGCAAGTGGCATAAGAGTAAGGGTCAGTTTGAGAAGGAGCGAGAATATAAAAAAGATTAGGAAAGTCCAAGCAGGGGACAGATGGTCATGTTGCTAGCAGTTGATGGGAGTGTGTTGTCAGGTAGTTGGGCTCCACATAAGGCACCAGAGTCCTAATCCAAGGATCTTTCAGGAAATGTTTCCAAAAGGGCCACATGTTGTCATGAGAGCCATAATAGATAGCATTCAAATCAGGCTTAGATTGTATAGTCAAATGTGCCTCCAACTGTTACAAGTTGACCTGGGATAAATTTCTGTTGATTATCTCTGTATCCAGTAGCAATTCTGTGTTATAGATAGAGCAAAAGGGCTTTAAAATCATCCAAACTATGGATCTGTTAATAACTATTGTAATATGGAAATAATAATACCTGCACTGTATAGTTTTGGTAAGGATTAAATGGTTGGTGTCATTTTCTCTTTCAAAGTCTGAACCAATTGCATCTAAGAAAACAATATTGAAATCTCTGCTAAGCTGTGTTTAAGCCTTAGGAGAGAGATTCGGCTTGCCACTCTGTTAAAATATTGGACACTGTGATTTCACAAAAAGGCATAAATCTGTTCACCATCCTAGGAAGGATACCTTTTAAGTCATTTCATGCTTTCCCAGAATGTCACTCACATCTCATTGATAAAATAGTATCGGCTTTTTGTTTGTTTGTTTTTTGGTTAAAATATCTCACTCAACCACCATATTAGAAGCTTCTGAAGATAATGGCTGTGTGTTGTGGCTGTTGTTTGCGTATATCCAAAGACATAGCATGTTTCCAACATTCATTGGTGACCATCAATCAGTGAGCAAATGAAATAGCAAACAATGGCAGAACAGTGTTAGAGTGCTTTGAAAACCTCCATGAACTTCGGGAAGGAATGATTCCCTTTCCTTTGACACTGCTTCCTCAGTGTATTAGATTAGATAAAATTTGCAAACCTAATATAAATAAAGGATTCCTTAAAGGGAAAATAATAGTGTAAAGATTTTGTTCAGGTATAAACATCACCAAGGGCCAAACAAACTCTTTGTCTAAATGAAATTTTCAGGACATTTTTGAAGTGTTTTGGGCATTTAAGAGGATGAAGCTAGAATATTTTACAGAGAGCTCTGTTATAAAATGCAAGGTTGCACACTGATTCCCAAAGCAAAGGTGTCTTTTGTTTTTGTTTTGTTTGTTTCTTTCTGGGGTGGGGGGGGGCAGGTAAAACCCTTGGTTTTGTGCTAGAGGCTAATGCCCTCAGGTCAGAAGTTTGGTATTCGGTCTACTACCCTGGAGCTGAAGGACAAACTAAAATTGTCCCTGGTGAGATTCAGGTCATCTTCTTGCCAGGCTGGGACATGTAAACTCAAGGCTACAGACACTTCTCCTACTGAGGGGCTTCCTCAAGTATTTTTGGCTTTATGAAAAGTCGCACTTGATAAAAGCGTGTTAATGGAGATGACTGCTATGCCCTATTATTAGTTGGTATTCCAGGGGTTCTGGTTTATGGGAGGGCTGTTTGTCTCTTTGTCAAAAGAGAGGGACAAAACTTTTATCTTTTCAAAAACACTTTTTATTTTGAGATAATTGTAGATTCACATGCTTGTAGGAAATCATAGAGATTCTATGTACCCTTCACCCAGTTTCCCTCATAACCAGAAAGTTGACATTGGTACCATTCATCAACCTTATTCAGATTTCATCTCTTTTACACACACGAATGTGCGTGCTGTGTGTGTGTGCATGTGTGTGCGTGTGCGTGTGTGTGTGTATGTGTGTGGTCTTATGCCAAACAGTTTTATCACAAGTGTAGTTTCATGCAATCACTACCATTGTCAGGATGGAAGAGTTCCATCACCAGGATCTCTCGTGCTACCCTTTACGGCAACAGTCACCTGTCTCCCCACCACTTTCCTGAATCCTGGCAATGGCCAATCTAGTCTCTCTTTAATATGGTCATTTCAAGAATGTTGTATAAGTAGAATCATGTAGACGTTTGAGATTAGCTTTATTTCATTGAGCATAATTTCCTTGAGATCCATCCAAATTATTGCATGTATCAATAGTTTGTTCCTTTTTATTGCTGAGTAGGATGCACAACAGTTTGTCCAGCTATTCACCTGCTGAAGGAAATCTGTAGTGTTTTTAGTTTGGGGCTATTGCAAAATAGAGTTCCTGTGAACAGTCATGTACAGGTTTTTGTGTGAATTTAAAATTTCATTTCTTTGGGATAAACACCCAAGACTGTAATTACAGGTCATGTGGTGAGCACATGTGTAGTTTTGTATGAAACCATTCTCCTTTACAGAGTAGATGCACAATTTTGTATACCTAGAAGTATAAGTACAATCTAGCTTCTTTGTATCCTCACATCATTTGGGACTATCACTATTTTATTTTAGATAGGTAATGCTATCACATTGAATTTACTATGTTGGGTCTTCTAATTCTTCAACACGATTTCTCTCTCCATTGACTTAGGGATTTTTTTTGTTGTTGTTGTTCATTCATCAGTATTTTGTAATTTTCAGAATATACATCCTGCTCATGTTTTGTTAACTTTGTACCTAAATAATTCATTTTATAAGTTACAAGTGGTGTTATGTTTTTAATTTTGGTTTCCATATATTCATCCTTATGTTTTACTTTTTTGGAATATTTGTTTGGCATTAGCCTCTCTATTGTTTTTCCTTATAGTCAATACATTTACCTCTCAGTCTGCTCTCTTTGATCTGCCCTGGGCTGAAATCAGATCACGTCTGCGGTATCTGGGACTCTGGTGGTTTCCTTGAGGCATTAAGTGACGCTCAAGGGCATCTATTACATGTACATCCTACACACTCTGTGGCTGTCTTTTCTCCTATTTGTGGACATTTTTACTTACTCTGGCTATTTTACTTATTCATGGCTATTTTCTGGATGATGAGAATTGTAATAAGTTTGATTACTGACATGTCTTGTTTCCCAGCAATGAAGGTATTGGTGACAAATATCAGTATAAGTAATACATAAACCAACATTCATTTAGGGCCTATTTCCCCAAAGTCCTTTTCATAATGTCAGCATAACATGCTGTATCAAAAAGATGATAATTTGGTTTCTAGCATATGTAGAATACTAATTAAGTTTTAAAGGAATTTCTTAAACTTAAAAAACACATACATTCCCCCTGTGCTACTAAATAGGCTCATGCAAATAAGAAAAGTCTGTTTAATTAACGTTGTAAAATTTTAGTCACCATGACAACATACATACTATTAAGTAAATAAATAACTAGCAATGTTCACTGTCGTGTTTTCAACTCTTATCAATAGCACTGATACAAACTTAATTAAGATAGTAGAGACTACATTTAGTGATAGAATTCACTATGATGTACCAATCATTTAAGAAAAGCTGCTTCTGTTATATGAAATGAAAATAGAGGTTGATTAGCTCTAATCACAAAGTTGATTAGCTGTAAAATGGCCAACATTTCACTTTGCCTGTGCCTATGGCAACTTTTCCCCAAACATCCCTTACTTATACCCTCGTCTGACCTGCTGCATATTATTTCCTCCAAAGTTGGCTTCCTTTTGCAACAGGGTAGCCTTTCCCTCTAGCTTTGACCTAGTAAATTTGTCTTGTCTTCCTGGTAAGATTGGCAAGCAAACTGCATGCAGGAACTGTTTGGAACCGTTTTTAATGCCATCTTCTATATGTGTTTCACATATAATAGACACCATATACCAGTACTATGTAATTATTGAACATAAGTAGGTAGTCCTGTGCCTTGCAGTGGTTTATCCCATAGATATTGCAACTTAATTTTTACCAAATTTGCCTATTGCCAATATTTTTAGTGGTTGGGAATGGTGACAGTTATGATTTTCCATATTGCATTTTATCATATAAAGGCGCATACACACATACATCCACACATAACATATACAAATGTTAGGCAGGCAGATGGATAGATTTCCATATATGTAAATACCATGTAATGGCTACTCAGATGAAGATAAAATTTTTATCACCCTAGAATGCTATCCCATTCTAATTTTGTCAAAGCAATTACTGTGCCCTTCTGAAGTAACCACTATTTAAAAAATTGAGATGTAATTCACGTTATAATAAACTTCATCATTTAAAAGCGTATAGTTCAGTGGTTTTTAGTGAATTCACAATGTTGTGAAACCATCATCACTATCCAGAGCATCATCATCACCTCAAAAAAAAAAAAAAACACCATTCCATCAGCAATTACTTTCTATTCTCCCCTTCCTCTAAGCCCTTGGAAAGGACTAATCTACTTTCTGTCTCTATAGATTTGCTAATTCTGGGCATTTCATGTAAGTGGAGTCATAAGATATGTGGTCTTTTGTGACTGGCTTCCTTCACTTAGCATGCTTTCAAGATTCCTCCTGTTGTAGTGTATATTGGTACTTCATTTCTTTTTATGACTGCATAGTATTCTTTTGTATGGAATTTACCACATTTTCTTTTTTCCATTCATTAGTTGATGTGCATTGGGCTGTTTCCTGTAACTGGTATTTTGATGCCGAACTTCATAGAAGTGGAATTATACAGTATATATAAAGTATTCAATTTCATGGATATTGTTCATTCTATAGCTAATGGGCATTAACTTAGGGTTTGTTCTAAGTTTTGGCTATTATGAATAAAGATATAAAATTCTTGTACATGTCTTTTTATGAATATCTTTATACATTTCTCTAGTGTATATACATAAGAGTGAAATTGATGGGTTATGGTATTGATAGCAGTTTAGTTTTATTAGAAGTTGTCAAGGAGTTTAGAAAAGTGGTGACAACTCCACTAGAATACGTGAGAGTTCCAACTGCTCCACATGTTCTCCGAGTCTTGGCATGTTGTTGGCCTTTTACATTTAGCCATTATGGTGCAGGTGTAGTTGTATCTAATTGTGGTTCCAATTGGCATTTTCCCATACTTAATGGTTTTGAGCACCTTTTAAAATCAGTGGCCATTTAAGGGGCGCCTGGGTGGCGCAGTCGGTTAAGCGTCCGACTTCAGCCAGGTCACGATCTCGCGGTCTGTGAGTTCGAGCCCCGCGTCAGGCTCTGGGCTGATGGCTCGGAGCCTGGAGCCTGTTTCCGATTCTGTGTCTCCCTCTCTCTGTGCCCCTCCCCCGTTCATGCTCTGTCTCTCTCTGTCCCAAAAATAAAAAACGTTGAAAAAAAAAATCAGTGGCCATTTAGATAATCTATCTTGTAAATTGTTCATATCTTGTTAGTATTTTATAAAAAATTGGGTTTCTACCTTTATCCTATTGACTTGTGGGAGTTTTTCATATATCTTGGATAGGACTCCTTTGTAGGATATATGTATTATAAATATCTTCTTTCAATCTAAGGCCAATCTTTTCATTTTCTTAACTTTTAAAATTGTATTTATTATACATGTTATGTTTTTATTATATTTATTATAGTCTATACATTGTTTCTTACCTTTTGCTTATGTATGAATTACTGCCATAAAAAACTCTAGAAAGCATACTTGTGCATATAAATATTCAAATAACTGTACCTTTTTATCTATTCCAGTGGTCCCAGAGAGCTAAATTCCTCAGGCACTTTACTTACAGTGAAGGACTTAATTTACCAGAAAGCTTAGTCTGATATTGCTATCCTATTTCAACTACATATAATAACATAACAGGATTTATTCAATAAGAACACATTGATCGAGGTCTAGTCTGATGAATGTCAGCATATTGGGAGAGTGACTGGAAGAGCTTAGTGTTCTCTGAAAGATTTCTGATTTTATAGTAAAGTTATCTCACATATAAATACACCAATAGCTATATCTAGGCACCACATCTGTAATCTATATATGAGTGTTAGAGCTGTGAAAAAATGTTTCAGTGTGATCCCAATTGTTCAAACATTGATACTCTGTCTTACTTTACTGGTTTTCTTCCAGTTAATTATCTCCCAACCTTTTTAAGCAACATAAATTTTTAGCTATTATTTTATATATACTTGATTTAATCTATCTGTATATACACATGTATATATAGACATAAATGTGTACTGGCACTTATATATATTCTTTTATACAATCAAATAATCAGATCTCAAATTCTTTTTAGAATTAAATGCAATATAAATGACCGACCCACATATCTTTTGCTTCATTTACTACTCTGACTTCTTTGGACTACCTTTACTTTCTATAGTTGGTATAAGTATATATATGTACACACACATATATGGGTAGATATATTAAATTGCATAAGTAATTTGAAAGAATACTGATGCACATCTTCTGGAATTTTAGTTTGCTCTATTGGAAGAAAAGTAGGTTGAGACACAAGTTTTCACAATCATAATCATTCTAGAAATAGCTGTCACTATTGGTTTAACAGCTCGATTTTTGTTTCATTCATTCTCTTTAGACAATACCTATTGTTTAAAAATAACTTTTAAGGGCGCCTGGGTGGCGCAGTCGGTTAAGCGTCCGACTTCAGCCAGGTCACGATCTCGCGGTCCGTGAGTTCGAGCCCCGCGTCGGGCTCTGGGCTGATGGCTCGGAGCCTGGAGCCTGTTTCCGATTCTGTGTCTCCCTCTCTCTCTGCCCCTCCCCCGTTCATGCTCTGTCTCTCTCTGTCCCAAAAAAAAAAAAAAAAAAAAAAAAAAAAAAAAAAAAAAAGTTGAAAAAAAAATAACTTTTAAAAATAAAAATGTATATATTTAAAGTGTAAAACATGATTTGATTACATATACATAGTGAAATTATTTACTACAATCAAACTAATTAACATATCTATCTTCACATTATTAACGTGTGTGTGTGTGTGTGTGTGTGTGTGTGTGTGATTTTTTAAGTAATCTTTTAAAATTAAAATATAATACTAGGGCGTCTGTTGGTTAAGTGCCTGACTTTTTGATCTTGGCTCGGATCATGATCTCATGGTTCATGGGATTGAGCCCCACATGGGGTTCAGTGCTGACAGTGTGGAGCCTGCTTGAGATTCTCTCTCTCTCTCTCTCTCTCTCTCTCTCTCCCCCTCTCCCTCTCCCTCTCCCTCTCCCCATCTCACACATGCACATATGCACATGCTCTCTCTCAAAAATAAATAAATGTTAAAAAAATTAAAATATATTACTGAAGTGTGGGAAAATTATATTATAAATGAACAGCTTAATAAATTTTCACAAAGTGAACAAATGTGTTTAGCCAGCACCCCAACACCTCATTATTGGAAGTCCTTCCATGTTTTCTCCAGACATTAGCCAGCTTTGCCCCTCCACAGTAACCCATATCTTGACTTCTACAACCATATATTGATTTTGCCAGTTGTTGAACTTTATATAAGTGGAATTATGTAGAATATACTCTTTTGTGTTAAGCTCTTTTCAATCACATTGTGTTGTTGAAATTGATCTATGTTATGTGTAGTTCTTTCTTTTTCCATTTTTTTTTTTTGCTGATAACAGTCCATTGTGTGAATATACCACAATGTATTTATTTATTCTAATATTTATGGATCTTTGTTTAATTTTCTTTTTTAAAAATATTTTTTAAATTTTATTTATTTTTGAGAGACAGAGAAAGACAGAGCATGAATGGGGGAGGAGCAGAAAGAAAGGGAGACACAGAATCCAAAGCAGGCTCCAGGATCTGAACTATTAGCACAGAGCCTGACACGGGCTTTAACCCACCAACCATGAGATCATGACCTGAACCAAAGTCGGACACCTAACCAACTGAGCCACCCAGGGGCCCCTTTTTGTTTAATTTTCAAATTGGAGCTATTATGAATAGTGCTCCTACAAATGCTCTTATGTGGTTTGGTGCATATATACAGACATTTCTGTTAGGCATATACCCAAAGTGGAATGGAATTGTTGGGTCTTAGGGTATGTATATAAACTTTTGTCAGTATAGTCAGGTAATGGAACTACAAATTCACTTCTACCACAGTATATGAGTGGGTCATTCTTTTAAAGAAGCTGGAACATTATTTATCATAGGTGACTTTAAAAGGATCACTGCCAGATTGTTTCCAGAATTGTTTCCATTCTTCTGGATAATTCAGTCAAATATATTTTAAAATATATTTCTAAGTTTAGAAAATACTTTAACATGTGGAAACGCATTCTCTTTTTCACTTTTTTTTTTTTAATTTTTTTCAACGTTTTTTTAATTTATTTTTGGGACAGAGAGAGACAGAGCATGAACGGGGGAGGGGCAGAGAGAGAGGGAGACACAGAATCGGAAACAGGCTCCAGGCTCCGAGCCATCAGCCCAGAGCCCGATGCGGGGCTCGAACTCACGGACCACGAGATCGTGACCTGGCTGAAGTCGGACGCTTAACCGACTGCGCCACCCAGGCGCCCCTTACTTTTTAAAAATTTTGAATATAGTTGACATACAATGTAGAATATATTTTCAGGTATACAGGTTAGTGATTTGACAGGTTTATACATTATGCTATATTCACCACAAGTATAGCTACCAATCTGTCCCATTACATTGCCATTACAATATTGTTGACTGTATTCCTTATGCTCTGCTTTTTATTCCCATGACTTACTCATTCCATAACTGGAGATCTGTATCCCTCTCTCCCTTTCATCCTTTTTGCCCAACTCTCCACCCTCCTTCCCTCTGACAACCATCAGTTTGTTCTCTGCATTTATAGTTCTGATTCTGCTTTTTGTTTATTTCTTTAGATTCCACTTGTGAGTGGAGTCATATATTTGTCTTCATCAGGTTGACCTATTTCACTTAGCATAATACCCTCCATGTCCATTCATGTTGTGACAAATAGCATGACCTCATCCTTCTTATGGCTGTGTAATATTCCATTGTGTGTGTGTGTGTGTGTGTGTGTGTGCGTGTGCGCACGCCATATTTTCCTTATCTATTCATTTATTGATGGACACTTGGGTTGCTTCCATGTCTTGGCTACTGTGAATAATGCTGCAGTAAACACAGGGATGAATATGTCTTTTTCAATTAGTGTTTTCATTTACCCTGGGTAAATACCCAATAGTAGAATTATTGAATCATATGCTATTTCTATTTTTAATTTTTTGAGGAATCTCCATGTTTTCCACAGTGGCTATACCAACTTACATTCCTAGCAACAGTGTACAAAGTTTCCTTTTTCTCCCCATCCTCATCAACACATATTGTTTCTTGTCTTCTTCATTTTAGCCATTCTGAGAGGTGTGAGGTGGTATCTCATCATGGTTTTGATTTGCATTTCCCTGATGATGAGTGATGTTGAGCATCTTTTCACGTGTCTGTTGACCATCTGTATGTCTTCTTTGGAAAAATGTCTATTCGGTTCCTCTGCAAAAGTATTCTTATTTAGTCAAATACATGCACATGAAAAAGTACACACATGAGATTAAGAATAGAGAACAATAGAAAATCTAAATTTTATCAGAGCCCTAAATTTGGAAAGTTAGTGGTCTAGAACATTGCACCTTTAACAAGCTAAAAAATCGTAACAATTGCTATTTGTTTCTTTTTATTGCTCACTTTACTGCAGAACCAAAACTATGAAGAATTTGGTAGAATGGATTCACTACATTTTTTAAACAAAATCTTAAGTCTCACTTTTGTATATGTGGTCTATTTGCAGAAAATTTGTCTCTAAAGTGAAACCTATGAATTTTAACCTATAATCTCTCACTGATCATATCAGTCTTCTGTTGCTAAATATGACCTTTTACTTTTAAATAATGGAAGTTAATTTGCTTTGGTTTTATTTCATTACATTGTTCCTGAGTTAATTCCTTGGAGGTTTGGATACCCCAGAAATTGGCAGACTAACCTCCAGACAGCTGCTCTCCCTTGGTCCTCATGGCTGCCTGGTTATACCTGAAAAAAAAAATAAGGTGAACCTTTTTTCTTCCCATAAAATGAATGAGAATTGAATTTCTGTAGCGAACTTTACTTCATTTGTTGGCAGTCTTAAAGCTCCTCATTCCCAAGAAGGATTGTAAAAATGTTTTATGTGCAAATGTCACTTGCCTTACTCTCTCCACTGGTTTTCTCTAATTTAATACCAATTCTGTTGGATCCGTGAGGGGAGATTAATTAGCAATGCATAACTTAATTGCATCAAAGGAAGCAGGGATTTTGAAGAATGTCAGTGGTAACTTCATTGCCTATCAAAATGTCATTAATGCGTTTATTCCTTTGTCCTAAGAAAGAGAACGGGGGGGGGGTGATCATCTTCACTTATCAATTATTATTAAAAATAGATGTCACTATATTACCCCGATATAAGATTTTGTAGATAATAAAAAAAAACAATTTATTTTAGAGCAGTGAGAAATGTCAAAAGGGGCCCTTGTTTTGTTCACTACTTTCAGAAGCTTAAAATGGAAGTATCACGATTATCCTCATTTTCACATTAGAAATTTGTTGTAGATTGAATAAAAGCAGTCAGTCTGTTGTCACTAAACTAGGGAGTAGTGGTAGGAGACCACCTTCACTAAGATTAAATAAAGCTCAACATTCTGTCTCATTACAGTTCCATATA